>NC_133507.1:63325000-64525000 GCF_049354715.1 Callithrix jacchus
TGGCAAAAGGAACATGAGATAGTTCCATAATTCCCAATTTCTGTATTATAAGAATCAATTTTTTGCCAGGCGCGGTGGCTCACGCCTGTAATCCCAGCACTTTGGGAGGCCGAGGCGGGTGGATCACGAGGTCAAGAGATCGAGACCATCCTGGTCAACATGGTGAAACCCTGTCTCTACTAAAAATACAAAAACTTAGCTGGGCATGGTGGTGCGTGCCTGTAATCCCAGCTACTCAGGAGGCTGAGGCAGGAGAATTGCCTGAACCCAGGAGGCGGAGGTTGTGGTGAGTCGAGATCACACCATTGCGCTCCAGCCTGAGTAACAAGAGTGAAACTCTGTCTCAAAAAAAAAAAAAAAAATCAATTTTCTCTACAAAAATAAATGTATCTTTAAATTAGTAACATTAACCATTACATTTTACAATAGATAGATTATATATTTTATATAATTTTATTATATAGTACATCCTTATATTTGTAATATATAATGTGATGTATTTATTATGATAGATTTTTATACTTAATAGTACTTATAACTGTACTTATAACTATAACATCTTACAGTTCTATAAATCATATATAATATTAATTATCAAATATTAAGATAGTATCTGTATCTTGATAGCATTCCTAAAGATTTGTACAAAGCAAAATCATTTACTCAGCTTTATTAACACCCACTTTATAACCAATGATAAGTTTCAAAACTGTTTTTAGTGGCTTCCTTCCATATAAGCTGATGGCATTACATCAAAGTTTAGTTCAGTAGAATTATTTCTGTAGGTACCACATGAGATAACCTATATGCACCCTCAGAAGTCTGCTTAATACGAAGTTATCAATTAGAGTTTCTTACATAAAGAATGAACTGCATGATCTCTAAACAGTTATCTCCTAGCACAGTGTCTCTTGCTGGAGCAGTTTATGAATATTAGATGAAAATAAGATCAAGACTGTACTTTCTGTCTGATACCTGGAATGTATCTATCTGATGTCCACTTGAATACATACACCTTAATAGATAATCTGACCCCTGTGTGGATGGAAGTCATGAAACCTTTCAAATATAAGTGCTGTTGCCAAAATGAGATGAGGGAGGAAAGGTCAGCATTCTCCTTAGGTAGTAAAAAGTAATATACATGATTTTCTTTTTTATTTTACCAGATATGTCCTTTCTCATTCACTGGGACAAATCAAATAACACCCTAGCTAACATAGTAAAAGACTATAAATAAAGTGACAGAAAAAAAAAAAAAAACAGAAACCTTAACAAGAAAACTGAAAGTTTTGAAGTAAAATATTTAATGTATATATTTTCACTACTATCATTTGAGGAAGAATGTAGCATATTTTCCCTTCCTTTTTATCTTTATCCACTTTTCCAGTTTCTGATTGTTAGAAATATGATTTGAATTTTATTTCCAATTTCTGGAGAATTTTATTTCTCAATTTTCTGTAAAATTAATATATCTGATGACTAATTTACATTTAATATTGTAGATTACCACACTTATTTAAACTTAACTTTTCTCACTAAGATCAGTCCTTTTATTCCAAGTCTTAGTCCTATTTCTTTGTTTATGCTATGAATGGTTGTTTTAACCTTTGTTAAAAGAAAAACTTTCAACAAATTAAGTTTAGCAACAATTTCAGTAAGAAATAGTATTTATTGCTGAAATAAGTTAATAATAATGATTCAGGCAGCACTCAGAGAGCTCAAGAGAAGTTCAGAGAGCTCAACTCAGCCACATGATCAAAGGTATTTATAGATAGAAAAAGGGAATGACACATAGAAACAGCTTGATTGTGTATAGCATGACAATTGCCTTGTGGACATTGTCTGATAAGTCAGCAGGCTGTGGTTGGCTGAAGCTCAGCTGCTGTTATTGGTCGAGACAGCTACTTGTTAAAAGAATATACTAAGAAATTAGAATGCAGTTTCTTTGCATATGAAGTTAGGTTGCAGTTCTCTCCGTACAGAGACAGCCTTTAATCAAATTTAATTTAATTTATCACTTTCTGGAATTGGTTCATGTATTTTTTTTGCCTAAAAAATAACAGGAAGAGCCCTTGAGTTATGCAAAGTATCTTTATATTGTCTTTAAACATGAGTGAATGACAGTTAGCTAATAATGAATTTTATATCACAATCTTCTCTTCAAAATTGGTAAATTATTCTTTATTTTCTTTTGAAATGTAGTTTTAGCAAAGAGTTGTTTAAATCAAGTCTCAAATTTGCTTTGTTTTCTATGTCATAGAAGCCATTTTTGACTGTACAATTGGTTCAAACTTTCATTGATTGGTGTGTTTATTACGTGGTTTCACTGAGCTATAGCAATAAATGACAGCCCCAGCCCCTGCTTTTACAGATCTTATCTAGTGGGAATGAAAAAAAAATGCTTAAGGGAGAACAGACAAATAAAGTAAAAATATCTCAAGGTATAATAAATGCATGCAAAAGAAGTGAGTCTCAGATGCTGAGATATTAACTAGATGAGAAGACATCTCTGAGATGATGGCTTTTAATCTGAGATCTAAAAGATAGTAAGAAGCCACAAAATAGTGTAACTGAGCATGTGATTCTTCGTAGGGTGCTGCTTTAGTTAGGAGGAATAGCATGGGCAAAGGCCCTGAATAAAGGAAGGGTATGGGTTTAAAGAATGGAAAAATAGCACTGTGGTTTAGTAAGAGAAAGGAAGAATGGCAACAGAGAAAGTAGCAGAAAAAAATGGGTCATATCATGCAGGACATTTCAGTCCATGGGAAGGAGGTTGTATTTTATTTTAAATGCCATAGTGTTTATTGCTGTCTGTCATGTGGACAACTGACTAAGCAAGGGTAGATGGTAGATGGGAATAAGGAAGATCAGTTGAAGGTTTCTTCTCTCATCTAGGCAAGAGGAAATGAAAGTTTCATCTAGAGTGATGGCAGAGAGGTGAAAAGAAAAAAGATGAGCTCAAGGCAGAATTTGTAGAGTTTCCTGATGGATTAAAGAAGAGAGGAAGCATCAAGTATGACTTCTCAGTTTCTAGCTGTAGTAACTGAATAGGTGGTGATGATTTATAAGGAAATGGTGGACATATTTGTAGAGAAAGGTCACTATTACCTAGCTAAAATTAAAATGAGATGCCTTTGAGATGTCCAGGTGCATATACAATATAGACAATTGGAGCATAGAAATCGGAAGGCTTGCTGGGTTTGGAGATAATAAATTCCAGAGCAGTCAGCAAAAAGAAAGGACACACACACACACACATACACGCACACCCCTCTACCTCTGAACATCCCTGATATAAAATATATATATATATTTTTTTTGAGATGGAGTTTCACTCTTGTTATCCAGGCTGGAGTGCAATGGCGCAATCTCGGCTCACCGTAACCTCTGCCTCCTGGGTTCAGGCAGTTCTCCTGCCTCAGCCTCCCGAGTAGCCGGGATTACAGGCACGCACCACCACACCCAGCTAATTTTTTGTATTTCTAGTAGAGACGGGGTTTCACCATGTTGACCTGGATGGTCTTGATCTCTTGACCTCGTGATCCACCCGCCTCGGCCTCCCAAAGTGCTGGGATTACAGGCTCAAGCCACCGTGCCCGGCCCCATCCCTGATATTTTTAAGTGAGTAGAGAATGGGTAACCTGGTGTTTAAAGCAATCTGTTGCTGAGATCTACAACTCTGATGTTTAGAATTCAGGTAGAAAAGATGGTCCAGAAAAGAACCCAGAGAAAGAGCGGCCAGCAAAGTAAGAAGCAAAGATATAAATAATGAAGCCAAGAGAAGAAAACATTGTAGAAATGGGAGTGATTGTGTAGAACCATGCTGCAAGATCAAGGATGAAGGATGATGAAGAAAGAAATACGCGTTAGGTTAAGTAACAGGGAAGTCACCAGAGAATTTCTTGAGAAAATTTGGGGAAGTGGTAAGGGTTCAAGGTCAGAATAAAATGCATACGGGGTGAAAATAAGAGGTCAGAAAGAAGATAAAATGTGTAGACAAGTCTCCCAAGAAATTTGGCTATAAAGGGAAACAGAATAATGCCGCAATGGCTGGCATTTTTAAAAAATATGGATATTTTAAGGATATTTTGCTAGTTATAATGCATGAGTAGTTACATATGAACGAATTCAGGAGAGACGGGGTGAAGTCAAGTCCTTGTGAAAGTGAACGAGTAGAGGGGAGAGACAGCTCCACTGAAACAGGAGGAACAATAGAAGGGAAGACTGCAGAGTTATCAAAAGATGATTGAGTTCAAACACAATGGTTTTTATTGCCTCAAAGAAAAAGATAAGATCATTGCCTGAGAGTGCAAATGAGGAAGGAAAAATTCTATAGAAGGTTTAACAAGAATGCATTATATATATGGTCATCTTAGGGAATGAGAAATTGAGGGTATTCTGAGTGCCCATTTGATGTTGGAGATTATTTACTTAAAATATAACCATTCACTTTGTTGTAAGAGTCTCTTCACCAACATTCAGCCATTTGGGAGCCAGCATGGAAAAGACAGATCCTAGATTATGTGTAAATTTTGGTTCTGCCAGGTTAGGGATTGATTATAATGGATGTTTATGGATACAAGCTGGACAAAGAGTGACAAGAGCCTGAGCTGGTTGATAGATCATGAGAAAGTGGTAAGGCAAATGAATTGGCAATCTTAAAAAGATCAAAGAATTGTAATGGTAAAGGCAGCCTACATAGAGAACCTCAGCATAACCGAAAAGCGTTTTCCAGTGCCTATAGCAAAGCATTTTCCTAAATGTCTTTCAAAATTCACAATCAAATAAATTAACTCATTGTCTGGGCTCCTGCTGAAAAACATACAATTTGTAGGTTTCCTTTGGTGTTGCTTTAATGCTCATCAAACACCCTTTTGCTGAAATACAAACAATTTGTAGGTTTCCTTTGGTGTTACATTAATGCTCATCAAACACTCTTTTTGCTGCTACAGATGAAACTGGGTTTCATGTGCACTGCGTAGTTGAATGTGCAGTATTATGGAGCAATATACTGTGGTTGTGTTGGGCTAAAATAGGATATTCTCTTCTTCCTATTTTCTGAATATTTGACATTTAATAGAGAAAGTTTTAGAAAAAAACTCACAATATTGGTCTTCACTACTTACAAGACTTTTCCTATCCCCTTCACCTACAGCTGTTTTCTTGTGAGAACTATATTTGCCAGAATGTAGCGTATCATATGCAGGCCCTCTGCCCAGACCTGATTCCCTGCCATAGTTTTCTCAGAGTTGTACTATTTACCCTTGGTAGGGGATATACCCTTCAGCTCCATAAGCCCAAGACATACACAGTTGTCTTAAGTTGTTTTTCTGAGCAAGGGCAAAATTATCAGGGTTTTCTTGCCCTTTTTCTACATTAATCTTGAAGTAAAAACTCACCCAGAATCTTTATTAGATTTAATATCAATTCTGTATTTTTGTTACATCAATTTTCATTTTTCCCATATGTATTTTACTGAGAAATTGGCATTTATTCTACCACAACCCACAAACTTTGCCATTATGCTGTATTCTCTTTTAAAAATAGGTTTATTGGCTGGGTGCGGTGGCTCACGCCTATATCCCAGCACTTTGGGAGGCCGAGGCGGGTAGATCACAAGGTCAAGAGATCGAGACCATCCTGGTCAATGAGGTGAAACCCCGTCTCTACTAAAATTACAAAAATTAGCTGGGCATGGTGGTGCGCACCTGTAGTCCCAGCTACTCGGGAGGCTGAGGCAGGAGAATTGCTTGAACCCAGAAGGTGGAGTTTGCGGTGAGCCGAGATCACACCATTGTACTCCAGTCTGGGTAACAACAGCGAAACTCCATCTCAAAAAATATATATAATAATAATAATAATAGGCTTATTGAGAAATAATTTATATTCCACAAAATTCCTTTTTAAACTGTACAACTCATTTTTTTTACTGTATTCAGAGTTGTGCAACTATCACCACTATCTAATTTAAAATATTTTCATCTTTCCCACTAAGAAACCCAGGACCCATTAGTAGCCATTCTCCATTTCTGTTTTACCCTAGCCCCTGGCAACCAAATCCTGTCCCTATGGATTTATACACTCTGTAGATTTAATATATGTGGAATCATAATATATGTGGCTTTTTACCTGGCTTCTTTTACCTAGTATAATGTTTTCAAAATTTATTCATGCTATAGTATATATCTATGCCTCATTTCTTTTTATTTCTAAGTGATATTTCATTGTATATGCCATACTTTGCTTATATATTCATTGGTTGATGGATAGTTGGGTTATTTCTCTTTTTTTAGTTATAATGAACAATGTTGCTATAAACATTCATGTACAATTTTTTTTTGTGTGGAAATACATTTTCAGTTCTCAGTATACACCTAGCAGTGGAATTACTAGGTCACGATTCACTCTTTATTTCTCAGAATCACGCCACTTTTGAATGTGCACAAGCAATGTTTCATTTCTCTTTGCATTCCATTTTTCCTCTTTTTTAAAGATGTTAACCTTACATCTTCTTGAAGCCAACCATCCTAATAATTTAATGTTCAGTTGTTTAGAAATTATTTTAAAGTCTTCTAGAAACCTAGAGTGAGCTACCTACATTGCTTCACCGTCCCTCATTCTTGTACTGTGTTAAATATGGTAGTGCAGCAATGTGCAGGTATAGACAGTTCCAGAGCCCTTTCATACAATGCAGCACCTCAGTGGCTGATAAACGTGAACCAGAGTTAGTGTAAAGGATAATTCTAAAGTAATCTATACTTAACAAAATATATTGGATGTTTATGGATGCAAAATTGCACCTTAGCCTCCCCCATACTCACTCTACCAGGCCCATCCTTCCTGAGGTAAAGGAGTGTTTTCAGGCACGTTCTCACCTACATTTGCACCTCAAACTATGAGGCTTTATTGTTTTATCTGCATCTTCTAGGTAAGAGAAAATAATGATGTATAAGTCAATAAGTAGTTTTATCTCAAATTATATAATTGTTTAGCTAATTATAATAAAACCTGTCCTTGAACAGCTAGTATAGAATGTGTGGATCACTGTATCAAGTGCTTTAAATGCAATATCTTATGTGTACTATGTAATAACTTTATAAAGTAGGTATTCTTATGCATATTTTACAGATGCAGCAACTAAGGCTTAACAGCTTAAAGATAATTCACTTACTTAAGTAGGAATAGAAGCAACATTCAAATATGATTTTATAGTCTTTATTCCATGATTACTACAAAAGCCTACTAATAATCAGTTTTTTTTCTTTGATCTCAGTAAAATAGGAAGTCAGTCTCTTATTAAGTAGAATAGTTATTTAAGAGAGATGACAAAAGGGTTTTTAGTCCTTTAAATGTTTGCTATACAAGGATAGATCTTCCTCAGTCTTAGGAGCAAGCCTTAAGAGCAAATGACAAGAGTTGTCAAATGACAAGACTTAGCACAAAGGATACCATGAAAAGTAGAAAGTGGAAAATACATATTGATTACATTGTCATCTTCTCAACACCTAGAATTAGTAGGTCCTAAATAAGTATGGATTGGTGAATGAAAAGTAAAATGAATTTTAGAAAACAAATTTTATTTATTTATGTTACTTCATTACTGACTCTGCCTCTTCTGGAGTATTTTGGGACTCAGTCAGGGCTCTCTTCCTTCTCTCCCCTTCCCCTCCTCTCCCATTTTCTACTCTCCCTCCCACCCCCCTCTCTGCTCCCCTATTTTCCCTTCTCTTCCCTTCCTTTTCCTTTTCTAGCTACAAACTTTCTCTCTAGGTAAACTCATCAATCCCCATGGCCTTGAAAGCTGTCTGTTAGATGATAACTCCCATATTTAGGTCTCCAGCCTTGACAGCTCTACTGATGTCCGGAATCTCATATCAGTCCAACTGCTTACTTGAAACATATCATACCTACCCATCATCTCAAACATGGCTGAAAAGGACTCCTGGTTTTTCTCCAGACCTCCTCTTGCTGCAGTTTTCCTCTTTTCAGCAACAGGCACCAGCATCTCCCCAGCTGATAGATCCTGTGTCCTCTCTCTTGCACACACCCACATGCCCTTCATTAGCTCCTGTCCACTCTCCTTCCATCCCCTTCTCTCTACATCCACAGCTATTCTGAGTGGTAGCCATGTCCCTTCTCCCTACAGTCACCTAACTGGTCTCCTTGCCTCCATACCTGCTTCTCTATAGCCCACTCCCCACACAGTGACATTTTAACGTGTTAATGATATCCCATATCTCTGTTTCCCATTTTTATTACATTCATACACCACATAAGGATGTTTCAGTCAATAGCAGACCACATATGCAATGGTGATCTCATAAGATTATAATACTGCGTTTTGTACTGTACCATTTCTGTGTTTAAATACACACTTCCGTTGTATAGCAGTTGCCTACAGTATTGAGTACGATAGCACACTCTACAGGTTTACATCTCAGGAGCAATAGGCTATACCACATAGCCTACCTAGGTGTATGGTAGGCTATACCACCTAGATTTGTATAAGTGCACTCTAGGATGTTTGCACAAGGACAAAACATCCTAATGATGCATTTCTCAGAATGTATCACAGTCATAAAGTGACACATGATGGTACTTTAATCGTACTTAAAACCCAAACTCATTTCAATGATATGTAAATTCCTACATGATCTGACCTCTGCCTACCTCTGCCACCACAATCCTCCCTCTCACCACACAGTAGTCATGCTGGCCATCTTGCTGGCTTTTCCACACACCAACTTCATCTCTGCCTTAGGCTTTTGCTCTTGCCCTTCTCCTTTCATTCTTGGTGAATAAAAAGTAAAAGAATTTTACTCAAACATCTCTTCACCAGTCTTTGTATGACTGTCTACTTTGTCACATTTAGGTCTTAGTTTAAATATCATCTCCTTAGAAAGACCTTCCTGACTGCAGCCTACCACATTCTCTTAATTTATTTTCTTTAGATCATTTATCAGTATATATCAGAAAATATCTTATATATTTATTTATTTACTTAAGTTTTTCTTTACCTCCACCCTCACCTAAACATAAAGGATGCTTCATAAACTAACAATTTTGCATCATGTTTGTTGTCATATTTATTGCCTGGCCCATAAGGGGTTATCAACATATATTTAAGGGAGAGTATATGAGAAAATAATAAATAAATGGATGCCTATTGCCTGAAACCAGGCCTGAATTTGTGGATATATGTTTATATCAATTAATTTACCTGCTTTATCACAATCACTGCTTAAACTCAGTAATGTTATAACTGTTCAAATTCTTCTTCAACAGAATACTTTTATTACCTGGAGGGATCCAAAGATGCTCTCCTTTGTGGTTTCAGCACAGATTCAGGGTACGTAATATTTGTTTTCTTTTTAGTCTAAGGGCTGAAAGAGAAGAAAAAGCATGTTCTATCAGTTTGCAAATTAGAGTCTTTGATTCTATATTGCTTTTTATATGTTTCATAGTATTAATTGACTCATTTTGTCCCACAGCAAATCCAGTCTTTAAAATGTTCATAGTTAATACTCACTCTTGAAAGCAAGACTTTGAGATGGTGCTTGAATTAACACAAGACAGAAGTCATATAAATCTTAAGAAGGTAGAAAATATTACTTCAAGAAAACTCCACCAAAAGTTGGTTGGATAGTTTCAGGTCCTTCTTCTTTCTGGAAAGAAGAGTCGTAA
This sequence comes from Callithrix jacchus, assembly GCF_049354715.1. Lineage (NCBI taxonomy): Eukaryota > Metazoa > Chordata > Mammalia > Primates > Cebidae > Callithrix > Callithrix jacchus. Next base: position 63,334,685 of record NC_133507.1, read on the forward strand.
AATCAACTTTTCTTTCCATCCCCAAGTTCCACTCATTCTCCAATTAAATATGGCACATAGGTGACTGAATGTAGTGTTTTGGCCACTCTAAACAAAGGGATTCCTTGAACTTGGGCACATAAATTTTAAGAATATTGTATATATGAGAATATTGCATCTATTTCAACTGTTCATCTTGCTGCTTCTGTCTTGTACCAACTTCATTTTGTAGCATTACCTGCATTAGTGCTTGCTTTTCCCTCTATGCAGATATCTCTTAATCAGGATCCGTGTGCACTGGGAACGTAGGAATAAATAGGATAAGGTTGTTGTTATCAGAAGAACTAATACTGTATTTATTTAATGGCACCATGAAAAAACAGTCCACCAATTTTAGAAAGAAAAAAGTCTTAAAGCCAAACATTTTTATGCATTTAGACAATTGTTAAATTTTGGCTATCCTAATCCATTCCAATAATTATATGGAAAGAAAGAGCTTTGGTAGTGGCCTACCTATCAATATTTACTGATTCAAGAACTGTTACAAAACACCTGTTGAAAGTTTCCATGTTTTAATGATGATGATGTCAATGGCAGCTATGGCTTTTTAAACACTTTCTATGTGCAGGAAGTAGCTAAGTAATTTGTACATATTATCTTATTTAAACTTAATAAAAATCTTATTTTCTTGAGGTAGATGTTACTCTCCTGTTTTTATGGAGACACTTGTGCCTTGAAGAATTTGGTAAAGTCACCAAGTAGTCAGAAGTAGAATGTGATTCAAAACCAGTTCATCCTGGCTCCACATCATGTATTCTTAATCATTATTCAATATTGTTCCCCTGTAGAAGAAACCTTGAGTTTGTAACTGTTCAGTAGGGCTCTTTAGCTTATGTCCTGAAGACACTCTCACCTATAATGTTCTTTTTCATGTGTAGTCAGTGTCCAGAAGGGTACACCTGTGTGAAAGCTGGCAGAAACCCTGATTATGGCTACACGAGCTTTGACACTTTCAGCTGGGCCTTCTTAGCCTTGTTTAGGCTAATGACCCAAGATTACTGGGAAAACCTTTACCAACAAGTAAGTGTCAAGAGAAACATGCATTGTATTTTTGAATGGCGTAGCCAATGTAGGTCGCTTACCAGCCTTACAGTAGGAGGATTTATATTTATTTGAGCATAGAGGAAACTCTATTATCTTATTACTAAAATTAGAAATGTTTTACTCCCAGCACTAATCATTTGGGTTGTTCTTGAGTCATAAATAATTGTCTTATTTTTCTGGACATATATAATCTAGATCTTTTTCCTTCCTTAGCATATCATCCCATGTGTCCTAGTTAAGTACCAAAACATACTGTAATGTTCTCTCCAGCTGCTCCTGCACATGCACTGTTTTCCATGCGTGCTTGGGATGGCCTGAACAGAAGAGGCTGTCTAATGTTAACCTGGTCATCATGTTTTAGTTTTGAATTCCTATTTACAGTTAAAGACTCAATTCATTTATCTTAGTTTTTCTCTTCCAAATCAATTGCTCCCTGCTGTAGTCTTCCATGGCTTTTTGTATATTCTTCAATTTATATCATTGATCTCTTATACTGTAAGTATTAATTCACATGGCCATTTCCTCTAACTTAAATGTGAACCTCTTGGGGCTGTAGTCTCTATTTACTTGTATATTCTCAGCAGCCAACCCCAAAAGGAAGGAGACCAAAATGATTATTCTACGTTACACATAACAATGAGTCACTTTTCTCAGAATAGCCACAGATTTCTTTCTTTCCTTTTTTTGGCCTATTTTATATTTACTTAATGTCTGAGAATATTATTAATGAATACAGAAATTATGAAGATATACTTTACAGCAAAAGCAGAAATGCAAGTACTTTTTAAATATGCAAGAAGGGATCACCTTTACTCAAAATTAAAGAAACACAAATTAAAATAATTGAAATAATTTTTCATCAGAGGAGAGACTTATTTTTCATTTATACTATTCTAAATTCACTTTAAAATGCAATGTATGATAAAAGTATATTACATTATAAAATTGTTAATTAAAATGTTAATTATCTTGTAAATTTGTTACTTGCAGATTCTCAGTATTAGACTTTGTCAGATGAGTAGAATGCAAATTTTTTCTCCCACTCCATAGTTTGCCTGTTCACTCTGATGTTTAGTTTCTTTTGCTGTGCAGAAGGTCTCTAGATTAATTATATCCCATTTGTCTGTTTTGGCTTTTGTTGCAATTGCTTTTGGTGTTTTTGTCATGAAGTCTTTGCCCATGCCTATGCCCTGAATCATATTGCCTAGGTTTCTTCTAGGGTTTTTATGGTTTGGGATTTTACATTTAAGTGTTTAATCCATCTTAGGTCAATTTTTGTATAAGTTGTAAGGAAAGAGTCCAGTTTCAGTTTTCTGCATATGGCTAGCCAGTTTTCCCAGTACCATTTATTAAATAGGAAATCGTTTCCACATTGCTTGTTTTTGTCAGGTTTGTCCAAGATCAGATGATTGTAGAAGTGTGGTGTTATTTCTGAGGTCTCTCTTCTGTTACATTGCTCTATATGTCTGTTTTGGTGCCAGTACTATGCTGTTTTGGTTACTGTAGCCTTATAATATAGTTCAAAGTCAGGTAGGGTGATGCCTCCAGCTTTTTTCTTTTTGCTTAGGATTGTCTTAGCTATATGCCCTCTTTTCTGGTTTCATATGAAATTTAAAGTAGTTGTTTTTTTCTAATTCTGTGAATATGTCAATGGCAGTTTGATAGGAATAGCATTGACTCTATAAGTAACTTTTGGCAGTTTGGCCATTTCATAATATTGAATCTTTTTATTTATGTGCATGGAATGTTTTTACATTTGTTTGTGTCCTCTCTTATTTCCTTGAACAGTGGTTTGTAGTTCTCCTTGAAGAGGTCCTTCATATCCATTGTAAACTATATTCCTAGGTATTTTATTCTCTTTTCAGCAATTGTGAGTGGGAGTTCATTCAGGATTTGGCTCTGTTTGTCCATTGTTGGCGCAGAGGAATACTTGTGATTTTTGCACATTGATTTTGTTTCCCGAGACTTTGCTGAAGTTGCTTCTTGAATTAAAGAGTTTTTGGGCTGAGATTATCAAGTTTTCTCAATATAGAATCATGTCATTTGTAAACAGAGACTATTTGACTTCTTCTCTTCCTATTTGAATACAATTTATTTCTTTCTTTTGCCTGATTGCCCTGGCCAGCACTTCCAGTACTATACTGAATAGGATTGGTGAGACAGGGCATCCTTGTCTTGTGCCAGTTTTTAAAGGGAATGCTTCCAGCTTTTGTCATTCAGTATGTTACTGGCTATGGGTTTGTCATAAATAGCTCTCATTATTTTGAGATATGTTCCATCAGTACCTAAACATGAATGGATGTTGAATTTTATCAAAGTCCTTCTCTGCATCTATTGAGATAATCATGTGGTTTTTGTCATTGGTTCTGTTTATGTGATGGATTACAATTCTTGATTTGCATATGTTGAACCAGCCTCGCATCCCATCAAAAAGTGGGCAAAGGGCAGAGGATATGAACAGATACTTCTCAAAAGAAGACATTTATGCAGCCTAAAACATATTAAAAAAAAGCTCAACATCAGTGATCATTAGAGAAATCCAAATCAAAACCATGGTGAGATGCCATCTCAAGCCAGTCAGAATGGTGATTATTAAAAGGTCAAGAAATAATAGATGCTGGCAAGGCTGTGAAGAAATAGGAGCACTTTTACACTGTTGGTGGGAGTGTAAATTAGTTTACCTATTGTGGAAGACAGTGGGGCAATTCCTCAAGGACCTAAAACTGGAAATACCATTTGACCCAGCAATCCCATTACTGGGCATATACCCAAAGGAATATAAATCATTCTAATATAAAGATGCAGGCACACATATGTTTATTGCAGCACTATTTACATTAGCAGAGACCTGAAAGCAACCCAAATGCCCATCAATGATAAACCGGACAAAGAAAATGTGGTACCCATACACTGTGGAATACTATGCAGCCATAAAAAAGAATGAGATCATGTCCTTTGCAGGGACATGGATGAATCTGGAAGCCATCATCCTCAGCAAACTAACACAGGAAGAAAAAACTAAACACTGTGGGTTCTCACTCATAAGTGGGAGTTGAGCAATTTGAACACATGGAAACAGAGAGGGGAACAACACACAGTGGGGCCTGTTGCAGTGGCGCAACAGGAGGGAGAAGGTTAGGATAACTACCTAATTCATGCAGGGTTAAAACTTAGATAATGGGTTGATAGGTGCAGCAAACCACCACGGTACATGTATACCCATGTAACAAACCTGCACATTCTGCACGTGTATCCCAGAACTTAAAGTAAACATGAAAAAAACTCATCATCACTGGTCATTAGAGAAATGCAAATCAAAACCACAGTGAGATACCATCTCATACCTGTTAGAATGGCAATCATTAAGAATTCAAGAAATAACAGATGCTGGAGAGGATGTGGAGAAATAGGAACACTTTTACACTCTTGGTGGGAGTGTACGTTAGTTCAACCATTGTGGAAGACAGTGTGGTGATTCCTCAAAGATCTAGAACTAGAAATACCATTTGACCCAGCAATCCCATTACTGGGTATATACCCAAAATATTATAAATCATTCTACTGTAAAGACACATGCATACGTATGTTTATTGAAGCACTATTCACAATAGCAAAGACTTGGAACCAACCCAAATGCCCATCAATGACAGACTGGATAAAGGAAATATGGCACATATATATCATGGAATAATATGCAGCCATAAAAAGAATGAGTTCATGTCCTTTGCAGGGACATGGATGAAGTTGGAAACCATCATTCTCAGCAAACTAAAACAGGAACAAAAAACCAAACGCAACATGTTCTCACTCATAAGTGGGAGATGAACAATGAGAACACATGAACACAGGGAGGGGAACATCACACACCAGGGCCTGTTGAGGGGTGGGGGACAAGGGGAGGGATAGCACTAGGAGAAATACCTAATGTAGATGACAACTTGATGGGTGCGAACTATCATGACACATGTAAACCTATGTAACAAATTACATGTTCTAAAGAAAGAAAAGAAAGAATCTCTGTACCTTCAGTTTAATTTTGCTCTAAACCTAAAATTATTTTAAAAAATAAAATCTATTTTAAAAGCAAAAACACTTGAGAAAAGTTAATTAAAAATACATATGAGATGAATAAAGTAATTAAATAAGGCTATTTGCCTACTCTTAACATTTAATGCTATTATTTGATGGTAAAGAAATAAAAGATAGACTTTTAACAATAAAAGGGACTATATATATATCACCTGTTCCTAAAATTTGAAAATGAGCAAAGGGTTTAATTTTATGAGTAATTTTCAGACTGTAGGAAAAAATGCATGATTTTTATACTACTACACTTAATAATCAAGAAATATACATGACTTTAGTACAATCATGTTGAACTGCTATATTCTTTGTACTGAAAATGTGTTTAATATTTGTTTTCCATGAAGATATAATATTTTTCTTTACATTTTTGATAACATGAGATTATACAAAACTGTCAGATTTGCCCATGCTAGTCAAATTGAAATAATTTACTTAAATTTTTTTTCTATAATTAAAATGACAATTTCCATTTTTTCCTAGACTCTGCGTGCTGCTGGCAAAACCTACATGATCTTCTTTGTCGTAGTGATTTTCCTGGGCTCCTTTTATCTAATAAACTTGATCCTGGCTGTGGTTGCCATGGCTTATGAAGAACAGAACCAGGCAAACATTGAAGAAGCTAAACAGAAAGAATTAGAATTTCAACAGATGTTAGACCGACTTAAAAAAGAGCAAGAAGAAGCTGAGGTAGTGTGATTTGATCTAAAATTCTTAGAGATAGAAACGCAAAAGGTTACAACAGAGGCCCTGTGGTCTATGCTCAGCCTTCTCCAGCTAGATTTTCTTTTTTTTTTTTTTTTATAATCAGTCTCCATAGAGACTGTCAAAAATTACCAGTGCTGACTGTATTGCAAGTCATCATGGCGGGGTATTGGGAAAAGTTTACAATTAGCAATAATTGCGCCTCGGATAAACCTCTTTGCCTACGATACTGCCACTGAATTTAGGTATATAAACTACACACACACACACACACACACACACACACACACACAGTGCATTTCCCCAGAGTATCGATTGTATACAATGATTTCAGGAAAAATATTTTAAGATTAAAGTTAACAGATACTCTTCTATGGGGTATAAAGAAAACACTGTGTCGTTTTTTCTTAATGTTATAAGGATTTTTAAGATAAAGTGAGATATTAAGAAAGTAATAATTTTGGTGTGGCTACTTTAGGCTGTCACAGATCCTTGAATGTTTCCTCCTTAATCCTGTCTCCAAAGAGATTCTTCAGTGTAAATGTTTGAGAAGGCTTGTACTAAAAGAAACATAATTTCAAATATACTGCAGGTATCTTAAAATTTGAAAGTTTGACCTAGTTAAATCTCTTCAAGGAGTCTAGTGTTAGGGGATATTAATCATCTGTAATTCAGAGAAACTCTAATGTACAAATATTCAGCGTAGCATTTTAATAATGGTAAAAATCAGAAAACATTTAAACTTTGAAAAATTAGAAGATAACTAAAACAGTTATGAAAATTATATATCTTTTATGGTATTATTTTGTCATAAAATTATGTATTTAAAAAAAATTATTGTGTCATGAGGAAAAACCTTTCAGAATAATGATAAATACTATAGTATAATACAATCACAATTTTAAAATTATACATACATATAAAAAGAATGGAAGAAATATTAGCACCAATTATTTTTGGAGTATAAGGTGACTTTTTCTGTTTTTCATTCACATCTTTATTTCCCAATTTTTTTTACAATAATTTTTTAATGATTATAATCAAAACAATTTTGTAAAGGGATAATACTAGGTTATACCAGGTACTACCTAGAGAATTCCCAGAAATTTCTTTCAGGCTAATAGTCATTGACCTTACCATTTTCTTACAGTATCATTTTTAATAAATTATTTATTTTTCAGATAACCCAATCTTTATTAAACCATAGAGTGCCTGATTCTATTGATAGTATTGAATTAGTTGCCTTATATACAAATTGTCTATCTTATTACATGGTTTATGTGAGTTTTATGTTTCAAAATTATCTTGTAAAACTTCAGCATGTAATATTTAATATTTCTTTACCATAAAAAAATTAATGACATGTAATAGTTTAATTCCGAAACACAATAGAGCTTTATTTCAACCTGAGACAGGAAACAAAGATATATTTTGTAAGCATTCTGGTCATTGTATAAAGAAAACGGTCATTTCATGTTTAAAAGACATAATTATATGTACCATGTAGTTACACTGATAGGAGAAGTATGTCCTGTCCTAGAGTTTCCCAGGATTTGGAAATGACTCATTTAAGTGTTAACCTTTTGGCCTAACCAGGCAATTGCAGCAGCAGCAGCTGAATATACAAGTATTGGGAGAAGCAGAATTATGGGCCTCTCAGAGAGTTCCTCTGAAACATCCAAACTGAGCTCTAAAAGTGCTAAAGAAAGAAGAAACAGAAGAAAGAAAAAGAACCAAAAGAAGCTCTCCAGTGGAGAAGAGAAGGGAGATGTTGAGAAATTGTCCAAATCAGAATCAGAGGAGAGCATCAGAAGAAAAAGTTTCCACCTTGGTGTCGAAGGGCATAGGCGAGCACGGGAAAAGAGATTATCTACCCCCAATCAGGTACCACCCAAACTGCTAAATGTGTATCACCAGAGGCAGGCTGATAGAGAAAAATGTCTTTGGAGGTAAGAGACCTCAGAGGATAGTTGATAGTGAATGGCTCCATTGTTATGATTTTAGGTAAAAACTTAGTATTGCTGATCATTTATGGAAAGATATACTCTGGTTTCCATTTAGGTTTGATCATTTCTAAAAAATCTTATAGTTTCAGAATTGTCAATATCTTTTCTAATAACTCATTTTCAAAAACAAAATACTCCTGAGAAACACTGTAGAAATAAAGACACTATTCACACTATAGAATAACTTTTATATTTGTATTTGGTCTGTGATTTGTAATGCCTCACTGGTTAAAAACTAATCTTAGAGTAGTTTCTCTTCTTTCTTAACCACTATAGGTAATGGTATTACCTGAGTATTACTCACCCATTTAGAAATTTGGAGAAGCCTTTGATATCCTCCACCCTCAACCACAGGAACTACTAATATGTAGTGCCATAGTCTGTTAATTCTGCTTACATGGAAGTTCTCTTTCTCTTTCTTCCTTTTTTCACGGAAACCTTCATCTCTCAGGCCTCCCTGTCTATAGTTCTCCACAAGCCCCCAAGATGAACCATTGCCTCTGTTTTCCTTAGCACTCCCCCCTTTTCCATCACACAACCCCAAAAATCATTTTTCTAAAATAAAAATCTAGTTAAGAATCTGCAAGATTCTGCCTGATATACACAGTAATAAAAGATGGAGTCCCTGCCTTCAAAATTTCACTACCTAGATGATGATACAGAACTTGAACACATATATCAACAAAAAGAAATATGACAGGAGCAGTCCAAGCTTGTATTGAGGAAAAGACCTTGTCATAATTTTCCATTGTTCACAATACTTGCCACTTTGTTCTTTACATAGTAAGCACTATTGTCTATTGAACTAGATCCTTTCAAAGAATTTGCATTCAATTTGGTTTATGGAAAAAGTTTATCCTGGACATGAGTCATATAAGCATGAGTTTTTCCTCCTCTTTGGTATTGGGCAACTTCTTTTTAAATATTTAATGACTTTATATACTTATTGGTATTAAAAGATCTTTTTAAATACACTTTAACTGAGCTCTCAGTATGTAAGGTGGATTTGCAATGCAAAGAACCATACAGCATGGTCTTTGACTATAAGTAAATTTCCATCTTTTGTGACACTTAGGGATTGAAATATAAAAAGCTGAATGACAGGTAGCAATACTAATCTCTTTTTCTTTAAGTGATATGTTCAGTACAGCAAAATGAATGGCATTAAAAGAATGGAGCAATAACTCTAGACCAGAATATTCGAGAGCTGTACAGCAACAAATAATTTACCTGGTCCTGAGCGGATGAATTCTGCAAATTGTTTCACCCTTAAGTGGAAGAAGTTTTCTTCTCACTGAATTGCTTTGTTTTTAAGTATGTTCCTTTTAAGCTAGTACAGAGACACCTGCCCTCAGGACAGCGTGTTCAGTGGTATTTACATGAAGTGTACTTCTATTAGTAGGTGCTTCAACAACTATGTCATTTTTAATTTTTCTGTAGTCACCACTCAGCATTCGTGGCTCCTTGTTTTCTGCAAGGCGGAGCAGCAGAACAAGCCTTTTTAGTTTCAAGGGCCGAGGAAGAGACATAGGCTCTGAGACTGAGTTTGCCGATGATGAGCACAGCATTTTTGGAGACAATGAGAGCAGAAGGGGCTCACTGTTCGTGCCCCACAGACCCCCTGAGAGACGCAGCAGTAACATCAGTCAAGCCAGTAGGTCCTCCCCAATGCTGCCGGTGAACAGGAAGATGCACAGTGCTGTGGACTGCAATGGTGTGGTCTCCCTGGTTGATGGACGCACAGCCCTCATGCTCCCCAATGGACAGCTTCTGCCAGAGGTGATAATAGATAAGGCAACTTCTGATGACAGCGTAAGGACATTTTACCATAGTTCAGGCATGACTGGGCCCTTGTTCCTGCATCAGTCAGTCTCCCTGCTGGAGGGCCTTCTCTCTGGTCTTGTGAATGGCTCTGCATTTTGCAATACTTTTTCTTTAGAAACACACCTTTGACTCATTAGCTTAATCCTCATTCTATGTGCTGTAGGCATCTAACTCAAAGATAGGTAAAATCCCATTTTGTAAAAAGGTACTTGTCTATTGATTTTATAATTGAATAAATCATCTCATTAGTGAACAATTTATGAAAGATACATATATAGATAGATATCAGCACAGAAAATGTGAAGATAATGCTAATATTAGTTAATAATAGATTCCATTTCTATGAAGAAATTCGGATTACTTGCCACCTACTGCTGTCTTTTTCAGGTCACAACTTAATATGTACCTATTTCAAGGAATCTTATATGAGTTGTTAATAACAGAAAACATATTTAGTATTTTCAACAAACCCATGAAATGATATATTATTTATTTATTTATTTATTTTTTTTTTTTGAGACACACTTTTATTTCCCAGGCTGGAGTGCAATGGCACAATCTCAGCTCACTGTAACCTCCACCTCCTGGGTTCAAGTGATTCTCCTGCCTCAGCCTTCTGAGTAGCTAGGATTACAGTATGTGCCACCATGCCCAGCTCATTTTTTGTATTTTTAGTAGAGATGGGGTTTCTCCATGTTGGTCAGGCTGGTCTCAAACTGGTCAGGTGATCCACCTGCCTCGGCCTTCCAAAGTTCTGGGATTACAGGCATAAGCCATGGTGCCTGGCTGATATGATGTATTATTATATCTGTTTTACAAGTGGGAAAATTGAGGCATGGGGAAATAAAGCAATTTGCCCCAATTTATTCAGCTAATAAATAGTAGCTCTGAAGTTGAAACAGATGCTCTCTGTTTCAGAGCTGTGCTCCTAACCACCCACTTTGCTATCTCTCCAATGTGCAGTAGGCTTCTTATCTTGAGAATATTTAGAATGGCTGTGCCTTAGGTCCTTTATATAAGTGAAACATAACTGTTTTCATTTTTAAAAAGTATTTCATCTCGAGTCTATGAATCAAAACAAAATAACTGAAATACATGCATTGATACAAACAAACATAAAAGCAAAACAACCATTTTACAGCAGTTCCAAAGGTTTAGGAGTCATTGAGTGTTCAGAGAAAGGTGTCTGATTAGGCTTGAAAGTGAGATCTTACTTGTTCCTGGAGTTTCCGGGATATCTCTTTAGCTCACTCACTGTGATGTGCTGCATTACTAATATCAGCAAGGGCTTAGACTAACCCAATAAGCTTCGAACACATGCTACATGTTCATATATTTATATTTGCAGACAGTGTAGTATTTTAAGTGAGAATAAAGTTTCATCAAATCCATGGCCACACACCATATTTCAATTTGAATAAATGCATGTGCTTTTAGGTAACATATGACCTCTGTGTGTGCATGACACAGCTTAAGCCCTTCTGTTAAGGTATTTTTCCTTATTGAATGAGCATGTTAAATTTCTGTGGAATCAAACTTTGGTTGCATTTTGTTTTTCAGTGTTGTGGATGATGTGTTCAATATTATGTAATTTATATCAGATTTGGAGATTATTTAATGAAGTTTCTTCATTTAAGAGTTTTTATTAACCATAGAAAAAATCAGTATCACAATAAATCCTCAAGTAAAAACTAGAAAATTAGAGGATACTTATAAGATACAATAGAAATACAATAAACATAAAATTGTGGCACAATATATGGTTTATATGAAAACATGGCACAACAAATGATATAATCTCTATACCTGAAACATGTCTACATGGAAAATAATTTGTTTAATCAAATTCTTGTTTTACAGACTATAGCACAAAAAAAATGTTTTTTGAGACATCCTGTAAAAAGTCAGCTTTTTGACTTTTTTACAGAGATCTCTCAAATGGGTGTGTCTGTCCACATACACATATATGCATAATACAACCATGCACATATTTATGTCTGTATGTCTGTGCTTTGATACACATACCTATATGACTATACCTATACAACCATACAACTTTACAAATCTAGAAATATATTTTAAATAAATAATTATATATATATTTAAAATATATACCACATATCATACACAAGCAGGCAAATACAATACATATGGAGTTGTATAATTGTGTATATATATGTGTGTGTAAGTGTGTTTATTTCTAACCCACACTGAACCAATATAGTGTTTTAAATTTGAATTAGTTTTCAAGTTTCAAAAATAAGACATTTTCTCACAAAAGTATATACACTTATGCTTGAGCTCATATTTTTGCATGGCAATAATATCTAGAGCTGAAGAGAGGTCATTTCTTTCAGATGTAGCTTGCATTCTCCATTTCACTAATTATTATTTTTAAATTGAGTCATTTATCATCATATACTTAGCTCAGTTCATTAGTTTTCCTTGGCAGTAAGAAACAACCATTATATAGCCTCATTAATGTTGTTCCCTCAAAAAAAAGTAATTCCAGAAATTTATCAGAGAATACTGAGATTCTATCCCTTTAGATACACAGCACTACAGCACTTTAATTGTTTTCATGAAGGACTCTCACATGGTAAAACTATCTGAATAAGTTGGACACCCAGAAACATGGAGAGGTGATGATAGTGATATAACAAAAAGCAGCTAGCTTTGTTTTTTATTTCCTAAATATTAAGTCTTTAGTTTTCATGAAAAGAATATGAAGCAAGTAATGTGACTATCCCCATTTTACCAATAATGAAACTGAGACAGTTAAGTAACTCTCCTATGATATATAGACAGTAAATAGCAGAGCCATAGCTTGAACCCAGCAATCTAGTCTCTACTTTTAATTACTCATGATGGCTGTATAAGAAAGATTTTATCCTATACCTACAATTTATTAGGATCCTGTGTTTAAGACATTAATTGACTTCTTTTTTAGGGTACAACCAATCGAATACACAAAAAAAGGCGTTGTAGTTCTTATCTCCTTTCAGAGGATATGCTGAATGATCCCAATCTCAGACAGAGAGCAATGAGTAGAGCAAGCATATTAACAAACACTGTAGAAGGTATGTAATAATATTCTTTTCACCATATAGATTCTTAAATAAAATTAACATAAATCAGGTCAACCTTAAATAGGCCCATGAAGTTCTTAGGAAGAATTCAGAGACTATAAAATAGTTTTAAGCAATGGTAAATATAACCAATGGATACTGATATAATTGTTTTTATGTATTTTATAAAGTTATAAAGTTATCTGCTATTAAAAACAGGGATAGGTAACATAGCAAAATGACTTTGCAAAAACAAAAACAAAAACACACAAAACAGAACAGGTGCTGGGTGATTTGACCTTTCAAAGATAAGTGATTTAGTGGTAATTGATACAGAAAACAAGGTTAACACAGAGCTATGTGATTTTGTCACTATATAATCTTACAAATTACCTCTTCGCTCAAAATTTGTCTCTTCTAATAAGTAAAGATAGTCAAAGGGTGACAACTTTACAAACTGTGCTGACTCCTACTCTCTCCCCTGACATTATGCCCCAGTCCTACCTAGTCCCTAGTCTAACACCTCACCCCCAACATTCCCATCATGGGAGAAGACAAAGTATCTATCCATCCCTTAATTGAATGGTAAGAAGTAAATGGGCTACTGGTGTGAAATGTCTGTTTCATGGGTCCTCCATAAATTATTTCTAGTCACTTGGTTCAAGGATTGTTTTCATATGTGAACTATTACAGTAAGAGTTTTTTTCTGGATAGAGTAGTCTTGTCTTATTGTTGTCATGGGACTACAAACAGAGGCAAAAAAATATGTATATTTGTTGAAAATATATATTTCTCTGTTAAGGAGGCATTGGTTCTCCATTTTACTATCACATTAGGTGCAGTTTTCTCTGAAAGATGCCCACATATCTGCTTGCAGTAATTCATTTCACTTTCTTCCTGTCACTCATGCTTAGGCAATGAACATGTCATACTAGACTTATGTAAGAGGCTATGCTTTCATTGAAACAATACTGTTTTTCAAAATCTAAACCACAAACCTTGTTTCAATATTAGAGTGCCTGGCTGCTTTGTATCTGGTTAGAATTAAAATATACAAATGGCTAACTCCATGTCCTCTGTTTTTTTTTCTCCCAGAACTTGAAGAATCCAGACAAAAATGTCCACCTTGGTGGTACAGGTTTGCACACAAATTCTTGATCTGGAATTGCTCTCCACATTGGATAAAATTCAAAAAGTGTGTCTATTTTATTGTAATGGATCCTTTTGTAGATCTTGCGATTACCATTTGCATAGTTTTAAACACATTATTTATGGCTATGGAACACCATCCAATGACTGAGGAATTCAAAAATGTACTTACTATAGGAAACTTGGTAAGTCTCTTATTGTGTGTTATGTACTCATAGTTTCTCTCTTTAGTTGTCATCATTGTCATCTTATATTTTTTATGTAAGATGAATCTGCAGCCTCATAATTATGCATATTCAGAACTTACCATATGAATGGATTTATAGAGTCAAGTTTCTGGTTATATCTTTTACAATAATTGTGCAGTAGTGTTAAGATCTATAAGCAACAATACTATTTCTATAACGGGTTACCATCTTGGGCATTGATAATGATTTTTTCTTCCAGCATATTTCTTGGGAGCAACACTTAACATTTTTGGTTCTTTCTTACACCTTCATAATTACATTGCTGCTTTTTTTGTAAGTATGCATTTTCAGCAAACCTATGGATGCATTGTTTTGACATAATAGTGTGAAGTGTTTGAGTAGTTGGAGTCCAAAAGATGTGTTCGAATGCCGTTTCTGCATTATATCAGTGATATGGCCTTGGACAAATATTTTAAACTCCATATTATTTAATTTTATCATTTATAAAATAATATTTCATTATAAAATAATAATCATTACTTATAACTATATTTCATTTATCATATTGTTGGGAGGATTGAATACTAGCTACTTATTAGCCTGGCATATAGTAAGTACACAATAAATTAAAGCTATCGTCATCAACATCATTACCATCACAACTTCAATAATTCAATGAAACAAGCCTTAAAAACAGCAATTTTGAGAAACCAAAATGGTTGAACTGGACATAGAAGACTCAAAGATAGGTGAAAAAGTGATTGATAGGCTTCTAGAAGATATAAGATCCAATTAGGAAAATTGATGCCAGAGCAATCTCTGAAATGTGCAGTGCTAGTCACACTAACTTATGGTAAACAAAGCCAGTTTTTGATTATAGATGTAAGGCAGGCACCGCCCTTTATAAGGGCCAGAGAATCCCAGCTTATGGGCTCTTCATAAATCATGAATAACTCTGGGTATCTTTGTCAATGTCTATATAAGATAATTTTACTTTTGCTGTGGTCCCAAACCAACTGATCATTGAAGACCCAAAGTTCTTTTCTTGGTCTATCTTCTTTTCTAAATTGTATACAAATATTCCAAGTTAGAATGTTTTCTCCCATGTACTCTCTAAGTTAGCATTCTTCCTCCCTTCAACTCATCTTTGGAGAAAGGCAGGAATATTTAGTTTCTAATTGTTGGTGGAGGTCCGGATCATGCAAAGAAGTACCTTCTCACTGAGATGACGACGTCCCTGTGAACTCAGAAAGGATTTACTGGTTCACAGCTCTTACCACAACCTCAATCCAGCTGCTCCCTGCCAATCTTGTTGATCCTGTATTATTTGAAAATTGTCTCCTACCATTATAGACCTAAACGTTTCCCTTAGAAAGTTCTTTGGTCAGATTCCTTGAGTCAAAGTGCACCCAAAGAATCCATAAACAAGTCTTTCACTGTTGCCTTTTTAAGTGAGTCCTGTCATACCAGCATCATGAATTAATGATATTTTGCAACGCACTTTTGTGCCAAAGCTTTAGAAGTGTTACTTGAGCTGCCACATTGTCAATTAAATTCTTTTTTCTCTTCTGCTGATAAATCTTTAAAGAGTGAGTCAACATGTTCTTTATTACTCTAACAGTCATCAGATCAGAAAAAAAAAGACTGGCTCAAAATTTCAGTATCAAATTATGTTTTCTTTTTATCTTCTTCCAGCACAAATTTTTGACCCACATAAATTCTTTGAAAATAGTGACTGTGTCAATAATAAAAGGTTTTACTTTTCTGAAATATTAATATGCTCTTCTACAATGCTGTCTAAAAATGATGAGCACTGACAGGAGAGTTAGAGTTTTTCAACCTTTTGATGCTTACATGAGAGCCATGGGAAGAGTGATACCTGGTTTATAGAATTAAGTTAGATAAGAATAAGAATAATAAATAAATAAAGTATTTAGAAAATTGTCTGGAACACAATAAATGCTAAGCAAACTGATTATTATTGTTATGTTCATTCCCTACTTGCTAATATGAACAGAAAAACATTATATTTCTCACTTAGGTCTTTACTGGAATCTTTGCAGCTGAAATGGTATTAAAACTAATTGCCATGGATCCATATGAGTATTTCCAAGTAGGCTGGAATATTTTTGACAGCCTTATTGTGACTTTAAGTTTAGTGGAGCTCTTTCTAGCAGATGTGGAAGGATTATCAGTTCTACGATCATTCAGACTGGTAAACATAAACTAATGTTACCATTATGTTCTATAATAAAGGAGTGTTTCTTTGGTTTGCATTATTATTTAAAACTTTTGGGAATCTGACTCAAAAGGTAAGATTAATCTTGATATCTGTATCTGGTAAAATAAAATCCATTCATTGATAAATGCACTGGAAGAACTAAAACCACATGAATATTTTAATTTTACAATTTTTGAAGATATGCTTAATTCTAATTTGAAGTACATGCTAATATAATAGAAACATTTTTATTATACTAATATAGTGTAATAATTTATTTCACAGCAAGAAGCTTAAGGCTTACAGAGTTTCAACTATTATATGCTCACAACTTTATGGATTTTTTAATTAAAGATCAAATTATTATTCCCCAAAACAGTTGTTGCCTGATCATAATGCAAAAACAAATAAAGACTTTTTAAAGCACATTTTTCTAATAAGCTGGATTTTATCTAAATGTATAAAAGTATTTGATAACAGAATTAAGGATACATTATCAATTCAAAAAGAAATAATATCACGAACTATGATAAGAGACTTCTATAGCAATCCTGAACTAAAAGTATATACTTTCTTCATAATATGTGTTGTAATTGTATTGTGGCAAGTAGAGCAAAATAACAGCATACTGAAAGTAGATGAAAATGCAAAATAAAAATGATTGATTTTAGCCAAATAATAATGACAATAATATAGGACTTAAAGACTGATTTAAACTTTGACCAAAAATCATGATTGGAAACATTGAAAAATTTTCACAATGATTAATATGAAATTTTATATTTGCTTTTAGCTTCGAGTCTTCAAGTTGGCAAAATCCTGGCCAACATTGAACATGCTGATTAAGATCATTGGTAACTCCGTAGGGGCTCTAGGAAACCTCACCTTGGTGTTGGCCATCATCGTTTTCATTTTTGCTGTGGTCGGCATGCAGCTCTTTGGTAAGAGCTACAAAGAATGTGTCTGCAAGATCAATGATGACTGTACGCTCCCACGGTGGCACATGAACGACTTCTTCCACTCCTTCCTGATTGTGTTCCGCGTGCTGTGTGGGGAGTGGATAGAGACCATGTGGGACTGTATGGAGGTCGCTGGTCAAGCCATGTGCCTTATTGTTTACATGATGGTCATGGTCATTGGAAACCTGGTGGTATGTAACCAGATATTCAAATATTTAAAATTTTCTGTGTAAATTATTTTGTGACGATGTGATCTATGTTTATAATTTTGTAATTAATTATATCTAAAAATATTAATTACAACAGAATAGTGATACTTTTAATGCAAGAAAGAACAGGAAAGAGAACCAAATGTATTAGTTTCCCTAGCCAAATAACTCATATTTATATTTTTCAAAATCACTGCTTATTCATTTTAATGCAAAGCTTTCTATCTTTTTCTCTAATTTTGATAGAGATGACATATGCTCTCTTGAAGATATACTAGTAAATAATGTATAATTAAGTTAACAGTAACAAAAACAAAGTTAATAATGGACTAGGGCAAATGAAAGGACCAGTTCCACCACCATATAGCCATGTATAAGACCAGCATCTATAGCAAGAATCAACATCTATGCCCCACAGGCCAAAGCCAGTCTAATGCCTGTTTTTGTGTGGCCCTGGGAGTGGAGAATGATTTTTACATTTTTAAGTAGTTAAAATAATCAAAAAAAGAATAAATGACCCATGCACATTATATGAAATTCAAATTTTAGCATTCATAAATTTTATTCAAATGTGGGCACATTCATTCATTTTTGTATCTTCTATGGCTGCTTTTATATTACAATGGTAGAGATGCATAGCTGCCATAGAAATCCTATGTCCAATAAAGTTCAAAATATTTATTATTTTGCCCTTTACAAAAAAAAGTTTGCCAACCACTGGCCTATATTATCACATGCACATAGCAATCTACCTATTTTTCCAATTAGTGTTTTCTTGGCTTGTACTTTGTTTTATTTTTTCTTCCTTATACTGATTAGTAAAAACTTTCAAGCTTACAAGCAGGAGAAAATTGGGATAAGATGCTCTTCTATAAGCCATTCATCTCAATTCTCGAATCTGCCATGTTGACCTGTCTCAGTTGGTCAGCTTGACATCAAATCTCTCATCAGGTATTCAGAAGGTGGGGTATGGTAACAGCTATACGGTAAGTGCCTTCACTTCCCACTGGGTTGAAAAAATGACTAAAATTTTGTTTTTCTTGCAACCAATATAAAAAAAGGAATTCAGGAAGGGCACGGTGGCTCATGCCTGTAATCCCAGCACTTTGGGAGGCCAAGGTGCGTGAATCAAGAGGTCAGGAGATCGAGACCATTCTTGCCAACATGGTTAAACTCTGTCTCTACTAAAAATACAACAACAACAACAAAAATAGCCAGATGTGGTGGTGGACACCTGTAGTCCCAGCTACTTGGGAGGCTGAAGCAGGAGAATTGCTTGAACCTGGGTGGCAGAGGTTGCAGTGAGCTGAAATCACATCACTGCACTCCAGGCTGGTGACAGAATGAGACTCCATCTCAAAAAAAAAAAAAAAAAAAGGATTCAGAAGTCAGGACAGAAACTTAAATTCATCCAATCACACACTAAATGATACTGTGCCAGTCAAATGCAAAGGAATTTATGCAGCACAAATTCTAGATTCTTACTGCACAAAAATATACATCATGGATTACCATTCTATAATTCTTGATCACCCTCTGGTTATAGTAATAAATGTTTTCCAGTTTCCTTCTAATGTGGAATGAAACACGAATTCCTTCCAATATAGAATGAAATACATATTCTGTTTCTAAGTTTTTTATTTATAATCTCCTATAGCAGGATTTGCTTGTGTAATTCCTTTTTTTTTTTTTTTGAGATGGAGTCTCCCTCTGTCCCCCAGGTTGGAGTGCAGTGGGATGATCTTGGCTTACTGCAACCTCCACCTCCCTCCTGAGTAACTGGGATTTCAGGCGTATACCACTGTGCTGGCTATTTTTTTGTATTTTTAGTAGAGACAGTGTTTTGCCATGTTGGCCAGGCTGGTCTGAAACTCCTGATCTCAGGTGATCTACCCACCTTGGCCTCTGAAGATGCTGGGATTACAGGCGTGAGCCACAGTGCCCAGCTGTGTGTTTTTTCTTACAAAATTTTTGATATAAAATAGTAAAATTGTGAAAGATGTAAATTGTGAAAACATGCCACATCCAAGCCAATGATTACAAATATTTTAAATGTTTATTATTTATTCAGGCATATTCAAAAGAAAAGGCATTAACTTAGCTCTCACATTATCCACTCAATATTTGTTAGGATCTTCTCTGTGAAAAGAAAGGTATTTAGGTATTATTTAGATAGGAAGGCATCGTTTAGGTTTTATTTAGGGTGGAAGACAAAAACCAATCGCCCATCATCTAATCCTTGTTTTTAAGATGCTCATTGGGACACAGAAAAGTGGTACACAAAAGTTATCAGACAAGAAAGAAGTAATGAGTGCTACCAATGAGGTTAAAATAAAATGCTTTCGGCACTTGAAAAAGAGTTCTAGATTGAGATTTGAGGAAAGTTTTTGAAATTGATCTTTGAAGAACAGATAATATAATATTTGAATATGGACACTGGTGTGAGAGTTATTTTTTCCTTTGAGAAACAATATAGATTTATGGTAAATAACAGAGGGGATATATTGGTGAGTGTTTCATTTACATAGAATTAGTGTTAACTAACTCATATTGTTATTCTTTAATTATCAATTCTTGGCAATGAAAGAACACAGAAAAAATTTATAAAGTTGAAAACTAACTCTTGACTAATGAAGGAACTTTCAATATCATATAATTGAAATTTAAGAAAAAATTATATTCCTGTTATAGTCTTCTACAGTAGAGTTATATGCTAAGTTGGCTTCTCTTTTTTAATATATTTATCTAATTTATTCTTTTAGTCATTTTATTGCCAGTTAATTGAAATGGTTAAGAACCATAAGTTTTAGAAGAATGTTTAGAAAAATAGGTTTTGGTCAGCTCTAGTCTGTATCAAGAAAAACGTGAAGACCATTAATCAAAATAAGACTTTGAATCAAGTATATGTTTTATTAATAGTTTTTCTCTCACTTAATGTGATAATACATAGATGATACAAAATGGACTTTATTTTGATTTGTGATACCCACTAGGTTACAGAAATATTAGTGACTTATGATTTTTGAAGGAAAGAAATTTGTCACAACAGCTGTTCTCAACAAGTGAGAACTGCGTGAGCCACTGCACGCTGTTAAAATAGTTTAACACTTGAACGGATTAAGGAAACTAAAGCTGTAAAATAGACCCTCAGGTCCTCACCAATATTCCTATTAAAACACAAATATACACAAACATGTATATCATAGTGAAATATACTTTTTCATTGACAACTATTAAACCATTTCAGGGATTTTTAGCCATTATCAAAATTGTTCTCTATGATTCCCAGACCTCCCATGTCCAGAATTTTCTCCTAAATCGGACTTATTGAGACATAAAAATTTAACCTCCTCTCTTTACTTACGTCTCAGAGAAATTGTTTTAAGTGTGACCAAAATCAGGGGTGAGTACCTTCTCCTCAATTAGGTCTTATTTTGATTTTTAAAACATGAGGCAGATGATTTGGGACATGAAAAGCCTTACATCAAATGCCAATTAAATTACCTCTTTGTTTCCTGAGTAAAACAATGTTTAAATATGATTTTCATGTTTCCAGCCCTGTACTTCAGTGAGAGAGAAAAAAAAAAGATTTAACTCACAAACAAGACTTCGCTTCAAGAGAACAAAAACTGTCCTGACCTCTTTTGTAATCTTTCTAGGGCCAACATAATTGGCAATGAAGTCAGCCAATCATAATGTCATTATCGCATATGAATCAGGTTCAAGGGGCACGTCCTTTTCTGTGCCTTAAAAGTCATGTTAAGGAATACTCTAGCATACTTCTTGGACAGAATATTTTATTACAGGAAGTTTGTAAGTATTTTGTGTTCCATTTGTTGCAACAAGTGACATTGATCTTCCGGTAAAGTGAACACAGATCTTCAGCACAATAGAACATAGTCACAGTTGTCTTATTTTACCCATTTCTCTCATGTAAAAAATTGTAACAACAGATGAATGCTAGGAGAGCTTTTGGGGTACATAAAAGGGAACTTGATTAAGGAACTACTGCTACAGAAATAAACTTAGAAATAATGTAATTATAATGGTAAGGGATCATTCTCTCTGCTCCCCATGGTCATTCTTCCTGGGTATGGCTGACCCTCTGCTGCCGAGTCTGCAGGGGCTAGTTTAGGGAGACAGTGATGAGGAGTCTACCTTCTTCTCTGTCTCTCTCATGTGTTCTTATCTGTGCATGAAAAGGCAGAAATCCTTGTTGCTGGTTTGTATTATGGCCTATATTTGGAAAAGTATGCTTATTTTTTTTATTTCCTGTCTCCCTATTTCTCTACTCCCTCTTCCCACCCTGATATAGGTCCTAAACCTATTTCTGGCTTTATTATTGAGCTCATTTAGTTCAGACAATCTTACAGCAATTGAAGAAGACCCCGATGCAAACAACCTCCAGATTGCAGTATCCAGAATTAAAAAGGGAATAAATTATGTAAAACAAACCTTACGTGAATTTCTTCTAAAAGCATTTTCCAAAAAGCCAAAGATTTCCAGGGAGATAAGACAATCAGAAGATCTGAATACTAAGAAGGAAAACTATATTTCTAACCATACACTCGCTGAAATGAGCAAAGGTCACAAATTCCTCAAGGAAAAAGACAAAATCGGTCATTTTGGAAGCAGTGTGGACAAATACTTGATGGAAGAAAGTGATGGTCAGTCATTTATTCATAACCCCAGCCTCACAGTGACAGTACCAATTGCACCTGGGGAATCTGATTTGGAAAATATGAATACTGAGGAACTTAGCAGTGATTCAGATAGTGAATACAGCAAAGGGGTAAGAATGCTTCATACATGTTCTTTCTCATATTAACAATTAGTATGAAATCAATGGAAATTTTAGATTCCTGTTGTCATAAGTTCTTCTTAACATTGCATATAATGATGGATTGTTTTTTTGTGCTGACATTACACAACAGCTTCCTGAAGATTCATATGGTAAAGTTCTTTTACTAGTTCTTACTAATTAATTTTATCTTACTTAGCTATATATGAAAGCACCAAGTATCTTTGAGCCTTCCCATCCTTCATCCCATGTGTCCTAACAGTTGAAATTACACACAGTCTCCCTCCACAGTGTCTGTTGGAATCCACTTCTCCTCTTCATCACCTTTCCTTTGTACTCACCACTTCTTGCATAAATTACTTCAAGCAGAGTCTCAATTGATATCTCTGCTTCCATTTTGCATTTATTCTAGTTAATTTATTTGACTGATTTTGCTCAGTCCTAATCATGTCACTCCCATGATGAAACCCTAATCCCCAAAGTCAGTCACTCTCTCTCTCTCTTTCTTCTTCCTCTTCCTCCTCCTCCTCCTCCTCTTCTTCTTCTTCTTCTTCCTCTTCCTCTTCTTTTCTTCTTCTTCTTCTTTTTTTTTTTAAATGGAGACTGGTTTTACTCTGTTGCCCAGGCTGAGTGCAGTGGTGCTAATATAGCTTACTGCAACCTTGAACTCCTGGGCTCAAGTGATCCTCCTGCCTCCGCCTCCTTGGTATGTGGAACTATATAGGCCCATGTCACATCACCCAGCTATTTTTTTAAAAAAAAGTTTGTAGAGACAAACTATGTCCCCCAGGCTGGTCTCAAATTACTAGACTCAGGCAGTTCCTCCACCTTTGTCCCCAGTTGCTGAGATTACAGAAGTGAGCCACCATGCCTGGCCATCTCCAAAGTCTCTTGAATTATGTACTGTGCAGAAAGTCTTCACACTACGGCCCTAATCAACTTTGACCAGCTGTACCTCCTAGTGCTCACCTGTAGATTTTTACCTATACCAAACCAATTCCCTTTTAGGCCATAAACATTTTCCACCTGCATGACTTTGCTTGGGATTTCCTTCTCCAGTCAAAATTCTTCAAGTCATCACCCTCTCATTTATCATTTATGAAATTATTAATACATACATCATAGTTGGGTAAGCATTAAATAAATTAATACTTAAATTATTAATACTTAAATCATAGTTGGGTAAGGGTTAATACATGTAAAACATTTAGAACCATACTCAAAGTTCTCAAAATGTTACTCATTTCGTCCTTTCTAATTTCTCCCCAAATAGATGTAGTCTCTTCTCATTTTGAACCGCAAACAATTTTATGCCTCTTCCTGAATTCATTAATCTTAAATTTCAATTTTTTGAGAAATTATGGTATGTATCAAATGATACTGTAAATTCATCAAGAACAGGAATTCTTTAAGAGCTTTTTTGTACCCTTCTCTTCCACCCTTACCTGTATATTTCTAGTGAGTCAATGTTTGCATCAAACTCTATTTTTATTGTGAAATATAATAACCACGAGTATTATCACAAATTATTTTTATGGCATTGCTTCAAAGTCTTAAGATATCATTTAAAAATAATCTTTTCTTTCTCTTGCTTATGTTAGACAGTATTTGACAGGTATTTACCAAATAGCTTCTATCTCCTTAATTTATTAAGACTCCACCCCCCATGAATTCATAGTGGACTTGGAAAAAATATTATATGGAATTATCATGACCGATACATATCAGATATATATATGCAAAATGTTCAGGAGACTGAGGTATGAGAACCACTTGAGCCCTGAGTTGTGGTGAGCAGAGATCGCACCACTGTACTCCAGCTTGGGCTACAAAGTGAGACTCTGTCTCAAAAACAATAAATACATAAAATTAAATTAAAACAAAATGAAATAAAATGATCTACATTTAATGGAGTGAATAAATAATTAAAATATATAAATTATAATATATATTTCTGTGTAGCCCAAGACATTTTTTCTAAGATGGCAAAGTAAGGAATAAAATATAGTCATTCATCCGTACCTATGGGGGAGTGGTTCCAAGGCTCCCCAAAGAGACTAAATTCTGCAGATGATCAAATTCTTTATATAAAATGGCACAGTGTTTACTACATAACCTACACACATTCTCTCGTATGTACACTGTAAATTATCTTCAGATTACTTATAATGTAAATGTAAATCACTAACACTATGTAAATATTTGTTTTACTATATTTTTTATTTGTACTATTTTTATTGTGGTATTTTTATGTTTACTTTTTCCATTTATTTTCCATCTGTAGTTGGTTGACAACAGATGTGGAACCCAGGGATACAGAGGATCAGCTGTATTTTATTTGTATATTTTAAAATCTTTTACATGGAAGAAGTAATACTCCCAAAATCTTAAAAGTGTGTTCATTTCAGCTTAAAGTTGGAAAATCAGATTCTACATAAACCTTTTAAGGAGGTTTAGTATCATATGGAAAGGGAAACTAACTCAATCACCCATTGTTTTCTGCTAAAGAAAATTAAAACTATAAATTTCAATCACCTGGAAGACAGTTACTCTCAGAATAAAACTGGAACTCTAGGTGTTAAAGCACTTCAGGGGCTAGGCAAAGTCAACCAAAGACTTCTGAAATTATTCCTTAACACTTACAAGGAATTATTTCTTACCTGTTCATTATACTTTTGTTTAAAGCCAATGACTGACCTTTCATGGATCTCCTTAGCTGCTGACAAAATTCTAATTCTTAGTATGTCAAGTTGTAGCATTTTTAAGGAAACCTTACTGAACTTTCCATTTAGCACTTCATTTTCTAACTGAAAAAGTGAGTTCACTAAAAGGAAGTGATTTTATTCACAGTTATAAAGCTAGAATTATATAGTTATGTAGTTATAAAGGCAGAGTCATGTCAAGAATCCCCGTCTTGTGACTTATAGCTCAATGGAATTTCTACCGCTCTTCTTCTTTCTTTGTCCATTTGAAAGACAAAACAAAAATTCCTACTGGACTTAATTTCCACTTTGTGTCCCCTGGGGTATAAAGCCATGCAGTTATAGAATTTGTATATCTGTGGCATGCAGATGAAGGTTGTGTTGTCATAGTGGTCAGCTATCTTTTATAGTTAGTGATTTTATTTGTATTTTGTAACTGAAATAGATTATATTAATAATCCATAAAATTACTCTGCCACTGATTATATGAGCCCTTCCTAAAGAGTATGAAATTGAGTGCCATATAAACTGAGATGTCTGAAGACCATTTCATGTTAATTTTCTAATATTCTTGATTTTCATTATTTTTTTCTCATTACATAATAGTCATATCTACATGATAGAAGAGTATACATTGTTATTCTATTATAATTCTATGGTATGCACAATATAATATGCAGGGGGTTGTGGCTACCTTAGAGTTTGTAGTGAAAGATACACAAACTAGTATTTTTAAGTCATTTAGTATAGTGTTTGAATTAGCAAGTCATAAAAAAAGTTTTTATGGTCATTGATTTCAGCATCATCATTTTTACATAAGAAGTCAGGTTCTTAGTGCTACTGAATAATCACTCTATTGATTGCTAGCCTTGCTGTGCGGAAGCTAAAAAACTTCTTCAACAGAGTGAAGAGACAACCTACAGAACGGGAAAATATATTTGTAAACTATGCATCTGATAATGGGTTAATATCTAAAACATATAAGGAACTCAACTCAACAACAACAACAACAACAACAACAAATAATTCAAAAATGGACAAAAGACCTGAATAGGTATTTCTCAAAAGAAGACATAGAATTGCCAACAGATTTATACAAATATGCTAATATCATTAATCACCAGAGAAATTCAAATCAAACCTATAATGAGGTATCTCCTCACTCTACTTAGAATGGCTACTATCAAAAATCAAAAGATAAGTATCACAAGGATGTGGAGAAAAGGGAACCCTTACACACTGATTGTGAGAATATAAATTAGTACATCCATTATGGAAGGCAATATGAGAATTCCTCAAAAAATTAAAAATAGAACTTTCATATGATCCAGCAGTACAAATACTAGGCAAATATCAAGATGAAATGAAATCAGTAAGTTAAAGAGATACAGTAAATGTAGAATACTGTACTCCTATGTTTATTGTTTCACTCTTCACAATAGCCAACTTATCATATTAACCTAAATGATCAACAGATAAATGCATAAAGAAAATGTAGTACATATGCAAAATGGAATGCCATTCAACCATAAAAAATAATGCAATGCTGTTACTTATGGCAACATGAATGAACCTGGATGATGTTATGTTAACTGAAGTCAGTCAGGCACAGAAAGTCAACTCTCTCACTCATATGTGGAATCTAGAATTTTCATAGAAGTAGATAGTAGAATAGTGGTTATCTGAGCATGGGGAGGCTTGGAGGAGCAAGGTATGGGGAAAGACTGGTCAATAGGTACAAAGCTACACTGAGATAGGGAGAATAAGTTCTGGTGTTCTACTGAATGTTTGGATGACTAGAATTAACCGTAATATTTTAAAAATAGCTAAAAGTTTGTAAATGGTCTCACAAAGAAATGATAAATGTTTAAAGCTATGGATCTGCTAGTTATCCCATTTGATCATTATATAACATTTAACGTGTACCCCACAAATATGTACAATTATGTGTCAAAAAATAAGTTGTAAAATAAATGATGCTAACTTAATCCCTAGCTTACTTAGGTTCAGGTTTCTGAGATATTATTTCCTTTATTCTGGGGCTATGGATATATTTCCCCTTTTGCTTGTTTAAGAACCTGCATTTTGAGCAAGGGGAAAAATAATCACTTACCTTTGATATCTCTCCCTCTTCTCTCACCACCCAAAACCCTCTCCTTTATGGCCTAGCATCCTGGCTTCTAAATATAGTTTATGGAGAGTTTTCAATGCTCTCCTAGTGTAAGTTTTCAGGTAAGCAGATTTCCTTACCCTGACAGACAGTTAAAAATACACTCCAGAATCAAATCAAAATATTTTACAGTAAAACATCTTACCTGAAAGTAAGCAAAGAGATGAGTTTAAACAAACAATTTAGTCAAATATCTTAAACAATCCTGAGGAAACTAATGGAAATAGAATGATAGCACTTCTCTGAAGATACAGTGTCAGAATCAAGAAAGGCATGCTGTTATCTCAAAGGTACCTATGAGAATAATACTCTTTTCACTGTTTCTAAAAATTCAGGCACTGAATTGATGGCTCTTCTCAAAGTCAGCCTTCTCTTGAAGTGCAATGAAGCCCTCCAAGCACACTCCAAACATTAACAGCATGCTACCCAGATTTTTACTATTAGCAGTGAAGTGCTTCCTTGTTATGAACCTTAAAGGAAGCATGTAATGCACCCATTCGTCAATAAATATTTATCACACCCTACTATGCTTTAAGCACTGTGCGAAGAATTCCTGTAGGGGAAGAATATCATGTTCTCACACAGCTGCAATAATTTCATATCAGAATTAACTTGCAAGTTAAAATATAAGGGCTCAGGTTCTAGATATATGAGATTGTGAGCTGATCTAAGGATGTATTAGTTTCCTAGGGCTGTTGTAACAAATTAGCACAAACTACATGGCCATATTTATTCTTTTGACAGTTCTGGAGGCTAGAAGTTTAGTATCAAGGTCTGAGCAAGGCCATGCTTTCTCTAGAGGCTCTACTGAGGATCCTACCTTGCTGCTTTCTAGCTTTGGTGGTTGCTGGCAATCCTTGCAGCTTGAAGCTGCATCATCCCAATCTCTGTCCCCATACCCACATAGTGTTCTCCCTTTGTGTCTCTGTTGTTTCTTCTTATAAGGATGCTAATTATATTGAATTTGGACTCACACTAATGACATTATCTTAATTATATCTGCAAAGACCGTATTTCCAAATAAGGTCACATTCAAACATACCAGGGTTAGAACTTCAACATATGTTTTGGGGGAATACAATTCAACCCATAACAAGGAATTTTGACTTATAAGACTGGATGGGTATTGATGCAATTAGGAATACACTGGTGGAGGAGAAAATTGAGAAGGTAGGAGAGATGAAAAGTTTAATTTGGTGGCATCATAATTTTGAGCTACTTGCAGTATAGGCAGTGAACCTGACCAGGAGGTATATGGAAACATAAATCTTAAGGAAAGAAGAAGAGTCAGAGTTATAGATAGGTTGGAATTTTGTTTGTCAATTTATATTAATCACAGGATTACGAAGGGAGTCAGTTACCTGGGAAACCAATAATGAGTGAGAAATCTTTTGTTTGTCTAAGATTTACTGAGGAGTGTTTTCAGGAATGATACCTAACATCTGGAAAAAGTGAGGGATGCAAAATAATTGGACAGAGAGGTAAGTTTGCCACAGAGATCTCGGCTGATCCTGTTGGCATCTCTGGTGCTGGGATGACCCTTTGGAGTAGTCTAAAAACAGCAAGAGAGGTCAGGCCTTTTTTCTCCACACCATTCATTGGATATAGGCTCTCCCTCTACCCTTTCTGGGTGAGGGGTATAACCTGAAATGAAGCACCTCCCTTCTGCCACAGCAATGCCAAAGAGAAACTCAGATGTGAGTCTTCAGCAACCAACACTTTTGGCAGCTGGAGGAATGAGAGGCTCACTGGAAAGCAGGATATGGACAGTGCCTTACAGTGTCTACCACATGATAGAAACACAGACAGCAACTGAGAACAGTGGATCAAATACATTTAAGAGGTGGAAGCAAAAGAAGAAAGCGCATGCGTGCATGCACTCACACACACACACACACACACACACACACACAGAAAAAATGTATACAGTAGCCCCATTAAGCACATTATATATAATTTTCCTCTTTGTGACCACCTTAGGAAGTAAATATAATTCATCTAATTTGCAGATGACTGGGATTCTAAAAGATTAAGATTCAGTTAGTCATGGATGTGTCTGGGGGTCTTTTTAAATTTAAACCCCAAGCTTTAATTATTATACTACATGCCATAGAAAGGCAAGAGAATGAGTAGGACTAATAATTATTTTCGCTGAGCGCCCGGCCCGACCCCGGCCATGGGGTACTGCCATAGCAGCGAGAACGAGGACTCGGACCAGGACCGAGAGGAGCGGAAGCTGCTGCTGGACCCTAGCAGTCCCCCTACCAAAGCTCTCAATGGAGCTGAGCCCAACTACCACAGCCTGCCTTCCACTCGCACAGATGAGCAGGCCCTGCTCTCTTCCATCCTTGCCAAGACAGCCAGCAACATCATTGATGTGTCTGCTGCAGACTCACAGGGCATGGAGCAGCACGAGTACATGGACCGTGCCAGGCAGTACAGCACCCACTTGGCAGTGCTGAGCAGCAGCCTGACCCATTGGAAGAAGCTGCCACCTTTGCCATCTCTTACCAGCCAGCCCCCCAGCCAGCCCCACCAAGTGCTGGCCAGCGAGCCTATCCCATTCTCCGATTTGCAGCAGGTCTCCAGGATAGCTGCTTATGCCTACAGTGCACTTTCTCAGATCCGTGTGGACGCAAAAGAGGAGCTGGTTGTACAGTTTGGGATTCCATGAAGAGAGGGGTCCTTGGAAAGCTCTTCTCCTCTCTTCATCCCATCTCTACCCCAACCCCCTGGCCCCCAGCCTCACTGCGGCTTATATGGTACCCTAACCTGCTACTAATCACAGAGAAAAATGTGAAGAAGGAGGAGAAGAGCAAGGCTAGAAGCCTGAGCAAGTGAGGGTAGAACCTTTTGGGACTGGCCTTTGAAGCCCTGGCCAGGGATGGGGTGGGGGCCAAAAGGACAGAGCCTGGTATGTCTTCATAGTCATTGAGAATGTGAAGATACCGATTTGGGTGGGGGGTTGATCATCAGAGGACCTAGGGATATCCCCTTCCCACCCTCTCTCTTGGCCTCAGAGTCACTCCTGCCCCCTCTCCCTGACTTGGTGCTCACATGCACCTCATTAGGGTTTGTGACCAGGGTCTGGATGAGCTTGAATTGGAATGAATTCAGTTTGCATTTCTAGAACCCTGGGTTTTTACATGTTTGGTCTTTTTTTGTTTTGTCACCCTCGATAAAGGAAGTATATTCATCCAAAATAATAATAATAATTATTATTTTCTGCTTTTTTTTTTTTTTTTTTTGCTGCTTTCCACCCCTTCACCTATACTATATCTGGCATTTCTCCGGATGCTATCTCTCCCCAACTCTCCACCTCCTGCTGTCCCTCCCCTATTTCCCCCCAACAGACCCCAGTGTGTGATGCTCCCCTCCCTGTGTCCATGTGTTATCATTGTTCAACACCCGCCTATGAGTGAGAACATGCAGTGTTTGATTTTCTGTTCTTGTGTCAGTTTGCTGAGAATGATGGTTTCCAGGTTCATCCATGTCCCTACAAAGGACACGAACTCATCATTTTTTATGGCTGCATAATTTTTTTCCTGTCCAGTCTATCATCAATGGGCATTTGGGTTGGTTCCAGGTCTTTGCTATTGTAAACTGTGCTGCAATAAACATTAGTGTGCATGTGTCCTTATAGTAGAACAATTTATAGTCCTCTGGATATATACCCAGTAATGGGATTGCTGGGTCAAATGGAAGTTCTATTTCTAGGTCCTTGAGGAATTGCCACACTGTCTTCCACAATGGTTGAACTAATTTACACTCCCACCAACCATGTAAAAGTGTTCCTTTTTCTCCACATCCTCTCCAGAAACTGTTGTCTCCAGATTTTTTAATGATTGCCATTCTAACTGCTGTGAGATGGTATCTCAATGTAGTTTTGATTTGCATTTCTCTAATGATCAGTGATGATGAATACTTTTTCATATGTTTCTTGGCCTCATGTCTGTCTTCTTTTGTAAAGTGTTTGTTCATATCCTTCGCCCACTTTTGAATAGTCTTGGTTTTTTTCTTGTAAATCTGTTTTAGTTCTTTATAGATTCTGGATATCAGCCCTTTGTTAGATAGATAGACTGAAAAAATTTTTTTCCCATTCTGTTGGTTGCCGATTCACTCTAATGACTGTTTCTTTTGCCGTGCAGAAGCTGTGGAGTTTGATTAGGTCCCATTTGTCTATTTTGGATTTTGTTGCCAGTGCTTCTGGTGTTTTGGTCATGGACTCCTTGCCTATGCCTATGTCCTGAATGGTTTTGCCTAGATTTTCTTCCAGGGTTTTTATGGTGCCAGGTCTTATGTTTAGGTCTTTAATCCATCTGGAGTTAATTTTAACATATGGTGTCAGGAAGGGGTGCAGTTTCTGCTTTCTGCACATAGCTAGCCAGTTTTCCCAACACCATTTTTTAAACAGGGACTCCTTTCCCCATTGCTTGTTTTTGTCAGGTTTGTCAAAGATTAGATGGTTGTAGATATGTTGTATTGCCTCCAATGCCTCTGTTTTGTTCCATTGGTCTATGTCTCTGTTTTGGTACCAGTACCATGCTATTTTGATTACTGTAGCCTTGTAGTATAGTTTGAAGTCTGGTAGTGTGATGCCTCCTGCTTTGTTCTTTTTGCTTAGAATTGACTTGGCTATACCGGCTCTCTTTTGGTTCCATGTGAAGTTTAAGGTGGTGTTTTCCAGTTCTGTGAAGAAGGTCATTGGTAGCTTGATGGGGATAGCATTGAATCTATAAATTACTTTGGGCAGTATGGCCATTTTCATTATATTGATTCTTCCTAACCATGAACGTGGATTGTTTCTTCATCTGTTTGTGTCCTCTCTTATTTCGATGAGCAGTGGTTTGTAGTTCTCCTTGAAGAGGTCCTTTATGTTCCTTGTTAGTTGTATTCCTAGGTATTTTATTCTCTTTGTAGCAATTGTGAATGGCAATTCATTCTTGATTTGGCTCTAAGTCTGTTATTGGTGTATAGGAATGCTTGTGATTTTTGCACATTGATTTTGTATCCTGAGACTTTGCTGAAGTTGCTCATCAGTTTCAGGAGATTTTGGGCTGAGACAATGGGGTCTTCTAGGTATACAATCATGTCATCTGCAAATAGAGACGGTTTGACTTCCTCCTTTCCTATCTAAATACCCTTTATTTCTTTTTCTTGCCTGATTTCTCTGGCCAGAACTTCCAGTACTATATTGAATAGGAGTGGTGAGAGAGGGCATGCTTGTCTAGTGCCAGATTTCAAAGGAAATGCTTCCAGTTTTTTCCCAACAGCCAGTATAATATTGGCTGTTGGTTTGTTGTAAATACCTTTTATTATTTTGAGATATGTTCCATCAATACCTAGTTTATTGAGGGTTTTTAGCATAAAGAGCTGTAGAATTATGTCAAATGCCTTCTCTGCATCCATTGAGATAATCATGTTTTTTGTCTTTGGTTATGTTTATGTGATAAATTATGTTTATAGACTTGTGTATGTTGAACCAGCCTTGCATCCCCAGGATGAATCCTACTTGATCAAGGTGGATAAGCTTTTTGATGTGCTGTTGCAATTGGCTTGCCAGTATTTTATTGAAGATTTTTGCATCTATGTTCATCATGGATATTGGCCTGAAGTTTTCTTGCTGAGTCTCTGCTGGGTTTTGGTATCAGGATGATGTTGGTCTCATAAAATGATTTGGGAAGGATTCCCTCTTTTTGAATTATTTGGAATAGTTTCAGAATAAATGGTACCAGCTCCTTGTTGTATATCTGGTAGAATTCAGCTGTGAACCCATCTGGACCTGGGCTTTTTGGGGTGGTAGGCTCTTAATTGATGCCTCAATTCAGGGTTTTGACTTCTTCCTGGTTTAGGCTTGGGAGGATGGAAGTGTCCAGGAATTTGTCCATTTCTTCAAGGTTTACTAGTTTATGTGCATAGAGTTGTTTGTAATATTCTCCAATGATGGTTTGAATTTCTGTGGGATATGTGGTGATTTCTCCTTTATTGTTTTTTATTGCTTCTATTTGATTATTCTCTCTTTTTTTTTTTTTATTAATCCGGCTAGTGGTCTATTTTGTTGATCTTTTTGAAAAACCAGCTCCTGGATTTATTGATTTTTTGAAGGGTTTTTTTGTGTCTCTATCTCCTTCAGTTCTGCTCTGATCTTAGTTATTTCTTGTCTTCTGCTAGGTTTTGAGTTTTTTTGATCTTGCTCCTCTAGCTCTTTCAATTTTGACAATAGGGTGTCAATTTTAGATCTCTCCTTGATTCTCATGTGGGCATTTATTGCTATATATTTTCCTCTAGATACTACTTTAAATGTGTCTTAGAGATTCTGGTATGTTGTGTCTTCGTTCTCGTTGGTTTCAAAGAACATCTTTATTTTTGCCTTCATTTCATTGTTTATCCAGTCAACATTCAAGATGCAGTTGTTCAGTTTCCATGAAGCTGTGCGGTTCTGAATTAGTTTCTGAATTCTGAGTTCTAGCTTGATTGCACTGTGGTCTGAGAGACTGTTTGTTATAATTTCCATTCTTTTGTATTTGCTGAGGAGTGCTTTACTTCCAATTATGTGGTCAATTTTTGAGTAGCTATGATGTAGTGCTGAGAAGAATGTATATTCTGTGGATTTGGGGTGGAGAGTTCTGTAAATATCTATTAGGTTTGCTTGTTCCAGGTCTGATTTCAAGTCCTGGATATCCTTGTTAATTTTCTGTCTCGTTGATCTGTCTAACATTGACAATGGGGTGTTAAAGTCTCCCACTATTACTGTGTGGGAGTCTAAGTCTCTTTGTAAGTCATTAAGAACTTGCCTTATGTATCTGGGTGCTCCTGTACTGGGTGCATATATATTTAGGATCATTAGCTCTTCTAGTTGCATTGATCCTTTTACCATTATGTAATGTTTTTCTTTGTCTCTTTTGTTCTTTGCTGGTTTAAAGTCTATTTTATCAGAGACGAGAATTGCAACTCCTGCTTTTTTTTGCTCTCCATTTACCTGGTACATCTTCCTCCATTCCTTTATTTAGAGTCTTTTTGTATCCTTGCATGTGAGATGGGTTTCCTGGATATAGCATATCGATGGGTTTTGGCTTTTTATCCAATTTGCCAGTCTGTGTCTTTTGATTGGTGCATTTAGCCCCATTTAGGGTTAATATTATTATGTGTGAATTTGATACTGCCATTTTGATGCTAGCTGGCTGTTTTGCCTGTTAGTTGATGCAGATTCTTCATTGTGTTGATGCTCTTTACCATTTGCTATGTTTTTGGAGTGGCTGGTACTGGTTGTTCCTTTCTATGTGTAGTGCCTCTTTCAGGAGCTCTTTAAAGCAGGCCTGGTGGTGATGAAATCTCTGAATACTTGCTTGTTCACAAACGATTTTACTTTTCCTTTACTTATGAAGCTCAGTTTGGCTGGATATGAAATTCTGGGTTGAAAGTTCTTTTCTTTAAGGATGTTGAATATTGGCCCCCACTTTCTTCTGTCATGTAGGGTTTCTGCTAAGAGATCTGCTGTGAGTCTGATGGGCTTCTCTTTGTGGGTAACCAGACCTTTGTCTCTGGCTGCTCTTAGCATATTCTCCTTCGTTTCAACCCTGGTGAATCTGATGATTATGTGCCTTGGGGTTGCTCTTTTTGAGGAATATCTTTGTGGTGTTCTCTGTATTTCCTGCATTTGAGTGTTGGCCTGTCTTGCTAGGTGGGGGAAGTTTTCCTGGATGATGTCCTGAAGAGTATTTTCCAGCTTGGATTCATTCTCTCTGTCACATTCAGGTACACCTATCAAACGTAGATTAGGTCTTTTCACATAGTCCCATGGTTCTTGGAGACTTTGTTCATTCCTTTTTGCACTTTTTACTCTAATCTTGCCTTCTCATTTTATTTCATTGAGTTGATCTTTGACCTCTGATACCCTTCCTTCTGCTTGGTCAATTTGGCTGTTGAATCTTGTGTATGCTTCGTGAAGTTCTTGTGTTGTGTTTTTCAGCTCTATCAATTCACTTATATTCCTTTCTAAGTTGTCTATTCTCATTTGCATTTCATCAAATCCTTTTTCAAGGTTCTTAGTGTCTTTGCATTGGGTTAGAACCTGTTCTTTTAGCTCACAGAAGTTTCTTATTACCCACCCTCTGAAGCCTGTTTCTCTCAATTCATCACACTCATTCTCCATCCAGCCTTGTTCCCTTGCTGGTGAGAAATTGTGATCCCTTTAAGAGGAGAGGCATTCTGGTTTTGGGTGTTTTCATCCTTTTTGCACTGGTTTCTTCCCATCTTTGTGGATTTATCCACCTGTCGTCTTTGTAGTTGCTGACTTTCAGATTGGGTCTCTGAGTGGATGTCCAGTTTGTTGATGATGAAGTTATTTCTTTGTTTTTTAGTTTTCCTTCTAACAATCTGGCCCCTCTGCTGTAGGACTGCTGAGGTCCACTCCAGGGCCTGCTTGCCTGGGAATCATATGCAGTGGCTGCAGAACAGTAATGGTTGCTGCCAGTTTCTTCTGCTATCTTTGTCCCAGAAGAATACCCATCAAATGTCAGTCTGAGCTCTCCTTTATGAAGTGACTCTTTGGATATATGAGGGTCAGGGAGCTCCTTGAGGAGACAGTCTGTCCTTTATAGGAGCTCAAGTGCTGAGTTGTGAGCTCCATTGTTCATTTGGAGCTGCTGGGCAGGTTCATTTAAGTCTGCTGCAGTAGAACTCATAAACCCTTTTTTTTTCCCCAGGTGCTCTGTCCTGGGGAGTTACGGCTTCATTTGTGGGTTTCCATTGTGCTGCTGCCTTTTTTTCAGGGCTGCCCTGCCCAGCGAGGAGGCAGCCTACTCACTGTCTGCCTGCAGAGGCTTTGCTGAGCTGCTGTGGACTCTGTCCAGCTGCTGTGTGAACTTCCCTGCAGTCCTGTTTATACGGGTGGCAATGGTAGCCCACCTCTGTAATGGCAGACTCTCTCTGTAATGGCAGGTTGCCTCGGCAACAGCATTACAGAGGCATTACATGCATTTTCTGCTATACCTCTGTAATATTGTAATTCAGGATGAAATTTTCTGTTGTAATGGTATTGTACATTTGCTGATTCATTAGTATTCTTATAGTGTGCTTCTTGTTCACCTTAATGCTGATTGATTAGGTTATAGTGTGCCTTGGTAATCATGGTGTGATCTTTATATTTTAAATGTTTAAATTTGTTTCTTCAAAACTATCTTATTCCCTTCTTTATTGAAAAGTAAAACTGATTTTTACTTCTAGAATATATTTCTTTCTCAAGACTATATAACCCTTCCCTTTCCATTTATTCTATATTAAATGCATATTTTATATATTATAGTATTTCATGTGTGTCTGTATATTTATTTGTATATATATAAATTTGTCTCTATTTTTATATATGCAAATTATTGATAAATATAAGAAACCCGTCCAGACTGAATTCAGGTATTTGTGGCCACTACCTATTCATTCTTCTCTAGTGAAAGCCTTGCTAAGGTAACTGTTACGTTCTTAGTGCTACTGAGACTTATCCAGCTTTCCCTGGCTTGTCAATGAAATTGACAAGTGAAACATCACTAAAATCCAGATCATTGCCTTTAAAACATTTCCTTTGTTATGACTTATTAGGTTATTATAGAAAAGTATTAAATCAATTTGGCATAATTTTTCTACACATCACTTTGCTTCCTTTGAAGCTTTGTTTTCTCTCAGGACAATGTTAAGTAGAACTGATTTATTATTATATTATCTTTCACATTAAAGCTGTATTAAGGGCTAGGGAGTACCCTTACCACCACACCAAGTTACACGTGTTCAGACCCTAATTATTTGAATAAATCTATTTTACTTAAGGGTACATGGATAAT
Organism: Callithrix jacchus; assembly: GCF_049354715.1. Taxonomy (NCBI): domain Eukaryota; kingdom Metazoa; phylum Chordata; class Mammalia; order Primates; family Cebidae; genus Callithrix; species Callithrix jacchus. The sequence goes on from NC_133507.1 coordinate 63,371,686, forward strand.
CCCAATATATTTTTTGTATTATGCTATTTTTGACTATTTGTGAGTCAGGACTCTGTTTAATTGCATGCAACAGAGACTTAACTACACTGGCATAACTGGAAAGAGCATTCTATTTTCATATTTTAAAACATCCGGAGATCAGCAGTCCATGTGGCCTCCATGTCCTAGGCTCCATCTCTTTTCCCCTCTGCCAGTCTTCACATGTGCTTTTTCTTCTATCTTAATGCCTATGATTAGAGGTGACTGTTCCACCTACAGCTTTATATCCAATCCCTGGGTAGGAAAGAGAAAGAAATAGAAAGAGGCAGAAGTAATGACTGTCACACTAGTCTGAGGAAAGGCAAAACTTTCCCAGAGATCCTTACCCAACTTTGGCTTCTTGTTGTTGGGAACAGTGGGACATGGCCACCCCTACAAGGCAGCATGGCTGAGGCAGTCCATTTATATTGCTGCCCTGAATAAAATCTGGATTCTCTTAATAAGATACATTGGAAGATATTAACAAGGTCAGACATACTTTTCCAGTATTTTTCCTACTATTAATTATTATTATTCCTTTATAAAAATGTGAAAATATTTGAAGTATGATAATTTTCTATTTTAAGAGATGCAGTTACTAGGCATAATTTGGGATAATATGCATTGATTGTAATGGCATACTTTGAAACATACTGGATACAATTACCAAGAAATAAAAGTTAATTTTTATTTATTAAATTAGAAAAATATATAAAAAGAAGAATGCATCAAGTTAAATAATAAGAAATTAAATATTCAACCATTTTTAATCTACAAAAACTAGAAATTTCATGTGGTTCAACATAACATAAAGGCATACATAAAACAAACTTTATTTGACCTGTATAATCTTATTTCTTAATTATGTAAATACTATGTTACTGAATACAGATATTTTATTCATTTCTTGTATTTGTACATAGTAGAGAACACATTAAAATTTTCTATTACTATCTGCCCAGAATTATAATAGGCATAGAGTATTTCTCTCCTAAATTACACTAATGAAATATTTTGGGGCCCCTATAAATATTGAGTCTTCCAAAAGTCACACTAAGAACTTCATGTACTTCAAAGTAAAGGGTGATTGATCATTGACAACAAGAAGTTTACAATATGATAGCTCACACCTTAGATAAATATACAAAAAACAATAACACAGAACAAAGCAAAGCACATTTTGTAACAGGACACTAAACCACTCCATTGAGGGTATATTGAGTAAGAAACTATATCAGGCTGAATTCACATGTAAGGAGGTGGCACTTAAACCAGACCTTAAAGTATGGAGAGAATTTTCCTGAGCAGATATGATGCAGAAGGAAATCTCAGGCAGATGAACAAGCATTCATATTGTTCACCTGATTCACTCATTCATTCATCTATTCACCCATTCATCTATTCAGTATTCAGTTTACAAAGTAATCATCTTTGGAGAAACTTAAATATGCTTATTATTATGAAATGTGGTCATTTTATTGACTTGATAAAAAGTTGTTTCAATATTTGGAGTTCTCAAAGTTAAATATTTAATGTACTTTTACTATATGGTGGTTTTAATTACATTGTTATCAGAACTTTCTTTCCTCAGATTTTTTAATCAAATTTTTTTCTTAATTTAGATTTAGGTTCTGCCCATTACTACTCATTATTTCTATTACTTCAGAAAATATAATCTTTTGGAAGTGCATTTGACTTTCAAAGATCTAGGGATTAGTTACAGTTATGCTATTGGGTAAAACTGGCATTTCATTCTATTTTTTATGCATACACACACACACACACACACACACACACACACACACACACACATATTTTAAAGCACTCTTGTAGAATTGTACTTAGGCCACTTCTTTTTTCCAGGTTATTCCCAAATAATTTGAAAAATCTTTCTGTCTTCTTTGGATTTGTTTACATGCTTAAAAACAATGAAATATTTGTCTGACATATTCAAATCAATGTGTCATATTCTTTATATTTTGATGAATATGGAAGCATCACTTTCCTGCAATACTGTTTAACATGTCAAAATTAAATAAAGCCAATCAAAAAATGCTAATTTTAGAATATGCTTTTTAAAACATGTATACTCTTACTCCCACCTCATCCCTATACTGAGAATTATTTATATTTAAATGTTGCTTGTATTGAAGGAAAAATATAATGCAAAACATTGTATTAGCACATTATAGTATTTGAATTCAATTCCTACATAATAGAATTATGTAACTGTTTTATTGATTGTTTTTAAGTTTCTGTGGAATGACATTTAATCTTAGTACTGTGATTCAGACATATTGCTTAACATTGAGTATATAGCATGTACTTTCAAATATCTTACTAATTTCTACTTATAGGCAAATGACTTTAAACATTTTATAAAACAGTTGACTAAACTGTTTCATCATGCTGCATTTCTAAAATTCAGTACCTAACCTTTTTACTTCTCACAGGGGTAAAATCAAACTGGATCAATCAAGGATGCAGCTCTGTGCTTTTAACCAGGCAGAGACATATGTCACCAGTTTTACACAGGTTACCTAAAAAAATCATACATATATTTTTTTCAATGTTTTGCATGCTGTTCAGCTACAAAATCTTTCTGCCTGGCCCATTGCAAGAAAGTAGAAACATCTACAGTTGTTTGATAGACAAAGTGATATCACAGCACATCACCAGGGCAGTTCTATTATTTTTTGTGATTCTTTTGATGACTTCTTTCATATATCCATCATGTGCTTAAGTTATTTCAAGTGCATGATCTATAGATTTTTATTGGATGATTAAAAAATTCAAGTGTGGAATGTAACAGTATCCATTGAAGCCACATTTAATTTGAAAACCTCTATCAACTTCCCTTCCTAATTTAATCTACATAAAAATATAGAAAGATGTATATCACATTAAATTGTCAAATTTAAATTAAGTAGGTCAAAACTCTAAGAAAATTATGAAACAAATGTTTCTGGAATAAATATAAAATCTCAGAGAAGGAAAGGATCATAGTAGTTCTAACTGTGTATTTATGGATAAACAAATTGAGACTCATGCTTTCTTAGTTCACATCTAGAAAGTTGGGGTCAGAGCCAAAGTACCCTGCTTCTAATATAAAATTTGAGTACATTTTAAAATGATTTTAAGCACTGTTAGTTATGGAACTTTATTTTTTTTAATCAACTCAGTTATTAACATTTGGTTTTATTTGCTCATATTTGAAATACATCAGTTAAAAATTGATAGGCCTTGCCTATGAATGCATAAGTGATAAGTGTTCAAAAAGATTAATAATGCTTAACTTTATTTCAGAAGTAATATCACTCATTAATGAGAAAAAGTTTCTTATTATATACATAATCAGAGCAGCCTCTAGAAACTAGGAGTTTTTGATAGAGCATATTATGAAGTGAACATTAAACCTGCCAATAATACATAGAATACTTTTACTGAAATTAGATACAGATTAATATGTATTGCCTAATTGAATATTTCTAAAATGTATTAAAAAGATATACTAAGATATATTTTCTCCTAATTTTAGCATATATTGCTGAATGATTGAAATTTAATAGTTCTGGAGTGAGGGCAGGAATCTCTGTCAATAAGAATACTGACTCTTATAATTTAGTTCATATTTTGAATTTCCTTGTTATTGTTGAGATGTTTGTATTATTGTTATCTATTGTGCAATGATGAAAGCAAAATTTTATCCTGAAATTGACACACCCTAGGGATAATATTGCTAACTGTTTCAAATGAAAATGTTATTTTAGTGTTCCAGTTTATTTGAAGTTAATTTTAAAGGTGGCCTAAGTAAAAGATATTTTTTTCTATATCAAATTTGGTGGGGATTTAGAGGCAATATTCTCCTAGAAAACTATTTTATTCCATAGTATGGTGAATTTTCTTCAACTAGAGCCTAAATAAGGATGCATATACATCCAATATTATCCATGTAAGTATAGATAAAACACATTTTTGAGAAAACTGTTTCTAGAAGTATATATATCAACATATGCATATATAAATTAGTATTACATTTTTACCAAGCTATTAGAAAAGACAAAGGTACATAGTAATGAATGACCATCCTCTTGATCAAGTAAAAACTGAATATTCAGTTATGGATGACTTGAAATATGGCACTTTAGCAAAAGCTGCCTACATAAGAGATAGAATTATTATATCCACGTAAAGTTTATATTTACGTTATAGTTTCAGTGTTAGAAATCCACATGTTTAAAAAACTAGTAATTATTCCATTCATTAAAATTCACGTTTCCTTGCCCTCCTTCATTGTGGGTAATATTAGTGGGTAACAGAAATGATTCAGATATCTAGGTAGTTTACTTTGTGTTTGTCATTCTTGTTTGTTTTAAAATTATAGACAATATTTACAAAGCTTGAGTCTGAGTATCCACATTTTGCCTCTGTGTTTGCTAAGGTTCCAATCCTGGTTTACCTTGTTGCACTTTTTAAGCTGGCCTGAATAGAAGAAGTGTTTAAATGTTTGCTTCTAAAGATTTTAAAACACTGCTGACTTGACCCACTGTATTGCAGCTGCTTTCTCTGCAAATAGTATAGCAGTTCTGTGATAGAGCACAAAGAGAACCCTTGAATATCAATGGCCACTTTATACTCCAAGTCCTAACTAGTAAGTGCTTCTGTTTTTTTCATTAGAAAGATGCTTTAAGATGATACTATAGGACCTGGATGAGAGATCTGCAGCCAGTCCAGCCTTTTTATGTGGCCAAGAGTTGTTGCTTTTGTATGATTTTTAAAATATTCATATCTTATCATTTAGTCACATAAGTTTTCATATTATTGAATGGAAAGTGCCCTGTGTCGAAGATTCTGAGAAAAAGGAGAGCTCTCCATAAAATTATTGGTTTTATTTTGAATTTCTCTGGTGGTAGCTAAGATTTGACCTCATTATTTCACCAACAGGATACTATATATCATGTTGACCTTGTGATGAAACTGTGTGTTTCATGCTGAATGAGTAGCTATTCCTTTTAGAGCCTACACAATATTTATCTGCTAGCAATAAACAAAGAAAACTAGGAAAGAAAAAACGTTTTCTTGCCTTATTTTTTTTTTTAAAAAAAGAACTGTAGTTTTAGTTGCCCATAATTAGAATGTGGCCTCGAAATTTATTGCAGCTAGTTAATAAACTGAGTATTTTCTGCTAAATTAGTGGAAGAAACATTCAAATTTAGATAATAGAAAATGCAGATAAAATTGAAACTAATTTTAGAATGTCTTTCCTGCTTCTGCCGTAACCTTTCTTCTCTTTTATACTCATCTCCTCCTTTTGATTGAGTTTTCCACTGATCAATAATATCTGGAGTATTTTAAAATTGTTTTTATTTTTATCTTGAAATTCCTGATCTTTATTGAAATATTTTTTAACTTGAGACATTACCTTTTAAAAAGAATCTTGAGAAATTTCATGACAAACAAAAGATTGCAGAGACCTCAAGGGGCCCAGAAATCTAAGTCATGTTAAGAAAAATTTATATTTCTCTTGATATTTTTAATTGAATGAGTTATTATAATCATATTTTCATTAATTTTTTTATTAAAAAATGTCATTACACTCAAGATGAAAAGCATAAATGGTAATATTAATGACCTCCAATTTTAAAAGCTGTATCAGAAGATAATGTTTGCATTTCTTCAGAGGAAAAAAAAAAAGCCCTAAGAGAGTCGAAAGCTTATTTTGGTTCTATACTAGAAAAGAGTATTTAAACGTCTAGTCATCCTGTAACATAATGGGAACCTTGGAAAACATGACTGTTACGCCACATGGTAACTATGTGTGGAATTCTTCTCAAAGCATCCTTTGATCCTTTAACTGAACTTTACTATTTTACTTCTTAATAATTCAAGAACACAATTATATATATTGGCTATAAAATTAGTTAAATGAAAAGATGGATAATAATAATTTGAAACTAATTTTAAAATGTCTTTCCTGCTTGTTAACAGATAATGGAGTTTACTTTACCACTAATGGCTTCCATACCCATCTCCTTTTGACTTGTTTCTCTCAACCTTCTTACTGTCCTTTGTGTGTCTTTTTAAGGCTCAGGTGAAATAACTATTCTAGGCTCTGCTCCTTAAAGAACATCTTGTTGTGTGAAGCAAACCGTTTATAGTATGTACTTTAAATGTAACACTTGTGGGTTCTTTTCAGTATCAACCATCCTCTTTGAGTAAGGTTTCTGTTGAGTTCTGTGTTTTGTACAGTGCTGCTATGTTTGATAGTTTTCTTCTTTTGAATGTTAGATTATCAAGTCATTAGACACTCCGACTTCACACTTCTTGAAACAATAAATAACCGATTAGCATTAACCACATCCATAATAGCATGAAATAAGCTTACATCATTAATGCCTATCTTAGGAAATGTCAGTGATAAATTTGTAAGTGAACAACTTAGGACATGTTCTCATATGATACCTATATTTAACATAATTTCTACTCATGCAGTATAGTAGAAAACATGGCTTCAAGCCAATCAAAGGAAAACCATGAAGAATAATAAAGCTTTTAATTTGAACATATTTTCAGTAATTGAAATGAGCATCTTAAATAGCTACATAAGTTTACAATCAAGATAAGGATTGTTTCACAGCTGTAGTGTTGTATGGATGCACACTGAAAAATATGGAAATATATGCCAAACTCACTCTCTTTCTCTCTGTCTCCCTGTCTCACCCGCATTTGGTTACCTCAAGGGAATTGTATGAAGGAGATACTGGGGGGAACTTTTATTTTGCACTGTAGATACTATTATACATTTAAAATGTTTGAATCAACTATATCACTTTCAGTGTCTTCATACCAAAGTATTTATTTTACTTCTCTTAATATAGTATAGTTATTCTTTCATTTCCAAAATTACATGGGAAACTAAACCACAAATGATTGAATTTAAAGAAATGAAAATAATATTGAAATTAATCATAAAACAATACAATTGATATAATCTTTCCTGTATGGTAAAATATTCCAAATACTTAAATATGGTGATGCCTACTGTGAGAATTCAATATATTTCTTCACAAGAAAAAAAAACACTTTATTATAGATATCAGCCTTTCTATATAAAGGCATTCTCTTTGAAGTCTGCTAAAGAAGTTTATATTCTAGCAAGTATAGATTTCAAAGGCTGAATTGATTAGAACTGTCTGTATTGCTAGAACATATATATAAATATTTAATTTTATATACAGTACTGAAATAGTTACTGTTTGATTACTTAAGGCATTCCCAAAAAACACTGAATTTATAAAAATCTATTAGCTGTAATAATTTGGCTGTAGACACAAATTAATTATAATTCATGTTAAATATTTTGATTTCTGTCCCATTAAGCAATAATATTGAATAAGTTTATTTTACATTGCAAAATTCTGAACCAAGCTGAAATCAATTGACAAAAGAAAGAAAAGGCCAGGCACGGTGGCTAAAGCCTGTAATCCCAGCACTTTGGGAGGCCGAGGCGGGTGAATCACGAGGTCAAGAGATTGAGACCATCCTGGGTCAACATGGTAAAACCCTGTCTCTACTAAAAATACAAAAACTTAGCTGGGCATGGTGGTGTGTGTCTGTAATCCCAGCTACGCAGGAGGCTGAGGAAGGAGAATTGCCTGAACCCAGGAGGCGGAGGTTGCGTGAGCCAAGATCGCGCCATTGCACTCTAGCCTGGGTAACAAGAGTGAAACTCTGTCTCAAAAAAAAGAAAGAAAGAAAAAAACCTGCATATGAAAATAAAAAGATTTTAATGGCAAGATACACTACATAAAGTCACCTGAATTTCTACTTGTTCATAACCTAGTTTGGCATAAATCTTTGTGAATGGTCTCTTAAACAGTGAGAAAACCAATTATTGGTGTTGAAAATGCTTTCATGAATTTAGCCTAAGTCAGAATTCTGCAAATAAGAATCATTTTATTTAAAAGTTGTTACCAGCTCAGAGAAAACCATTATAAACATTTCCTATTGTTAAGAATGTGTCTAACAGCAGGGGTGTGCTTTCTACTCTTTCTGTGAGCAATTCCTCCACTGCTTTACCTCAAAACCCATGCCAACAATTTTTTTTTTCAGAGTTGAAGGGCTTAGTTGCAACTTCACAAAGTCACAGGGCCTTGTCTTTCAGTTCCCTGATGACAGTTCATGTGCAGTTGAGAGGTCAAGAATTGAAGCCATTAAAACTGTAGTCTTCCAAATATGGCACTTCTGTTTTTGTCATATTTGGCACAAAACACATATTAGTAATTATAAGTTTCTCCAACATCATTTCCTGGATTAATCTGTATTTTAAAACTTATTATATATATTTTAAAACTTATTCTATAGTTTATATTTTAAAACCTCTTCCATAGTTTTATAGAATATTATAATTAATTTTTATTCCTTTAGGCCAACACAGATTAGAGGAGTTCACTTAATAGGGTGTTCATAATTCTTTACTCCAGTTATAAAAAAGACTTTGTCTGCTTACATCATTCCTTATGTATGATACTTAATCAATGCCATTTTGATGATATTATATACTACGTGATAATAATAGCATTGAGAATTTAGTGTGGTACCCATCAAGAATACTTCTAGCTTCCAAGTCAATCTCTAAAAATCAAACCTTTAGATTGGGCCTATGATATTAATACAAATTCATAGACTGAGAATCAATTTATCTAAAATAAGTATTTTATTATTTTTAGCACTTGCTTGAGCTACTTTAAAAAAAGATAAAATTGTAATTTAATAAGAGAATCATGTGTTGTAGTGACTAGTAGCTTTCAATATTCACAAGTCATCTAGCAAATGGAATGAAAAATTAACTCTTGCATTGCTTTATTCCTTTATAAAACAATATTTGGGAAATTTGACAAAGTTGTGCTACAGTTGCTGTATGTATTTTTTGTAAAGATTTCTTCATGTGTGTATATGTGTAAACATCATGTTTACTCATAAAGTTCTGGGTGGGAAAAACTGATTTGTGTTATGATCAGTTATATGATCATAATGACAATGAATTCATTACTCCATGTGTAAGTCTGCCATGTTTGATTTTCTTCAATCTTTGTTTCAGAGTTTGCATGTGGTGCTTACTTTAGTAGCCACTCTGTTGACATTATAAATAATACTGTTTGATCTTTTCTACTATATGCTAAAATGTTATGTACAAAATGGGTGGTGTTGGTATGTCATTGGCATTTTGATTCCAAATGGTATTTGATTTTTTGATCTTGATCAAATAACTTCTATCTATATCATCCTGCTACACATATTTAAATCCAAGAGATAATAAAAAATACATTTGGACTTTATCTTACACTCATCTTTTAAAAAAAAATTTTAACTATCAACAAGCTTTTTTTGCCAACTATTTGTACTGAGCTTCCAATTATCAGGCATTAGTAATTTGACACTTGTATAGTATTGCAAATAAGGTATAGGGTTTCCTCAAATAATTACTGTCTGTGTCCATAAATATATATTAAAAATTTTTTTAAATAATAAGATGTGACCAATGCTTTCTAAAGTTATAGTTAACATCAAAATATTACCTTATATAATTTTGGCCACATACTTGTTAGTATAATAAGCATAATAAAGTTTATTATTTTATAGGATGGTGTAAATAGAAAGATCAAGTATAGATACATTTAAGGTTATTTGACCTCAATATGTGTTTATACATATTTTTTGGCCATCATATAATTAATCTTTTTTTTATAATACTTTGCATGACTATGATTATTAAATAAGACTTAAATGCTGGATTTGAATGAACTCTAAATGAACTACCTGGTGGGGTGGTGAATTCCTTTCTAGAGATTAAACCAATCAAGCTCCTCAGAGTGCAGCACAGTTGATAACCCTTTGCCTGGAGAAGGAGAAGAAGCAGAGGCTGAACCTGTGAATTCCGATGAGCCAGAGGCCTGTTTTACAGATGGTAAGACAAAAACTGAAACCTTGGTTAGCATCCCTTTATTAGTGTTTTGGGTTTTGTTTTAATTACCAGTGGTTGTTGGTAAGTCAGAAGACTCCCATGCTTATTCAGCTATAGCTGTGTGATGATTAAGAGCAAGTCCCTAGAGCTCTCTAAGCTTCAGTTTCCACATCTGTGGTATTTGACTAACAATAATTTTCTATCACTGTATGTTATACTGTAAGCACTCTACTACTTCTTATTTTAGAGCCTTAATTCATATTCCTGGCTCCATGAAACCATTAGAATACAAGTTAATGAAAGAGATTGCACTTTTGTTCTTTTAATCAAAAATGGAATCCACTCACTAACTCTCAGAAAACTGTTTGATACTGTTGACCACAGTCTCTCTCAAAATTCTTCCTTTACTTGGTTTCAAAGCTTTGTTCTTTTATTTGACTTAGAATTCTGAGTTCCTCTCTTAATTTCTTTAATGAGTATTTTCTTTCTGCACATCCTATAAATTATGATTTCTCTCTACAGTTTAAATCTTCAGTTATTTTTTTTTATTCTGAAGCTCCAAGGTGTCTCATGCATACCTGTGGCTTGAAAAACCATTTCTGTGCTATTTACTCTTAACAACGTCTTTACCCCTGACCTAACTCTTGAGTCCCAGATCTACTTACAGTTCCCCACTGGCCATCATCATCTGTTGTCATTAAAACATTCCAAGTCTAATAACATTTTTTTAAAAAATAAAATAAAAACAAAAACTTTAGTATGATTTACAACTTCCTCCAGTCTTTATTAGTAACATCATGATCTATCTTACCTCTCAAGCTAAAGACTTTGAGAGAGCCATTTAGCCTTCCTTACTAGTCACAAGTTCATCAGGACCTCTGGGGATAGGGCCCAAGCCCTCGAGAGGATTGTGATGCACACCACAATAAAATGTGAGAATCTTTGGCCTATAGGATAAAGTTTGAAGTCCTTAACTTGACATGTAAAGTTCTTTACATTTGGTCTTAGTCTCTTGTTTTTTAGCAGTACCTCCTTCTATTCCTTTGTGCTTTCTGATATACTGAATTTTTTACTACTCCTGGAATTTGCCAGGTATAATGCAGTATTGTATGAAAAAGTATTATATCATCTAGGTAAATCACAAGCCTAGAATAGGGCTGCAATTTAATACAATAATACAAAGTCCAAACTTTGGAGCCTGATAAACATACATTCTAAATTGCATACTTACTAACCGCCTGTGAGAACTTGTGTACATTTTAAAATCTGGTTCTTCAGATATCTTATCTGTAAAATGGGGATAACAGCATCCTTCTCATCATAGGGATGCTAGGAGGATCAAATAAGGTAATGATTATAAACTTACTAGTACAGTGACTGTCTTCCTTCTTCTACTTTCCTTATTCTTCAGGGATTCTGTTAACAATCTCATACAGAAGCTACGATAGAATAGATGCCAATGATTTATCTAGTCATGGGCACCCTCAGCATTCGTATTTTTTGAAAAATCATAGACTTGCTTTCAGTTTCCAAGATTTTCTCAGGTCTCTTACAACACTCATGCATTAAGCAAAATGATTGGAAAATGAAGACATCTGCAAACTACAATGAATGCATGGACTTTCTTTAAATACACATTAAATATCATTTTATGTAAGGAGCAAAGGAGTATAGCATTCAGTCAGTATAAATTTTATGCTTGCTCAATTAGTGCTATAAATAAATGCAGAGTTTCCATTACGAGTGTTCATGTTACAGGGATTTAAGAATTCCATCAACATGTATGTCCTGTTCCTCAAGAAATTGATTAGCAGTTTATAGACTTAAATTTGTCCTGATGCTACCAAGAGTTTTCCCATTCATTTTATCAATGGCCATAACTTAAAATTCTTGAATAATGAGAAAGAAGATGGGCTTATCAAACAACTTAAAGTTTCAGACCAAAAAATGACTTCAAAAAATTTAAACTCTTGCATAAAGTATTAATACTATGATATTTCAGGCTGTAGGTGCTATTTAACTAAGATATCACACAAAGTCTTTTAATCCTATAAATGAAATACTTCTGTAATTACTTTGAGCTTATTTATTACTTCCAAATTGAGGCCAGTATAGAAGAAATATTATGGAAATACATTTTCCAATGAACCTTGGCTTGGACCATTGAAGTTTACTGAGGGAGCATATGTCTCTGAGTGACATCCCTTTCATGTACTCCAGTAGGGACTTCATACAGTCTTTGGATCTGTTGGGTTAAGAGGCTTAGCCTAATAAATTCAACAGAGCAGTCAATTTGCTCAACCTTTCAACCATGTATTCACATAAGCATTCTTTATTCCAATAAACAAATAATTGTTAAATACCTGTGGGCCAGGTCTAGCTCTTGGCACTGGAAGGAGATAGAGCTCTGAACAAAACAATGCCCTTGCTGAAGAAACATATCAAGATGTAGCAGTCAGATAAGTGAAAAGTGCTAGGGAGAAGGTATGAGGAAACGAGGAATACCAAGAGCAAGAAGGAAGAACTTACTAGCATATAAAGATAGTGGTCAAAGAAAGTCTGTCTATAAAGGTGACTTTGTGTGTGTGTGACCTAAAGAAAATTGAAGGGGGCCATGCAAATACATAGAGGAAAAGTATTTTAGGCAGAGTAATGAAGGCACATATTACCCTGAGATGAGCACATGCATAACATTTGGGGAAAACCAAGGGGCCAAAATAGAAGGAGAATAATGAGAGATGGGAAGAGTATTAAAAGTTAAGGTCAGAGGCCCAGTGCAGTGGCTTACACCTGTAATCCCAGGACTTTGAGAGGCTGAGGTGGGCAGTCACTTGAGGCCAGGAGTTTAAGAGCAGTCTAGCCAACATAATTAAACCCCATCTTTACTAAAAATGCAAAAAAAAGAACTATACAAACAAAAAACTATTAGTTGGACATAGTTCTACATCGCTATATCCCTATAATCTGAGCTACTTGAAAGGCTGAGACACAAGAATTACCTGAACCTGGGAAGTAGAGGTTGCAGTGAGCCGAGGTTGCACCACTGCACTCCAGCCTGGGTGACACTGTGACTGTGTCTCCAAAAACCAAACAAACATATAAATAAAACAAATGCCATCATTTTTAAAAAGCATAGGTCAGAGATTTAGTAGAGGCCAGATGATGAGACCTTTGAAGAACATTATAAGGATCTGATTCTAAAATCTCACGATGTGCAATCCTAGAGTAGAAGGGCAAATAGCAATGGCAGAAGCTGGGAGATTTCTAGGAGTTTCTGCATAAATCCGGGTGAGAGGTGATGGAGCTTAGAGTATTATGGTAGTTTTGGTATGGTGACAGTGTGACATTCTGAGTATATTTTGAAGTTAGAGCTAAAGGGATATGTTGATGGATTGGACATGGGTGCCAAAAAACTGGAAATGCATAGTTTCCACATGAAGACTAAGAAGTATAGCCTTGTCAGAATGAAAAATTATGAACAGGTTTGCTTATAAGTTGGTAATTGGTCTACAAGAGCTGAGCTAGAATCAATGTCAGTTCAGAGAAATGTTTCACCTCCAGAGATCTCTGTTACCTGAAAGGTAACAGAAACATTGAAGGAAGTATGAAAAGCAATTAAATCCGAGTAGCATTCCTTCACTGAAGATACATATTAAAATGATTTTGTTGTTCATTGCCTCACATTTGCTGATACATTTCAGCTTCATAACTATCACTTCACTAATATATTTTGTTGATTGATTCTGGTCCTCTTATCACCTTTCCTTCTCGCTTATATGCCAGGCTGTTCCTTAGTTCTGTGTCTATTACTTTGTACTTCAAGACTTCATACTCCTTCCTTAGATCTTGCACTGTTCTTTACTATCCTTAGTTCTACATGTCTTGGCAACCTGTATAATTATGAACATGACATGACTCTTTGAGTCTATGTGGTTTTATATTATGCTGCTTTTTGATTATCTGATTAGTAAATTACATCAACAGGATTAGAGTTAGAGAAGGATACCCCTTTTTTTCTTAATATAATGTGTTTGTCTTTTAACCTGCTAGGAGATGCCAACTCATCTTCCCTCCAAAACGTTCTGTATTCATGCACTTCCTATAAAAAAACTAATAATTTATTCTAACTTTAATAACACAATAAGCAACTCCTTGTGACATTGTTTTCTTTTGGAAAGATAATGTTAACAAATATTTGCTTTAGTTGCTTTTGACATTAAGAAATGATGAAAACTTGTTTTTGTCATTAATTTTTACATGAATTATATTGATCATTCTATTATAGTTTTTAATGGATAGTCTGTCTTTGAAGTGGTCAATGATTTCTTTTTTCTTCTCTTTCCTTTTTTTTTTTGAGATCATTGGTTTAACATGATGAAACTCTACATAGACTTTATGTAATGCATCATGAGGGCACATTAGTGAAACTACCCAAAAGAAATAGCATTTACTCACTGGGACCCATTAAAATGTTGAAAGTTTCTCTGTTATGTTTACATTTAACTAATAGTCCTTTTAAAGAGAAAGTGTGATAACATTGCTAACCAGCTTGTTTGAAAATCTCTTGGGGTATACCTTTGCACAAAATCCAGACAGGCGGTTGAGCACTCTTGCCTCAAAATAAGAGAGAGAAACTCTCTGAGGTGTGATAAACCTTGAGGGCAACATTTATGAAACTTCATCTTAGATTGAAAGTTTACTCACTTTTCTAATTAGGAATTTTAGTGTTTTTATTTCTTCAATCATAAGACTAATGTTTCCCTTTAATTTTAAGACTGATAAAAGAAAATTCCAGAGAGTAAAATATTCTTAACCAAAGGGATAACTTTCTTATCCAATAATTTATACCTGAGGAAGACATATTCTTTCTTGCATGTGATCGCTGTTTTTAAGTTTAAGATAAATTCTAAAGCACTAAGTTAATAATTAAAAAATCATCTCATTTTTTCTTTCTCTGGTTGAAAAAGATTAACTCAGAGTTAATTTTGACCCTACCCTTTTATTCTATCTTTATATCATTCTATCAAATGTTCTCTCTTAACTAAATGCATTTAGATAATAAGATAATTATTTAAGTATAAGGATGATAAATAATTTGAGATCTGAGATCATGTTCACTGTAAGTAACATTGGATAAATGAAATTATGTGTATATTTTCCATTCACTCTGTTTTTTTTCTTTTTCAGCCAATCCTCATGTAAAATCTAGAATTCCCAGAGATGTGACCTTTCAAATTATAGCTAACTGCTTAGAAGATAATAGAACTCTTTTCGGGGAATTAAGTCTTTTAAAAAACAACTACAAACAACCTATTAAGCTGTGTATAGAACTATGATTAGTACCAAAAGCACAAAGAGCGAGCATTACAGACTCAGTTTGAGGTTTCTGGGAACTTAGTACCTTGCAGAGAGAAAGGACAGGAACACATAAAATATACATGATAACAAAAACACGAGAGATGTTGTTTGGGGGAGAAGGAAATACCTTGTTTGCTGTACTTCTATAGAGCTGGAAATTAAAGTGCTAGAAAATAACCTCATATTAACTGGATCAATGCACTAATTTGAATTCAGAAACATGAAAGGATCCATTACAAAACGTTATCTACCAGGTGCATCTTGTCAAGAGGATTCTAGTGGTGGTGTTTGAGAACATACAACTTATGATATCTGAAGTTGTTACTTGAAAGGCTCAATACTTGTTAATGAATTATATTGTTTTACAGGAAAGGAAATTAATCTTTTACAAGTATCTAAAATACAAACTACTGACACATGTATCAAGAAAGTGCTGCCCATTCTTGCTTTCCTACCTCCTACCTTCATCTAAAATGAGATTTTCATCTAAAATTTTATGAGGAGGCATTCATTGTAGTTACTTTCTAAAGAGTCTTTACTTCAAAATAGTTCTAATTGTTTTAATCAACTTTAAATTGATTTAAATTGAAGTTTTCAACTTTTTGATCATTTTCTTTCTGGGCCTCTTGTGTTCTTAGCTCTGTTTATCACTGCCTATAAAACTTTTTAGTCTTTGGTTTCTCTTTTACTGCAGCCTCTTGGTTCTTCTTGTTCATCTCTCATTTTATCTCCTTTAAAGTTTTCTCCTCTACCTGTCCTGGTGGTGGGCAGGTAAATGTTTTTATAAACTGGTTCTCCAAGGAAAATAAAGTGTGCAGACTTAAATCATTTATTATAAACTTTATTGATATTAAGGATATATGGTACACAATTTACATATAAAATATTAAAACTTTTATATTGTACATTCTGTATATCAAATTGTTTCTCACAGAATGCTTTTTTTTTAATGTTGCCAAACTTTTGCATTTATAGGCAACCTATTATTGCAGCTAATAAACAAGTATAGTTTTAACATGATGTTTGCTTGGTATTTATGTTAATAAGTGAAATAAAAGTGAAATGAAGAAGCTAGATGTCAGAACTTCACTCATTCATCAGTGATGTAAGCAATACTTTCCAAATCAGAAAACAGAATTTGAATAATGAAAGGATTTTTTAAATGTTTGTGCTATTCAGTGTAATGGCTCCAAACACAATATACCTTTGCTGTTTGTTTTATTAGCATTAATATTAAGAAAACATCATGGAAAGTTAGGAGATGAAGGAAAGCAGCATCCAAATTAAATCTATCTAAAACTGCAAATATAGTTGTTAAAATTATTTGGTTGAGGGAGTATCACAGAGAACAGTTTCCATTAAATAATTTATTAAAGTTTTTATTTATTATGAATATCAAGACTTAACATGCATATCTTTCTTGTCAGGTTGTGTACGAAGGTTCTCATGCTGTCAAGTTAACATAGAGTCAGGAAAAGGAAAAATCTGGTGGAACATCAGGAAAACCTGCTACAAGATTGTTGAACACAGTTGGTTTGAAAGCTTCATTGTCCTCATGATCCTGCTCAGCAGTGGTGCTCTGGTAAATGATCTCACACCTAAGTCAATATATTTATTAAGTCAATATTCTTTAAAATGATCAAAAAGATCAAAATATCATGGCAAGTTGTTTTACCTAGAATTAATCCCTATGATTAGTGCCAAGGAAGGACAAAAGTTTACTTGAGCTTCGTAAATAGTTACCAAGCACTCCTATATGCCAGGCATTATCCTTAGTCCAAAGGACCACCCAGATGCCTATAATAGAAAAAAGAGTTTTACTTGCAATATCAGTTTGCAAAATGGGGAGAGAGTCTCTGGCATAAACTGAAAGCACTTTCTCTGTAAAACAAAGAGATAAGGTTAGAGGTTTTATTAAAATGGGAAAATGTTATGTTTTGCTCTTTGAGAAAGTTCATTGGCCCTACTAAGAATTTGGGGAGCTGGCAAGCTCCAATTGGTGAGCAATGGTGGTGGGCAACATTAGTCCTAGAGTGCAGCAATTTTCCTCAGAAGCTATAGATAAAACTAATTTCAAGTTTTAGCAAGAAGTTTCAACAGTCAGTTTTACAGAGAATGAAATAACTCTTGTACCCTGAGAGTTATTCCCCCCTGCCTTCTTGACTTTTAGTTGAGTATGACATGAATGACCCAATTTGTATGATCAACTTTCCCAATGCAAAGATAAATAAGATCCAGGTACTATTTATTGTCAAGGAGCTAAGAGCAATGGAGAAGAGAAGAATGCAAATGACTAACTGTAGAACTGGGATATGTCTGTAAGCAAATTGTATAGTGATAAAGTTCTGTAGCAAGGAGAACAATTGTCTGCTTTAATTTCAGAAACATAAATGCTGATTTTCAGGGTCTAGAAAGACGAATACAAATTTTTTAGCTAGGCAAGGCAGGCTGAAGGGAACAAGTATACAACAGTAAGGAGGCATAAAACAGCATCAGGTATTTGGAAAATTAGAAGTTGCTGAACTGTAGCAAGTATGGTGGGAAGAAGAACAAGTCCAGGTGGCCAGAGACACTGTGAGAAAGATAAGCAGGGTCAGCTTTTGAAGCATCTTGTGCATTATAAAGAAGGAAAACAGTTGGTAGTTTTAGGGTAAAAGTAGGACAAGTTTCTTGTTCTTGTACATATACAAGCAGCTTTCATGAGAGTTCAACGAGATCTGGTAGAATTACAAGCTTCCCGAACCTTTTTCTTAATTGTCATTTTCCCTGCTGACATTGACAGAGATGAGCCACTAGAAGCCATTATGTGCCCAGAACCAGCTAGATGTACCACTGGAAGTTACATTATACTAAAAACAGAATACTCAAGAACTTTATAACTTGCCTCATGGACAGTCTTTATACGTTTGGGATTTGATTTTACTGTACTTATAGGCTAATAGGTTGACCTGTTACTGTTTCATGGATGCTAGCAGAAGATATGAGGTGCTTGGGTCAGAGATAAAGGACTTTATTACTCATGCATGGAAAGTAGCATGAGTTTCAACATGTTTCTGTTGGTTCCCCTTTTACCCAGGTCTCATGGGGCATAATATGAGCCTGAATGAGTATGTACACACACAGTGGGTTGATGTCACAGTTGAGGAATACTGAGCTTAGGGAACCCATCCTTTTATACCAAGCAGCCTAAGCAACCCTTCTCCTTGTCCCCAAGACCATACCTCATGTCTCAAGGTCACTTATTGCAAATGCAACCCTGAGGATCACCTAGGTGAGGAGTAGGCAGAACCCGGCATTCTTGGCACACTCAACAACCTGCAGGGACCCTCAGCAACCTGCAGGGACCCACTGTGACTTGCCTCTCCTAACAGGTCGCATCTCTCAGAAACAGACAATGTGATCAGAAAAACTATTTTCCTTATCTGAAGTTATCCAAGTAGAAATCTTGATAGTATCTGCCATATATTGTATTCCTAATAATTAAGGAAGTTTATCCAATGCTGAGTCACATATGTGACTGAGAATTTCAGAGAGATTACCAAAATATTCAAGAAAAGTTTAGAGTTATTCCTTGTTCAAAATGTCTAAAAAGGAGGAAGACATTTTGTGGAGGATATTCTCAAAACTGAATTTTAAATAAATCATATGAGGATGAAAAAGGAGAGAGATTTCAAGAAGCTGATGTTTGTAGTTAGAGAGGTTGCCAATTAAACTAGATTTTTTAGAAGTACAGCAAACCCCCATGACACGTTTATCTATGTAACAAACCTTCAAATGTACCCTCAAATACAAAAGTTAAGAAGTAGTAACTCTCATGTAATATATATTTATTGTGTTTCAGAATCTTCTTTTAGATTATTTTCTCATTTAATTTTCAAACAACCATGCTAGATTATGGCATTTTGCTTATTTTACCAATGATGAAGCTGGGTACAGTTTTAAAAGTTGCTTAATTTTTCAAAGCTAGTAAATAACAGAGCTATCACTGAATTGAAGTCTAAAGTCAAAGTCACCATATCTTTTCACCATGTTGTGACTCCTCAGAAAGAAGAACACACACAAAATAGAAGTAAATGAGCAGTAACTGAAATTCGTAACCGTAAAGCATTAGTCCTAAAACAGGTAGAGCTCACATAAGGTCACTCTTGCCTTCTTGCTTCCACATTCACAAACTTGGTTCTGGAAGCTAGAACCCCTGTGGGCTGAATTCTAATTCTGGCACTGGGACCAGTCAGAGAAGTTCTCATCATCAATACTCCCTGCTGGCTCTGCTCTGACCCTGTACATCAGTTCTAGAAACACGCTTCTTTTCCTTGTGACTCAGCCCCTTCCTTGTCTTTGTGTTTCAAGGACTGAGACATTGCCATAGTTTCTGTTTAGATGGCTTGCCTGATTCCTCCAGAACTTGGGGGTAGAGTGACAGGGAGGAAAATCCTGAGGGCTAGAAGCCTCCCTCTGCACTTCAATTCCACTGCCTTTCAGCACCTCTGCCAACTGCTAGGACCTTCTTTTTGCATCTTAGTAGGTCTGTTCAGTCTTTCTGCCCCAACTTGTCTCTTTTCTTCATATTGATGCCAACAGTTTCCCAAAACTTCTAAGGATAATTTCAGAGTATTGATAGAAAAACTTGGAATAAGAAGAATCTGAGTGGCACAAGTCCATGAACATAGACAGGTAATAAATGTAACATTAACCACAAAGGACACAGGTCTTTGGCTTTTATTTTATGCAACAGGGTTATTAGTGTTTCACTCTGAAAGAGAAAATTCAAATACTTTAGAACTGTTTTGATCGGCAGTCATTTTCAGTGTCTCAGTGAGCCCAGTTTTTAAGTCCATTCAAAGTCTTTGTCAAGGGACATGTGGCTGAAGTATCAAATCAAAGTCGCCCTGTCTTTTCACTATGTTGTGGCTCCTCAGAAAGAAGAGCATACACAAAATAGAAGTAAATGAGTGATAACCAAAATTAGT
Organism: Callithrix jacchus; assembly: GCF_049354715.1. NCBI lineage: Eukaryota > Metazoa > Chordata > Mammalia > Primates > Cebidae > Callithrix > Callithrix jacchus. Next base: position 63,391,996 of record NC_133507.1, read on the forward strand.
AACAGTAAATCATAAGCTCTAAATCAGATAGAGCTCATTTAATGTTACCACGTAATATTGTCATATGTCCCTTACCAAAATTTCTTGGAAAGCATAAGACATACCACATTCATGGAGAGAATAGAACAGTGATTTTTAGAGCTGAAGCTTTGAATGATAAATATGGATGGATAATCAAAGGAAAAAGCACCCTCTGTGTTCCATGGGCCTTTTAAGCTACTACAGTTATTTATTTAGCAAAACTTCCCTTGCCTGCTGCTATGTTATTCACATGGTTCTAGGCACTGGGATGCACAAGGCTTTGAGAGATGAAAGAGAGGCTTCACCTCCTACTAGTGGGGGCAAAGGAGAGTGGGATGTGACAAGTTTATAACAGGGGCTGGCCATGGGATTTGTCTTAAATTGTTAGTACTTATCCAATTTTAATGGAGAAAGAGGAGGAGTCAGATGGAGGTGGAAATGATCAGATGTCAGAGATGATGAATCTTTTTGTGGATTATAAGTAATTTCATTCTTTTGCACTTTCTCTTGACCTCTGATGAGCAGCAGCAGCACTGGTGAGAAGGCTAGAACTAAGTGTTACATGGTAATCATAAACCAGAAAAAAGTCAGCTGGCCCATGTCAGTATTGTGTTTCAGTGGTCTTAGCATTAGAATTGTATTTTTTCTGTTTTTTTTTTTCTATGACTCATAAGGCTTCAGTTGTGCATGATTGAAACTTGAATATTATTTTCACAGGCTTTTGAAGATATATATATTGAAAGGAAAAAGACCATTAAGATTATCCTGGAGTATGCAGACAAGATCTTCACTTATGTTTTCATTCTGGAAATGCTTCTAAAATGGGTAGCATATGGTTATAAAACATATTTCACCAATGCCTGGTGTTGGCTGGATTTTCTAATTGTTGATGTAGGTACTTTTGAGAACATTTTAAAAGAAGATTTATTCTTACTAAGCGTTGTAAAAAAAAAACCCTCACCCATATTGTGTATTACCGTATTTTAATTTTGTTAAGTTTCATATACTTTCAGACTATAGGTTAATGCTTTTAGGAATATTAGTACAGCCAGTGGAAAAATATCTGTGAGAATTATTAGAACAGAAATCCTTAAACAAATGTAAATTTTTTCTGTGCCGTTCTAACACTATTAATTGACTTTGTATGTTTTCTATAATCAAAGGAGATGTGATTTTTAAAAATATATGTTATTTGAATGTCATTTCTGTTATTCCTTTGTATGCAAATGCAAAGTTAACTTTGTATTTGGCAGGGGAAGAAGGCATGAAATTTTAAAATATCGATCTCAGGCCCAATTACAGGAAAAACCAACATGAGACACAACTGTCTCTATCTCAAATATGCAACTTGCCCTTCATCTCCAGAATGGCAGTGGGACAGAGGAGTAGGCATTATTATTAATGTAATAATTTTACATAATAAATTCAAAGAACTGTTGAATACTTGGATGATGGAAAATGCTTAAGAATTCTTTAGTTTACATATTATTTTAACAAAGCAGGAATATTTTTACTGGCTTCTGATTGAGGTAGTCAGGAAAGAAATCTTGCAACAGTCGGTAAGATCAAGGAATCTCAAAAACAAATTAATGATATAACACCCATTATTATCATTTCATTGAATTTGTGCTAATATTTTATATTTTAATAATATATATGACTTTTTAAAATTATGGCTTTCTTACATTATTTTATAACCTCAATTGTCCAGCCTTATTTTTTCTCAGAATAATATATATCTTTTCTTTTACTAATTCTTCTAGATTTTCAGAAACCTAACCTTAATGTTTAGGAAAGAAACATCCTATAATCAGTTATAGTTTTTAAAGATTTGTTTTCCATATCATGCATGACATAATTAGAGGTTAACATGCAAATTTTTATGTTCCAATAAGTACTTTAAAATTTAACCAAGGTTTTGTATTATCGAGCTTTAAGAAAAGTTGAATTCACACACCATCATAAATGAATTAGAAAATTACAAGTAAGCATGACCATAAATAGTAAAATCTGACTGTAAAATGTTACCAAATTAGTCACATTTACTCAAAGTTCAATTTCTCAACTGTTATTTAAAACTTCATAAACTTTTGGCTTGTGGCCAGGTGTAGTGGCCTGTGCCTATAATTCCAGCACTCTGGGAGGCCAAGGTGGGTGGATCAACTAAGGTCAGGAGTTCAAGACGAGCCTGGCCAACATGTTGGAACCCCCATCTCAATTGAAAAATACAAAAAACAAAAAATTGTGAGGCATGGTGGCAGACACCTGTAATCCCATCTACTCAGGAGGCTGAAGCAGGAGAATTGCTTGAACCCATTAGGTAGTGGTTGCAGTGAGCCAAGATTGCACCACTGCACTCCTACCTGGCAACAGAGCAAGACTCTGTCTCTCATATATATACATATATATATATATATATATATATATATATATACACACATATATATATATAACATGTATACTCTATATATAATATATATTATATATGTTATTTAGATATGTTTTATATAAAATAAATTTATATAAGTTTTATATATAATATATATAAAAACATAAAATATATATTTTTATATATCATATATATTAACTTTATATTTTATATAAGTTTTATATATATAAAATTTTTTGTTTCTTAATCATATAACATATTAAATATTAAAAACATAACACTTGTTTTTTATATGTAGGTTATGTGAAAATTTTTTTAACATAGCTGTATATTACACCTCATATGTATTCTTTTGGGCTTCCTCTATGAGAATTCTAACTTTTGATATAGCAATAATTTCTTGTTTTTCAATTAACTTTTCATATATCAAGTTCTTGTTTTTCAATTAACTTTTCATATATCAAGTTGTTTAGTTACTGCCTAGAAAATGGAAAATGATAAAATGGATATTTATGTAATATAGTAGTTTTAAAGGAAGGCTACCCCAAAATGAGAAGAAATTATAGAAGGAATGTAGGTTACCTCTTTTTTTCTCTTAAACTGTAAATATGACTAGGTCTTGCTCTTAAAAAGTTATACAATATTTAAAATATTTTAAAATATTTAAAATATTATTAAAAATATACTTATTTTTATCACTCAGTATAAGAAATAAAGATTTACAAGTAAAATTTAACTTACTTTAAAATAAGAGATTTGGCTGTTTAATAATGGAAATTGTTTTATATTTGAAAATTTAAAGTGATGATTCTCAATGAGTATAACCTCCTGTTCAGGTGTATGTAATGTGCAGAATTCAGAGAGATAACTCCAATTTGAAATATTACTTAGTATTTTGGAAATGAACAAATATAATGCAAAGCACAGAGAGTAAATCTTCACATTATATTTTTGCTGATACAGATGCAAATTTCAGGATGCAGATTTAAGAGAGTGGCTGAATTTTTTTTCTGAAAAATATAGAAACTTATTTACAGCAGTCATTCTTGAAGCATGATCTTGAAACTGAAAACGTTGGCAAATGTAGGTGAGAACTCATGAGAGATGCAAATTCTGCCCCCATCCCAAGACCTACTGAACCAGAAATTCTGGGGTTGGATGCAGCAAATTGTAACAAACGCTACAGATGATTCTGTTGTATATACAGGTTTCAGAACTACTAATATGATTTGCTATTCAGAGAATGGACTTGTCTGATTTCTGCAGCCTTCTTGGTTATTTGAAACTTACTTGATTAAACAGTATTCACCAGTACAGGCACATATTTGTATATATATACACATGTGTTCATAGAAAGATATGAATATATATGCATATATATTCTCAGTTATAAATTGTGCTGTAGTATTCTTCATAATATACATATGTTCAGTGTCATAAAATTCACTTAACTGTTGCTTGGAGAACAGATCTATCAGCATTTTAGGGGTTGTATCAATTATAACTGACATGCCTTAGTCTACCTGAGACTGGGTAATGTATTCAATAAAGAAATTTATTTCTTAAAGTTCTAGAAGCTGAGAAGTCTAAGGTTGGAGGATCTACATCTAGTGAGGACTTTCCTGCTGGTAGGGACACTGAAGAGTCTCAATTCAGTGTAGGATATCACATGGTGACGGGGGTTCACTGAGAGCCAAACTGGGCTTTAAATAAACCCACTCTTGTGATAACTAACTCACTCCCATGATAACCCATTAAGCTTTTACTCCATATTTTGTTCATGAAGGCAGAGCCTTCATGACCTCATCACCTTTTAAAGACTCTACTTCTTAATACTGTTACATTGAGATTTAAGTTTCAACATGAGTTTCAGAAGGGACAAACATTCAAACTGCAGCAAAACATTTTTAAGGTTTTTTTTTTCTGACTAAGGAGGGAGCATACATATTCTCAAGTGTTCTTAAGTGGAAAATAATGGAAATGAATGACAGGGCAAATTTAATAGTGGCATGAGGAGCAGTCATTCTACTGAATATATAGCTTGAGGAATTAGAAAAAGCAATGCTACATTTAGTGAGACATTTGGAAATACTACATGAGGACAAGCACTTTAAAATACCTCCTGCTTCATCAATAAGTTTACCTGTCTCTGATGGTAACAGCAATCAACATGGTGTGAGCAATGACATTTTTATTCCTGAAACAGATAAATATAAAAAAGTTGGCTCTCATGTGTTCCTATTCTTCCTTTGAAAGCTTGAATCTCTCAGTCACTACCTTAATTTGTAATGAAGAACTGCATTCCAGACATTTTTCTTAGACATCATTTCCTGCTACACAGGATATGAGACAAATGAATATTTTCCATGGAACTAATTCAGAGAGTAAAGCATTTATAGATCAAGATCTAAGGTCATTGAGGAGTTCATTGATTTGTAACTAAATTGTGTATTGATTCTATTGCTGTTCATGTTCTTTCTTAAGATAATTTATGATAAGAACTCAAATTTCTTTTGCATACTGGTTATGGTAATTATGGCTGATCTATCTAACATGATGAAGTTCCTATTATATCTATATTGACTGTGAAGCCAATGAAATCAGCTACTCTCATTCTCTCCTCAGTACAATTGTGATTTTTCTCCCATGAAAAATTATTTGGTAGATCTTTGGTGCCAATCCTGAGAAACTGTAAGGCAGAAGCAATCTCACTGAGAATTTGTCCCAGCTCAAAAGCCTGAGTCTTCAAAATGTTTCTGAATAAGACTTATACTAAGATATAGATTTAGTTGAGTGAATGCCACACTTTTAGGGCTTAGCTTCAGAATCACACATTTCATTTTGACCTTAGTTTTATAATTAAAATGTTGACCATTTTTCTAATCTTTTAGATTTAATAAGGAATTATGTAACAAGTGGTTACAAAAGTGTGAAAAGCTTATGCATGTCCTTTATTCAAACAGAATAAACAACTTACTTTGTTTTCATTATTTCTTGTTTTAACTAACCTTCTTTTAAATCTATTTCCTTACAGAAACATCCAATTACCCTATTTTTAGGCATTGACTAGATAACTCCATATATAAAATCTTATTGTTCCTGTTGAGTTGCTTTTAGTGAGTTTCAGAATTGACTTTTTCTTTGAATGCTTTACCATTTTATTGAAACAATTAATGAAAACATTATTTTTATAGGTTTCTTTGGTTACTTTAGTGGCAAACACTCTTGGCTACTCAGATCTTGGCCCCATTAAATCCCTTCGGACCCTGAGAGCTTTAAGACCTCTAAGAGCCTTATCTAGATTTGAAGGAATGAGGGTAAGAAAATACTAAACTTTATATAATATTCTTATTTTTTAATGGGATATAAAATATGAAAACAATGGGTATGTAGAAATTATGAGTTTTTTCTATTTAAATAAATATATGGGCTATTTATGTATGTGTGTGTACATACATAGATATACACATATGTGTGTATATTATGCATATAATAGTATGTATATACTACATATAGTATACTATATACAGTATGCATATGAAATACTATATATTATATACTATATACAGTACACATAAAATATGCATATATATGGTATATATGATATATAATAGTATATATGCATATTATATATTAATTGTATATATATGCATACTAATATATATTAATACTATAGTGTTATTAAATAGTATATTACTAAAATAGTAAAATACTAATTAGTATATACTAGTATATACCAATATATACAGAATATGAAATGTTATATATAAATATGCTTCTATAGTATATGTATATCTAGTATTTCATTTACTGTACATATTAGTATGTATATATATGGATACTATATATATATATGCACAGTATTTCAGTTCATATTGTTTAACAAGGGAATAAATTAATCACAGTAATCCTGCCTTTATCTAGTATTTTCAGACAACACAATGATCCAAATGACTTTTTCCTTATTAGATGGAAATCTTCCCTGTGCTAGGAGGTTCAAGGGAAAGGGGAAATTTTTAGTCCTAACACCATCTCTTACACATAAGTCATCACGGACCTGCTTATATCAGGTGCTCAAATAATATTTGTTTAAGGAACTACCTGGGTAAAGAGCATTAGAAAAGACAGGGAAATGATACAGCCTCAGCTATCACATTTAATTTCATCTTTAAAACAACATTGCAAAGTAAGTGGAATTATAACTAAATTACATTTGAGGAAACTAAAGCTCAGAGAGTTTACTTAATTTGCACTTAGGCTGCAGAGTGCCTGAAAAGAAATTCAGTTAGCAGAGACAAACAAGTTATAATAATGACAACTACCATAACCTAGCTTTAAGATTGTATTATACCAGCAACTTTGTAACACATACAAAAGACAACTTTATTTTCTGTAACTAGCCCATATCCACGTGTTGTTACTCTTCTAATATTTATTCTCCAGATTCATACCTGTTTTTTCATGCCTCTGTTGTTCTGGAATGCTTCCCCCTGCCCTCCCCTAACCATAATCCATCAATACAGCAGATAAACACCTACCTGGCCTTTAAGGCTCAATTTAAATTTGCCTTGTCCATCCACCAGCAGACATCACTGGATATTCTGTCTGTGCACACACCTAAAATCCTCATTATATTTTTACTTACTGTTTACTTAACTGCCTCCTTACCTTACAAGCTCTGAGCAATTTAACATGGACATTAGCCTTGCTTACTGATACTTTCAGTTTGGTTTACTGACTAGCTATTACCATTATCTACAAACTTATTAAAAATGCAAATTTTTGGATCTCACCCCAGTCCTACTGGGTTAGAAACTCTGGGATAGGGATAAAAAATCTTGGTTTTAACCAGCCTCAAGTGAACATTAGAGATCTTTCAGCCTATCAAATCTTCACTGTTATCTCTACAAACCTAACTAAATATGACTTCAATCTCTGCGACTGACAGTATCCAGTGTATAATCATTTCAAAGTATATAAAAGAGATCATGATTGTACAAAAAAGTTCATGAGCACAATTCAAATATCTGTCTACAAGTTGAAAATTATGTTTCATTTTGTGCAAAAACATGGTATTAGAATTCATTGATATTAACTTAATTTTTGAGTATTAATAAAATGTTACAATCTATCAAGAACTTCCCCTACAAAACCACTTCCTTCACTGATTAAGCCAGCCCACTATTTTATTCTGCTTTTTGTTCTTTATCTGTAATACAGGAGAATTGGATGCAGGAGAATAGTATATTTTGAGGGGCAAATGTCTATTTAGTTACATTTGTTAACCATGCAAAAAGAGACATTTCTTCATGCCGCAGGGCTGTTTCGAAGGATAAATGAAATAATAAAATAATGCATTTAAGGCATCTGGTAGTTAGCTTGTTTGAGTCTTTAGGCTCTTTAGCTTTCCCAACTGGCTTCTCATCTGGCCAGTAGGTACTTGGCTTTCTCAGAGACCCATGATTTCATCATTACTCACATCTTTTAGAAAAACATTTTAAACACCAACTGTGTGTCAGCTGTTGTGGTATAAAAAACACAGAGTACAGTGGTGTATAGACCCTGGTCCCCAAAGGGTGAGTAGGGTCATTGGTTGCAAGAGAGACAGACAAGGGTACATAATGCTACAGGAGTATACAGGAAGGAGTGGCTACCAGGGAAGTCTGGGAAGACATCACAAAGAGGTGACATTTCAGACATTTCATGACTGAAAAGTGAGCCCCAAATCATAGGCAGATAGACATTCAAGGCAGTGATACCACATGGTTGGGTGGCACAGAAGAGTGTGTGCAAGGTGTGCTTGGTCGATGACTACACAGATCACTGTGCCTAGGTGATAAACAGCAGGGAGGGTAGCAGGAAATGAGCATGAAAAGTAGGCTCTGCTAAGCGCTGGCCACTTTGAACTTCATTCTCTAATCCTGTTCCTCCTAACTTTTTTTAATTTTATTTTTTTAAGACAGGGTTTCACCATGTTGGTCAGACTGGTCTTGAACTCCCAACCTCAGGTGATCTGCCTGCCTTGGCCTCCAAAGTGCTTGGATTACAGGCATAAGTCACCACGCCCGGCCCCTCCTAACCTTTTTTGAGGCCACATAGACTATAAGAATCTGATGAAAGTAAGAATTGTCTTTCCAGAACGAGACCACAACCATAATGTTTGTTATATAATTTCATTCCCTCAGGGAACCTCTACAGGTCCATGAACTCCAAATAATCATTGCTCTAAACCAAAGGTCAACAAACCCCATCCTGTTTTTGTAAAGAAAATGTTCTTGGAACACAGCCATACCCATTTGTTTATGTGTGACCTATGACTACCATGGCAGAGTTGAATAGTTCCAATAAAGATATAACCCACAAAGCCTGAATATATTTATAAAAATGTTGGCAAACGTTCTCCCTAGATGATCTGATCAGTAGTTGGAGATCCTTAATATTCATCCATTTTAAAACATCTTGAGAACCTGCTTAATACATTGCAGAAAAGAAGGATCCCAATGCTACTTCCCTAACAGGTTAATCTTTAACACCTTTGTACTTGAATGGGAACTTGAGCTCAAGTGTAAGAAGACAGGTGTTGAAGGATTAAGTAAATGAGAAAATCTGGAGAGTGTTAAATGCTACAGTAATTGCCCTGGAGTAAAACTGGAGTGCCAAGACACACTGGTGATCAATAGCAGTACAAATGCCGAAAAGCAGAAATAAACAAAGGATTAAAGAAAAACTGTTCCTAATTTTTTGCTTTAACTGAGGGCAGCACTATCTGTATTTAGTCAAAGGCTTACATGTAACGTATTTTAGAGTAATAATAATAAATTCAAAAAGATTGCTCTTATTTTGTAGAACCAGCCAAATCTAAAGGATTCAAACCATTTAAAGACTCAATCCTTTTGTAAAGAAGAATATCTCAAAAAAAAAAAAAGAATAAGAAAAGAAAAAAAATTAAAATGACATTCGGTTGTAATTCCACCTGATATACACCAATAGTTCCTCTATGGGGAAATCTTTAGTGCTGGTAATAATTCTAGGATCATGACATTTAGATGTGTATACATATATATTTTCCATTTATATTTATGAATTTTTGCCCAAAGGGTACAAATTTTACAAGTTTACCTTATCAGTAACAGTTTTTGATTTATTTTTATTTATTTTACATTTATTTAAGCGATTATACCATCTTGGTTATTTTGTCTTAACATTTTGCTAATAATTGTACTGTGTGATAATCATAGTTTGTAAGCCTTGTGATCACAGAGCTCATGTCTCATTTTATCTTGCTTGGTACACTGCTGAGTGTAGAGCAGGCATTTAATAAATGTGTCGGTTGGTTTGATGTCTTAGATATTTAAGGGTGGCTTTTCTAATTTGTTTATGTCTGCATTGCGTTTCTTTTATGTGGCCTATTTAACATCTTACTAATCCTAATTATTCTTTTCTTTCTTCTTAATACTAGGTGGTTGTGAATGCACTCATAGGAGCAATTCCTTCCATCATGAATGTGCTACTTGTGTGTCTTATATTCTGGCTGATATTCAGCATCATGGGAGTAAATTTGTTTGCTGGCAAGTTCTATGAGTGTATTAACACCACAGATGGGTCACGGTTTCCTGCAAGTCAAGTTCCAAATCGTTCCGAATGTTTTGCCCTTATGAATGTTAGTCAGAATGTGCGATGGAAAAACCTGAAAGTGAACTTTGATAATGTCGGACTTGGTTATCTATCTCTGCTTCAAGTCGTAAGTGACCCCTTCCACAAATACTTGGTATTTTAATGGATATTGGATGAAGGATATACATTATTCTTTAGTCTATTAATTAAAATTGAGGATAAAATACTGTGTGGCTTTTAAAACAGTGTTGGTCTTGGCCAGGTGCAGTGGCTCATGCCTATATCCCAGAACTTTGGGAGGCTGAGGTAGGCAGATCAAGAGGTCAGGAGTTCGCCAGTCTGGCCAACTTAGTGAAACCCCATCTCTACTAAAAATACAAAAAATTAGCCAGGTGTGGTGGTGTGTACCTGTAATCCCAGCTACTCAGGAGGCTGAGGCAGGAGAATCACATGAACCCGGGAGGCAAAGGTTGCAGTGAACTGAGATAGCACCATTACACTCCAGCCGGGGCAAGAGTGCAAGACCATCTCAAAAAAAAAAAAAAAGTGTTGGTCTTTCCTAGAACATGTTCCTACATAAATAAGAAGCATAGGTTCTGCTGCATTTGAGTTATTAATTTATAATTGACTCTTTGGTGTCATGTAGACTCCCATCTTGCACCATTCAAATATTGCTTCAAAAGTAAGTATTTGGGGATATCCTGCTTCACACTGTGGAGGGATGAGAGGAACTTTCTACTGACATGGAGAACACTTAAGAAATGGAAAAAAGATATTTGCTGTCTTATTTAGAAAAACTTTTCAGTTTATGTGCAACATTCACTGGCAATTGTAACAGTTTGGAAATAATTAACTAGGATTAAGATTTAGAATGTTGTTTGGAAATACTTTTTTTAAAATCTTTATATTAAATTGACATTTTGAGTACAGCAAAACTTACTAGTATTAATAACTTTGGTAACATGAAACAGACAAAACTATATTTATTGCTATTTTAGAATATAAGCTTAACATTCAGATTCTATTAATATTATTCTTATAGGCAACGTTTAAGGGATGGACAATTATTATGTATGCAGCAGTGGATTCCGTTAATGTAAGTATTGACTATCGTAACACTAAACTTTGTTTCTAAAAGCTTCTTAGTCTATTTCAGTGATTTCCAAACTACAGCTTCATGAAGCCCTTGAGATACACACAAACAATGAAGAACATCCACCTGACAGTAGCCTAGTGGTTATGAGTACAGCAGTTGGAGAGAGAGCCCAATTCAAATTCTAGCTGTACCACATCATCCAAGCTCTGGAACTGACTTTGGGCAAACTACTTTACCTTCTTGAGACTTAGTTTATTTGTCTAATCTATAATTTAATGAATCTATAATTTGTCTAATAAATGTCTATAATCATCAAATGTCTACCCCATAGTGTTGCTGTGAGGATCCAACAAGAAAATACAAGCAGAGCACTTAGCACAGGCTGGCAATACTAAATGCTCAGTAAATATTGACTTATCAAAATTAAAATAAAATAATTTTAATGTATAGTTTTTACTCTTTTTACATTTAAAGCTTGGATGAGTTTATGTGAAATAAGTTCCATGGTAAGAAACTTTAATGATTATTCTCTATGTCATATTTTCACAAAATCTAATAAAGACATATTTGGAATCAAGTGAAAATACATGGCAAACTTTATATGATGTCTCTTTTATAGTACTTTTGGAAATAAAATATACATAGTATGTCAGTTATTAAATTGTCCTGCAAATATAAAAAACAAGTATACATATAATTAAGCCCTTTGTAATCATTTGAAGATTATATTCATTACATAAGTATGTAATAAATACATATTGAATAAATTTTTAAGAATGATTATATTAAGCCTCAACAGTGCTGTGGCTTCTTAAATCCTATGTTTACCTAGGATAGCACTGTTTGAATTACATTGTCAAACCATGTGAAAAAGAAAATGATGAACGTTATTGTCTATATAATGCCAACTTTTGTAAATTTTATAGGTAGACAAGCAGCCCGAATACGAATACAGCCTCTACATGTATATTTATTTTGTCATCTTTATCATCTTTGGGTCATTCTTCACTTTGAACTTGTTCATTGGTGTCATCATAGATAACTTCAACCAACAGAAAAAGAAGATAAGTATTTCAAGTATTTTTCATTGCAATGAAAGGGATGAACAATTTTTTTCCAAAAAGATCATGTAAAGTTTAAGTTGATATCAATTCATGATTAGTTTCATTAGGACTTCATTTATTTTTCAAATACTTGACTAGTATACAATTACAGATATTTTTAATCTCATTCATTTTTGCATAGAAAACAATTTTCTAAATAATAGGGGCTAGCTAACCTATGATTTAGGTTAAACACATAGGTTTTGAGCAATGTATCAACTATTCTGTTTTTTCTAATGTTTCCTATAGAGGATTGAGTAAATAAGAAAAATCAATACACTATTCAAAACATATTTTATAAATATTTATTTTATTCTGTATGATATGTATTGGGTTGGAGCTCAGGAAGACCAACATGAGGTATGGTTCCTGAGCTCAAGGAGTTTATATCATAGCAGAATAAATAATGCAGGTAATGAGAATGAATATTTGTTGAATACTGTAATTTAGGCAATCTTCTGAAATTTTTGCTTAATTAATCTTCACACCAACGGTATTAGTTTCTTTGACCTACTGGAACAGGATAATACAAACCTAATGGCTTAAAACAAGATAAATGTATTCTCTCATACTTTTGGAGGTTAGAAGTCCAAATTCAAAGTGTCGGCAAGTCCGCATTCTCTTTAAAGCCTCTAAGAAAGTATCTTTTGTTGCATCTTCCAGCTTCTGGAGGCCCAGGTGTTCCTTGGTTTATGGCAACAGAACTCCAATCTCTCCCTTCATAGTGACATGCCATTTTCCCTCTGTGTGTCTTTCTCCTCTACTAGTAAGGAAGCCAGTCACACTGAATTAATTGCCCACTCTACTCCAGTATGACTTCATCTTAATTACATCTCCAATGACACTATTTTCTAATAAGGTCACATTCTGAAGTTCTAAGGGTTAGGACTTCAACATTCCTTCTTGGGGCACACGATTCAACCCATAACATCAATCACAAAAGGTGTTATTACGGAGTCTCTTTCATAAAAGAAGAAAGGCACAGAGGGATTAAGTGACTTACCCAAGGTCATACATCTAGAATATGGTGAAGGTTAGATAGAGTCAGTAGTAAATTCAATGCATCTTGTACTGTTACTTTTGATTCTCTACTATGCTCTATCCCCCAATACTATAATAGGAGATAATGATAAATACAATAAGAGAAAATTAACAAGAACAAAAAAAATACATGATAGTCAGATGAAAAAATAGATGCTGCTGTAGAATGGTTTATGAAATATGTAACAATTGAGAAGGCTTTGGAAGATGGGTAAGAAGACAGGTAGCAACTGGGAGTCAAAAAGAATGACTCATCCACATGGAGAGAAACAGGAATGAGTGAGCAAATGCATTGTGTTGATAAAAGAGTCAGCAATTCAGGAGGGACAACAATCTATTCAGTTCTGAAGAAACTTAAGATTTGGAGAAGAAGTAAAAGTTGAAGTTTGACCTGCTTTAGAGCAGATAAAAAGCTGTATTAGGCCTTTTTTAGTAGCAGCTGGTGTTTAATTGATATATGTTGAGCAGGAAAGAGCATGTAAGCAGGACATTGATGTTTATTAAAACTCCATGATATGTCAGATCCTGTGTAAAATACTTCAGACGTAATAATAGTCAAATTTTATAACGAATCTGAAAGGCATAGTATCCCCATTTAACCTCTCAGAAAAATTATCTTATTTGCACATGGTTTAACCACTAAAAAGTAGTCTCATTATGGATCTAACTCCAGAATTGCTTTTTCTAGAGTCTGAGACTGAGCTTTAAAAAAAATTAATCTAGCAGTGGTGCACAGAATGACTAGGGAAAGATGAGACTATTTCAGACCCTCCTTTATGTGCCACCTGGACCACACTTAGTCTCCAAATTAGTCCTGCGTGGCAGTGGAGAATAGGAGCTATTTTCCATTAAAACATTTTAGCACTGGAATCTATATTATTGCTTGTGATTTGCAAGAGATAAAGGAATCTAACTCTGGAGTTTCTTGTCAATAACTGAAGTACTCTGGTTGTGGTACCTATACAAAAAGAGACCTTTGGAGAATAAAGGATAGAATTACAAAAGAGGATAATAATTTCGGGTACTGGTTTAGCATCTAAGACAACAGAGGTACATGTATCAAAATGTCATCAGTGTGCATGATTGACTATTCAAAAGTATATATAAATTTAGCAAATACCACATTATTTATCCTGACATTTCCAAATGCAGATATTTTTAAAGATTTTAAAATCTCACGTTCCATTTTACATTTCATAAAGTGTACCTTGATTTTTCTATTTATTTTTCTCAACTTAAGCATTATATACACATATATGTAATATATAAGCACACATAAATGATTCCTCAGTCTTCCCTGCATCGATTAAATTAAACACATCTAGAAAGAACAGTATGAGCATGAATAAAACAGCCACAGCCCAAATGGCTTTAATTTTCTTGCTTGTTAACGTTATTCTCACAACATTGCTATTGCAGGAAGTAAAATAACATGGGTTGATACCATCACCACTACTGTAAGGAAAGAGCTACTTATTTAGAAGAATCAAAAACTCATATCCCCTATCATTTGCCCAATATTTCATCTTGCAATCTAAGTATAGCTTTTATTTTCTGACCTTTTCTGAATGATGTAAAATTTCTTTCCACTCTTCGCTGAAGAAAACATGACCAACATTTCAATAAGTTAACACCTGCTATGTAGGAGTAGGTACTAGATGCTTTGTTACAAACTCATTTATTCCATAGGTTAAAAAAAGCTAATAAAATTGGTATCCGTTTTTTCACCTTTTCTAATTTTAATTATTGTGGTAAGGACACTTAAGGAGATCTACCCAGTTAACTAAATTTTTAAGTATACTATATATATATATATATATATATATATATATATATATATATATATATGTATATATATATTGCTAACTATAGGCACAAAGCGCTACGGCAAGTCTCCAGAACTTTTCATCTTGCATAATTGAAACTTTATTCCTGTTAAATAGAAATTCTTCCTTCATGCCCTGGCAATCACCATTCTTCTCCCTGTTTCCATAAGTTTGACTATTTTAGATACCTCATAGAAATAGAATTATGCAGTCTTTTTTCTGTGACTTCTCTTAGCATAAATTTCTCCAGGTTCATTCAAGTTGTTGCATATGGCAGGATTTTTTTTATAAAGCTGAAGTTGTGTGTGTGTGTGTGTGTGTGTGTGTGTGTGTATGTGTGTGTGTGTGTATACAAATACATTTTTTATTCTATCATTCATCAATAGACATTTAGGTTGTTTTCATATTTGGATATAGTAAATAGTGTTGAAATGAACATGGAAGTGTGGACTCTGAGATCCTGAGTTCAAATCTTTTAAATATGCTCAGATGTGGCATTACTAGATCATATGGTAGTTATATGTTAAACTTTTTCACAAACTTTTATACTGTTTTCTATGGCAGCTACATGATTTTACATTCTAACAATATACAAGGGTTCTAATTTCTCTATATCCTTACCAACACCTATTATCTTTTGGTCTGGGTGCTTTTTGTTTTTGTTTTTGATAATAGCCATCTTAGCAGGTGTGAGATGACATCCCATTACCGTTTGTTTGTTTTGTTTTTTTTTTAGATGGCGTCTCACTCTGTCACCAGGCTGGAGTGCAGTGGCATCATCTTGGCTTACTGCAACCTCTAACTCGCTGGTTCAAACAATTCTCCTGCCTCATCCTCCCAAGTAGCTGGGATTACAGGCGCATACCACCATGCACAGCTAATTTTTTGTATTTATTAGCAGAGACAGAGTTTCATGTTGGCCAGGATGGTCTCGATGTCCAGACCAACACTATAGAGATTTTCTTTTATGTTTTCTTCAAGTATCTTTATAGTTTCATTTCTTATATTTAAGTCTTTACATGTTTGGTTTTTTAATATGGTTTGAGAAGGTCCAATTTCATTCTTTTACCCAAAGAATATTCAGTTTTCCCAACACTATTTATTGAAAAGACTGTTTCTTCCCTCCCCCACTGTTTATTCTTCACACCTTTGTTGAAAATCAATTGACTATAAACAAGAGGGTTTATGTTTTTTTAAATCTTCTTCCATTGGCCAACATATCTGTGTTTATGACAGTAACATAGCTTTATATTTTGAAAGGAGAGAATATTATGCCTGTAGCTTTGTTCTTTTTGCTTCAAATTGCTTTGGTCATTTGGGGTCCTTTTTATTCAATTTTGAGGATTTTTTACTGTATTAGAATTTTGATAAGGATTGCACTGAATCTTATTATTTCAGGTAGTATGGACATTTTAACAATATTAATTCTTCTAACACATGAACATGATGAACTATGTTCATCAAGAATATTGGCCTGCAATTTTCTTTTCTGGTAGTATACACTTCTGGCTTTCCTATCAGTGTAATACTGGCCTCATAAAATGAATTTGACTTCCTCTTCAATTTTTTGGAAGAGTCTGAGAAGAATTCATATTACTACTTTAAATAGAATTCACCAGTGATGTTTACCAGTCCCAGGTTTTTTGTTTGTTTTGATGGGAGACTTAGTTTATTACTGATCTATTTTCTTTATTCAGTATTGGTTTGTTCAGATGTAATATTTATTGCTGATTTAGTCTTGGTAGCATGTTTCTAAGGATTCGTTCATTTCTTCTAGGTTATTCAATTTGATCGAGTGTAGTTGTTTACAGTAACACTTTATGATTATTGTATTTGTGTTATCAGTTTTAGTCTCTTTTCATTTCTGATGTGGTTTGAGTTATCTTTTTTCCCTTTTTATTCTGGCTAAAGGTTTGTCAATTTTATATTTTCAAAAAAACAACTTTTTAGTATCTGTTTTATTTTTTATCCTTATCTTTGTTATTTTCTTTCTTCTGCAGAGTTTGGGGTATTTTGTTCCTCCTCTTTTTCTAATTCTCTAAGATGTAATATTAAGGTTTTTTTTGAGAATTTTCCTGTTTTCTTTAATGTAGGCATTTACTCCTATACATTTTTTTCTCAGGGCTTCTTTTTCTACATTCTATACTATCTGGTATATTGTGTTTCCATTTTCATTGATCTCAAAATATTTTTAATTTTTCTGTTTAATTTCCTCTTTGACTCATTGTCTGTTCAGGAGCATGTTGTTTAATTTCCACATCATTATGAATTGTTCAAGATTCTTCCTCTTACTGACTTCTAGTTTAATGTCATTGTGAACAAAAAAGGTACTCGATATGATTTCAATCTTCTTAAATTTAAAACTTGTTTTGTGGCCTAACGTGATCTATGCTGGAGAATGTTTCATGTGATTTGAGAAGAATATGTATGTTGTTGCCGTTGGATAAACTGTTCTACAAATATCTTTAGGTCCATTGGACTAAGGTGTAGTTCAAGCCTTCCCCTAATGAGAAACTGAAGAAATTATGTCAGGAGCAAGCCAGGGAAGAAGCCACCCTCCTGTTCTTGGTGGTAGAGACTTTCAACCTCTTTTGAAAGAAAGATTGTAGGGTTGGGATTGTCTCTGGAGCAAGCCACGAAAGAAGGCATGGGGAAAGCTATTCCTCTTGTTTAGGCTGAAGAAGGTTTATTCTTCATTTGCTATGTAAGTTTCCAGATTCTGCAGGTGGCCAGAACCACAGAGAGCGGCCAGAAAACATGCAGCCTAATGGTTTCCATGGAAAGAAGTTGGAAGATAGTCTGATTGCAGAAATTAAAGGTTCTAAGAGTACTCAAGCAGTTCTCTGGACTTGAAAGAAAATGGATGCCTTATCTCTGCCATTCCTCAAGCATGGTAATCTAAAAGCCAAGCTCTGTGGCAGGGACTATAAAAGTTGAGTTCTATGAAATGGAAAACTAAGGCAATTATGAAGATGATCTTATAATATAATTCATATCTTCTCTCTTTCCACTCTAGAAAAAGCATTTTCTAGAAATAAATAAATTTCTTCAAATTAAAAAAAAAAAGTAGGATTCTATATGTGTGCTATAGCTACCTTTGGGAAGTAGCTGCAAATGGAGTTTTCTTCCTAAATGTAAGGCACTGTGCTCGGGGTAAGGTTAGTGTATGAGTGTCTTTCTGCTTTTTCTACCCATTTTGATATGCATATTTTCTGTCCTCTTGTGTGTAGAAGGTTTTCTACTGGATTCTAGCTTCCTCTGGAGAGAATTTTTTTTAACCATAGGTCCTGCAGGGCTAACTGTGGGACTTAAGCATCCTCAATTTTGGTATCCCTGTAGATACTAAAGGACAACTGTCCTTTAAAGCCTGACTGCTCTCTTTTGCTTACCATTTATACAAAACATATCTTTTTAATCCATATGTATGTAGTTGTTTACTTGATATGTCTGTGGGAAAATGTCATGAGCCTCCTATTCCATGATGTCGCTGAAGTTGCTCTCTTCAAAAGCTGTATTTTTTTTTTTTTTCTTACAGTGTCTTTGTTTGGCTTGGGTATGAGAGTAATGCTGGCCTCATAAAATGACTTTGGAAGTGTTCTCTTGAAATTTTTAAGACAGTTTGAGAAGAATTAATGTTGATTCTTCTTTAAGTGTTTGATTAGACTTCTCCAGTGAAGCCATCTGGTCCTGGACATTTCTTTGTTGGGAGTTATTATTATTACTGGTTCAGTTTGTCTATTCGGTTACTCTGTTTCCTCATAGTTCAGTCTTGGTAGGTTGTATGTTTTTGGAATTTACCTGTTTCTTCTAAATAATCCAATTTGTTGGTGTATAATCATCATTCATAGTAATATCTTTGATCCTTCTTATTCCCATAAAATTAGTTTTAATTTCTCCTCATTCATTTCTGATTTTAAATATTTGAGTCTTTTTCCTTAGTTATCCTAGCTAAGAATTTGTCTATTTTATCTTTTGAAAAAACCAACTCTTATTTTTGTTGACGTTTTCTATTGCTTTTCCACTCTCTATTTCACTTACTTAGCTCTAATATTTATTTCCTTTTTTTTGCTAACTTTGGGTTTAATTAATTCATTTTCTAGTTCCTAGACATGTAAATCCATATTGTTTATGAGATCTTTTTTATATAGTAGATATGTATCACTGTAAAATTTGCTCTTATTACTGCTTTTGCTGCAGCTCATAAATTTTAGAAGTTGTGTTTTCAATTTGTTTGTCTCACGATACTTTTGAATTTTCCTATTGATTTTTTTCTTTGACCCATTGTTTTTCAAGAGACTGTTTTTTAATTTCCACATATTCGTGAATTGTTTAGTTATCCTCTGTTACTGATTTCTAGTTTTATTCCCTTGTTGTCACAAAAGATATCTGGTATGATCTCAAACTTCTTACCATTGTCAAAACTAACTTCATGACCCAAAACATGATACAGCCTGAAGAATATTCTGTGTGCACTTGAAAAGATCGTGTATTATGCTGCTATTGGGTAGCATATTCTGTGTGTTTGTGATCCATTTGGTGTATAGCAAATTCAAATCCACAGTTTATAGATTGCATTTCTGGCTGTTCTGTTCATTATTGCAAGTGGGGTATTGATGTATCCTACTGTTATTGTATTGCCATACATTTATCTCTTTAGATCAGTCAATGATTGCTTTATGTATTTACATGCTTTGGAGATGGGTGCACATATATTTATAATTGTTATATCTTCTTGATGAGTTAACTCTTATCTTATTTAATGATGTAGTTTGTCTCTTGTGACAGTTTTTTTTTGTTTGTTTTGTTTTGTTTTTTTTTTTAATTTTTTATTGGATTATAGGTTTTGGGGTACATGAGCAGAGCATGCAAGAAGGTTGCGTAGGTACACACATGGCAGTGTGCTTTGCTTTTCTTCTCCCCTTCACCCACATTTGGCATTTCTCCCCAGGCTATCCCTCCCCACCTCCCCCTCCCACTGGCCCTCCCCTTTTCCCCCCAATAGACCCCAGTGTTTAGTACTCCCCTTTCTGTGTCCATGTGTTCTCATTTTTCATCACCCACCTATGAGTGAGAATATGCGGTGTTTCATTTTCTGTTCTTGTGTCAGTTTGCTGAGGATGATGTTTTCCAGATTCATCCATGTCCCTACAAATGACACGAACTCATCATTTCTGATTGCTGCATAATATTCCATGGTGTATATGTGCCACATTTTTCCAATCCAGTCTATTATCAATGGGCATTTGGGTTGATTCCAGGTCTTTGCTATTGTAAACAGTGCTGCAATGAACATTCGTGTACATGTGTCCTTATAGTAGAACGATTTATAGTCTTTTGGATATATACCCAGTAATGGGATTGCTGGGTCAAATGGAATTTCTATTTCTAAGGCCTTGAGGAATCGCCACACTGTCTTCCACAATGGTTGAACTAATTTACACTCCCACCAACAGTGTAAAAGTGTTCCTTTTTCTCCACATCCTCTCCAGCATCTGTTGTCTCCAGATTTTTTAATGATCGCCATTCTAACTGGCGTGAGATGGTATCTCAATGTGGTTTTGATTTGCATCTCTCTGATGACCAGTGACGATGAGCATTTTTTCATATGATTGTTGGCCTCATATATGTCTTCTTTCGTAAAGTATCTGTTCATATCCTTTGCCCACTTTTGAATGGGCTTGTTTGTTTTTTTCCTGTAAATCTGCTTGAGTTCTTTGTAAATTCTGGATATCAGCCCTTTGTCAGATGGGTAGACTGCGAAAATTTTTTCCCATTCTGTTGGTTGCCGATCCACTCTAGTGACTGTTTCTTTTGCCGTGCAGAAGCTGTGGAGTTTCATTAGGTCCCATTTGTCTATTTTGGCTTTTGTTGCCAATGCTCTTGGTGTTTTGTTCATGAAGGCCTTGCCTACTCCTATGTCCTGGATAGTTTTGCCTAGATTTCCTTCTAGGGTTTTTATGGTGCCAGGTCTTATGTTTAAGTCTTTAATCCATCTGGAGTTAATTTTAGTGTAAGGTGTCAGGAAGGGGTCCAGTTTCTGCTTTCTGCACATGGCTAGCCAGTTTTCCCAACACCATTTGTTAAACATGGAATCCTTGCCCCATTGCTTGTTTTTGTCAGGTTTATCAAAGATTGTATAGTTGTATGTATGTTGTGTTGCCTCCGGTGCCTCTGTTTTGTTCCATTGGTCTATATCTCTGTTTTGGTACCAGTACCATGCTGTTTTGATTACTGTAGCCTTGTAGTATAGTTTGAAATCCGGTAGTGTGATGCCCCCCGCTGTGTTCTTTTTGCTTAGAATTGACTTGGCTATGCGGGCTCTCTTTTGGTTCCATATGAAGTTCATGGTGGTTTTTTCCAGTTCTGTGAAGAAAGTCAATGGTAGCTTGATGGGGATAGCGTTGATTCTGTAAATTACTTTGGGCAGTATAGCCATTTTCACGATATTAATTCTTCCTAACCATGAACATGGAATGTTTCTCCATCTGTTTGTGTCCTCTCTGATTTCGTTGAGCAGTGGTTTGTAGTTCTCCTTGAAGAGGTCCCTTACGTTCCTTGTGAGTTGTATTCCAAGGTATTTTATTCTTTTTGTAGCAATTGCGAATGGCAGTTCGCTCTTGATTTGGCTTTCTTTAAGTCTGTTATTGGTGTAGACGAATGCTTGTGATTTTTGCACATTGATTTTATATCCTGAGACTTTGCTGAAGTTGTTTATCAGTTTCAGGAGTTTTTGGGCTGAGGCGATGGGGTCTTCTAGGTATACTATCATGTCGTCTGCAAATAGAGACAATTTGGCTTCCACCTTTCCTATTTGAATACCCTTTATTTCTTTTTCTTGCCTGATTTCTCTGGCTAGAACTTCCAGTACTATATTGAATAGGAGTGGTGAGAGAGGGCATCCTTGTCTAGTACCAGATTTCAAAGGGAATGCTTCCAGTTTTTGCCCATTCAGTATGATATTGGCTGTTGGTTTGTCATAAATAGCTTTTATTACTTTGAGATACGTTCCATCGATACCGAGTTTATTGAGGGTTTTTAGCATAAAGGGCTGTTGAATTTGTCAAATGCCTTCTCTGCATCAATTGAGATAATCATGTGGTTTTTGTTTTTGGTTCTGTTTATGTGGTGAATTACGTTGATAGACTTGCGTATGTTGAACCAGCCTTGCATCCCTGGGATGAATCCTACTTGATCATGATGAATAAGTTTTTTGATTTGCTGTTGCAATCGGCTTGCCAATATTTTATTGAAGATTTTTGCATCTATGTTCATCATGGATATTGGCCTGAAGTTTTCTTTTCTCATTGGGTCTCTGCTGGGTTTTGGTATCAGGATGATGTTGGTCTCATAAAATGATTTGGGAAGGATTCCCTCTTTTTGGATTGTTTGAAATAGTTTTAGAAGGAATGGTACCAGCTCCTCCTTGTGTGTCTGGTAGAATTCGGCTGTGAACCCATCTGGACCTGGGCTTTTTTTGTGAGGTAGGCTCTTAATTGCTGCCTCAACTTCAGACCTTGTTATTGGTCTATTCATAGTTTCAGCTTCCTCCTGGTTTAGGCTTGGGAGGACACAGGAGTCCAGGAATTTATCCATTTCTTCCAGGTTTACTAGTTTATGTGCATAGAGTTGTTTGTAATATTCTCTGATGATGGTTTGAATTTCTGTGGAATCTGTGGTGATTTCCCCTTTATCGTTTTTTATTGCATTTATTTGGTTGTTCTCTCTTTTATTTTTAATCAATCTGGCTAGTGGTCTGTCTATTTTGTTGATCTTTTCAAAAAACCAGCTCTTGGATTTATTGATTTTTTGAAGGGTTTTTCGTGTCTCAATCTCCTTCAGCTCAGCTCTGATCTTAGTAATTTCTTGTCTTCTGCTGGGTTTTGAGTTTTTTTGATCTTGCTCCTCTAGCTCTTTCAATTTTGATGATAGGGTGTCAATTTTGGATCTCTCCATTCTCCTCATATGGGCACTTATTGCTATATACTTTCCTCTAGAGACTGCTTTAAATGTGTCCCAGAGGTTCTGGCACGTTGTGTCTTCATTCTCATTGGTTTCGAAGAACTTCTTTATTTCTGCCTTCATTTCGTTGTTAACCCAGTCAACATTCAAGAGCCAGTTGTTCAGTTTCCATGAAGCTGTGCGGTTCTGGGTCGGTTTCTGAATTCTGAGTTCTAACTTGATTGCACTATGGTCTGAGAGGCTGTTTGTTATGATTTCAGTTGTTTTGCATTTGTTGAGCAGTGCTTTACTTCCAATTATGTGGTCAATTTTAGAGTAGGTGTGATGTGGTGCTGAGAAGAATGTGTATTCTGTGGATTTGGGGTGGAGAGTTCTGTAAATGTCAACCAGGTTTGCTTGCTCCAGGTCTGAGTTCAAGCCCTGGGTATCCTTGTTGATTTTCTGTCTGGTTGATCTGTCTAGTATTGACAGTGGAGTGTTAAAGTCTCCCACTATTATTGTGTGGGAGTCTAAGTCCTTCTGTAAGTCATTGAGAACTTGCCTTATGTATCTGGGTGCTCCTGTGTTGGGTCCATATATGTTTAGGATCGTTAGCTCTTCTTGTTGTATCGATCCTTTTACCATTATGTAATGGCCTTCTTTGTCTCTTTTGATCTTTGTTGCTTTAAAGTCAATTTTATCAGAGATGAGAATTGCAACTCCTGCTTTTTTTTGCTTTCCATTAGCTTGGTAAATCTTCCTCCATCCCTTTATTTTGAGCCTTTGTGTATCCTTGCATGTGAGATGGGTTTCCTGGATACAGCACACTGATGGGTTTTGGATTTTTATCCAATTTGCCAGTCTGTGTCTTTTGATTGGTGCATTTAGTCCATTTACATTTAGGGTTAATATTGTTATGTGTGAATTTGATACTGCCATTTTGATTCTAAGTGGCTGTTTTGCCTGTTAGTTGTTGTAGATTCTTCATTATGTTGAAGCTCTTTAGCATTCAGTGTGATTTTGGAATGGCTGGTACTGATTGATCCTTTCTATGTGTAGTGCCTCTTTTAGGAGCTCTTGTAAAGCAGGCCTGGTGGTGACAAAATCTCTGAGTACTTGCTTGTTCGCAAAGGATTTTATTCTTCCTTCACTTCTGAAGCTCAGTTTGGCTGGATATGAAATTCTGGGTTGAAAGTTCTTTTCTTTAAGAATGTTGAATATTGGCCCCCACTCTCTTCTGGCTTGTAGTGTTTCTGCCGAGAGATCTGCTGTGAGTCTGATGGGCTTCCCTTTGTGGGTGACCCGACCTTTCTCTCTGGCTGCCCTTAGTATTCTCTCCTTTATTTCAACCCTGTTGAATCTGATGATTATGTGCCTTGGGGTTGCTCTTCTTGCGGAATATCTTTGTGGTGTTCTCTGTATTTCCTGCAATTGAGTGTTGGCTTGTCTTGCTAGGTGGGGGAAATTTTCCTGGATGATGTCCTGAAGAGTATTTTCCAGCTGGGATTCATTCTCTTCGTCCCCTTCTGGTACACCTATCAAACGTAGGTTAGGTCTTTTCACATAGTCCCACATTTCTTGGAGACTTTGTTCATTGCTTTTTGCGCTTTTTTCTCTGATCTTGGTTTCTCGTTTTATTTCATTGAGTTGGTCTTCGACTTCAGATATTCTTTCTTCTGCTTGGTCAATTCGGCTATTGAAACTTGCGTTTGCTTCGCGAAGTTCTCGTATTGTGTTTTTCAGCTCCTTTAATTCATTCATATTCCTCTCTAAGGTATCCATTCTTGTTATCATTTCCTCGAATCTTTTTTCAAATCTTTTTTCAAGGTTCTTAGTTTCTTTGCATTGATTTAATACATGATCTTTTAGCTCACAAAAGTTTCTCATTATCCATCTTCTGAAGTCTAATTCCGTCATTTTGTCACAGTCATTCTCTGTCCAGCTTTGTTCCCTTGCTGGTGAGGAGTCTTGGTCCTTTCTAGGAGGCGATGTGTTCTGGTTTCGGGTGTTTTCCTCCTTTTTGCGCTGGTTTCTTCCCATCTTTGTGGATTTGTCCGCTGGTCGTCTGCGTAGTTGCTGACTTTTCGTTTGGGTCTCTGAGTAGACACCCAGAATGTTGATGATGAAGTATTTCTGTTGCTTGGTTTTCCTTCTACCAGTCTAGCCCCTTCGCTGTACGACTGTTGAGGTCCGCTCCAGACCCTGCTTGTCTGGGGTGCACCTCTAGTAGCCGTGGCACAGCGAGGGATGCTACCAGTTTCTTTTTCTGCTCTCTTTGTCCCAGGATGATGCCTGCCTAATGACAGTCTTTTGGATATAGAGGGGTCAGGGAGCTGCTTGAGGAGACAGTTTGTACTTTATAGGGGTTTAATTGCTGAGCTGTGCACTCTGTTGTTCATTCAGGGCTGTTAGGCTGCTATGTTTGATTCTGCTGCAACACAGCTCATTAAACAACCCTTTTTTTTTTTCTCAAATGCTCTGTGTTGAGGGGTTTGGGCTTTATTTTTGGATGTCCGATCAGGTGTCCTGCCCAGCTCAAAGGCAGACTAGCCACTGTTTGGCTGCCGAGGCTACGCCCTGCTGTTGTGTGATTCGCGCTGTTCCTGCCGGCTCTGCTGTGGTCTCCGCCACGCCCTGCGGCGGAGTCTCTTCGTTGTAGCGTGTTGCCTCAGCAACGGCAGGCTGCGTCAGCAGTGGGCGTGTATCTCAGTAGGGACGGGTTGCCTCGGCAACGGCTGGCTGCGTCAACAGTCGGCGTGTATCTCAGTTGGGGCGGGTTGCCTCGGCAAAGGCTGGCTGCCTCAGCAGTGGGCGTGTATATCAGTTGGGGCAGGTTGCCTCCGTAGTGGTGGACGCCCCTCCCCCACAGAGCGTCTCGGACCGTCTGCCCGGGATAGTTTGAAATCGCGGTTTTGTTCGTCCCACTGGGTATCCCAAACGATCTGTCCCTGCAATCCCCTGGGCTGGGCTACTGTGCAAGTCTCCTTCAGTCTCAAGTCCAGCCCTCTCAAGTCTCAGGTTGCCGGTTCAACAAGGCACCCGGACAAGTGCGCCCTGTGGGGATTGCTGGGTAGGGCCGGCCGCCGCCGCCCCGGCTGCCGGCTTCGCCAGGCAGACCTACTGCCTGGCGTCCAGTGTCTTTTTATACTTGGGAGTTTCCCCGTTCTGTGGGCAACAAAGATCAGTCTGGAAATGCAGCACTGACTCACCGTTTGCGAATTCAACGCGGGCTCCAATCCTGGGTTGTTCTCACAGCGCCATCTTGAGTCCCCTCCCAGTTTTTTTTTTTTTTAACTTAAAGTCTATTTTGGCTGATATAATTATAGTCAGTACTCTGTGTCTGTGGGCTGTACATCTGTAGATTCAACCAATGCTGTTTGATAACACTGTATTCTTGGAATATGAAACCCAAAGATACAAAGGGCTGAATTATTTTTATCCACAGGTCCTGCACGGCTGATAGTGGGACTTAAACATCCTCAATTTTGGTATCCTTGGGGGTTCTGGAACCATGACCCTGTAGATATTAAAGGACAACTGTATAGCCCCATTGCTTTCTTTTGGTTACCATTTGTACAGAACATATCTTTTTTATCAACTAACTTTCAAACTATGCTTTCTTAAATCTGGAATGAGTATCTAGAGACAGCATATAACTAGATCTTGTTTTTATAAATCTATACAACCATTGTATGTCTTTTGATTAGGAAGTTTAACCCATTTGTATTTGAAGTAATCATTGATAGGTAAGGACTTACTATTGTCTTTTTGTTAAATTTTTCTGTTTTGTAATTCCTTTATCTTTCTTTTTCTCTCTTTACTGTCGTCTTATATGATTGGTTGATATATTTCCAAGATATTCTATGATTTCTCTTTTTAAATTCTATATTTTTCTATGCATTTTCCATGTGGTTATCATGAGGCAATCACAAATATATTTTTTGTTTTGTTGTGTTGTGCTTTTAGACAGAGTCTGACTCTGTCACCCAGCTGGAGTGCAGTGGTGCTATCTTGGCTCAATTCTCCTGCCTCAGCCTCATAAGTAGCTGGGATTACAGGTGCATGCCACCACGCCCGGCAAATTTTTAGTAGAGGCAGAATTTCACCATATTGGTCAGGCTGGTCTAGAACTCCTGACCTCATGATCTGCCCACTTCAGCCTCCCAAAATGCTGGGATAACAGGTGTGAGCCATGTTGCCTGGCCCCACAAATATCTTAAAGTTATAAGTCTATTTTAAGCTGATACCTTTAATCAAATAACAAAAATCTTCACTTTTAATATATCCCTCACACTTTGTTATAGATGTCACAATTTACATCTTTTTATGTGTATCTACCAACAGTTTTGTAATATTAGTTATTCTTAATTATTTTGCCATTTAACTTTTATATTAGAATTATAAATGATTTATATAATACTATTAGAGTATTACAGTACTCTCTATTGTCTATGTGTTTACCTTTACTGGTGAGATTTGCACTTTCATATGCTCTTGAGTTGCTGCTTACCATCCTTTTGCTTTAATTTGAAAAACTCACTTTAGCATTTCCTGTAAGTCTAGTGGTGATGAACTCCTTCAGCATTTGTTTGTATGGGGAAGTCTTTATCCTTCCTTAATTTTGAAGGACAGTTTTTCCAGGTATATTATTCTTGGTCAGCAGTTTATTCTTTCAGTATTTTGAATACATCATTTCATTTTATTTGTCCTTTTAAAGCTTCTGCTGAGAAATCTGCTGTTAATCTTATGAGGACTCTTTTGTACATGACAATTCAGTTTTTTCTTGCTGCTTTCAAAATTCTCTTTCATTTTGGCAATTTGATGATATTATGTCTCAGTGGAGACTTCTTTAGATTTGTTCGTTTAGAATTCTTTGCCTTTCCTGAATTTAGATGTTCATTTCTCTCCCAAAATTTGAACATATTTTAGCCATTAAAAAAAGTTACACTTCTATCTTCTCTCACTGTGATTTCATAATGTATATATTATTTCACTTAATGATGTCCCATAAGTCTTCACTCATTTTTCTTATTTCTTCTTGCTCCACTGACTAGATCATTTGAAATGATCTATCTTTAGATTTGTTGATTCCTTCTCCAGTTTGATCAAGTCTGCTATTGAGCACCTGTAGTTAATTTTTTAGTTCAGTTATTGTATTCTTCAGTTCCAGAGTTTCTATTGACATTTCATTTTTTGTTTTGTTTATGTTTCTTCATTGACATCTCATTTTGTTCATGTATCATTTTCCTGATTTAGTTATCTATCTCTGTTCACTGGTATTTTGCTAAACTTTACTAAGATAATTATTTTAAATTCCTTTTTAGGCAATTTATAAACCTCTATTTCTTTAGGGTCAGTTACTGGAGATTTATTTTATTCCTTTGTGTTGTTTTTCTAATTAATTCTTTGTGTTCCTTGTGCTTTTCATTGGTGTCTGTGCATTTGAAGTACAGCCACCTGTCAGCCATCTGACACAATGTCACAAATGACACAAAATACCCACCAGTATTTATGGATTAACTTTGACAGGGAAAGACCTTTGCCAGTCAGCCTGGCTACAGATACTGGAAGCCCTCAAACAGCTAATCTACCTTCCCCTTTTCCTATGTTTGTAGCTATATCAATTGTTCTAATTATACTGCTTCTTTCAGTGAAGCAAGAGTGAAACTGGCTCCTAGTGTAGCACACTGAAAGGCAAGGACATTTAATACACTTCACTCCTCTCCCTCCCTCGAAAGTGGTATCTTGATGCAAATGAATAAATTAGCCCCTAGAAAGGATGGATAAATTGTTTCAAACCAAGTAATAGTCAGGATTGAAATGTCTGTTTTATTTGAAAACCCATATTATTTCCACAGTGCAATGTTGTCACTTACTGCTTTTTAACTTCAATAATTTGATCAAAGCTTATGACTCTACCAACTACCCATACGTCTTTCTAATAACCAACCCTGTTTTACTGTTTTTTCCAACTATTCATCATCCTTATAAGTACTTTTTTCATCTCTAATAGTTACATGTGAAATTAGTTGTCAATAATAATAAAACATACTACTGAAGATTAGAACAAAAGTTATTAATGAGTTTAAGTTATATAAAAGAAAATTATATAATATAGTTATACAAATTACTATTACATATTTGAGCAACTATCAGTTAATTTTAACAATAACCCCTTTCATTAACCTTACCAGGAAAGTTAAAAACAACAGTAATAGTAACTAAAATTTGATGAAGATTTACCATGTGCAGGACATTATGCTAAGTGTTTTTCATGCATTATCTCAATTTATCTTCTCCGCAAACACAAATGAGGTGATTACTCTTATAATGATGACGTGATTTTACTTAAAGAATTAAGAAACTTATCCAAGTACAGAAGACAGGATTTGAACAAAGATGATCTGACACCAGAAATGAAGTCTTTACTGCTGTGTAATACTGCCTCAATGTAGACTGTAACATAGAAAAAGATTAGCCTAACTTATGGAATACCTACATGGGTTTTAAAGGGATGCATTTTGTACAAGAACTATATAAGCTATAGGAAAACAAAGCAACCACACAAGTTTCTCTATTGAAGTAATTCATTATCTCCTCTTAGTTTTATCCCACTCTTCATCATATTAACAACCAGGGTATCATTAGGGGAAAACAAAATCTACTATTTTGATTTTCTCCTGCAAGTCACAGTTTTCTCCTCAGTTTTTGGCCAACTTCTGTTATGTTCTTGGCATGCTATAATATTCAGTCCCCATTAATGAGCAATAAAGGATCTGGCTTCTCTTGACATTGGCATGAAGTCTCTCTCTCTCATGTCTTGCCAGTAAGTTAGATGAATATAAAAACTACATAAAGACTGCATATTAACTAGAGGAAAGCTGAATTAAAACACTCTAAGGCAGCCAGATGTGGTGGCTCACATCTGTTATCCCAGCAATTTGGGAGGCCAAGGTGGGCAGATCACTTGAAGCTAGGACTTCTAAACCAGATTGGTCAATATGGCAAAACCCTGTCTTTACCAAAAATACAAAAATTAACCGGGTGTGGTGTTATGCACCTGTAATCCCAGCTACTTTGGAGGCTGAGACATGAGAATCCCTTGGACCCAGGACGTGGAGGTTGCAATGAGCTGAGATGGTCCCACTGCACCCCTACCTATGCCTCAGAGCAAGACTCCATCAACAACAGCAGCAGCAACAACAAAAATACTGTAAGGCAGAAAGGGAAGTCTGGTTAACATTAGGTATTTGATCAATGAGAAAATGCAATATAATGGGAAGCTTCTCATTCAACAGCAAACAGAATTTTAGAAAATTAAATAAGAGAAAGCTGAATATTACCAAATCCAAGAGAATAAAGGGAAACTGTAACAAGATCATCTTTCATTCCAGGACTCTACAAGTTAAGTAGAGATCTAGGAAGCATAAATCCTTGAAAATAAATTCTTAATCATATGCATTATAGCAATTTATGCTGTGACTAAAGGTGAAAATACAGACTAATATAGAATATACATAAATATGTAAAAATTACAGATAATTTAAGAAATTAGCAGAGAACAAAGGGAACAACTGAAGCTTCTAGCCTCCTTTGTGAGATTTAGGCTTTCCCAGTAAAAAACTTCATTTAGATGTCAGGTTTTTACTATTGAATTTTAAAAGTTATAATTTCTTTTACATAATCAGTTGGAAAGTCCTTCAGTTTGGGTCTGATAATTGATAACTTCCTCAGTACCTAGAACTCTGTCAAGCATAATGTTGACATTCAATAAAGTGTTTATGTTGAAATCCTTTATTTAAAGAGGTAGTCAAAGAGTTTCTTGAAATAGAGATATCAAAATGTATATTATCTTTTATTTTATATCCATTTTTTCTGTTAAGAATAATGGTATATTAAAATGAATATTAAATTAATACAATTTTGGTTATGGTTTATAGCCCCTATTCTTTATAAAAGTTCTAAATATTAGCCAAATCATCAAAGAAAATATTCATTACTTTTAATTCTTTAAACTTTTCTTATTACATTTGTTATTTAGCAATAAAATTTGTAGTAAAACAGCTATCAGATAAAAAAAAGATGCAGGTACACAGTTTAAAACAATACTGGTTAGCACACCAAAAGAAAATTGAGCCAATCCTTATTATATGCAATACAAATATTTTACATATGCACATTTGAACTATGTTTGGAGACCCATGTTTCTACAGATACATAATTATATAAGATATATTTTATGTATAGCTCCCATGAACATATACATTTTATTTCTATATTAAAACATTTTAACCTATCTTACTGATCTATAGAAAAATCTGGACAATGATTCTGATTTTAACTATTTTTTATTTTTTGTGTTTTTACCTTGGAGGTCAAGACATCTTTATGACAGAAGAACAGAAGAAATACTATAATGCGATGAAAAAGTTGGGGTCGAAGAAGCCACAAAAGCCAATTCCTCGACCAGGGGTAAAAAGAAATATATATTTATAAATATATATATACATTTATATATACTTATATATATTTGTATATACATATATATATTTATATATACATTATATATACATTTATAAATATATATATATATTTATACACACGTGTGTGTGTGTACATCTTTAGCATATAGATTTTCAAATTATTTCTAATTCATTTTTAATGCTCATCATTAATTTCTAGATACTACTTTAAAAATGTATGCTGCATTCAATATTTTTCTTGTTTCTTTGCAGAACAAATTCCAAGGATGTATATTTGACCTAGTGACAAATCAAGCGTTTGATATCTCTATCATGGTTCTTATCTGTCTTAACATGGTAACAATGATGGTAGAAAAGGAAGATCAAAGTAAATATATGACTGGTGTTTTAAATTGGATAAATTTGGTTTTCATAATCCTTTTCACTGGAGAATGTGCACTAAAACTGATTTCCCTCAGACACTACTACTTCACTGTAGGATGGAATATTTTTGATTTTGTGGTTGTGATTATCTCCATCGTAGGTAAGACCATTTATTATTCAGATTTTATTTTTTGAGGAAAGCTAAATTTCACTTATGCTCAAGAAAGTCTCTGAACTCTTGAATGCAAATTTACTCTTAAGTCTGTATAATGAAAGAATGAAAAAATCTTTAAAAAACCCAAAAATATCTGTGTCTATCATATCACAGTGTTTCTGGGTTTACACTATAGGAGTCAAAGCCAAATGTTTCTATCTGTTAGGAGGAAATTATACTTGTTGGCATTTAGTTTCTAATATTACCTTTGCAAAGCTAGTTACCATGTTTATATATAGCGGTGTCTTGGAAAACCAATGTTTAATCTGAAAACACTACTGATTTTAGTACATGTGAGACTTGTCATTTGATTAACAATAGTATTAGTAGCCAGAATATCTGTAAATTTGTGAAAACTATCCCAGAATTTAAAGTGAAGTTAAGGTCTCTAGAAATGCCAGTTTTATTTTTTAAGGTTTAATACTTCACAAGTGTATAAAATGTCAATCATTCCTCAGCCAGCCATGGTCATGTCTGTGAATAATAGCACGTGATTTTATACTTCCTACACATTCATTACCATGGCTGTTTTTATGTCTTTTTTTTTTCATTATTTTTACATATCTTGCAAAGTATTTTAGGGTTGTATTTCTTTTCAGAATTGAAAAATTTTTAAAGAGAGATTATAGAGATTATTTGCTACAAATTTAGTCAATAGGTTATCAATCTGGAAAGGTAAAAGGGTGCATACAATTGAGTGCCATATAACAGAATAAGCATTTAAAAATCAATATTTTTTAAAAGGTTATTTTCCCTAGAAGTGATATTAAAATTAACATAAAAGAAAATGAATTAAAATTTAGGTGAGAATTTCATACTAACAATAATAATTCTGAAAGCATTCCTATTAAGTCTAAAAGGAAAAAAAGAGTATCCCTGTATTAGCTCTGTTTTTTAATAGTGTTGGCCAATAAAATTAGATAAGACAACAAAGAGGTACATATATCCAAACAATGAAGCAAATGTCATATAATCACCTTCGTCTATAATGAATGAACTTCTTCATATAATGAATGACTTTCATGTAATGAAAGAGAATCAACTAAAAAGAGATTCAATTAGAATTCAAAAGCTACAAATTTTAAATTACATGTACCAATACTAATAAATTAGAAACCTTATTCACTATTGAATAAAAGTAAAGTAAAATATCTAATAACTTTATCATATGACTTCTGAAGAAAACTTTAGAATATAAATGAAAGCTGAAATAATTGAAAGGATTATCATGTACCTAGATAAGCTTTGCTCCTTGAAGAGGTCCAAACCTGCACACTCTGCACATATACCCCAGAAATTAAAGCATAATAAATAATTTTTAAAGAAGATAAGCTTCTCTCATTTTAATTAAGATTTTTTTATTTATTAATTTATAAATTTAATGAAAAGATCAATGAGTCTTTTTATGTAGTGGGTGTAATAAATTGACAATTTAAGTCTAAATGATTCTAAATGCATTTGGAAGAAAATTAGGGTGATGAAAGATGGCTTATTCTGCTAGATACTAAGACTTATAATACTGATGCTAAATAAGACTGTTCAAATATAATAACTCAATGGATTTGAATAGAGTCAAAATTAATCTTTAATATATAATTACTAATTTACTGAGTGAGAAGATCACATGAATCTAAAGTTATAAAAAGGATTATAGTAGGAAATATGTGGAAATAGATATTAACAATATACTCAACTTTCTATTCATAACACAAATTTGTAAAAAAAAAAGAAAAGAAAAATGCTGTATAAAAAAACAAATATTCTTTAGGGGAAAATTCATCATAAAACATTGAAAGACAAAAAGTAGGGGAAATGTTTATGTAACAGCTAAGGCCAAGAAAAGATCAATACTTTAAATAGAAAATTGTTCTTATAAATTAATAAGAAAATAATAAAAATCCCAATAGACACATGGGCAAATACCAAGCTAGGTCAAAAACAGAAGTTGAAAATAACCAATAAGGATACAAAATAACAAAAAAACAAGAAAAGTTATGGACTATTTTCCCAAAAATGTAAATAAATTCCAATAGTATATGTTTTGAAATGTCATAAAGACTTTTTGGTAAAGAAAACTATAAAGAAGAATGTAGTACTTCTTATAGTAATATATATATAATATATATGGTAATGTATATTATATATGTAGTATTTTATATATAGTAATACTATATATATTAAATATTACCATATATAGTAATATATATTATTTTATATAAGTAGAAATATATAATATATAATACATATATAACATAAATATGTATTAATATATATTTATACTGTTGACCTGAGTTCCAGTAATATATATTATATAATGCATTATATATAATATATATGTTATAACATATATAATATACAACATATAATATATAATACATATATGACATTATATAGGATATATACTAGTATATTATATATATCATATATAATACATGATATACACTAGATTTTATATATAATAGATACTAGATTATATATAATACATAATATATAATATACACGTTGTATGTATTATATATATTTATACATTTTTAAAATA
The DNA here is from genome assembly GCF_049354715.1 of Callithrix jacchus. Taxonomy (NCBI): domain Eukaryota; kingdom Metazoa; phylum Chordata; class Mammalia; order Primates; family Cebidae; genus Callithrix; species Callithrix jacchus. Next base: position 63,426,623 of record NC_133507.1, read on the forward strand.
TAAATATTTTTAAAATATAAATATTTTTGTATATTTATATATTTTATATATATTTTAAAATATAAATATATATTATATATACATTGTATATATAATATATAATAAATATATACATATATATTTATATATATTACTGGAACTTTAGTCAACAGTATAAATATTTATATATAGATATACTTGTTATATATAAATATATATTTATACAGGTGTTGACCCAAGTTCCAGTAATATATATATATATAATATGTATGATTATATATAATCTTTATGGCATTATTATATATATATTACTGGAACTTGGATCAGTAAAATAAATATCAATAAAATATTAATTTTTATGACTATATATATTACTGGAACTTGGATCAGTAAAATAAATAATAAAATATTAATCTTTATGACATTATATATATATTACTGGAACTTGGGTCAATGGTATAAATATATATATTTATACATTATATGTAATATATATTATATATTTAATTTATTTATACTACTGACCCAAGTTCCAGTAATATACTGTTTAAAAATACTCATACAATTAGGAAAACATACCTATTTAGATATTCATTTCAGTAACAAAAAATGGAAACTATAAATGTTATTCTTCAATTTGTGGTTATTTTGAGAGAATATTATATAACTATAATAACTTATTTTGTTGTTATTTATATGGGAATATCTCCATGACATATAAAGTGTTTAAAATAGGTTACAGTCTGTACACGGTGGTTCCTGCCTGTAATCCCAGCACACTGGGAGGCTGGGGTGTGGTATCACTTCAAGTCAAGCATTTGAGACCAGCCTGGCTAACATGGTAAAACTCATCTCTACCAAAAATATATAAATTAACCTGGTGTGGTGGTGCATGCCTGTAGTCCCAGCTACTCAAGAGGCTGAGGCTGGAGAATCACTTGATCCCAGGAGGCGGAATTTACAGTAAGCCAAGATCATGCCACTGCACTCCAGCTTGGGTGACAGTGAGACTCTGTCTTGAAAAATAAATAAATTAATTAATAAATTAATGAATTAATTAAATAACAAAGAAAAGCTTTTATAATATGAATACATCTGTGTGCACATATGCTTGCACAGAAAAATATCTGAAGTGATACTCAAAAATTACTGACAATAGTTATTATTGGTGACATTTCAGTTTATATTTTCTATTTTAGCATTCAACTATATTGCCTGAATTATCTGTATGAGTAGGTATGATTCTTATAATTTAAAAAATATTATGGAGGAAATAAACAGCCCACGAACTTAGTAAAGAGGAGAAAACGTCGCAGTGGTAATGTTAGTCAATTTTCTTTGGAACTTCTTAATCCTTTGTTAAGTAACTGCATTCAGTATAAAATAAGTCTTGAATTCATAAGAAATGAGATGACAGATAAAATTGTTTAGAGTCATCATTTATATGTAGCATAGATATTTAAATCTTTTATTTCTTTTATTTCCCTCCACACACAGGTATGTTTCTAGCCGATATGATTGAAAAATATTTTGTGTCCCCTACCCTGTTCCGAGTGATCCGTCTTGCCCGGATTGGCCGAATTCTACGTCTGATCAAAGGAGCAAAAGGGATCCGCACGCTGCTCTTTGCTTTGATGATGTCCCTTCCCGCGTTGTTTAACATCGGCCTCCTGCTCTTCCTGGTCATGTTCATCTACGCCATCTTTGGAATGTCTAACTTTGCCTATGTTAAAAAGGAAGATGGAATTAATGACATGTTCAATTTTGAGACCTTTGGCAACAGTATGATTTGTCTTTTCCAAATTACAACCTCTGCTGGCTGGGATGGATTGCTAGCACCTATTCTTAACAGTAAACCACCTGACTGTGACCCCAAAAAAGTTCATCCTGGGAGTTCAGTTGAAGGAGACTGTGGTAACCCATCTGTTGGAATATTCTACTTTGTCAGTTACATCATCATATCTTTCCTGGTTGTGGTGAACATGTACATTGCAGTCATACTGGAAAATTTTAGTGTTGCCACTGAAGAAAGTACTGAACCTCTGAGTGAGGATGACTTTGAAATGTTCTATGAAGTTTGGGAAAAGTTTGATCCAGATGCAACTCAGTTTATAGAATACAGCAAGCTCTCTGATTTTGCAGCGGCCCTGGATCCTCCTCTTCTCATAGCAAAACCCAACAAAGTCCAGCTCATTGCCATGGATCTGCCCATGGTCAGTGGTGACCGGATCCACTGCCTTGACATCTTATTTGCTTTTACAAAGCGTGTTCTGGGTGAGAGTGGAGAAATGGATTCTCTTCGTTCACAGATGGAAGAAAGGTTCATGTCTGCAAATCCTTCCAAAATGTCCTATGAACCCATTACAACCACACTAAAACGGAAACAAGAGGATGTGTCAGCTACTGTCATTCAGCGTGCTTATAGACGTTACCGATTAAGGCAAAATGTCAAAAATATATCAAGTATATACATAAAAGATGGAGACAGAGATGATGATTTACTCAATAAAAAAGTTACGGGTTTTGATAATGTTATTGAGAACTCAAGTCCAGAAAAAACAGATGCCACTTCATCCACCACCTCTCCACCTTCATATGATAGTGTAACAAAGCCAGACAAAGAGAAATATGAACAAGACAGAACAGAAAAGGAAGACAAAGGGAAAGACAGCAAGGAAAGCAAAAAATAGAGCTTCATTTTTGGTATATTGTTTACAGCCTGTGAAAGTGATTTATTTGTGTTAATATAACTCTTTTGAGAAGGTCTATGCCAAAATCCATTTTATCAAAATATTCTCAAAGGCAGTGCAGTCACTAACTATGATTTTCTAAGAAAGGTGGGCAGCATTAGCAAATGGTTATTTTTGCACTGATGATTCTACAAGAATTGTAATAGAAGTGTGTAGGAATTATTGATTATAGGAAACAAAGGTGATTTAATTTTTTGGTATTTAATAAATCAGAAGACTGTGTGGAAAACTTTTACATCTGCCTTGTTGTGTTTTCACAGGACTGTAATTTTCATGTTTCCCATGTAAATAAACACACACAGAAAAATCTATTATTTATATATTCTTTGGAAATCAACAAAAGTATTTTGCTTTGGCTTCACAATGAAATGCTTGATAGAAGTAATGGACATTAGTAATGATGTTTAGTTAAAATGCATTATTAGGGAGCTTGACTTTTTATCAATGTACAGAGGTTATTCTATATTTTAAGGTGCTTAAACTTATTCTACATCGCATCAGAACCAATTTATATGTGCCTATAAAATGCCATGGGATTAAAACTATGTGGAGGCTATTCATTTCTACAGACGCTTTTCATTCATCTTGACTCACATGCCAACCAGGATAAGACCTACCCTTAGAGTATTGTGTTTCATAGCCCTTCTCCCATATTCTTTTTGTTCATAGAATAACCACAAAACTTAGAAAAATTATTCTAAGTACATATTATACTCCTTGAAAAAAATAAAGATAATTGAGAAAAAAATAATTGATGAAAGTTCTATCTGCTATTATTTATATAACCTAACATTGTGCTGCCCAAAGTTCTGATAATAGTCTGTTAATCTCTTGTGTCACATTTTCATGCTTTCTTTTGCAGTATTGTTTAGTCGTCCTTTAGCTGTAAACAAAGTTGATGAAATGCTTCCTGATATGCAGTTAGTTGTTTGACTGTGGTACATATTTGAGCAGGTAATAACTTGGGCACAGTATTTATTGCATCACCTGTATATCATCCTGTGTTTGGCAAGCTTTCAAATCATATTATATGGCAGACTTTCAACACAAATAAGTGTTTAGTATGAATAAAAAAGCATTCAAATAGGGATTCTTACCAACTTGCTTCCTTGCCACCAACTTATTTTCCTAAATTATCAGAGTAACCCTTTGGAACTATATACTTCAGTTTATATAATGAGGAAGATGTCACCTTCTTCTTAAAATTCTATGATATGAATTATATTTTGCCTCAATCAACACAGTACCCTGGGCTTATAATTTATCAAGCACATATTCATTTTGAATTAGCTGTAGACATCTAGTTTTTTTTTTTTTTTTAAAAACACCTATTAATACTAATTTTAAAAGAAATAACCATAATACTTCTATTTCATGGGTTTATTTCAGGAATATGAGATCTTATATAAAGTTATTCATGCACAGACAAAAATTGAGCTACACAGGTAGAAAGTAGTTTTATTTAGAATATTTTTGTGGGAGGTTTTGAAGCAAATATATAAAATATCTCACTAATTTGCTTTTTATATTTTAAAAATAAATTACATTTATATAATAAATGTTTAAAGCACATTTTTTTTGTTGTTCTGGCAAATTAAAAAGAAGAAGTTAAAAATTCCTATAGAAACAAAGAGTTATGTTTAAAGAATGAGACAGGAAGTTTAGGATGTTTTTAAATTGTGATATATTTCATAACATCTGTTATTACTTTGAGATATTTGTTCCAATGTAAGAATAAAAATAAATCTAGGGCTAAAGATTCTTTATACCACTGTACATTCATCTTAGATTATCTGAATCACTTTTTAATTTAATATGAAAGACACCATGCAGTGTTTCCCTAGATTATATAGATCATTGCATAACATACCTGCCAAGCCTGTTGAAAATAGGTTTTGATAATTTAAGGACCTATACAAAATATATTATATTTGTAAGATTTTTAATACATTCAATTAGGAATTTAACATCACCTTATATTTGAATTCAAGCTATCATTATTTCAAACTCACAAATATAACTGTATTATGAATACTTATAAAATATAGTATGAAAAGATGTTTGGCAGGTTTGTGTGTAATTTGCTATCAATGTTTTTACCTTGCCTTTTTTTATGTAAAATAAAATATAATATGGGCAACCGGTTCATTAACACAATTTCTTCTTAGCATATCAAAAATATATAAAGTTGTTCTTTTTTTCTATTTCATGATGAACTATGAACTATGATTTTTTTATAACATGGTTAAGTTTTATATATATTTATGTTTGTTCCAGGAATGTTTACTTTTGACTTATTATCAATTAAAAACAATATTTGGAACGAAGAGCTTATTAAGTACAAGATTGAAGTAAAATTAGACTTCTCTTTCCATGTGGATTACTTTGTACTGATTTTATCACCCTTCGGAAGGTGGCATCATACTAATATTTAAATTTTATAATCACTGAACTTATTACACCCAACAATATAGGATGACAGTTAAACTGAAGAATTTAAATTAGAATAAAATAGAAGCAAACGGGTTTAAAAGAATTATTTAAGATACCAGGTCTAGCTCTGTCACCCAGGCTAGCATGCAGTGGCATGATCATAGCTCACTGCAGCCTCAACTCTTGGCTCAAGCAACCCTCCTGCCTCCACCTCCAAAGTAGCTAGATCTACAGGCGCATGCCACCATGCCTCACTAATATTTAAATCTTCGTAGAGAAGGGGTTTTGCTGTGCTGCCTCAGCTGGTTTCAAACTCCTGGCCTCAAGTGGTCCTACTGCCATGACCTGCCAACATGCTGAGACTACAGGCATGAGGCACTTTGCCCCAAACAGTTTTAAACACAAATCTATACACTCAATACAAATGAAAATTAGAGAATCTAATTTTAGCTTTTTGATAGTTACCTAGTTTGCAAAAGACTTGGGTGACTTATGAGCTGTTTTTAAATGCTGATTATTGAACATTGCAACCCAAATATTTAGCATGATTTTATAGAAGTTTGATAGCTTTGTTAAAAAGAGTGAAAATAAAATGCATATGTAAATAAAGCAGTTCTAAATAGCTGTTTCAGAGAAATGTTAATTACGTACTGAAAGAAGAGCCAACTAAATTAGGATGGCCAGGGAATTGGCCTGGGTTTAGGACTTAAGAATAAGGCCACCAATTTTTTTTAAATATCTGCTGTTTATTATGTTATTAAATTCTTGAGGGAAAAAAAATCAAGAATTGCTTCATGAAAATAAATAGCCATGAATATAATAAAGCTGTTTACATGGGATTCTTTACAAATTTCATAGATCTATGAATGCTCAAGATGTTCCAGTTTGTTATAAATTATATTGTAGTTATACTTGAGACTGATACATTGTAATAGAATCTAAGAATAAAAGTCATAAAAATAAAATTATGTTTATATGTATTTTCTGTTTCAGTGAGAATAACCATATGTGGGTAAAGTCAGTGCATATCTAAATAAGTTGCAGCAACTGATAGCTTTTCCTTTTTCATTGAAAGAAGGACAGTTTCAAACATCCACAGACACTTCTTATGGAGGACAACAAAGACAAGGATAAAGAATCTAGAGTTCCAAAGCAATTTCTTGAAATTCACAACGTTTGTGCAAAAGGAGAAAATTGAGATAGGATGCAAAAATATGCAAACATTTAGCCACACAGTGATGTATACTTTTTTGTGTAATGGCATTAAGAGGTGGCATAGCATACATACTGGCTAAAAGCTTTGGTTCATGGAGAGTGCATTGTTCCTGTAGGACACAGAGGTATCCTGGGTTTTACATTTTTAGTAGCAAATTAGTTGCCATACTAAATACTATTACTACTAATATAAATTTTTGATTTTGTATTGTCAGTCATTGTTCTAATTTCTTTGTGTAGCTTGTCTCATTCTACCCTTACAACCACATCATGGAGTATTATTCTTTTCCTCATTTTACAGATGAGAAAGCTGTACCAGCTCTTAAGAGGTGACATAGCATATATAATGGCCAAAAGCTTGGGTTCTAGGACTAGAACTATATTTGTATCACAGTTAAGCCATGACCCTATGTGTTTGCTGAATGCATTCTTTAACCTATATGGCTCTCAGCTTTCTCATCTATAAAAGGAGGAGGATGGTACTACTTCATTTTGTGGTTGTAAGGATAGAATGAGACAAGCTTCATGAAGAAATTAGAACAGTGAAAACACAGAATTAAGAATTTATGTTAGTAGTAACAGTAGTTAGTATGGCAACCAATTTGCTACTAAATATGTAAGAACCCAAGCTACCTCTGTATCATACAGGAAAAATGCACTCTCCATGAATGTTAAATAATGACAATATTTTCTCTATTTTGTATGGCTAAGTATAACTATAGTGACCAAAAGAGTTTCATGCACCCAAAAGAATTTAATAGGTAGTAAATATTTAGTAATGTGGCATATACACCAAATATGTCAAAAATTTGGCTACTTTTGAGATTTATGAATTCAAACAACATATTAAAATCAGGAAATATGCACATTTACAAAGGTCTAGCTTATTCCCAAGAAAATTGAGGTGGTTCTTCCCAGTTTTAGCTGAGTAATTAATACTCTATTTTAGTTGAGAGCAGCAAGTCCTGTTGATGGTCATTAGGTAAGATATTCTAGGCCAGGCATGGTGGCTCATGCCTGTAATCCCAGCACTTTGGGAGGCTCAGGTGGGTGGATCACAAAGTCAGGAGTTCAAGACCAGCCTGGCCAATATGATGAAGGCTTGTCTCTACTAAAAATACAAAAATTAGCCAGGTGTGGTGGCGGGCACCTGCAGTCCCAGCTACTCAGAAGGCTGAGGCAGAAGAATCGCTTAAACCCAAGAGGTGGAGGTTGCAGTGAGCCGAGATTACGCCACTGCAGTCCAGCCTGGGTGACAGAGTGAGACCCCGTCTCAAAAAAAAAAAAAAAAAATTCTAAAATAATTGCCATTGTTTCAACTTTGTGTGCTATCATTATAGCATGTAAAAAGGGTAAAATATTCCTTGGGACTTCTGTACTGATAGTCATAATAGCCACTCTGCAAAATAGAATTATAATCACTGAATAATACTGTAATCCATTTCAACTAAGTGATTGTCATACATACAAATATTTTACAACAATAAAACTAAATTCTTTCACATTGTAGATAACACTATGCCATAACCCAAGCAAAATGAGCTGCAGGGAATATGGTAATCTCTCTCAAGGGAGGGAGATATTACATACTAGCTAGAGCAGAGGGGACTTTTGCTGCAATAGCATCTGATGCACACAGGAAATGAAACATGAATAATTGATGGTTATAAACAAGCAACAGAGCAAACATGCTACACTTAGCTTCACTCCCTATTACTGAGAGCCATAGCTACATTAATAATTGATCTGTCTGGAAAAAAACTAATTTGAAGAGATTTATGAGACATTGGTAATAACTGCATCAATGTGATTTAGCTTGAATCTCTTTTAAAACATTCTTATAAACAATAGAAACAATAGATAAAGCAATGCAAAATATATAGAAAAGATTTAGAGTTTGTTAAAAATTTTGAAAATCTAGTAGGATTGAGCAAAAGTTTTTCCTGTTTAAGTTTTAATATTTGCTGGCATGACCTAGTTCTGATTTTATTTCCTACAAAACAAAATGTCTCCAAGGTAGTTCATATTCTTTTTATAAAAATATAATTCTTATCTATCATACCATCATGATTCATTTCTATTTTTAGTGATATATAAAATGTGGGATTTATGGGAAAACTATATAGAACAAATATTAAGAATGATCCCATTAAATTATTATTTCCAAATACTTGAAAACACAATTTTGGTTTCCATGTGCCGCTTTAAAGAAGTACATTCTTTTACTTATGGCTGGCCTTTCAGCTGAAGAATCTCAGGATTTACTCTCTTATTTTTAAATATCTTGTCTCCTCTATTCTGTACATAATATGCTAATGTGCTTTATCCTGCTTTTAGGCTACTCTTGAGAACTGCTCATTTTTATATGAGAAAGAACTATATCTTGCTCATATAAGAAAAGGGTATAAACCAACTCTGATACACTAATTCCTTCTAACAACAGAAAAAAAATGGGTGGGGTTACATGTGTCTTTATACAAAATACAGATAACTATATCCAGGTTCCTGCCTCACAAAATTGTGAGATAATACATTTGTATTCTTTTAAGCTGTTAAATTTGTGATCATTTGTTACGAAGGATTAAACACAAATACATGATTCTGTGTTCCAATGTGCCGTGCTAATGTATAAATACAGATGAGCAAATGCTGCTGGAAAGTTGTCTTATCAAACCACAATGGTTCATACAGACTGTGGAAGTAAAAAGAGAGACACCAGTGAGACAGATTGGCACGTTGATCTCAGCTGCCGAAGCCTGATGTAGAAAGCAAAGGCTAATTGTCATCAAAAATTTAAAGGAGGAGATTTTCTTCCCTGTTGACTATCCTATTCATGTCCACCATTCAGTGTGCCTTATTCTTGACAAGGCACCTTATCAAATTTTTACCCTGAAGCAAATCTTCTCAAAGTCAAAGAGAATCTGAAGTGTACTTGATCTACTCATGCCTTTGAAATGTAGGCCAAGAGACTTTTCAGCAAATGTCTTCCAAAACATTTCATGTGGAACACAAAAAGTTTCCATGTCAGTACATTTAAGGAAGGGTGCATTATGTATTTCACTCTTAGATTTACATAATTCACTTTAGCATGTTACATGCTTGCAGAAGACATGAGACTCAGGAGTCAGAGACAATAATAGATTATTACTTAGAGCAAAAGCAGGAGCCAGAGTATTATCATTTTGATGTTGGTTTTAGACATAGGCAAGGACTTCATGACTAAAACACCAAAAGCAATGGCAACAAAAGCCAAAATTGACAAATGGGATCTAATTAAACTAAAGATCTTCTGCACAGGAAAAGAAAATATAATCAGAGTGAACAGGCAACATACAGAATGGGAGAAAATTTCTTCAATCTATTCTTCTGACAAAGGGTTAATATCCAGAATCTACAAAGAACTTAAACAAATTTACAAGAAAAAAGCAAACAACCCCATCAAAAAGTGGGTGAAGGATATGAACAGACCCACACGGCCAACAAATATGAAAAAAAGCTTATCATCACTGGTCATTAAAGAAATCAAAACCACAGTGAGATGCCATCTCATGCCAGTTAGAATGGCAATTGTTAAAAAGTCAGGAAATAAGAGATGCTGGTAAGGGTGTAGAGAAAAAGGAAAACTTTTACACTGTTGGTGGGAGTGTAAATTAGTTCCGTCATTATGGTACACAGCATAGTGACTCCTCAAGGATCTAGAACCAGAAATACCATTTGACCCAGCAATTCCATTACTGGGTATATCCCCAAAAGATTATAAATCATTATACTATAAAGACACATGCACACATATGTGTATTGTGTCACTGTTCACAATAGTAAAGACTCGGAACCAACCCAAGTGCATATCAATGATAGTCTGGATTAAGAAAATGTGGCACATGTACACCAAGAAATACTATGCAGCCATAAAAAAGGATGAGTTCATGTCCTTTGCAGGGACATGGATGAAGTTGGAAACCATCATTCTTAGCAAACTAACACAAGAATAGAAAACCAAACACTGCATGTTCTCACTCGTAAGTGGGAGTTGAAAAATGAGATCACATGGTCACAGGAAGGGAAACATCATACACTGGGACCTGTTGTGGGGTGGGGGCTAGGGGAGGAACAGCATTAGGAGAAATACCTAATGTAGATGATGGGTTGATGGGTGCAGCAAACAACTATGGCATGTGTATACTTACGTAACAAACCTGCACATTCTGCACATGTATCTCAGAACTTAAAGTATAATAATAAAATTTAATTTTATTTTAAAAAGGAAGAACTTTTTTCAAAGAAAATAATTCAGACATAACATTTCAGATCAACTTTTTCAGATCATATCCTGAATGGATAACTGGGGCTTTATTTTATTACATGTGGAAATGCCTATTTAAGTTTTCTCATGCTGCTGGTTGAAGAAAATTATAACTTTTTTCCTCAACTTTTCTTGAATAAAATTTTATATTCAGCATAGGTCCACCAAGCAAACATCCCTTGCTTGTGCTGTGATCCAAAACAAGTCAGAGAAAATCCAGATTAAAGTTTTCTAGGGCTTGAGACTTATACAATTCTCTAATTCAGATGTACTCCCCTCTAGAAATTTATTTCAATAATACATAAGCTGTTTTTCCAGAGAAACATAACCCATCGGCTAACTTTTAAAATCCTTAATACTTATTTAATTTCTCACTCCTTTAAGTGTATTAAAAAAATAAAAATACTCATCTTTTTTTAACATTTCTGTCCAAAGACAATGAATGAGACAAGGATTAAAATTTACATTTAAAATAAAAATGTGTCCTCTGACTGAAGATAGGTTATTATAATTGTAATTCTGTTCTCATTTTTAGAAATTATGAGCTAATTTTGTAACAAAATTGTATGGATGAAAAAGAAGTAGGATATGCCACAGAAAATATCTTTCTCTTAAAAAAAATCCTGTGACATTTACAACCAAACTTCTAAATATCAAATATAATTGACTCTGTCTAAAAAACAATAAAGACAAAATTATGTTGTAACACCCTGAACAACACAGCTCATCTCGATATATTGCTTTTTGTCCATTACCTTAATAGAATCAGTCTGATAAAGCTCTGATAAAAGAGGAGGAGGAGCTGGGTGCGGTGGCTCATGCCTGTAATCCCAGCACTTTGGGAGGCTGAGGCGGGCCTCTTGATCACAAGGTCAAGAGATTGAGACCATCCTGGTCAACAAGGTGAAACCCCATTTCTACTAAAAATACAAAAAAAAAAAAAAATTAGCTGGGCATGGTGGCACGTGCCTGTAATCCCAGCTACTCAGGAGGCTGAGGCAGGAGAATTTCCTGAACACAGGAGGCAGAGGTTGCAGTGAGCCAAGATCACGCCATTGCACTCCAGCCTGGGTAACAAGAGTGAAATTCCGTCTCAAAAAAAAAAAAAAAAAAAAAAAGAGGAGGAAACAGAAGTGGAAAAGAATTCCATGCTTTATTTTCTGCCCAATTTACTTTAATTTACTAATCTTATTCAATCACTCATTTCTATCTTAAATTCAGAACAAAGATTAATAAATGGTTTAGTTACCTAATTTGGCCTGGTGCATGCAATGAAAAGATATGCTTATCTATAAAGAATCATACATTGTCCATTTATTTTAAAGACAAGTGGGCCTACCTCCTACAAGCCTCAGCCAGAATACTACTTACAGCAGGTTATGGGCAAAGAGGAGGCCAAGAAGAATAAGAGAAGCAATTGACTTTAGCTTTGTGACACTGAGCTGGAGCACATTAAGCTGCACAAAACTGAGGAACCATTCTGGCAGCTTCAAATGGTAGCCTTCAACATTTTTCCCCTATAGCATTTCTTCCTGTCAAGTTACTTCCTCCTAGTGTAAGAGAGCTTCCTCCCTGCTTCCATCACCTTGGGACCTAAAGTCAACAAAACTAATCTATTCATCTTTATGAGATTAATAAAGCAAATGAGACATGACATTGAAACCACTTAAAAAATATAAGCTCTGCTTTTGAAATGCAAGCTTTGGTCTTTAGGAATTGTCAAAAATGTTAATATACATTTAAATAGCAGTATCTTGTTATCCGAAATCAAGAATTTAAATATTTGTCACTAACAATGTGGTTGTACACTTGAAAAACATAGTATATTTTCTGAGCCTCAGTTTTCTTAGCTATAAGACTGACACTCAGCAGTTCCCAAGTACATAAACACATAGCAGAAACTATGCATTTTGGAAGTACCTCTCAATCTAGGATTCAGTCATAAACTCAATAAAATGACAGTAAGCAGATACAATATCCTGGAAAAGTTAGTCAATGATGATAGGGCTATGCTATATTTGTATATCTATAATGAGAACAGGATGGAGGACTACTTCCATCTAGCCAAATAGCCAAGATCTGACTTTTAAAAACTGAATACAACTTAGTTTGAATGTGTTAAGTTTGAGGTATTAAGGGCTAAAGAAGTCTTAAAAGTAATTGGATATGAAAGTATGGAGTTCAATGGAGACATTAGGGTTAGATACACATATCCATGAGCTATTGCTTCCTGGGGTGGCTGAAGCCAAACCATGAGATCAAGTCAACCAGGAAGAGTATATGTAAGGAAAAGGGAGAAGCACAACAATACTTCAGAAAGAGAAGATAATCAGCATTACAAAATTCTACAGAATTGTCAAACAACTAAGCCCTGTAAGATTCTATCATTCAGTATAAGAATTTCCATAGAATAGATTTAAAAGTCACATTGCATGAGCCAATGAGAAGCATGTTAAGGCTTAACATAATCATTGTCATCTCTCATGAAATCTACCTTTTCAGCACATAGCAGGACCCATATTATAAAAATAGAAACTTGAGTAAAATTGAGTATCTTCTTCTGTGAAGCATATGTTCATGTTTTCCCCATTTTTAGTTTTTGTTTTCAAAACATCAGTAGAAATATCCAAGTAAAGACTTCTGAAAATTGCTTCTCCATTAAAAAAAATAGAAACATTGGCAAAAATTATCAAAACCACTTCTATTCGGAACTCTAGGACCTAACCAAAAGAGGATTTACTCAAGAAAAATAGCTGAATCTGAATAAGAATAGCAAGGTCGATATTAGCCTTAAAAATTAAGAGTAGCTTTGAAAACCAACCCACAATACAGTAAAAACCTGAAATCTAGAAGCCAATGGAGAGGCAGAACAAGTTTGGAGTTTCCCAAAACTATTCTCAGAAGACTGCCATTATTTGACCTCCCTGGCAGTTCTATGGTAAACCCATTTGCAAGGCTGCCTTTGTTTGGCCTGACTCAAAGTTCATCCAGTGTGAACGTTTTCCCTTGTGTTGTTTGCAATAATTGTATATTGCATCTGTCTGAGATAATGTTGAGAGTATGGGAATTAAAAAGATGATCAGAAAATTTACAACAAAAAGCTTTGGAATGAGATGTCTTTAATAGTCTTCATGAAGCTCCAATATTTCTGGGAATCTGCAAGGCCACATGCAATCACAGGGCTGCAAGCATCCTGAGTCGGTGCCCATGTCCTGAGCTCTCACCTCTGGTCAAGTTTGAGACTTCATATTAGCATAAAAAGAAGGCTAAGGCAGAGTTATACACTGCATTCTTGAGTCTTAAAGGTATGTCTCAGTAAGCAAAGAGTTCCTCGGCAAAAACTGGTAGATTTACTGATCCAAGACATTTACGGAAATTTCTGTGCAGTCATTAGGTTACTACTGAGCTAACTGAACAGAGACTTCAGTGTCCACATAGGAAAAGGAATAGAGATTATACTAATTTATGTTTGGAAAGTCCCAATCCCATCTCCAAAAAAAAAACCAAAAAAAAACAGCAGGTACACCACAATGAGAATAGAGAGCAATAATGAGAAACCCAAAAGAAAGGAGAATGATATTGTTTGGATCTGTGTTTCCACGCAAATCTCATGTTTGATTATAATCCCCAATGTTGGCAGTGAGGTCTGGTAGGAAGTGATTGAATCATGGGGGAGATTTTTCATTGTTTAGCATCATCCTCCTGGTGCTATTATCAGTAACTTATTGTAAGATTTGATTGTTTAAACATATGTAGGATCTCCCTCTCTCTCTCTCTTCCTCCTGCTCTTGCCCTGTAAGATGCCTGCTCCTACTTTGCCTTCCACTATAAATAAAAGCTCCATGACACCTCCCCAGAAACATATGCTGCCATGCTTCTTGTATAGCTGCTACCTTATATTATTTTAAATGTTCAGTTATCAAGATTTTGAGGCGTGGAAAACAATAAGTAAATATGGTCTATACATAGAAAAAGAAAAAGTGCTCAGTAAAAAAGTCCACAAGGAAGCCAGGCTATTGGATTACTAGGTAAAGATTTAAAATACGATCACAAAACTATTTGTATAATAATTAAATACAAATATGTTTTTAAAGCTATTTTAAATATGTCCCTAAAACGAAAGGAGACCATGTCTAAAGAACTAAAGGACTTATAAGAGCAAGTTGTCACCAAATAGAGAATGCCAATAGAGAGACAAAAATTACAGAAAAAAAAAGCCCTAACAAAAATTCTGAACTTGAAAATTACAATACTGCAATTAAAAATTCCCTGGAATGGCTAAAAAGCAGATTTGAGCTGAAAATAAAATTGAAGTTATGTCAATTGAAATTATTCACTCTGAGGAACAGACATGAAAAGGAATGAAAAAACAGACAGAGCCTCAGACAACTGTGGAACATTATCACATATACCAGTAAACACATGAGTTTCAAAAGGGAGGACAGAAAGAAGCAGAAAGAATATTTGAAGAAACAATGGCTAAATCTAAATTTGATAAGCAACATTGAAATACACATTCAGGAAGTCTGATGAACTCTAAGTAGGATAAACTGAACGAGATCTACACATCAAATCACCACAATCTGCCAAAAGCAAAAGTAAAAGAATCTTCAAAGCAGCAAGAGTGAAGAACTCATTATATTCAATAACTCATTACATTCAAGATTAACTAGTGATTTTTCATTAGAAATTATGGAGGCTAGAAGGCAATGGGATGACATATTAAAGTACTGGAAGAAAGAGACCTTTGGTCAAGAATTCTATATACAGAAAACCAACCTTAAAAATTAAGATAAATAAAGATATTCTCAGATTAAAAAAACTAAAAAAAAATTATTGCTAGCTTATTTGTCCTACAAGTAGTACTAAAGGGAGTTTAAAAGCTGAAATATAAGGACACTAGACGGTAACTTGAATCCTTGTGAAGAAACAAAGATCACAGACAGGTAATCCAATAGGTAAATATCAAAGAGAATACATATGTATGTTTTGGTTGTAATGCCCCTTTTTATCTATATAATTTAACAGATAATTATATAAAGCAATAATTTTAAATCTGTGGTAATGGCTACATAATATATCAAAATGTAATTTGTATGATGTAGTAGCACAAAGGAGTGGGGAAAGAAAATGAGGAGCAAAACATTTTGCATACTATTGAAATTAAAATGATATGAATCCAAACTATATTTTTATAAGTTAAATATTCATTATAACTTCCAGGGCAACCACTAAGAAAATAACAAAAAAAGTGAAATACAATTTAAAAAATAGCAAAAAAGTGACAAGATTAAAACAATGGAGCAGAAATCTATTTAACACAAAGAATGGGTGGACTAGAAAAGGAAAAAGAACCATGACACAAAAAAAATATTTAGTAAAATGACAAATATAAATGCTAACAGTGCCTTGGGATATCAGTCCTTTTCTTATTTTTTGAGTTATTCATTAAAGAAATGCAAATTAAAATAGTAATTAAATATTGCCAGACCGCCACCAGAATAACTAAATTAAAAAAAAAAAAAACCTGATGACCAGGACTCAAGATGGCGCTGTGAGAACAACCCAGGATTGGAGCCCGCGTTGAATTCGCAAACGGTGAGTCAGTGCTGCATTTCCAGACTGATCTTTGTTGCCCACAGAACGGGGAAACTCCCAAGTATAAAAAGACACGGGACGCCAGGCAGTAGGTCTGCCTGGCGAAGCTGGCAGCCAGGGCGGCGGCGGCCGGCCCTACCCAGCAATCCCCACAGGGCGCGCTTGTCCGGGTGCCTTGTTGAACCGGCAACCTGAGACTTGAGAGGGCTGGACTTGAGACTGAACGAGACTTGCACAGTAGCCCAGCCCAGGGGATTGCAGGGACAGATCGCTTGGGATACCCAGTGGGACGAACAAAATCGCGATTTCAAACTATCCCGGGCAGACGGTCCGAGACGCTCTGTGGGGGAGGGGCGTCCACCACTACGGAGGCAACCTGCCCCAACTGATATACACGCCCACTGCTGAGGCAGCCAGCCGTTGCCGAGGCAACCCGCCCCAACTGAGATACACGCCCACTGCTGACGCAGCCAGCCGTTGCCGAGGCAACCCGCCCCAACTGAGATACACGCCCACTGCTGACCCAGCCTGCCGTTGCTGAGGCAACACGCTACAACGAAGAGACTCCGCCGCAGGGCGTGGCGGAGACCACAGCAGAGCCGGCAGGAACAGCGCGAATCACACAACAGCAGGGCGTAGCCTCGGCAGCCAAACAGTGGCTAGTCTGCCTTCTAGCTGGGCAGGACACCTGATCGGACATCCAAAAATAAAGCCCAAACCCCTCAACACAGAGCATTTGAGAAAAAAAAAAAAGGGTTGTTTAATGAGCTGTGTTGCAGCAGAATCAAACATAGCAGCCTAACAGCCTTGAATGAACAACAGAGTGCACAGCTCAGCAATTAAACCCCTATAAAGTACAAACTGTCTCCTCAAGCAGCTCCCTGACCCCTCTATATCCAAAAGACTGTCATTAGGCAGGCATCATCCTGGGACAAAGAGAGCAGAAAAGAAACTGGTAGCATCCCTCGCTGCGCCACGGCTACTAGAGGTGCACCCCAGACAAGCAGGGTCTGGAGCGGACCTCAACAGTCGTACAGCGAAGGGGCTAGACTGGTAGAAGGAAAACCAAGCAACAGAAATACTTCATCATCAACATTCTGGGTGTCCACTCAGAGACCCAAACGAAAAGTCAGCAACTACGCAGACGACCAGCGGACAAATCCACAAAGATGGGAAGAAACCAGCGCAAAAAGGAGGAAAACACCCGAAACCAGAACACCTCGCCTCCTAGAAAGGACCAAAACTCCTCACAGGCAAGGGAACAAAGCTGGACGGAGAATGACTGTGACGAAATGACGGAATTAGACTTCAGAAGATGGATAATGAGAAACTTTTGTGAGCTAAAAGATCATGTATTAAATCAATGCAAAGAAACTAAGAACCTTGAAAAAAGATTTGAAAAAAGATTCGAGGAAATGATAACAAGAATGGATACCTTAGAGAGGAATATGAATGAATTAAAGGAGCTGAAAAACACAATACGAGAACTTCGCGAAGCAAACGCAAGTTTCAATAGCCGAATTGACCAAGCAGAAGAAATAATATCTGATGTCGAAGACCAACTCAATGAAATAAAACGAGAAACCAAGATCAGAGAAAAAAGCGCAAAAAGGAATGAACAAAGTCTCCAAGAAATGTGGGACTATGTGAAAAGACCTAACCTACGTTTGATAGGTGTACCAGAAGGGGACGAAGAGAATGAATCCCAGCTGGAAAATACTCTTCAGGACATCATCCAGGAAAATTTCCCCCACCTAGCAAGACAAGCCAACACTCAATTGCAGGAAATACAGAGAACACCACAAAGATATTCCGCAAGAAGAGCAACCCCAAGGCACATAATCGTCAGATTCAACAGGGTTGAAATAAAGGAGAGAATACTAAGGGCAGCCAGAGAGAAAGGTCAGGTCACCCACAAAGGGAAGCCCATCAGACTCACAGCAGATCTCTCGGCAGAAACACTACAAGCCAGAAGAGAGTGGGGGCCAATATTAAACATTCTTAAAGAAAAGAACTTTCAACCCAGAATTTCATATCCAGCCAAACTGAGCTTCAGAAGTGAAGAAAGAATAAAATCCTTTGCGAACAAGCAAGTACTCAGAGATTTTGTCACCACCAGGCCTGCTTTACAAGAGCTCCTAAAAGAGGCACTACACATAGAAAGGATCAATCAGTACCAGCCATTCCAAAATCACACTGAATGCTAAAGAGCTTCAACATAATGAAGAATCTACAACAACTAACAGGCAAAACAGCCACTTAGAATCAAAATGGCAGTATCAAATTCACACATAACAATATTAACCCTAAATGTAAATGGACTAAATGCACCAATCAAAAGACACAGACTGGCAAATTGGATAAAAATCCAAAACCCATCAGTGTGCTGTATACAGGAAACCCATCTCACATGCAAGGATACACAAAGGCTCAAAATAAAGGGATGGAGGAAGATTTACCAAGCTAATGGAAAGCAAAAAAAAGCAGGAGTTGCAATTCTCATCTCTGATAAAATAGACTTTAAAGCAACAAAGATCAAAAGAGACAAAGAAGGCCATTACATAATGGTAAAAGGATCGATACAACAAGAAGAGCTAACGATCCTAAACATATATGGACCCAACACAGGAGCACCCAGGTACATAAGGCAAGTTCTTAATGACTTACAGAAGGACTTAGACTCCCACACAATAATAGTGGGAGACTTTAACACTCCACTGTCAATACTAGACAGATCAACCAGACAGAAAATCAACAAGGATACCCAGGGCTTGAACTCAGACCTGGAGCAAGCAAACCTGGTTGACATTTACAGAACTTTCCACCCCAAATCCACAGAATACACATTCTTCTCAGCACCACATCACACCTACTCTAAAATTGACCACATAATTGGAAGTAAAGCACTGCTCAACAAATGCAAAACACCTGAAATCATAACAAACAGCCTCTCAGACCATAGTGCAATCAAGTTAGAACTCAGAATTCAGAAACCGACCCAGAACCGCACAGCTTCATGGAAACTGAACAACTGGCTCTTGAATGTTGACTGGGTAAACAACGAAATGAAGGCAGAAATAAAGAAGTTCTTCGAAACCAATGAGAATGAAGACACAACGTGCCAGAACCTCTGGGACACATTTAAAGCAGTCTCTAGAGGAAAGTATATAGCAATAAGTGCCCATATGAGGAGAATGGAGAGATCCAAAATTGACACCCTATCGTCAAAATTGAAAGAGCTAGAGGAGCAAGATCAAAAAAACTCAAAACCCAGAAGAAGACAAGAAATTACTAAGATCAGAGCTGAGCTGAAGGAGATTGAGACACGAAAAACCCTTCAAAAAATCAATAAAGCCAAGAGCTGGTTTTTTGAAAAAATCAACAAAATAGACAGACCACTAGCCAGATTGATTAAAAATAAAAGAGAGAACAACCAAATAAATGCAATAAAAAACGATAAAGGGGAAATCACCACAGATTCCACAGAAATTCAAACCATCATCAGAGAATATTACAAACAACTCTATGCACATAAACTAGTAAACCTGGAAGAAATGGATAAATTCCTGGACTCCTGTGTCCTCCCAAGCCTAAACCAGGAGGAAGCTGAAACTATGAATAGACCAATAACAAGGTCTGAAGTTGAGGCAGCAATTAAGAGCCTACCTCACAAAAAAAGCCCAGGTCCAGATGGGTTCACAGCCGAATTCTACCAGACACACAAGGAGGAGCTGGTACCATTCCTTCTAAAACTATTTCAAACAATCCAAAAAGAGGGAATCCTTCCCAAATCATTTTATGAGACCAACATCATCCTGATACCAAAACCCAGCAGAGACCCAATGAGAAAAGAAAACTTCAGGCCAATATCCATGATGAACATAGATGCAAAAATCTTCAATAAAATATTGGCAAGCCGATTGCAACAGCAAATCAAAAAACTTATTCATCATGATCAAGTAGGATTCATCCCAGGGATGCAAGGCTGGTTCAACATACGCAAGTCTATCAACGTAATTCACCACATAAACAGAACCAAAAACAAAAACCACATGATTATCTCAATTGATGCAGAGAAGGCATTTGACAAATTCAACAGCCCTTTATGCTAAAAACCCTCAATAAACTCGGTATCGATGGAACGTATCTCAAAGTAATAAAAGCTATTTATGACAAACCAACAGCCAATATCATACTGAATGGGCAAAAACTGGAAGCAATCCCTTTGAAATCTGGTACTAGACAAGGATGCCCTCTCTCACCACTCCTATTCAATATAGTACTGGAAGTTCTAGCCAGAGCAATCAGGCAAGAAAAAGAAATAAAGGGTATTCAAATAGGAAAGGTGGAAGCCAAATTGTCTCTATTTGCAGACGACATGATAGTATACCTAGAAGACCCCATCGCCTCAGCCCAAAAACTCCTGAAACTGATAAACAACTTCAGCAAAGTCTCAGGATATAAAATCAATGTGCAAAAATCACAAGCATTCGTCTACACCAATAACAGACTTAAAGAAAGCCAAATCAAGAGCGAACTGCCATTCGCAATTGCTACAAAAAGAATAAAATACCTTGGAATACAACTCACAAGGAACGTAAGGGACCTCTTCAAGGAGAACTACAAACCACTGCTCAACGAAATCAGAGAGGACACAAACAGATGGAGAAACATTCCATGTTCATGGTTAGGAAGAATTAATATCGTGAAAATGGCTATACTGCCCAAAGTAATTTACAGAATCAACGCTATCCCCATCAAGCTACCATTGACTTTCTTCACAGAACTGGAAAAAACCACCATGAACTTCATATGGAACCAAAAGAGAGCCCGCATAGCCAAGTCAATTCTAAGCAAAAAGAACACAGCGGGGGGCATCACACTACCGGATTTCAAACTATACTACAAGGCTACAGTAATCAAAACAGCATGGTACTGGTACCAAAACAGAGATATAGACCAATGGAACAAAACAGAGGCACCGGAGGCAACACAACATACATACAACTATACAATCTTTGATAAACCTGACAAAAACAAGCAATGGGGCAAGGATTCCATGTTTAACAAATGGTGTTGGGAAAACTGGCTAGCCATGTGCAGAAAGCAGAAACTGGACCCCTTCCTGACACCTTACACTAAAATTAACTCCAGATGGATTAAAGACTTAAACATAAGACCTGGCACCATAAAAACCCTAGAAGGAAATCTAGGCAAAACTATCCAGGACATAGGAGTAGGCAAGGCCTTCATGAACAAAACACCAAGAGCATTGGCAACAAAAGCCAAAATAGACAAATGGGACCTAATGAAACTCCACAGCTTCTGCACGGCAAAAGAAACAGTCACTAGAGTGGATCGGCAACCAACAGAATGGGAAAAAATTTTTGCAGTCTACCCATCTGACAAGGGGCTGATATCCAGAATTTACAAAGAACTCAAGCAGATTTACAGGAAAAAAACAAACAAGCCCATTCAAAAGTGGGCAAAGGATATGAACAGATACTTTACGAAAGAAGACATATATGAGGCCAACAATCATATGAAAAAATGCTCATCGTCACTGGTCATCAGAGAGATGCAAATCAAAACCACATTGAGATACCATCTCACGCCAGTTAGAATGGCGATCATTAAAAAATCTGGAGACAACAGATGCTGGAGAGGATGTGGAGAAAAAGGAACACTTTTACACTGTTGGTGGGAGTGTAAATTAGTTCAATCATTGTGGAAGACAGTGTGGCGATTCCTCAAGGCCTTAGAAATAGAAATTCCATTTGACCCAGCAATCCCATTACTGGGTATATATCCAAAAGACTATAAATCGTTCTACTATAAGGACACATGTACACGAATGTTCATTGCAGCACTGTTTACAATAGCAAAGACCTGGAATCAACCCAAATGCCCATTGATAATAGACTGGATTGGAAAAATGTGGCACATATACACCATGGAATATTATGCAGCAATCAGAAATGATGAGTTCGTGTCATTTGTAGGGACATGGATGAATCTGGAAAACATCATCCTCAGCAAACTGACACAAGAACAGAAAATGAAACACCGCATATTCTCACTCATAGGTGGGTGATGAAAAATGAGAACACATGGACACAGAAAGGGGAGTACTAAACACTGGGGTCTATTGGGGGGAAAAGGGGAGGGCCAGTGGGAGGGGGAGGTGGGGAGGGATAGCCTGGGGAGAAATGCCAAATGTGGGTGAAGGGGAGAAGAAAAGCAAAGCACACTGCCATGTGTGTACCTACGCAACCTTCTTGCATGCTCTGCTCATGTACCCCAAAACCTATAATCCAATAAAAAATTAAAAAAAAAAAAAAAACCTGACAATAAGTGTTTTCAAAGATGTGGAGCAAAAGATCGTGGTAAGAATATACACCAGGACAACTACTTTGAAGATATATTTGTTAATCTCTGTTAATGCTAACCATATATATTTTTGACTGGAAATTCTATTGCTGGGCATATATGCACAGAAAGTCATATTTATAGTCACCAAAATCATGTATATGAATGTTCACAGATAATATATTCATTACAGTCTCAAACTGGCAACAACCCAAACATCCATTATGATTAAAAAAAATAAATATTGAGGTATAGGTATACAACAAAGGAATCCAGGCCTGTACCTACAGTCCCAGCAGCTCAGAAGGCTCAGGCAGGAGGATTGCTTGAGCCCAGGAGTTTGAAGCTGCAGTAAGCTACAATCATGCCACTGCACTCCAGCCTGAGTGAGAGGGTATGATCCTAGCTCTTAAGAAAAGTACTATGCAACAGTAAGAAAACGCATTTTACTGGTACATGTAAAACACGCAAAAACTTGGATAATCTCACAGACATAATTATGAGCAAAAGAAGTTAGACACAAAAGATTATATATTGTTTGAATTAATTTATGAAGCTTAATGACAGGCAAAATTTATTTATGCTAATAGAAGTCAGAAGAGTGGTAATTTTGGGGGAGTTATTGTCATAGAGGGACATAAGAGATAATTCTTAGGTAATAGAAATATTTTGTATCCTAATATAGGTAGTCCTTATTTAGGAGTATAAATATGTATATTTGAACTGTGCAACTTTTTAAATGTACTGTGTACTCATTCTATCCCAATAAAGTAATAAATAACAACAAACAGGCTTCTGGGTTACTGAGATCAGACACCATCCCCATGGAGTTACAGATATAATGTCATCTTACCACTCTGTTTCTTGCTTCTCCTTTGCTTTTTTATTCCTGTGAATTTTCTTTAATTTATTTTTTTTATTTGCTACTACCTCAATTTTATATTCTGCAGTGGATACAGCCTCAGATGCAGACAGGAAATACAATCAAAGGCAGAATTAAACCTATTTAATACAGAGCCATCAGATGATCCAGTTTTTCAAACTATCCTTGATTCAGTTCCTCCACCTCTGGATACACTGCCCACCATGACAGAATCCTTAATTTAAAGGATTATTTTGGGAAACCAGGCCAGCCCCTGACAATTTCAGCCATCCTATGGTCATCTCTCAAAAAAATTACAATTAGCTACATATTGTTTGATTTTTACTTACAGTTTAAATGTGAATACATTAAGACAATGTACAATGACACACCATATTTATTTGCATCATTCCCTGCCATTAAAAAATATAGAGAGGCATTTGTAGTCAAATCTAATGCAATGTTGTGAATGTTTACAAAGCTCATGTTGAACAAAGAATAGAGACTTGTCTCAAATTTTCAAGCAACTATCAGCATTAATTGGCACATGCATAGCCATGATTGGAAAAACTGAAAAACCATGGAGACAGCAAAGAGGCAGCACAGGTATAGCCATTTCCCCTTCCTATGCATGTGCACGGCATCACTAATCTATCCCAGTAGCACTCCTTGTTTCCAAGCCCAGCCATCAGAGCTCGCACAGGTGAGCAGATTTGCTTATTATGGCTCATTTACCTCACTCTAAAGGGAACAGCCAGGATGATAAACTACCGGCAAGCCCCAAAACATATGAATAAGTTGAACATAATAAAAATATTTTGTAGGCTGGCAAAAAGATGATGCAGGGTGATGAGATAGTTATATTAAAATATCTGAAGAGGGGCCTTGGATATTGCACTCAATATGGCTCCAAAGGGTAGCTAGGCAACAAACAATCATTCCAGGGTAAACATGGTGGCCTTCATAAGAATGCATCAAGGCAGATTTTACCCAGATAAAAGGAAAGAGGGGTAAACCTTCCCACCTCAGACTACAGATATAAAAGAGATTTTTCTTTTTATCTTTTATAAACAAGTCCTACTGATTCATCGACTGTTCTCACCAAAATTTATAAGAAATGGAGACTGGCAGGTATGGTAACTGTTTAACAGCTTTGGGGGAAGGACAGTACATTAGTCTGCTCTCACTAGCTTCTAATAAAGACATACCCTATACTTTCCTTTATACTTTGTAAAGGAAAGAAGATTAGTTGACTCCCAGTTAGTTCATCATGGCTGGGGAGGCCTCAGGAAACTTACAATTACAGTGGAAGGGGAAGCAAACACATCCTTTCCTACACGGCAGCAGCAAAGAGAAGTTCCAACAAAAGGAGGAAAAAGCCAACAAATCTCGTGAAAACTCCCTCACTATCACGAGAACAGCAGCAAGGGAGTAACTGATTGAATTATCTCTACCTGGTCCCTCCCATAACAGGTGAGGATTATTAGACCTATAATTCAAGATGAGATCTGGGTGGGAACAGAGCCAAACTGAATCAGACTGTATCAGTGGGGGAGAATGTCTTTGATAAATACGTAACACACGGGCTGAATTTATAATTTGAATCTAAGTTGCATATTCACTGATCACACTGTAGCTGTAAATCTAATTCTGAAAACATCTTGATACTGGACAGGTACTAATATCTTGAGGTCCATGCAAGGTTCAACAAAATGTTCCAGCCACTCCTTCAGGACATATCCATACCGATTTACAACACAGTGACCTCCTCTGCTTGGAGAGTGAGAAAACTGTAGTATAAAAGATTCAGACAGAGACCCGGGATTTCCTAGAGAAGTCTCAGTAGTCTTGATATAAAAACACATTTGTTTGTTTCTAAAGGAAGTGAATCAGTCATGGCTTGGATGCATGGAGAGAGAAATTTTTCTGCAGGCCCTCAGACAAATCACTGCTCTCAGCTTGGTGGGCTCTGCTTATGTAACTTCTCAGTGACTCTGATTCTACTCTGTTGTTCTTTGACCCAGGGCAGACTATCCTTCCCTTGTGAATCTCTGTTCCTGCAACTGTAGAACAGAAACACTAGAATACTGACACCCCAATCAGCCACACGATGAGGACTGAGCAAGGCAGTCTTTGTAGAAAGCTAAGTTCTTGGAAGAGAGAAACAACAGGATCAGGTCTCATTATTTAATATTTTACAATGGTTTAAGCTCTACACTTGGTTTCAAATCCTTAAAATCATTCCTGTTTAGTCTAATATGCTCATTAGAAGTTGAAATACACCCTGAGGCTTTTCTTTCCTAACTACCCAGACTGACACCGTTTCAAGTGCCAGGAAAGAAACTTTTATAAGAATCATTTACACCTTCTAGAATACCCTAGAACAGAAGGAATTTTCTCCCTCAAACAATCTTTCCTTTCTTATACCCTATATTTTCCAGTGAAAAGACTTACAGAGGTAGGTGATAACCATTTGCCCCATTCTGTATTCTTCTCCCTCTTTAGCTAGAGGGAGAAACATGCTGTGGGTGTGAGAAGTAGGCCTGTCCCAGACACACTTCACACATATAATCCTATTTGATAACAGTGGTGGAAGGAGAGCTAGACTAGTGACCAGGATTATAAGAATCACGGGGGAGGGAATAGAATCATTCCTCTCTCCCACCTTAAGGTCATCCCTGCTCGTGATGCAGTGGCCCATGCCCCTGTAAGATTAGCTTTGCATTAGAAAAGTTATTTATTAAATTTTACCCAACAAACAGTTTATCAGGATTTTTTCAGGATACTTTGACATGTAATTGTTAGGTACTAAATGTACACTAAATGATCTCCTTGTTAGGAATCTCCTATACCTTTGCTTGAGAGTCATAAAAACTAAAATCATGTTAATAAAATTTGAGCTTCCAAAATATTTTTTTCTTATTTTCTAGAGTCTCCAACAGAAAAACTATAAGTGACTTAAAAAGTAGCAGGGGGGGACTCAAGATGGCCCTGTGAGAACAACCCAGGATTGGAGCTCTCATTGAATCCGCAAAGAGGTGAGTCTGAGCGGCATTTCCAGACTGATCTTTGTTGCCCACAGAACGGGGAAACTCCCAAGTATAAAAAAGACACAGGACGCCAGGCAGTAGGTCTGTCTGGCGAAGCCGGCAGCCGGGGCGGCGGTGGCCGGCCCTACCCAGCAATCCCCACAAGGCGTGCTTGTCCGGGTGCCCTGTTGAACCGGCAACCTGAGACTTGAGAGGGCTGGACTTGAGACTGAACGAGACTTGGACAGTAGGCCAGCCCAGGGGATTGCAGGGACAGTGCATTTGGGGTACCCAGTGGGACGAACAAAACCGCGATTTCAAACTATCCCGAGCAGATGGTCCGAGACGCTCTGTGGGGTGGGGCGTTCACCACTACCGAGGCAACCTGCCCCAACTGAGATACACGCCCACTGCTGACGCAGCCAGCCGTTGCCGAGGCAACCCGTCCCTACTGAGATACATGCCCACTGCTGACGCAGCCTGCCATTGCCGAGGCAACACGCTACAATGAAGAGACTCCGCCGCAGGGCTTGGCGGAGACCACAGCAGAGCCTGCAGGAACAGGGCGAATCACACAACAGCAGGGCGGAGCCTCGGCAGGCAAACAGTGGCTAGTATGCCTCCTAGCTGGGCAGGACACCTCAACGGACATCGAAAAATAAAGCCCGAACCCCCCAACACAGAGCATTTGAGAAAAAAAGAATTTTTTTAATGAGCTCTGTTGCAGCAGAATCAAACATAGCAGCCTAACAGCCCTGAATGAACAACAGAGCTCACAGCTCAGCAATTGCGCTCCTAAAAAGTACAGACTGTCTCCTCAAGCAGCTCCCTGACCCCTCTATATCCAAAAGACTGACAGGCATCATCCTGGGACAAAGATAGCAGAAAAAGAAACGGGTAGCATCCCTCACTGTGCCACAGCTGCTAGAGGTGCACCCCAGACAAGCAGGGCCTGGAGTAGACCTCAGCAGTCATACAGCGAAGGAACTAGACTGGTAGAAGGAAAACCAAGTAACAGAAATACTTCATCATCAACAATCTGGGTGTCCACTCAGAGACTCAATCGAAAAGTCAGCAACTACGCAGACGACAAGCGGATAAACCCACAAAGATGGGAAGAAACCAGCAAAAAAAGGAGGAAAACACCCGAAACCAGAACACCTCGCCTCCTAGAAAGGACCAAAACTCCTCACCAGCAAGGGAACAAAGCTGGACGGAGAATGACTGTGACGAAATGATGGAATTAGACTTCAGAAGGTGGATAATAAGAAACTTTTGCGAGCTAAAAGAACATGTATTAAATCAATGCAAAGAAACTAAGGAACTTAAAAAAAGATATGAGGAAATGATAACAAGAATGGATAACTTAGAGAGGAATATGAATGAATTAAAGGAGCTGAAAAACACAATACGAGAACTTTGCGAAGCATGCACAAGTTTCAATAGCCGAATTGACCAAGCAGAAGAAAGAATATCTGAAGTCGAAGACCAACTCAATGAAATTAAACGAGAAACCAAGATTAGAGAAAAAAGCGCAAAAAGGAATGAACAAAGTCTCCAAGAACTGTGGGACTATGTGAAAAGACCTAACCTACGTTTGATAGGTGTACCAGAAGGGGACGAAGAGAATGAATCCAAGCTGGAAAATACTCTCCAGGACATCATCCAGGAAAACTTCCCCCACCTAGCAAGACAGGCCAACACTCAAATTCAGGAAATACAGAGAACACCACAAAGATATTCTGCAAGAAGAGCAACCCCAAGGCACATAATCATCAGATTCAACAAGGTTGAAATAAAGGAGAAAATACTAAGGGCAGCCAGAGAGAAAGGTCGAGTTACCCACAAAGGGAAGCCCATCAGACTCACAGCAGATCTCTTGGCAGAAACACTACAAGCCAGAAGAGAGTGGGGGCCAATATTCAACATTCTGAAAGAAAAGAACTTTCAACCCAGAATTTCATATCCAGCCAAACTGAGCTTCAGAAGTGAAGGCAAAATAAAATCCTTTGCCAACAAGCAAGTACTCAGAGATTTTGTCACCACCAGGCCTGCTTTACAAGAGCTCCTAAAAGAGGCACTACACATAGAAAGGAACAACCAGTACCAGCCATTCCAAAATCACACTAAATGCTAAAGAGCATCAACATAATGAAGAATCTACAACAACTAACAGGCAAAACAGCCACTTAGCATCAAAATGGCAGTATCAAATTCACACATAACAATATTAACCCTAAATGTAAATGGACTAAATGCACCAATCAAAAGACACAGACTGGCAAATTGGATAAAAATCCAAAACCCATCAGTGTGCTGTATTCAGGAAACCCATCTCACATGCAAGGATACACAAAGGCTCAAAATAAAGGGATGGAGGAAGATTTACCAAGCAAATGAAGAGCAAAAAAAAGCAGGAGTTGCAATTCTCATCTCTGATAAAATAGACTTTAAAGCAACAAAGATCAAAAGAGACAAAGAAGGCCATTACATAATGGTAAAAGGATCGATAAAACAAGAAGAGCTAACGATTCTAAACATATATGGACCCAATCCAGGAGCACCCAGATACATAGGCAAGTTCTTAATGACTTACAAAGAGACTTAGACTCCCACACAATAATAGTGGGAGACTTTAACACTCCACTGTCAATATTAGACAGATCAACCAGACAGAAAATCAACAAGGATATCCAGGGCTTGAACTCAGACCTGGAGCAAGCAAACCTGATAGACATTTACAGAACTCTCCACCCCAAATCCACAGAATATACATTCTTCTCAGCACCACATCACACCTACTCAAAAATTGACCACATAATTGGAAGTAAAGCACTGCTCAACAAATGCAAAACAACTGAAATCATAACAAACAGCCTCTCAGACCACAGTGCAATCAAGTTAGAACTCAGAATACAGAAACCAACCCAGAACTGCACAGCTTCATGGAAACTGAACAACTGGCTCTTGAATGTTGACTGGGTAAACAATGAAATGAAGGCAGAAATAAAGAAGTTCTTCGAAACCAATGAGAACAAAGACACAACATGCCAGAACCTCTGGGACATATTTAAAGCAGTCTCTAGAGGAAAGTATATAGCAATAAGTGCCCATATGAGGAGAATGGAGAGATCCAAAATTGACACCCTATCATCAAAATTGAAAGAGCTAGAGGAGCAAGATCAAAAAAACTCAAAACCCAGCAGAAGACAAGAAATTACTAAGATCAGAGCTGAACTGAAGGAGATTGAGACACGAAAAACCCTTCAAAAAATCAATAAATCCAAGAGCTGGTTTTTTGAAAAGATCAAAAAAATAGACAGACCACTAGCCAGATTGATTAAAAAGAAAAGAGAGAACAACCAAATAGATGCAATAAAAAAATGATAAAGGGGAAATCACCACAGATTCCACAGAAATTCAAACCATCATCAGAGAATATTACAAAAAACTCTATGCACATAAACTAGTAAACCTGGAAGAAATGGATAAATTCCTGGACTCCTGTATCCTCCCAAGCCTAAACCAGGAGGAAGCTGAAACTATGAATAGACCAATAACAAGGTCAGAAGTCGAGGCAGCAATTAAGAGCCTACCACACAAAAAAAGCCCAGGTCCAGACGAGTTCACAGCCGAATTCTACCAGACACACAAAGAGGAGCTGGTACCATTCCTTCTAAAATTATTTCAAACAATCCAAAAAGAGGGAATACTTCCCAAATCATTTTACGAGACCAACATCATCCTGATACCAAAACCCGGCAGAGACCCAACAAGAAAAGAAAACTTCAGACCAATATCCATGATGAACATAGATGCAAAAATCTTCAATAAAATATTGGCAAGCCGAATGCAACAGCAAATCAAAAACCTTATTCACCATGATCAAGTAGGATTCATCCCGGGGATGCAAGGCTGGTTCAACATACGCAAGTCTATAAACGTAATTCACCACATAAACAGAACCAAAAACAAAAACCACATGATAATCTCAATTGATGCAGAGAAGGCATTTGACAAAATTAAACAGCCCTTTATGCTAAAAACCCTCAATAAACTCGGTATCGATGGAACGTATCTCAAAGTAATAAAAGCTATTTATGACAAACCAACAGCCAATATCATACTGAATGGGCAAAAACTGGAAGCATTCCCTTTGAAATCTGGCACTAGACAAGGATGCCCTCTTTCACCACTCCTATTCAATATAGTTCTGGAAGTTCTAGCCAGAGCAATCAGGCAAGAAAAAGAAATAAAGGGTATTCAAATAGGAAAGGTGGAAGCCAAATTGTCTCTATTTGCAGATGACATGATAGTATACCTAGAAGACCCCATCGCCTCAGCCCAAAAACTCCTGAAACTGATAAACAACTTCAGCAAAGTCTCAGGATATAAAATCAATGTGCAAAAATCACAAGCATTCCTATACACCAATAACAGACTTAAAGAGAGCCAAATCAAGAACGAACTGCCATTCACAATTGCTACAAAAAGAATAAAATACCTTGGAATACAACTCACAAGGAACGTAAGGGACCTCTTCAAGGAGAACTACAAACCACTGCTCAACGAAATCAGAGAGGACACAAACAGATGGAGAAACATTCCATGTTCATGGTTAGGAAGAATTAATATCGTGAAAATGGCTATACTGCCCAAAGTAATTTACAGAATCAACGCTATCCCCATCAAGCTACCATTGACTTTCTTCACAGAACTGGAAAAAAACACCATGAACTTCACATGGAACCAAAAGAGAGCCCGCATAGCCAAGCCAATTCTAAGCAAAAAGAACACAGCGGGGGGCATCACACTACCAGATTTCAAACTATACTACAAGGCTACAGTAATCAAAACAGCATGGTACTGGTACCAAAACAGAGATATAGACCAATGGAGCAAAACAGAGGCATCAGAGGCAACACAACATATCTACAACTATCCAATCTTTGATAAACCTGACAAAAACAAGCAATGGGGAAAGGATTCCCTGTTTAACAAATGGTGTTGGGAAAACTGGCTAGCCATGTGCAGAAAGCAGAAACTGGACCCCTTCCTGACACCTTACACCAAAATTAACTCCAGATGGATTAAAGACTTAAACATAAGACCTGGCACCATAAAAACCCTAGAAGTAAATCTCGGCAAAACTATCCAGGACATAGGAGTAGGCAAAGACTTCATGAACAAAACACCAAAAGCATTGGCAACAAAAGCCAAAATAGACAAATGGGACCTAATGAAACTCCACAGCTTCTGCACGGCAAAAGAAACAGTCACTAGAGTGGATCGGCAACCAACAGAATGGGAAAAAATTTTTGCAGTTTACCCATCTGACAAAGGGCTGATATCCAGAATTTACAAAGAACTCAAATGGATTTACAGGAAAAAAACAAACAAGCCCATTCAAAAGTGGGCAAAGGATATGAACAGACACTTTATGAAAGAAGACATATCTGAGGCCAACAATCATATGAAAAAATGCTCATCGTCACTGGTCATCAGAGAGATGCAAATCAAAACCACATTGAGATACCATCTCACGCCAGTTAGAATGGCGATCATTAAAAAATCTGGAGACAACAGATGCTGGAGAGGATATGGAGAAAAAGGAACAATTTTACACTGTTGGTGGGAGTGTAAATTAGTTCAACCATTGTGGAAGACAGTGTGGCGATTCCTCAAGGCCTTAGAAATAGAAATTCCATTTGACCCAGCAATCCCATTACTGGGTATATATCCAAAAGACTATAAATCGTTCTACTATAAGGACACATGTACACGAATGTTCATTGCAGCACTGTTTACAATAGCAAAGACCTGGAATCAACCAAAATGCCCATTGATAATAGACTGGATTGGAAAAATGTGGCACATATACACCATGGAATATTATGCAGCAATCAGAAATGATGAGTTTGTGTCATTTGTCAGGACATGGATGAATCTGGAGAACGTCATCCTCAGCAAACTGACACAAGAACAGAAAATGAAACACCGCATATTCTCACTCATAGGTGGGTGATGAAAAATGAGAACACATGGACACAGAAAGGGGAGTACTAAACACTGGGGTCTATTGGGGGGAAAAGGGGAGGGCCAGTGGGAGGGGGAGGTGGGGAGGGATAGCCTGGGGAGAAATGCCAAATGTGGGTGAAGGGGAGAAGGAAAGCAAAGCACACTGCCATGTGTGTTCCTATGCAACTGTCTTGCATGCTCTGCTCATGTACCCCAAAACCTAAAATCCAATATAAAATTTAAAAAAAAATAGGAAAACTGAAAATAAATATTCAAAAAGACTCATTAAGTCTGAGATTTAAGTTTGTAAATTTAGATGTTTTAATTATTTTATATAAAAGTAATTTATTTGCTAATGTAATTGAAACATTTTTCCCCACTGCATTGTAATTGCATTTTACTAAAAATACAAAGCTATCTGAGAACTTAAAGATACCACAAATGCAGTAATCATTTATATTTGGAGACATGGCTTGAAAGAGGATGCAGTATGAACAGCTTTATTTTCTCTAACTTGAAGCAAGTCTAAACATTTTTTTCTTCTTCATTGCTTAGATAGTTTATTTCCTTCATGACCTGCCTCAGACTAAAAACTAACTGATGGGCACAGTATCTACACTGTTTCTAAAATTTATATATATATATATATATATATATATATATATATATGCACATTCTTGTTTTCTTCCCTTATATAAACATTTAATCCATCAACAAATGCTATTGATTCAACCTTCAAAATACATCCCAAGTCTACCCATTTCTCTTCTTCTAGACCACTTTCATCCTTGTCCAAACCACTATTACATCTTTTGCGTAGACTATTGTAGTAGCCACTTAACTGGTCTTTTGGCTCCACTTTTGACTTTCTAAAATGTATTCTTCACAGAGAAATCAGAGTGATCCTTTAAAACTCTATTGGAGAGCAGGCTACTGTCCCCATGAGCCCCAATTCTTATGGTTTTCAGAACTCCCAAATTGCACCTAGCATAATCAGACTTCAATCTAAAAGGCTTTACATGACCTGTCCCCTGCTTGATTGTGCTGTTGCTCCGCCATGTCACACCACCCTCTTCTTCAACTCAGACCCTTAGCTCTACTAACCTGCTTTCTATTCTTGAAAACAAGTTTACTCTTGCCTCAGGGCCTTTCTCTTGCTCTTGTTCACATGTAATGTGCCCGTGATTCAGAACACAGCTGCATCCTTTTAGATTTCAGTTCAAATATTTCCTTATTAGAGAACTCTTACTGGTCAGCCTACTTAAAGTAATTCCACTGCCCTGCTCACTGTTTACCAAATGAAACTGTTTTATTTTCATTCACCATTTACTATTATCTAAAATTACGGCAAGTTGATTACATGTTTACTTGTCTCCTCTCCAAACCATGAGCTACAGACATGTTTGTTTCAGGTATCTTCATCCCCAGATGGCCTTGCAGTCAATAGATGCTCAACGAGTATTAGTTAAATGATGTTCTTCAGATCCCTGAACTCAGTCAGTTTGGCTTAGAAGAAAAATCTCTGATGAACTAATCTAACAAAAATGTCAGTGTCTGCACATAGTTGAGTGTCGCCTTTTCCTTGAGTCTGGGAATTTAAGAGAGAAGTTCTGAGAATACCTGATGGATACATGGTAAGACAGTGATATCAGGAAAGGCTTTTCTGGAGCCCTTTTTTGACACCTTCCTATTTGGGCTATGCTTTGTTATTTTTGTTTCATGAGAGAAAAACATACTACCTTCTAAAATCCACCCGCCAAATTTGTATGTATCTTCTGCCTATTTCTATGGTGTAAATCTTCATACCATGGCTGAATTCAAGCAAACAACCTGAAGTAACTGAACACAGACTTGAAAGGAGCCATGCACCACTGCTCTCTCCAGCTGGCCCAAGACGGCCCCAGCACATCACTGACATCTGCTAGGTGCCAAGAATGACGTGAGGCATTTTTACTTTCAGTCTCTTCTATTTTACCACAATGCTAAAACTAATTTGTCAGTTACTTCTGAGAGACAAGGAAATAAACTTGGGTAACATGCTCAGATACGCATCATGAAAGGGGTGAAACCAAGGTTCGAATCCAGATCTGACTGCAGATACCACATCTTTCATTTCTTTCAGGGAGTAGTAGTCAAAAAAAAACCCACCAAAAACAAAGCAACAAACAAAATAAGAGTATTGTTAAGTGTCAAGCTACTTTGTAAGATCATAGCTATTTTCTGAACATCCTTGATGTCTCACAGATGATGCAAATTTTATTTTTAGTGTCATCTATATGTGTAGTATACAATTGGTTGGAATGAGAGTTCTAAAAGTAGATTAATTAAAGTTCAGTGCACCAATAGAGTCTTGGAAATGCTCTCTCTACTCCTCTTTTTTCCCTTCTTTGCTAGTTCCCTTATTTGACACCTCCTAAAACATGAACATTTTAGACATCAAGGGGATCAGCCATTGAAATAAAAAGTGCCTGTGCCTGTTTAGAAATCCTGGTGAGAGACAAAAGATAGATCCTTTTCCAGGATAAAACTGCCAATGAGGTAATAAAGTCCCAGGCCTTTGGAAAATAGTGTCACTTCCACCTGCCAGCAATAAAAAGGAGGAGGAGGCGAATGGTCCCAAGTGAGACCATTACTTCTCAAACATTTGCACACATTAGAATCAGCTGGAGAAGTTTAATGAACAAAATGCTGGCATCTACCCCAGTGTTTCTGATTCAGTAAATATACAGTAGGGCTCAAAATTTGCATTTCTAACTGATAATTTTCAGGCAATGCTGAGGGTTTTTGACTAGTAACCACATTGAGTAGAGACCCTCTAGATGACAAGGATTTGTATATACATGACAGCTGACAAAACGCTGGTCAGGAGCCCTGTTTCTCAAACATTACTGCATGTTACAATCACCTGGAGACCTTAAAACCAACGCCTATGCCATTTCCCAGAGATTCTATTTTAATTAATCTGGGGTGTCATTGAGTGTATTAAAATTTTTGGAAGTTCCAGGGGTGATTCTACTGTGCAGCTAAGTTTGATAACCAACGGAAATTACTCTGAATTTTCCTTTACTTTTTTTCAACTTTTATTTTAGATTCTGATGGTACAAAGTTTAGTTACAAAGGTATACTGTGTGATGCTGAAGTTTAGAGTATTATTGAACCTGTCGTCAGGAAGTGAACTGTGCCTGCTACGGATCTAGGTTGCACACTCCTTATGAGCATCCAATGCCTAATTATCTGTTACTGTCTCCCATCACCCCCAGATGGGATCATCTAGTTGAGTGCAGACTCAATATGTAGGTTTTCAACCTTTGTCTCTCTCCTTTCCTCCTTCCCCTTGTATAGCAGAGATCCCCAACCCCTGGGCCAAAGGTGGGTACCTGTTACCAGCCTGCGAGGAACTGGGCTGCACAGCAGGAGGTGAACAGTGGGTGAGGAAGCAAAGCTTCATCTGTATTTACAGCCACTCCCTGTTGCTCTCATTACTTCCTGAACTCTACATCTTGTCAGATCAGCAGCAGCAGCAGCATTAGATTCTCATAGAACCACAAATCCTACTGTGAGCTGTACATGCTAGGGATCTAGGTTGCACATTCCTTTTGAGAATCTGATGTCTAATGATCTGTTACTGTCTCCTGTCACCCCCAGATGGGACTGTCTAATTGCAGGAAAACAAGCCCACTGAGTCTACACTGTGGTGAGCTATATAATTATTTCATTATGTATTATAGTGTCATAATAATAGAAATAAGGTGCACAATTAATGTAATGTGTTCCAATCATCCTGAAACCATACCCACCTCTCAAGCCCATGGAAACATTATCTTCCATGGATAAATCGGTCTCTTGAATCAGAGTTTGGAAACTGCTGTGGTATAGTATCTCACAGGGGTTCTCTGGATTTCTTGAATTTGCATGTCAACCTCTAGTGATTGGGGAAACTTTTGTGAACTACAGCCTCAAATGTGTTTTCCAAGTTGCTTACATTCTCCTTTTCTCTCAGAAATGCCAATGAGTCATAGGTTTGATCTCTTTACATAATCCCATATTTCTCGGAGGTTTTGTTCACTTTTAGAAATTCTTTTGTTTCTTCTTTGTTTTTGTGTGACTGGGTTTATTTGAAGGACTGGTCTTTGAGACCTGACATTCTTTCTCAGGTTGGTCTATCAAGTTGTTAGTAATTCCAAGTGTATTATAAAATTCCTATAGTGTTTTTCAATTCCAGAATTTTTTTTTCTAAAATGGTTATATCATCTTTCCACTCTTAATATTTGCTTGCTTCCTTGGATTATGTTTCAACTTCTCCAGAATCTCATTGACCTTCTTTGCCATCCAATTCTGAAATCTGTATCTGTCAGGCCTGGGGTTCCCATATCTTTTGAAAGTTGCTGTCACTTGGATAAAGCTTTTGTTTTTATATTATTTCTTGAGGGTTTGACTTTGCTGTATGTTGAGTATAGTTGACTGGCTTTGTTTTTTGGTACTTTGAAGTCCAAGTCTCTGAGCAGGATCTTTGTGGCTAGATATCTGTGTTGGGTTTCACCAGCAATGTGTGCTGGGATAATTTTTATTTGGTGGTGTAATTCAGGCATGATCCAGTAGATGGCTAAGGCGCGTAATATGAATAGTAAGGGCCGACAGGCTGTTAGGCGCTCACCTATTTTGTATTTTGTATTTCAGTGCATTTGCGGCAGTATTCTGGGGTGTGGGAGACAGGGTGGGCAAGAAATTACCCTCTCACCAAATCCATTTGTAGGCCTTTTGGGGAGCCCCCTCCAATTATTGGGTGGCACTTGCCTCTCCTTAGACTGAGGCATGCCCTGGTGGGCTGCACTCCTCCGTTCCTTAGGGGTGGCCCTAACCAAAGGTTGCTAAGTTGTCAAGATCCAGCTCCCTGGATCTCATAGCAACCTAACAACCTTAGGTGCCCACTGGTCCTCTGCACTTGGCAGAGTCAGGGCGGGTTGTGGGGTACATCTGTGGGTTATGTGTTGATGCAGTGGGTCAAGGGTGGAGGATGTCTGGGTAGGGCAGGATTGCCTTGGTTGTGCAGCTGGTGTAGCACCCATTGCCCAGGGTTTTTTGTCCAGCAGACAGACAGTTGTGGGGCCTTCCCAGCCCATGCTTCCTCTACCATGTTTCTTTCCGGGCTCTGCCTGGAAACTAGCTGGACCAACCAGTTAGTTTTGTCTGAAGTCTTCTGCACCGAGTTCACTGGACTGTTTATTGTTACCATCTGTGGGGCTCCCTCAGGCAGAGGCCACAGCTCACAAGCAGCCTATTCCCTTCCCAGGCTAGGCTTGTGGAGGGAGGCATACCCAGCTCCCGGGCAAGCCCATGAGCATATATGCCTCTCGCCTCTTAGTGCTCTGAGAGTGGGGGCCCCCTCCTCCCCTTGAGCTTCAGCCACAGATTTCAGCTAAATATTTCTTAGCTGTGTGCTCAAATGTTTGGGTATTGGGACCAGGCCCATGGCTTTGTCCTCTAGTTTCTCAGGGTCGAAACTGGCCGTGCTTGGGAGGAGGCAAAGTGCCCCCAGGCTGGCAGGAAAGCACTGAGGCAGTGCAGTTGAGATGGCGCTGTGCGCATCCCCTTGCAGGAGTGGCCTTAGCAGGAGGACCCCTGTGGTTACATTTTGCTGCAACTGCCCCATGCACAAAACCTTCTGAGCTCCATGCAGGCTCACACTCTCCCTCTGCCTACACTCCAGGCAATTACGCCTGGCAATTCAAATGCCTATGAAGGGATGTGAGGGCTATCTGGCTGTGACAACTGTCACATCATTGATGGCCATAGTCAATTCCACTGATCTGGCTGGCTAGGCAGGTGTCCCCTTCCTCCCTCACTGCTCTATGTGCATCCCTCCCAAAGCTGTGCGCTCCGTTGAAGAGGATGACCATCTCCGACAGAGGGATAGAGGAGGACCTGTCTTCCGTCAAGGATATACAAGTAACTGCACTCCCTCACTAGAACCTCCAAACAAGCTTTCAAATGCCTGTGTGGGTCGTGGGATCGCTTGTAGCTACGATTTCAGAGGTTTGTGGCAAGAGTGTGTTGCCCTGCAGTTCTTTCATTCACCTCCTCCTTAGGACCTGTTCAGGGCTGGAAGCTGGTTCTGGCATTTGGCAACTCTGCACAGGGTTCCCAACTTCCTCCCTCTTCCATCTTGTCTGCATCACCTCTATTCACTTTCAGTGTTTTCTCTCAAAAGATCTGTTCAAAGTGTGATGGCTTAGTTGACATTTTATTTTCTCTTGCTAGGAGCAGTGCTTCTCGACTGCATCTAGTTGGCCATCTTTTCCCCTCAATCTACTCTGAATTTTAATTCATAGATTCTGTATTCTGTACACACATCTCCTCCTGAAACTCACCCATCCAGAAAGCACTCATTTCCTCAAGTTGCCAGTTTGTTTCAAGCATGTGCTGAACTGTAGAAGCTGGAGTGCCATCTGAGAAACCCAGTAGACAATGCCTCTATGAGTTTCTCCTCTAAGACAGTGCCTTTTTGGGTCTCAGTCTTTGCTATTTACTGACTGTGTAATCTCAGTTAAATACGACATTTAACTTCTTTGTTTTGTCTCCTGTTCTAGGTAAGCACATATAAAAGAACTTGGAAAATGCTTGGAAATGCTCAAAAGGTCATAGAGAAGAATTATTATTAATGTATAGGAAGATGATGCTTGTATATGGCACACAATAGATCTTTTTAAATTATAGCACTTCTCATTGTCAAAATACAGTCCCAGATTACCTGTTATATGTGAATCCCAAATAATATTGTTACAGAGCAGCAGCTCTTATGCCACCTGCTTGATAAAGTTTTCCAGGGTCCAAAGTAACCAATGTGATTATAATTCTACAGTATAAACATGTAACAGCTTATTCTGTTATTACCTTACAAGTATCTCTCCTAATATAATTCACCCATTGAGGACAGAAGCAATGAATTCTCCGTGAATATGCTCACTTAAGTAGATGCTAATTGCCTAAAAATACATTACTTGTCTGCATATATGAGGATAAAATATTACTTCTTTTTCATTGTTAAAAGCAAAAAGATACTCAGACTCTTCTGATTCCATAAGATGTTTTAAAATAATCATTTAGTAAAAAGAGAAATGTAGTTTTATTTGGGGAATGTAAGTTTTCAAAATTCTTTATATAATGGCTCCCTCTTCTGGCCAGTGAAATAGACTTACCGTGTTACAAAATGGAGTTACGTCTCATACCCCACAAATAAATTAGTATGAGTCTGAAAGAATAATACAACTTTTTTTCAGAAACTTTCACCAACTTGGCGAACTGCTTCAATGAGATTTTTACTTTGGTCATTGTTTAAATGTATCCTCTCTTTCTAATGGGGCCATGAAAAGCAAATGTGGCTTTATATGTTTTGTCCCCTCAGGTTTTCTTTGTCAACTCCCAATTCTTACCTCTCTGTATTCTTCCCTTGACACTCAAGAGTCCTGCTACTAATCCCAAGACTTCATGCAGAGTTGCTGTCTCCTGCTCTGTGCCCAACTTTTCATTCTAACATAGAAGAAATTTTATAAAATATCTGCTGAAAACACAATGAGAAATTGTGGATAGCTGCACTAACACACTAGTAAAGTTTGATTCCTAGAGATGGGATATCTAGCAAAAAGAAAAATGCTCGATAAATCTCTATCTGAAAAGTATATGAGATCTTTTGGGGTTTACGAGCCCCACAAAACGAATTCCTTAGTAGGAATAAAAAATCTATTGAAAAGCAAGGTTAATTTTAAGTGAATATAAAGATGCGTATTTGAATAAAAAGGAATTATGATTAACCCACTTACTGTTTGGCTATAAATTTACAAAAACATTGTACTCCCCTTCTTCCCAGTCTATTTGATGTCTTTTTGACCAACATAACAAAATTTGTCCATAGTCTTTATTTCATATGATGCATTATACTATCTTAAACAGTATTTTAGTGTCTATCTGAGCCTTAGCAAATATAACTTACTTGTTCAATATAACCGAGTATTCAAACATACATCATGTTTTTTTTTAGAAATCCAGGTTGAGGCTTATTGTTACTATAGCTATTGTTTTGTTTTGCTTTTTTTTTTAAGAGGAACCAAATCTTTTCATGGAATAGGGAGACAGTGACTCAAACTTAAATAGAAACTGTATTTTTATACTTTATATTTATTCATGGAAATTGTTATTTATTTTTATATGTATTAGAGTGCTCTGGGCCCCAGTAACAGCTTTTACTTACACTGGTATATATTGAGCCTGTAAGCATGTCTCTTGGGTTAGAGTATATGTAAGAAATTAAATATTTTTATGCTGAGACAAAGATACCCTCTCTATTAAATTCTTGATAAGAAATAAAAAAACTTCTCTACTGTTTTATGCTATAAATGTGGCAGGAAAAAAACTTGGTCTTATCTAGTATTTTAATGTTAAAATATTTTGGAGAGTTTTTAAATGAAAAGACAATAATCCCTTGCCTAAAAAGTATATAAAGAACTCTAAAAAGGAATAAATAGGATATTAAAAACTCTAACATTAAAGTAACTATTGAGTCTTTTTTAAACCTCCAATGGACATACTGCTTTCACTAACTCATAAATGAAGCCTTATATTTTTTGAAGTTAAATATATAAAGAAAAGAAATGATAGGCAATTATATTTTTGTAATTAATTAATTAAGTCATTATTTATTAAAAGCATACTATGTCAAGGCTTAATGCTAGGTACTGAAGAAAAAAGTGAATAAAATAGACAATAATTCTTGTTCTTAATAATAATAACCACAACAATAACAACAGTAACAGTGTTGCATATGTATGTACCAGATTCTAGGTGATGATCTCTTCATCTATTTTATTCCTCAGTTAATGTTTTTAACGAATTTCTTCTTCATCCCTTTGCTGCTGACAGGTACATAATTTCTAGATCCATTTCTTTTATTTTCCATTTTTAATTTTGTCCTCCATGGCCGCTGGCAATAAAGACCCTGCAATTTGGCATACTTTTGTCTTGGTGTTGACTTTCTATGCTCAGACCAGTACAAGATTCGCATGTCTGTATCAAAACATCTCATATACCCCATAAATATATACACTTACTATGGCCTCACAAAATTAAAAAAGGAAAATAAAAGAAATGGATCTAGAAAGTGTGTACCTGTCAACAGCAAGGAACGTGCTATATAGACAGGAGATAAGTCTTAAGTTGTGACTTGGACTCCAAAGTTATGAAAAGCAGCCAGTCCACAACCCTGGACTCCTGTGACCTCATAGGTCATGCACTTTGCTTATAGATGGCTCATTTTGGATGTGCCCAGAATAAAAAGGGCTGTAAGGAGCTGCATCTTCTCACTCATTTGTATCAGTATCAGCTTTTTTCTTTTTACTGTTTGTTGTTGGTTTGATATAAACTAAACCAAGAGCATCCATGAATCAAATCTCGGCACACATTCACCGGTCTTTGATCACAAACTAGTCTGCTGAAGTCTAGCCAGCTCAGGTATGCATCTTAAACACATTACACCAGGCCAGACAAATCACAGTAGTGATTTCAAAGGATCTGCATTGTCTTATGTATTTGGAGAATACATTGCAGCACAGAAACACGCATTTCCATAATATCTATTATTATTTCCTTAATGACAACTATTAATTCTACAGATTGCAAATGTAACATGTTCCTTGTTGAAATTTGAAAAACACAGAAATCGGCCGGGTGCGGTGGCTCACGCCTGTAATCCCAGCACTTTGGGAGGCTGAGGTGGGTGGATCATGAGGTCAACAGATCGAGACCATCCTGGTCAACATGGTGAAACCCCGTCTCCACTAAAGATACAAAAAATTAGCTGGACATGGTGGCGCGTGCCTGTAATCCCAGCTACTCGGGAGGCTGAGGTAGTAGAATTGCCTGAACCCGGGAGGCGGAGGTTGCGGTGAGCCGAGATCATGCCATTGCACTCCAGCCTGGGTAACAAGAGCGAAACTCCGTCAAAAAAAGAAAAGGAAGGAAGGAAGGAAGGAAGGAAGGAAGGAAGGGAGGGAGGGAGGGAGGGAGGGAGGGAGGGAGGGAGGGACAGAAATCCAAAAAGAAGAAATAAATGAAGTCATATTCCCCTTGAGAAAAAAAAAGCATTGCATTTCTTTCCAGGCATTTTTTTTTTCTATGTAGATAAATCTGATGTTTGTGTTTTCATGTGGTCTGGTTAGGGTTGTGGTGTAATATAACAACATAAAATAATTTATTTATTAGAACTGTCAGCTGTCAATTCAGTGCTATATTTGGTTCATTTTACAGTGCTCACTCTTGCTCTCTCTCTCTGTATCTATCTATCTATCTATCATCTATCAGCAATGAAGGCATTGATGTTGATTAAAGAGTCCCATTCCCAGGGCCAGATATGGATGGGATGTATGATATTTAGTTTTATTTATTTCACTGAGGCAAACAGAAGAATAAAGCTGTCTTGTATGTGCTGCTGCTTAGCAGTATCAAAGACAAAACCATTAGATGGTCCTACTTCCAAATGTCAATTCTACTGTAGAAGACACTCCTAAACAAAATGTATACAGAAAACCTCTATTACAAATGTTTATTAAACTAGCTCTCTGGTCCTGAGGGCAGGCCTCCATGAGATTCAAAGTTCCATCCTAAGCAACCTCACATTTATGTACTGTTCATATGATCATAATTAGAATAAGTATATGTATGTGTTTTTAAAAAGATTTCCCAAAAGGGGGTTGAAAATATTTCTACTTATTTTAACCATTTTTCATCTTCTAAAAAATCTTATAAATTCATGTATATGTAAACTCATTTAAAACGTCTAGAAACATATATGCCATATCCTAAGTCATCTAGGTGATAGGATTGGCTACACTTTTTCTAATTTTTTATGCTTATATGAATTTCATTTTGTCTAAATGTTTATTTAGAAAACTAAATATGAGTTAATTTTATCAGCAGAGAAAGGACATATACTCTGGCTTATCAAAAAAGAAAAAAAAAGAAAAAACCTTTACAAGATTATATTAAACAAACCGGACCATCTCCCCTGGACATTATGTTTATGCACCCAAAAGCAGAAGGTGGAAGGTGAGGGTGGTTTTGACAATACAGGGAGGGGCACACCCAGGCCTATCTCTATTGTACAAAGCTTATTTGCAAAGTCTCCCCTATTCAGGATCAATAGAAAATTACTTGGCATTTGTCCTTCTGAATATGGCAGCAACATGAATACTGTCTTATTTTCCAAAGCTCACTTCAGTGATTTGTGTTCCTTCCTTGCCATAATCAATGGATCTTGAAAAGCTTTAATTAAAACTACAAAATAACTAGCTTCAGAGTAGTTATTGGTAATTTATTCTATGCAAGCGCAGAACAATAAAACCCACTTGGGGCTCTCAAGAACATGCTTTTGAATATCAGTCACTTATTTTCATACTTGCTGTCACTATCTCAGCCAAGGTCCTCATCTCTTCCCATCTAGGTTGTTGCAAGAGCTTCCTGTTTTCAATGTATTTGGCTTAACATTTCTGAATGAATCTTTCTAAAGCTCAATGTTCATATAG
Organism: Callithrix jacchus; assembly: GCF_049354715.1. Lineage (NCBI taxonomy): Eukaryota > Metazoa > Chordata > Mammalia > Primates > Cebidae > Callithrix > Callithrix jacchus. Next base: position 63,470,749 of record NC_133507.1, read on the forward strand.
ATGGTGCTGATTAAAGACATTGATTGTGCTCCCATTATCCAGAGAATGAAAACCAGACATCATTTGGGTGCTATACTCATAAACTAATTCTAACCTGTTTTATTATTTTATTCTTCTGCTCTTCCCCCATTCCATCCTGTCACTCCAATCAGTCAGAGCTACTCCTCTGAATGTATTATATACTATTATGCATCAATTCTTTGGCTCATGCTGTTTTGCCTTTATTTTATCACTCTGAAATGTCTTTCCCTCAGTCTACCCAAGTCCTCCCAGTTCTCTGAGTACAACCCTTGGAGACTGTCAAGGAGAGAAGCTTGGCATGTGCCCAGGAGACGCTGCTCAAAAAATGAGGAGCCAATTATTTCAAGAGAGAAGGCAATGAGAAGAAGGGCATTACCAGGAGGACACTCCAAAATCAATATTGGAAGAAGGGATTTCTCAACTTGCAGTTAAAGTGGGAGGATTAAGAACTCTGAGATTTGATAAAAATGACTTGCCAAATCAGACAATCTGAGCAAGTCAGAAAGCTAATGTGAGTGTTTAATTAGTGGATGAAGAAAAAATTAAATGAGGCATCACTTTGTCATCAGAAAGGCCAGTTCAAGGGTACTGTTATAATATGCACCCTTTAGAGCTGTCCCCTTCCTGTGGTTTGGCATCCTTTGCAGGATTGGGGGATACTCACTGGACACCTGATTCTTCTTGGCCTACTTTAATCCAATCTCCTCTATACTATAAAACTTTCAGGTAACCTCAGCACATGGGTGTCATAGCTGCCTCTGACATCACAGCATCTGTTATCTCTAGGCTTCATTTGGCAATGGATCATATGATTGCCCTATAATTTTTTTGCGAATTTTTGTACTATAATTTATAAATATGTACGTTTTTATTTCACTTTCTACAGTTGTGTCTAATATGACTTTTTATTAGACTGTGAAACTAAAACTTTCTTCAGAATGGAAATTTATCTCTTTAACATATATCTCCTTATAATTCTAACATAAAAATATACTCTTTATGGGCACCAAAAATGTTTATCATTTATATTTATTTTTATTTTTAAATTTCTCTTAAAATCATTCCCAAGAAAAACAATATTTATTGCATGACCAGAAATATGTTATGTTAATTCACTCGTCTCTTTAACTAGGCCTAAAATCTAAGCTGGCAGTTTCATCTGTGAAACCATCTCTGAAACTGTCAAAAATTATACCAAAGTGCTCATTCAGAAATAATTATATTGAATAAATTCCATAAATAATATATATGCATTTCAGATTTAGATTCAAGAAAGCATATATTTCAGTTTGGATAATTTGGATATGAACAATAAAAATCAACTCTGACTTGCTTATTAAGCAGAAAATAATGTACTGTAAGAATATTCTCTAGTTTGAAATTCATGGGAAGGCTTAAGAGGACAACTCAGAAAAAAAGATAAGAACAAGGCTGTAAAGATTACAAGTAGCAGGCCCGTTTGAGTGTCACCATCCAGTTGAACAGGGCTCAGAACACTTTTTTTCTTATATTCACTCTGCTCAAGTTCTTAGCCTTCGGAGAGAAAAAAAAAATCAAGATGGCTTCACCTGAGTCATTTTCTCTTCTCAGCCAGCAGAGAGCAAGACATCTTAACTATACAAAAATGAGAAGAAATGATTTTCCCAAAGCAAATCTGGTACTCACCAAAAGGGGAATAATGGAAACAAGGCTTCCAAAGAAAACAGAACAGGAAGAACTGATGTAAATTATAGTCCAATGCACATATCTGTGAAGTTTGATAGCTCAAGTTTCATTCTAGTGAATGAATACTATCATCAGTTTAGAAATAAAGCAGGTGGAATGACTATGCTGAGGCTTTAAGGCAAATGTAGGCAGCTCCATGTAGGCAATATTGATATGAGCTTTTGGGCAGAAGGCACAATCAAGTCAATTATGAATGTAGAGTGGGCAGTTTGCCAGGTGAGGATGCCTTCAGGATCCAAACCTCACTGTCTACTTGGATTCTCCTCTGAGGTTACATTGGTAATTATTCCTACTGGTTCACATTGAATGGGAGCTCTGTATGGGAAAGATAAGTGTTTTACCGTGCAGGTGGGAAAAGATATACTTTACCTAACATAAATCCCTAAACCCCAGAGTTGGTGAAACCAAGTGGCATATGGTTTCAGAAATGTACTCAAGGATACAGGCACTGAGTGAGATAAAGCTGCCCAGTTATGCATCAGGCATCTCTAAGCAAAGACTAGGTTCTTAAAAACGCTTCCTTCTAAAATTCAGTATCTGGATATACTAACAAATCTAAAAGGCATTTGCCAACTGACTTTACTTTGGGAAAAGAATAATACAGTAAGACTAAGATTAAATAGAGCAGAATTTGATCATATAAACTTTTTAAAAAGAATAATTTATCCACAGTATGTATTTCTCATGCTTGCATTACTTTTTCACTGATTCTGTTATTTTAAAGAATAGTAAGTACAAAGCTTACTCTGCAAGAAAATTCTAATTTGTCTATTCTTAGCAGTGGGGCCCAAAGTTCTCATGACTTCTTGGAGACAGAGAAAAGCTATTGAGAAAGTGCAATTTTTTTTAGAGTGAGGAGAGCTAGTCTCAGTATTTATGTATTTTTAAAGAATGATTGTGATTGCATATGCTGTTCAGAACTGAGCAAGATATTTTATCTTACTAATGAGTATAATTAACCTAGGCCAAAAAATTTAAGATGACTAGAACATGAAGTGAGGACCGAAAATATCAGTACATTTTTTTTCTTTGTAGGGGAAACAGAGTCAGGAAACAGTGAGTATGTTCTCTTTTAATAAACACAAGAAAAAAGAAGACAATAAGTAAGTCCCATTTTAATAGGTAAATACGCTACTTCAGTTAGAGAACAGACATCATTAGACCAGTTGATCAGAAATCTTTAAATCCCTTACTAAATATCTGGAACTTGACTTCTAAAAGTGATATTTGTATCTGTTAATTTCTTGTGAGGAAGTGATTAAATGTATGAAGTTATTTTACTTTGCGGAGCAAAGAGACTCAAGAAAAAGACTAGGAAGTTTTAATTTTTATGATACTCCCAGGATTAAATAGAAAGATGGATCCATATCTGTCTTTCCTTCCTACCAACTAGCTGTGAGGAAATTTAAAAGTTATGTTCTACTGCAAAGTGAAGCTCACTGCAGTCAGAGTACACTAAAGAAAAGTAAAAATACAAAGCAGTTTAGACATGTGAACATTATGCCTTCTCCAAAACAGCTACATTTAAATGTTTCATTCAGTGCACACAGAACTCGTCCAATATCTTATACTTATTTTCCCTACATAAAGACAGCTTTGGAGATTCAACACAAAACATTGGTAAAAACATTTTTACATGTCCCAAAATCACTGTTTAACATGGATATTGCCATCAGCAGACATTAAAGCCATTAAAACCAATTTAAACATGGCCAGGAAGTTGTAACATTGTACCAAAGGGCACATCACTAAAGTGTTTTAATTCCGTCTGCAGACATTAAACCAGTATGAAGGCTGGTAATATTACTGACTCCCTACAGAGCACCTCCTTGCACAGGAAAATAAAGGGAACATTATAAGGAAGTTCTATAATGATGGTTTCACAATAAAAAATTCTTTCTACTAAGGAGAATGTTCTTATAGCAAATTCCCAAAGCAATTAACTAGGAAATATATAATTCTACTTTATATTACTTTTAGAGGTGCATAAAAGTTATCTGTGTGTCAGGAGGGTGGCAAGTAAGTAAGTTAGAAGAGACTAAAATGTTAATGTAGCTTCCAAAGCTATTAATAATTATGATTACTCACCTGAATTCCTATTTCCTGGAAATGCTTCCTAGAGACAACAGTTCCTCTGACTTCTTTGTCGCTGGTGGCTAGAGTCCCCACTTCATGCAAAGATTCCAAATCCTAGGCTGCGATCATCATTCAGCCTCAGTTTTCAGTACCTCTTGATTTACTGTCTGATGAGGTCACGTTCCTGATAAAAACAGTAGGGGAAGAAAGCTCTTTTAGATCATGGTGGAGCAAACCGCTTGATGAAATTGCTTTGGGGAAAATCAATCTTATTTTATAGAGAAATATATCAAGTATTTTCCCCCAAGAAAATGCTAACCAGGATTATCTCCAGTTGACGACTTCCACTAGATGTAGAAAACACTGACCACAAAATGTAAAAGTACTAATGTATTTTGAAATTCCAGAAAGACTTGTATATGCATTTTAAAAAGGTTATCAAGAAGCAAAACAATATGAGAGTTTTAGGCAGTGAACCGTTAGTTCTTCCTAAGTGCCTTCTTATCACTTAAATCCTTCCCCAAATAAGTGGCTGAATATTATTTAGTTCTGTAATGCAGCACTCTTCTTAATGAAGTATTTCATTAACTTTTCTTTATCTGTCACTGGATTCAGATTAAAGCTGTGCAAGGTTTCAGAATAACATTTCTAAGATGAAAGAATTTAAAAGGAACTTACAAAATACCAGCGCTGCCTTAATCAATAGAGACAAGTATACATTCAGCGGCTCATGCCCACAGAGCACTGTTCCAGGTGCTGAACAAAACTCAAATAATGCCTGCCTGTCCACAGCGTACATTCTAGTGTCTGTATGCTGAGTGAGGAAGCAAAAGGCATGTCCAAGTATTTAAAAAGCTAAACAAATAAATGAACAAGATAATTTCAGATAGTTCTAGGATGAAAGGAAGTTAGGGTGCTATAAGAAGAAATGATCATAAGGAACAGGGTGGGAGAGGATTAACTTGGATTGGTTTTCTAGGGAAACACCATGCTGAGGATGTCACACCTCATGTAAGGCTAAAATGACCAGAAAAATGAGTCATTTCAAGACTAGAGTTATAACATTCCAAGAAAAAGGAACAGTATGTGCAAATCTTTTCAGATGGGAATGAATGCCACCCATTGGAAGAAAGAAAACTTGGTGTGAATGGGAGGAAATAAGATCAGAGGCGAGCGAGGGCTAGATTACGTGGGCTTTGATAAGGGGTTTGAGTTATCTTCTAGACATATTAAGCAGTGCAATGGAATACTTTAATTTACTTTTTAAAAAAATTTCAGCTTTTATTTTGAATACAGGTATACAAATGTAGGTTTGTTACATGGGTATATTGCATTCAAGTAACAAGTGTAATACCCAATAGGTACTTTTCAATCCATGCTCCCTTTCTCCCCACTCCACTAGTCTACTCTGTCTATTGTTTCCATGTTTATGTCCACGTGTGCTCAAAGTTTAGCTCTAATTTATAAGGGAGAACATGCCATATTTCGTTTTCTGTTCTTACATTAATTTGCATAGACTCATTACCTCTAGCTCCATCTATGTTGTTTCAAGTGAAATTATTTCATTATTTTTTATGACTGCATAGTATTCCACAGTGTACATATACCACATTTTCTTTACCCAGTCCACCACTGATGGATGCCTAGGTTGATTCCATGTCTTTGCCATTATAAATAGTGTGGTGATGAACATGAGCACATGTACCTATAGTGATATAATGATCTGTTTTCCTAAGGGTATATACTCAGCAATGGGATTTCTGAGTCAATGGTAGCTCTATTTTAAGATCTTTGAGAAATCTCCAAACTGCTTTTCACAGTGGCTGAACTAATTTACATTCCCATCAACAGTGTATAAGCATTCCCTTTTCTGCACAGATTCACCAGCATCTGTGGTTTCTTTACTTTTTAATAGCCATTCTGACTGGTGTGAGAGGGTATCTCATTGTGGTTTTGATTTGCAAATCTCTGATGATTATTAATGATGAGCGTTTTTTTTCTTATGTTTGTTGGCTGCTTACATGTCTTCTCTTGAGAAAAGTCTGTTCATCTACTTTGCTCACTTTTTAATGGGGTTACTTTTTGCCTGTTGGTTTATTTAAGTTCCTTATAGATTCTGGATATTAGACCTTGGTCTGATGCAGTTTGTGGCTATTTTCTCTCATTCTATAGGTTGTTTTTCTATTCTTTTGGTAGTTTCTTCTGCCATGCAGAAACTCTTTAATTAGGTCCTATTTGTCAAGTGTTGTTTTTCTTGCAATTGCTTTTGTGAACTTAATCATAAATTGTTTGCCAAGGTTGATGTCAAGAAGGACATTTTCTAGGTTTTCTTCTAGGATTTTCATAATTTTAGTCTTATATTTAAATCTCCAGCCCATATTGTTTTAATTTTTGTATGTCATGAAAGGTAAGTGTCTAGTTTAGTTATTCTGCATATGACTAGCCAGTTATCCCAGCACCATTTATTTTACAGAGAGTATTTTTTTCCCATTGCTTGTTCTCATTTTTTGTTGGCCCTTGTTGAAGATCACATGGTTGTAGGTGTGTTGTTTTATTTCTGAGTTTTATATTCTGTTCCACTGCTCTATGTATCTGCTTTTGTACCAGTACCATGCTGTTTTCATTACTTACAGTAGTCTTACAGTATAGTTTGAAGTTAGCTAGAGTGATGCCTCTGGCTTTGTTCTTTTTGCTTTGGATTGCTTTGGCTAATTCGGCTCTTCTTTTGATCTGATATGAATTTTAGAGCAGTTATTTCCAATTATGTGAAGAATGACATTGGTAATTTGATAGGAATAACATTAAATTTTTATATTTATTTAGGCAGTATGGCCATTTTAACGATAGTAATTTTTCTAATCCGTGAGCATGGAACATTTTTCCATTTATTTGTGTCATCACTGATTTCTCTCAGCAGAGCTTTGTAGTTCTTGTAGTGCTTTTTCACCTCCTTGGCTAGCTGTCTTCTTAGGTATTTCATTTTCCTTGTGGCTATAATAAATGGGATTGTGTTCTTGATTTGACTCTCAGTTTGCGTGTTATTGGAAAATAGAAATGCTACTGGTATTTGAACATTGATTTTGTAAACTGAAGCCCTGCTAAAATCATTTAGCAGTTCGTGGCCTTTTGATGGAGTCTTTAGGGTTTTCTACATATAGAACCATTTTTCAGTAAAAAAAAGATGACTTGAGATTTTTTGCCTGTTTGGATGCCTTAATTTACACTTTTAATGAATTATTCTGATTGCCAGCTGGAGTAGGAGCAGGGCAAGTGTAGAAGAAGGGATTGAAGTTAGGATGTTTTTGTCTAGGCAAAAGATGATCGGGATTTGGACTAGAGTGTTAAAAGGGAGGAAGACAGAGGTAATATGGCAGAGAGTTCAGACCAAAATTATTGTAAATGAGCAAAATACCTATTTCATAAGTTTCTTTCAATACATTTCCATATTCAAATATTTATTAAATGTCTAATAAGTTCTGGTTTTGTACTTGAGAGATAGCACAGTGAAAAACAAGAAGTCTTGTAAAATATATTTTAAAGTACATTAGAAAAAAATAATAGATCTAATATTTTAAAATGAAGAATGAAATATTTTCATTTGCTTTCTTTCAACAGTTTTTTAAATAAAGAATATGCCTGCACTACAGGAAAAAACTAAAAATATTCAAGAAAAAAACCCAGAAATTAGAAATCATCAATAAACTTAAGAAAGAAAACCACTGGTACTACTTTTCAACTGAGTTATCCCCCTTTTTTCTCTTGCTTGTAACTAGTGTTTTCTTAATGATAATAAATGTATAGTTAGGAAATGTTGGTATAAGGTTGGAATTTAAAGGATTTGGTAATTATTTCATCAAGCAGAAGTTAAAGGATTATACTCCAGCCTTGGCCACGGCTGACTAGCAAACAAAGCCTGAGGCAATCACAAAAGCAACAAATGAGAGGGAAATGTGAGTTGGGGAAAAGATGAAACAAATTCAAATGGTACATGAGAAGGCTGGCCTGCTTCATGAAGAGGCACATCCAAAAGGATGTCTTTGATCAAGCTATGCAATAACAGCATGCTTTGGAACTGTCTGTAAGTGGAGGAAAAGGAGAAAAATCAACCTGCTGCTTCCCTCTTTCCTCCTGTCTCCCCCTGGTAAACACTTTGAATGGAAATTTGATGCTTTGCTCCACTTCGGGGCTGGGCCTACTGATGCTTTGGCAGTCTCAAAAGAGGCCAGATTTTACCCCTGTGGCCCAATTCTTCATAGGATCCCAGAAGTGGGAGAACAGCAAGAGATTTCCTGCAGTGGTATCAATGTTCCATCACCATCCTGTGTCAGTAGCAGGTGCAATAGCCTAAAGAAGCAAGCAGCTGAGGTTTCATGTCATAAGGCCAAGGGGTCATGAGATGACTATAAGGGTCAATCATACAATACAGCCCTGAAGCCAATTACTTCAAGCATTTTCTAACAAAAGCTAAGGGTCTAGTTTCTTTTTGAGTCAACTTGGACGTTTTATGTAAAATAAAATGTTTCATCTCGAAGAACAAAAATGCTTTAAAATTTGAAAAATATATCCGTCTATGGCACATATGCATACAAATATACATACATATTCTATATAGAATATAAATATAGTATATTCTTAAAAATCTGGAAACAGTCTAACTTTTTTTTCCTAATAAGAAATTCTTAAAAGAGTTTTCTTTTCCTCCCAGAAATAAGCTACACTTTATCTTAGCAAAGGTGGAGAAGCCTGCTGGGATGAAGAAACCTGGTCATGTGGTCTTCTCTTTACCCCAGATCCCACCTGCCTAAGCTAGATCTGACCCACTTGATAGGCTTTCAAAGTGTCCAGCCAGCCTAGAGTTAACCAGGCATCCAGCCCATTGGACACAGGCCTGGAGGTTTTCACACTCCTCAGAGAGCAAAGACTTCCCAACCCCTTTCTAGTTTAGTAATTCGTGTGCTAAGATTCAGTCACCATTTAAATAGCGGTTTGTGTGTATATTGAGTTTGAGCTATATGAGCACTTTTAAAATCCTTTCTAAACTTGAGTTTCAAGCCAATTTTTACTTTAGATTTTTTTCCTTCTCTCCTATCCAAAAGATGCATATTTGGATAGTCTTTGGTTTTAAACTACAACCGTTTGGCCATACTATTAACAGAAACATTTGTGCTTTTAACTACAGCCTCTCATTTTACATCAGGGAAAACAATAAGATCATAGTTAAACCAAGCCTGCGGTGGGTGTCACCAAAATCTGGCCATTGTACACTTCTAATTTCTATACTCAGTGAGAAAAAAACGGTGTCATCCCAGGATAAACCTTTCCGCTTATCTAATAATGGTGGAAAAACTTTGGAAAGGACTAAACTGTATGCCCTCAAAATATCCTCTTATAAACTCTGCTTTTCTAATTTTTGGTAAGAGTCAGAAAACAGTAATTTGATGTTATAGTTTCTGACAATGGTCTAAAGTATAAGTATTCTAGGACCATGGTTAAGGGCAAATTCTTATGCTTTCAATATCAAATGTGTGGATTGAAAGGTTGACATCTTTTTGTGAACAAGTGTACAATGTCTTAAGCAAAACACTTCATAGGAGGAGGATCTATGATATGGCTTCCTCCCACTAGAAACTTCTAACAGTCCTTTTACCAATTCATTTCTTTTCTGTTGAGTTGAGAATGAACATATAATTATGTGCCAATTTCCCACTGATGCAAATAGTGTCCTTAAGTATTTTAAAAATAAGGATAATACTGAGACTGTAGGGAATAAATTCTGTTTTTACGAACACGTCTTTTAGAATCTGCCAGATTTGAACATTCTCTCCTCATATCTAAATTAGAAATTTAATAATATTAAATCACATGTTATTACCATTAAATCCTTGATTAGAATTACTGTTTTCTATTTTTAATTTAGAAATAAGATATTGTCAACAATATAGACACTACTTATACATTTTAAGAAAATTAGTGATAACTTCTGGTGGTGGAGAAAATTCTGGTACAGATTTATCTCTGTTCAATAGAAAAAATTCAGGACTTTGATGGTTAATTATTTTTGTAAACTTGAGTAGCCCAAAGGTGTCCACATTAAACATTGTTTCTGGGTATGTCTGTGAGGTGTTTCTGGATGAGATTAGCATTGAACCTACAGACTCAGTAAAGTACACTTTCCTCCCTAATGAGGTTGAGCAGCATCCAATCCTTTTGAGGGCCTGAATAGAACAAAAGATGGACAGAAAGAGGAGCTTGCCCTCTTTGTCTGCCTCAGTGCTTGAGCTGTGACATCTCATCTTCTCCTGTGCTTGAACTGGGATTTAAATCATTGGCTCCTTTGGTTCTCAAGCCTTCAGACTCAGGAAAAATTATACCATCAGCTTTCCTGGGTCTCCAGCTTACAGAAGGCAAGTTACAGGACTTCTTGGACTCCAGAATCTCATAATAAATCAATCAATAATAAATAAATAGATACCTAAATACATAGATATAGATATCCGTTCTGTTTCTCTGGAGAACCTTGATTAATCTAAGGTCTAAATAAGGGAGGCAGCAATTAGCATGAATAGGCTGTAGTTATCAAAAGATATGACACAGAGGCATGGGAATAGCATAATGTATGTTGGTCTCCATTTAAATCTCCTTTATCAGAACAGTGTGCAGATTTCCCCCTCCTGTCAATGTTGATATCAACAGCTCAGAGCTTCCCCTCTTCTGTAAAACTGCCGTAGGCCAATAGGAGCAACCTCCTCACCTGGAAATGCATAGAGACCTGTCCCTTTTCCCTAGGGGAGAATCTGATGTCTCAAAATCCAACTGGTGTTTGGTACAAGAGCCTGCCCTGCTAAGTGTGGTAGGTTGGAGAATGACATTGATATAAAATTTCCTATTTTTTTTCCTTTTTATAGCATAAAACTAGGAACTTACTAATTCAAACACTTTTATTGGGCCATTTAATTTCTTGGACCACTTTATAACCTCTTTGACAGTATTTTGTCTATTTTGGCCCTAAATTTTCCAGAAATCTTATTGTTAGTAATAGCAGAAGGACAGTAGAAAGAAAGTACAACTGTAAGTTCTGACACTTTCTAAATCCAGGTTTTAATGGAAAGCCAGGTTTACTTATTTTAAAAACACAATTAATATAGTTAAAACTAAGCTCTTAGCAGAAACGGAATGACATTTTGAGCAACTCCTATGAAGGATTATGCATTATGAGATTTGTTGTAATGCTTGTGTTTGAATAATGCATGGGCTAATGATTATTTGTGCCTGAATTAATGTGCACACACACACACACACACACATGCACACACACGTATATTCAGTAAAAACTAAAGTTCTCATCCATAATATGCATGATCATTCTTAAGTAAGCATGCAAATTCCTTTTCCATAAATGTCTTAATTCCAACCAATATAAATCCAGTCTTAAATAAATCATTCACCTTTTCAGTCATTCAGCAAGTATTTTTGAGAGGCTAGCATTAGCCAAATATTGTGAAATGCACTAAGATACAATATGAACAATTCCATTTCCTCACAGAGCCTATAGCCAGTCAATAATACAGCCTGGAAATGGCCAATACAACATAAAAGTGGTGAGTGCTCTGAAGAAGGAAGTACCAGGAGAGCACACATGAGAGGCACCTAACTAGAACCTGAGTCTGAAGAACCTCCTGAAACTACTTAAACAGAAATCAGAAGAGTGAGGTAGGGGAGTGCTCAGATAGAGGAAAGGAGAAGTGCCAAAGCCCACAGGTAGAGCACCATATATTTGAAGAATGAAAATTAGTTCAGATTGGACAGAAGATAGAATGCCAAGGGAAGAAGTGATACAGTGTGATGCTTAAATGCTAAATAGTCCATAGAAAAGTCTAAAGTCTTGAGTCAAAGGCAGAGTCTCTTGGAAACAGACTCAGAGGTTGAGGTTTTCATATGGGATGTTTATGGGGAGAGCTTCCAAGACCTATACCTATGGGAAAGCAATGAATGCCAACTGCCCAACTTCTCTTTGTATGTGCAGAGGGAGAAATTTGGCTATAATATAGCCACAACAAAGGGTTCAGAGAATTCCATGGGGAACTCTGACATAGGAATGGAGCTTCAGTGTTATTCCCAGTTGGGATGGGGCTAGAATTTTATACCCCAAGTTGTACATGCATTGGACATAGGCTCTATAGTTTACCCCCAAGGAAGGATATGACCTTGGGCAAATAGGTCCTCTTCTGCTGAGGAAAAGTCCCAGGAAGGAACACAGCTGAGAGCTGTTGCCTGTGATACCGCAATAAACGTTTCAGTTCCTGTGGGTGGGGGTAGCATCTAGGAAATGCACCTCATTGTAAATAAAGCATGTTAAAGTTATATTTTAATAAATGAGGTTAGGACAATGAAAAGACTTGGATTTAGCCATGGAAGGGACACAACCTGTTTTATATGTAGAAAGGTCTTTCTGGTTGCATTTGAGCAACAGACTGGAGAGAAGCATGACTAGAGACAGACAGACTAGTTGAAAATTGGTTGCAAGAATCCAGGCAACAGATTATGGTGGCCTAAGGTGGGGTAGTGACAGGAAGAATGGAGAGTTCTAAATGGACCTGAAAGAAGTAGGAGAAACAAGACTTAATGATTGAATGTAAACAATTTAGATGGGGAGTATTGTAAGTTGTATCCCAAATTTCTGGCTGGGGCACCTATGCTAGAAAATAAAGCAAGAGAAGCTGATTGCATGTCATTGAAATTTTTAAAGGTACAAGGGAGTGTAATGGTGTGAATGTTAAACTCAGCTCTGGAAATGTTGACTTTAAAGTAAGTTTAGTAGAGACATATACTAAAAAGCACACATAAGTGTCTAGAGCACAGGAAAGTTATTTGAATCAGAAAGGAATTTGGAGACCAGAAGCACATAGGTGGTAATTGTATCCAATGAAGTGATCAATATGGCCTAGAAAAGTTTATAAAGAAAAAATAGAAAGCCTAGGATAAAATCCTAAAGGTTTTTTTGTTTTTGTTTTTTAGCGATGCATTCATTAAATTCCCACTCTAAGCTTTTCACTTGATTTAGGAGGACAGTAGAAAAGAAAGGTAGTATTTTCTGAACACCTTTGATGTGCCAAACATATTACCTCATTATTTTATTTTACAATCCTGTGATTTTAGAATATCATCTCTGTTTTACAGATGAGATCAAAGGCTCAGAAAATTTAAACAAGTTCTGTAAGCCACAATACTATTAATTGGTAGAGCCAGAATCTCACTCCAGATCTGTTTGATTTTTCCTATGATTTTGTCACTATATTATTGCTAACTATAAATGATTTGAAATAAAGATTTATTATGAATTATGTTTTTAAAAGCATAGCTTTATTTTGGTTTTCATAATTTACTAAACTTTAAATATTAAAAAGTGATACTAGAAACTAAAAATTCACATCTGCTTTTGGAAAAAGTCTCTCATGTTCTTAAACTTTAAAAATGTAACATATAAATTTGTTTTTGTCAAATGGAAAAACAGAAAAAAAGGGCTTATTCTTTCATTAGCCACTTTGTAAAGGAAAGTTTGATTTATTCTGGGGGAATTAAAAATGTATAGCAATCGGTATTTAGGACAAAACTACCTCACAACAAAAAGTGTATGCACTATTAGCACTGATATTATTTATTCATGTGTAGCTAGAATTTCATACCCATATAGGTTCCAGGCTTAAGAAAACGTCTGAAAGAGTTTCTTAGGGCTGTGAGAAACCAGAAATATGCAGAAACTTGCCATGGGCTTTCTTTCAGGGGTTCTAAAAAAGAAAATCACACAAACCATCACTTTCATTGCTAGAGATGCAACAGCAACGCTTAATCAGTAGTCTGCTTCATCAGTAGTCTGAGCTAGTTTATATCTACAAATGTTCTCTCTAACACACTTTAATCCAGAGTTAGAGCTCAGACTTCTACTGAGGAACTGAGAAGAGATGGTAACCTGACCAGAGGGACTTTTGGCTATGCTCAGAAGTGGGGTAACCATTCATCAGCAGTTGTCCCCCTATGGGTATGTCCCCACCGGAGGATAACTCACATTCCTAAAGGAGCCATCCTTTTGCCAGTTTCAGCGGTGACACTTGAATGCAGCATTAGCTTTTATAAGGTCATTTAGGTCAAGTGTGATTGTGTCTGATACTCTTTGGAACTGCTAAGCCTTGTGTTGTTATCAGTGTTAAATTATACATGTTTCCGGAGTCCTTGCTATTCTCTACCAGGAATAGAAAGAAGATCTCCTTTTAAAATCTTTCTTTATCTCATTAAGTTTCTTTAGAAAGTTGGTTTTGACATTAAGATTTAACTAGGCTAGAAGCTGATTTGTAGTCCTAGAAAAATTCTCATGCTCTCTGATTAAAAAAAAACAACAACAATTTGAACTGTACAGATCCTATTTATTATTAACACGGTTTTCAAAAAGGATAAAAATAAAAAAGATTGTGTTTTCTTTTGAAAATTTAATATTATACACTTTTTATAATTTTAAGAGATTAAAATACACTTAGATTTTGTCTCATTTATTTTTGTACATGATTACACAGGGAAATATATTCAGGGTCATACAAAAAAGAGTATTTCATCATAAAGATAGGATTATAAATCAAGTTTTTAAAATCCCAAATCCAAAACATGTGGAACAACACCATTTTACCTTTTTTTATAATTTCCTGATAAATAATAAATATGAGAAAGCAAATCGATGTGTGTTAAGGAAAAACGTTAAGCTGTATATTAATAAATATCAAGAACACACTGCAAGTTTATTCTAAAAGTAAAGACTCATAGTGTTCTTAGGATGATGACGTGGCTTAATTTTTAAATATCATGCATAGATTATTCCTCTAATGAACTTTTCTTTTGTCTTCATTTCTTTTCTTCAAAAATGGTGTCTTCTGTCATCGAAGATGCCAAATAAAATACATGGACAGAAATTAATAGGCAATGGAACTTGATGAATTCTCCCGGAGAATATTTTTATAATGAAAGGTTGGCAACTGTTCCAGTGATTAATCATGATAATACACAAATGCTTAACTCCAGATAAACTGACCATTTTCGTCTTTTTGAAACACTCCTCTCCTTTCCTTTTCCTTTCAAGGAGGCTTAACCAGATCACTCTTTCCCTTTACTATACAGTCTTCCTAGTGATGTCCCCATCTTCACTTTACTATCCAAATCCCACTTTTCCCAAGAAGGCATCTCAACCCACCAAAGGAGGTGGTGTTATTCTCCTTTAAACTCCAATGTATTTTCTGTTTCTAGCACACAACACTGATCATACTGTGTAATATTTCCCATTTATATATTCCCCAGACCTTAAACTATCCACAAGGATTGAGTTGAGTGCTTACTTCTAGAAGATAGGGGGAGAAGGAGCAGAACTAGGTCATCAATGAATGCTCCTTGCTCTTAGCTAGGGTTAGCTAGGACACAGCAGATGAGTAAGTATATTAGACGTAAAGATATTTGGGAAGTTCAGTCAGTGGATCATTGGCTAGCACATACACTAAAAGTGGGCTTTCTATATTAGTAAGGAACACTTCTAAGCTTTCTACCTTTCCTTTAATGGATAAATCACAATAAAAATGAATTTTCTAGAAAACAGAAACTCAAAAAATTTCTAATCTAGTTGATTATATTTACCTGGATAAAAGTAGTCCTCCTTTGGCTTACTAGAGATAAAAATTCCTGTCTTCACATGAGGGCAGCAAGATTAGAAGTGAACATATTAACCACCCATCGTGTGCCAGTTACTAACATGTATTTTCCCAGTAAAGTTCACAACAATTCTATGAGGGAGGTATCATCATTCTTACTTTCTCCTAAAAATTTTCCCTGAATGCTAAGGAACCAGGATTATAGAGAGAATATTGTCAATATGTGATATTATAAGTAATATTTTTTTCTGCTTTGTTCTATAAAATAAGTTTGTGTTAAAAAATGGAATAGCTGGCCAGACATGGTGGCTTATTCTTGTAATCCCAGCACTTTGGGAAGCTGAGGTGGGCAAATCACCTGAGGTTGGGAGTTTGAAACCAGCCTGACCTATATGGAGAAACCATGCCTCTACTAAAAGTACAAAAAATTAGCCAGGTTTGGTGGTGAATGCCTGTAATCCCAGCTACTAGGGAGGCTGAGGCAGGAAAATTGCTTGAACCTGGGAGGCAGAGGTTGCAGTGAGCCGAGGCCCACCATTGCATTCCACCCCGGGCAACAAGAATGAAACTCTGTCTCAAAAAAAAAAAAAAAAAAAAAAAGGAATAGCTTATGTATTTTAAGCATTCATAAGTATAACATATCAAACATTACTATCTATTAAATAAAACAGAATGCATTAGGGCTCAAAATATTAAATGTCAAAATGACTAATATGTTAAATTTAAAATTTTTTATATTACTAAAGAAAGATTGTGTGTTTGGGTGTGTTCTAGAAATATTTTTTTCTTTAAAAGGAACACTAATTGAAGTAAAATTCCATCTTCTACTGTGCTTGCTAAGCTAGCCAAGTGGGGAAATAGCAAAATCGGGGTTTCCTCAAACCTCTAAACCCTGTGAGTCATTGATTTATAATGTGCCTTAGTATTGGAATTAGAGGCAAACTTTTTCTACCTAATTAAGCCTGCTGACAGAGTCTTTCCTGGTGTGTGCAAAATCTGCTTGCATGTGGAGCTCTATTCCCTGTCCTCTGAAAAGAGGGCAATGTCTTCAATATGAGGACTTTTGCAGCTGTTCGGCTAGTTGACTAATCACTTCTTAGATTTTCTT
This sequence comes from Callithrix jacchus, assembly GCF_049354715.1. Taxonomy (NCBI): domain Eukaryota; kingdom Metazoa; phylum Chordata; class Mammalia; order Primates; family Cebidae; genus Callithrix; species Callithrix jacchus. The sequence continues at coordinate 63,487,360 of NC_133507.1, forward strand.
CCCCAAAATAAAAATCATCTGGGAACTAATTGTTACTCAAAATAATATCAGAGCTTGGTGTTTCTGAAGATCTATTCATCACTAGGTTTCACAAGTCTGAGCCCATCTCTGAAATCATGTTCTTCACTTTCAAAATTCAAAGTGGGAGCTTGAGTGGGGACAGAGATTCTCTGTGGCAGGTTTGGGTTAGAATTTGATGTTCTTCTCTCTTGATTTTCACCTCACATCCTCGTAGCACTGCACTGGGTTAGTAGAATACCACAGTGTGAAATGTTGCACAGAGTGCTACACACAGGCTTCCACTACCCGGGATGAATCCTGGGCTCCATCTTAATAGGAGCGTGGAATCAGGTAAGGTGCATTACTCACCTGTCTTAGTCTCTTTATGTTGCTATAAAAGAATACCTGAGGGTGGGTAATTTATTTTTTAAAGAAGTTTATTTGGCTCATGGCTCTGCTGGCTGTACAAGAAGCATGGTGTTTGCACCTGCTTCTGGTGAGGGCCTTGAGAAACTTCCACTCATGGTGGAAGGTGAAGGGGAGCCATTGTGTGCAGAGAACACAGGGCAAGAGAGAAAACAAGAGAGAGCAGTGGCTTCCAGGCTCTTTTTTAAAAATCAGCTCTCTCTGGGAATTAATAGCATGAGAACTCACTCATTACCGTGAGGTTGGCACCAAGCCATTCATAAGGGACCCACCCATGATCCACACAATTCCCATTAGACCCACCTCCAACATTGGGAATCATATTTCAACATGAGGTCTGGATGGTCAAACCATAGCACCACCTTACATTGATTTGGTAAGAATCCAAGCTTGTAAAGGATCAAATAATCTTTCTAAAATTTTAAGCATACTTATACAAATGTAAATTATGATTCACGTTTATCTGCCATTAGCCCAATATTCTCCATTTTTTTTAGAAGAACAAGAAGAGGAAGTCTCAGTGTATATAGTGTCACTATAAAGAACATGTTTAGAGGTTTTGCTAAGTGAAATATATTTCAACATTTTTGTAATCCAACTGTATCCACAAAACAAATTTTGACTGTTTGTTGTTCATTTCAGTTACATTGATTTTTCATTTATTTGACTCTAGTCAGGAAATCCTATTTGTTGGCCAACCCCGGCTGCCAACTACCTTTGTGACCTTAAGCAAGTTATCTAATTTGCCCAGATCTCTTCTTGAATTGAAAACCTGATGGAAGGTGTGGCTGGGAAGGGGGCATGGGAAAGAGATGAGGTCAAAAGAACAAACAGAAAAACTGGGTCTGGATTGACCAATACAGAAAATATAACCTTACTTCTCCACCTCTAGAAGAGCTCTGTCCTTAAGCAGAGAGCACTCTGCTGGTTTACAGCTCTAGTTACTCATAGACCTTAACACAAAAATGTAGGAGGAAGCTAAGACTTGTTATTTGAGTATAGCACTTCTAAAGCTGGATTCAAACTACAATAGCTTAATTTGAGAATCTGACTAAAAATACCTGAAGATTTTGTGGAACCAGTAAATAAAGGGTGATACACAGAAGTGTTTGTTGACTGCTTGAATTGCTGATACACTAATAAATATATTGAGCACTTTGAACAGAATGGAGACCTATCATGGGCAAACATAAATTCCAAAAGTAAATAAATTAGAAGGAATCAGTAATCTAACTGTGAGATTTGCAAAGAGTCACATGCATTCTTTCTCCGTGGTTTTTAAAGGGAGCTGGGGGTAGGGTAGTGAAATATGTTCAATACCTACTACAGGATTGCTAGAGCAATAAAATGATAAATCAAATGTTGTAGTTTTGAGAAACTAAAACATCATATATAATACAGGGCAAAATATTGAGTTTAAAGATGTATGTCAGAAAGTCTAGATGTCATTTCTATAATTTTAGGGTATTTTATAAAATAGACTAGCTTCTCAAAAGAGAAGGAATTTTAAATTATTATACATGGATTTAATAAAAAGGCAGAGAATAGTTAAACTGGAGCTGCTACTATCACCAGATATACTTTGTTTTTTTAAAGATCAAGCAATTCTCTTCAATTGGATTTTTGAAGTATTGATGTTGCTTATTTTAAGAAATAATTTTTTCTGGAGTAAACTGAGTATAAATATAACTTATTAATGGTATTTTCAATGAAAATCTGGCGATTGCTTCCAAAGTGAAGCATTGTTGTATAGAACATATCATTATCCCTAGTATTTTCTATTTAACAAATCTATGTTTGCATGTATTTGGCTTTCTTAAAATAGATGGGGTTCATCTTCATTCGTATCAATAATTATAATTTTTAATTGTAAAGAATAATAGTTGAATGCATACTGTGTTCTTATAAGGCTCTGTTTTAGGTGCTGAAAATTCAAAGACGAATAATCCACAATCTTTGCTTTCAAATAATTAGCTAATTCGTTGAGATTGGTGATATATAAGCAAGTATGTTTAACAAAGTATAAGCACATTAGGCTTTTATTATAGTCCACAGCAACATCCCAATGAGCAGGAATCCTTTCCACCAGGATGGGGGTGGAGGGATCAGGAAAGGCTCTCTGAAAGAACTGGTTCTTAAGCCTAATCAGTAATTGGTATAATTGATACTTATTAGTATATCAATGTCCTCTGACTTTTGGGAATGGAGGATAGAAAGATGAAGCCAGGTCTTGGTGGAATGAGGGAAGATGAAGGCCCTTGAGAGAAAACAGCCTGAGCATATTCGCAGAGGCATGAAATAGCATAAAGATCTCTCATATCTGTAAGCAATTCAGTGATACTGGAACACTGACCAAAATGAGTGGGTGTAAAAGTAAACTCTTGATCTGGTCTGAGAATTATCCACAGATCTAGAAGGGAGTTCCCCAGAAGGCTAATTGTGTGGAGATTGACACAATTAAATTAAAAATAAGATGTGGGGATCCCAGAAAAAGAAACAACGGTGTGTTTGTGCCTGCAATTTAGGCCATTTAGGGCAAAATGAGAGATAATCCCATGCACTGGATGATTAACCAGGGCCTGCATGTTCTGATATCTCACTTGGGAAACCAATTTGGAAAAGAGAAAATGCCAGAAAGGACAAAAAAGAGCTCACTTAGCTCTTCCTTCTATCCAGTCACCCACCTCCCGCATCCTCATAACCACCTTCATGTCCTGACCTAGATGATTCTCTTTTAATTTCGAAACTGAGAAGTTCTAGTGGTGGGTGGCTGTGTGCATAATGAAGAAAGGCCACTCATAAGGAGAACAGAAAACTTTTTGGAGTGCTTCTTCCTGGACTAACTAGAATGCCCACTTTGTACATATCCACTTTGTACATGTGCAGGTTCAGAAGAGAACCCAAGACTGAAAAATGCAGAAAGGCAAAAATAAATCTACAAACATCCTGATTCATTAACCACTAAGTTACATAACTCTTTTAAATGAAAGCAATTTCTGGATTGCCTAGGGGTTCTTTCTCTCTCTCCCTCTCTCTCTCTCTCTCTCTCTCTCTCTCTCTCTCTCTCTCTCTCTCTGTCTCTCTCTCTCTCTGTCTCTCTGTGTGTGTGTGTGTGTGTGTGTGTGTGTATCTCTCTCCATCTCTCCCTCTCCCTGTTTCTCTCCCTGCTTCCCCCTTCTTGCAGGAAGTCTTATTCAAAGCAACAGAAGTAGTATAAAACATCAACTGACACCCCAACAGTGACCAGAGCTAGAGGACCTCATCAGTGTTTGCCACCCACCTTAGTCACCACATTAGCTGGCCTGTATGGTAAAACATCTGCTTTGATCCTTTTATTTATTGTCCACATATTTTGATAGACAAACTGAACTTTGAATTGTGGAATCCCTAAAGAACACTTGCTTTTCCTCAGCTCCCTTAGAAATGATCACTTGGAATAAGCAGATTCCTCTGACTGTTATTACTAGAGACAACATCCTGCCTGAGCCTCATCCTTGGAACTGAGTCAGTTCCAACACAGGGCACTAATCATAAGCACACCTGCTCTAGTGATGTATTTTTCAGAACACTTTTTGTATTGCTATTGAACTATAATCTATTTCTCCATTATTCTAGAATATTCTTTATAGTTTGGGGTTTATCTCAAAATATTCTGAGATTGTCTTTTTCTAGAGCTTAGTTTTTGTCCTCTTCATCCCAATTTTTTTTTATAATATCAAGATTTTTTCCATTGTTTCCTGTCTGTGTGTGTGTCTATCTATCTCTCTGTCACACACACACACACACACACACACACACACACAACTAAGTCCTCTAGAGAGTGTAAAACAAGCTTATAATCACTTTAGCCTGATTAATTGGGCTGTTAATATTGAGGCAGACATTGTTATTTGCCTGCCACGTATCTTTCCCTCCTTCTTCCTTATCAAGAATTTTGTTTGAAATATCTACAAATCCAATTTAAAAGCTATATTTCTCCAGCCTCCTCCCTTGCTGCTGTGAATAGCCATATAACAATTCTAGACAATTAGACCCATAAGAAGATGTTTGCTAAGGATTCATGAGAACTTTTTTAAACTTTTTTTTTTTAATTGAGAGAGAGGGTATTGCTCTGTTGTTGCCTAGGCTGGAGAGCAGCGGCATGATCATTACTCATTGCATCCTTGAACTCCTGGACTCAAACAGTCTTCCCATCTTAGCCTCCCAAGTAACTGGGACCACAGGCATGCACCACTATGCCTGATTTTTATTTTATTTATTTATTTTTTTTTGGTAGTGATAGGATCTCTTTATGTTGCCCAGACTAGTCTCGAATTTCTGGGCTCAAGCTGTCCTCCCACCTTGGCCTTCCCAAGTACTAGGATTGTAGGTGTGAGCCACCATGATCAGCTTTCTTTCTTGATATAGACTCTACTCTTTTCTTCTTGTTCCTTCTTATATCCTGCATGAAATGCAGAAGTGTTAGCTGGATATTAGCTGGATGCTACCACCAGAATGGGTTCAGAATTCATCCTTTTAGCCAAGCATGGTGGCTCGCGCCTGTAATCCAAGTACTTTGGAGGCCAAGGCAGGTGGATCACCTGAGATTGGAAGTTCAAGACCAGCCTGACCAACATGGTGAAACCTGTCTTTATTAAAAAAAGAAGAAGAAATCATTCTTTAAAGTTCATATAGATCATTCATGTTTATCCTAGCATGTAGAACTGTTGCGATTTACAATGCATTGTTTAAAAGGCAAAAGAGACTTGAATCCTAGATACTATGATATAACAACTGGAAAATCTACAGCGAAGTGTCTCTGGGCTTTGTGAGTAGAAGAAAAAGTATGTGATTTAATCTTAAGGTGCAAAATAAGACAGGTCATACCAACATAAAGGAATTTACTCCCCCCTACAAATTAAATACTCTCAGTTCTCTATTTTAATTTTTAAATGATAATTGGCAAAGAGATGATATATGTTTTTAAATTGCTTCAACTGCAAATATGAAAGGTAGGCAAATACAGCTTGGTGACCACCAATATTCATGTTTCCTTCTAGGAATTGGCTGCACATCTGGGGGAATATCCCAGCCTTCCACTGCATCTAGTGGGGCTATATAACTATTTCACGCTATTGAAATATAAGCCAGGCATGTGTGTCACTTCTGAATTAAAGAAGTAGGTGTAATTCTTCATAATGTCTTTTTCTATCTGTCAGCTGACTCTGAGTACCTAGAAGCAAATGGTGTCACAAGACTGAAGAATCCTAAATCCAAAAACAATCACATGAAAGGCCACCTGCCAACTGGGAACAACCATGTAGAACTGTTCATGAACAAGAAATATAGTTTCATTGTACCAAGTCACCAATGTTTGAAGGTGTATTTGTTGCTGAAACAAGGGTTACTCCAATTAATATAAAGGGCAAAAATAAAAATCTCACATTTTAGTAGATTCAATTTGAAATAACTGAAAAAGCAGTGATGTCGTTCAGTGGACTCACAAATAATTATATAAGATTTTCTGTAATTAGGTAAAAATAAAACATTAATATAGAAACCAAATTAATGTATAAGAAAATGAAGAAAATTAAACTTTTGTTCTACCTTGAGTTTATGACTTATAAAAACTATACCTGCCAGTTGCTAAGTATTTTTTAATGTTTTGGTCTCCAGATAGTCTGGATATAGTTTGATTTTTGACAAAGAATTTTCCTTATTTATTTCTGTAGGAAAGTGAAATGAATACTATGTTCTATGAAGGTTTTTAGTGAAGTAGAGTCTAGTGTAATATGCAATTGTTTTTGAATAGGATATTCCAAGGTGATGGCGATCTGGATTCAGAAGTCAATTATCTTTCATAGAAAAGTTGGGTTTAATAGACACTAAGAAGACCATCATTTTTTCCTCTAAAATTAGAGAGCTGTTATGCCAGCCTGCCCACAATCATTCTCCACATCTAAAGCAAAGGATTTTTTGGATAGTGGGGCTATCATGTTCTAGGACCTTTCAAATTATTCCTTTGCCAATGTGAAGAACAGATTCTGTTCTACAGAGACATCGTTGAGACTGAATTGAGAGAACTTACAAAGACCTTTCATGGACCAGCCAGGGATAGCCACATGCTATTCAGTGGAGCTGATTCCAGCAAGATAACAAGTGGAACAGAAAGATAAAAAAGAAAAAGCTCATGAAAGGCCTCTCTTCTAAATTAGTGGACAAAATGTTGCTTAGTAATTGAAGAGATTCCAAGGGTTGGAGCTTTAATTCCGTGCCTATCTATTCTTCCAGTCAGAATCTTTTCAGAAAAGAACTTCAGACAATCTTATTTTGTAGGGTGAATATGAAATGAAATGCAGCATGGGATTATTTTCTATTTTCCGTTATGAAAACTCTGTCTACAGTTTTCTCTTCACTCTGTCTGAGTACAGAAATCCATCTGTTTCACAAGTAACATTCTATTCTAAAAGTAGGATAATTTTTTTCATAGAAGGCTCGGATATAAAATGAAAAGACTTTTTGCTCTTTAGGAATACAAATCAGCTTAGACTAACCAATCACAATACATTTTTAAAGATTTTACCAGTAATCGAAACTATATGCTAAAGGAGAATGGATATGGGGGAAATACATCCTTTGTCTTAAAAAGAGAATCCCAACTTTATTTAGGGGTAGCAGTGGGCTCAGCTAAAAACACAGTGATTCCAGATTCCCATGCAGAAGGGAGTGGGCATTTTTCAAAGTTGTGACCCATAGACTGTAAGTTAAAATCTCTAGGGGGTCTGGGAAAGCTCTTGGAGAAAGCTGATTTACCTGGCGTGTGTCTTATGCCTTTTTCTCTCCTGTACTTCTCCCTGGAATGCAGTTAGGATGCTAGAAGTGAGGCAGCCATCTCAAGACGATGAGGCAACAAATGGAAGGAATAAATTCCAAGCTGAGGATGTTTGAGAGGAAGAAAAATGAGCTTAGATCTCTGATGACTGTGAAGTCCTACCTTCAGACTAATGTCACTTGAGAAAAACAGACTTCTAGTTGGTTAAGCTAGTGTATGTTTGATTACCCCTTATAAGCAGCCAACCCTATATCAAGTTGATCCAATTAGAAGACTGTGCCAAAAAAATTTAACCATTTTCAAACATGCATTTCAGAAGCATTCATTCACTTCGGCAATTATTAAACTGATATATATTAGCAAAACATTTTGATACACTTCTTAAAAGGACTCCTCAAAAGAATGCTACCAGGCCATACTATACGCATTTCCCACACAGAGACACATTATGAATACTTTTCATTCCTCCATTTATTCATTCAGCAAACATTTATTAGAGGTCCAGGAAGCACCGTGCTAGAGGCAGGGATGCAAGAATGAAAAACACGCACCTAATTATAAAAGGCTTAGTTTATTTGAAGATAATAAGACAGAATCTTTTGAAAAAACACTCAATTTTCTAGTTCTTTGCTTCCTGAAGGTTGTTTATTTCATGTACATTAGCTCTCCAGGGGACAGAGAAGCCTGCACCATAATCAACATCAACAAAACAAAAGGATCTGAACCAACAGCATGGTGTACATAGCTCAATGTTCAGAATGCAATTTCATCATTGAAAATGTAACTAAATGTTGCACCAATGTGTTCATTACTGTTGTGAGAAATAACTGAAGAAAGTTTCTTATTACAATCAGTACAGAACTTTTTTGTCCAAAATCAGACTACTGATAAAAGCAGATATGTAGTACTACTCCACTTTTGTTTTCTGTCATTTGTATGGTATAAAAAAATCAATGCACATCAAATCTTTACTCCAGTATTGAATCACAATTATTCATTGCAGTATGAGTGACAAAATAACAGGTTAGTGTCAGGAAAGCCATTTTTCCCTCACCTCTTCATCTGTGTCAGTTAGGCATATCATCTAACTTCTTTCTACCTCAGTGTCCTTAGGAGTTAAGTGATGGGTTGGAATTAGATCACTGTGTTCCTCCATAGACCTAAATTATCTTATTTCCTCACTCTACTTAGTGTGATGCATTAGCAGATAGGTTTCCCAGCTAAAAGCAGAACATTAACATTATTTTTAAATGATGCATGCTTTCTTCTCTATTTCTGTTACCTCAGGAATTATACATCTTAGCCCACAACTCATTTAAAACCACAATTTTATATATAATTAAACAATCTAATGTCATCTTATATTAATAATACCATATCACCATACTCAGAATCAGAATAGAAGAGTTGTTTTATTATTTCTAGCTTTAAAAAACATAACTTGCAGTGCACGCATTTGGGATAATTGAAAGAAAATTAGATGGAGAGTGCATTGTTTAATTGTGCTGTTTAAAGCATCCTCCAGATATCTAGGAGTAGTAAGTCTAACAAAGATTATCTCAAAAGCCCAGCAATCCTCTTGCTCCATTATAAGAAACTACTTTCAAAGTTTAAAGAAAGATTGATTATATGCAAAATCTGAATGTTAAAATTAAGATTTGATTTTTCACTATAGACAATAGAAGTAATTAATTCACACATCTGACATTTATCTGCAAACCACCATAGTCAGATACTGCTTTTCTTATTACTTGCATTATAATTTCAGAAGTTGAAATACACTAAACACAACCAGTTTAACCCATCACGTTCTGAATTTGATGTCTTATTATCTTGCTCACAAACAAGCTATTTAAGGAACATAAGCACTCTTAATCAATCCTTTAGTTATCATCCTGCAAAACAATTTACATCAGCAATTATTACCTTATTGCATATACACATATTTCCCTCTACTCACCACATTGAGTTAAAGGTAGACAAAAGCCCTCGGTGACAGTCTTTGAGTTATTACTTTGCTTTAGCATTTCCTTCATTTTAGGTGTCATGGTACAGGACTTTAGTGATAGCAATTCATTTTTGTTACATTTACTGCAGACACCGAAAGAGGAGTCTTGCACTTGCTGGAAGACTTAGCTTTTATGCTTCTGGTCATTCTCCCCACAAAAAGAATGAGACCAGTTTCTGAGCTATTCTTAACTCTCTTTCCAAAATATTTCAAAAGAGGAAGACAAGAAAGACTTTATGATTTCCACGCAAACACCCAGCCTGCCTGCCTGCCTGCCTGCTTCTGCCAATACTTCTTACTCTTACTGGTGATGACATTCAGAGAGCTCCCCAGCACTGGTGCTTCGTTATGTAAGGCTGTCTAGGTCAAGTGTAGGAGACACACGGCTGGCCTGTGGAAACTCATGCAACTGTTCCTCCAGATTAACACCTCAGGGGTTATGGAAGCTGGAGGAAGCTGAGCTTTTACTACATCTTTTGGGGGTAAATATTTTTATATTTCATGTTTCAGCGGTTTATGTACTACAGTCTTGGCAGATGCCTGTCAGCCATGCTGAGAGGTGCATGGAGAAATTACTGAGAGATTACAGTTCTGTCAGCATGCTTGAATAAGCATAGTAAGTCTTCCAGTAATCCGGGCTTTGAGACATTTAAGGAGTAAATAAATCATAAATTTGAATTTTCTTGTCAGACATCATCTCTAACCATCAAGGAATGAATGTTGCTTTGATATTTAAACTCAGTACAATTTATTTGATTGGAGGTGTTGTAGGAGAGCATTATTAGATGTAGCTATTAGCTCAGAGATTTACTGCAGTTCTTGGCTGTTACGTTGCCCTTGTCTCTGGCTGCAGATTTGCTTCCCTTGTAAGTAAGTGATATGTATGCCTGTATTTGTCTTCTGTTGTGATTGTTTGCCATCATATAAGAATAAACTGGCAGTTAGGTAACTTCAACAAATAATGAATCCTGACTACTTAGTTCCAAGGTGAATACTGCAGCAAAAGCGCCATTTGACACTAGCACTGAAGTAGGGTGGATTAACTGCATTGGCTCTAACTGTGCTGTGTTTAGGAGACTTGGAGGGATGATTCCAGGTTTGATATGAACAGTTGTTCACTCTATGGGTAAAAGTAGAAACGATATAGCACTGATTCTGTTTTAGATTCTCACACTGTGTCCTGCCTCAGGAATTAGTTAAAATAGCAGGCTCTTTATTGAATGCTGCAGAAAAGCCTGGAGAGGTAGCAGGGTAAGATTGCCGCAGCAGAGTGGTACATTGGCCAGGAATTTTAATAAGATTTAAACAGATACGATGATACAACAGATGGCACCTAACCTAAAAGATAGATGGATATTTAAAAAGTTGAAGACAAATGTAGCACATTTGAGAGGGTTTGTCTTCCTATATGTCCTTGGCAAGCAAAGTTCAGTACCTTGGACAGGATGGTATGAGTTAGGAAATAAAGTCCGCATAAACTGTCTACATGATCTCAAAGAGCAAAATGGAAAGTTAACTATCAATCATTTGTTTTGGTGTCTGTCAGTGAGGACTGGTATGAAGCAGGTTACTTAGTGCATACTCTCTAGGTAAACAGGTAGTTTTAAAGCATCTAAAATTCCTTGCATTTTTGAAATGAAATGAGAGAAATGAAAATGAGTGATAGTAAAATAAATTTCCTTGGAGGTACTTTTCATTCTATTAACAATATTAACAGCAGCATATTGATTATTTATGATGAAAATAAACCACTTCTAATTGTATGCTATATTTAGTTGATTAAACATGTACATGTTTTCCCAAATAATTTAAAGAGACAATTATGGTCCCTCAGGGCCTGATTTTTTATTACTGATGTCAATAGGCATCTTCCCCATAGACATAGCTTGGGATAAGAGCCCCATCAGACCAGGTTTTACTCATTTTGGCATTAACTGTTTCTCATAAGTTAAAAATGATGCATACATACTTTATTATACTTATAATCTTTGGGTTTATATATCTTACAGATAATAATGTCAGTATTCAAATTACCTATAATTGATTAGTATTTTGTATTGTTTTTATTGGCTATTGCTAAAAGGGATTCTTCTTTGTGGTAATAAACTTAAAATATATTAACTTCTACACTTTAAAATGGGGAATTTGAATTAAATGAAGTTTAAATTAGTTTTGATCCTACCATATGTATCTTTGTATTCCTCTAAGTGGGAATTAACATTATTAATTAATCTATGCTAAAGTGAGATTAGGTTTTTTGAATACTTACAATATTAAGCCAAAATTTACTAAGTACCTACTCTATGCTAGGACAGTGGTTTTCAAAGTGTGATCTCCTAACCAGCAACATCAGTACTACCTGGGAACTTGCTAGGAATGCAGGTTTTCAGGCCTCACATCAGACTTACTGAGTCAGAAACTCTGAGGATGGGTCCCAGCAATCTGTGTTTGTGTAAGTCCTTCCTCCAGGTGATTGTGAAGCATGCTGAAGTCTGAGAACCACTGTGCTGGGAAGCAATTTGTTTAAATATTATAAAAAATGGTTTTTACTCCATATAATCAAATAGATACGGTGATTAAATTTTCTATGTTCTTCTTTGCCTAGATATCCTACTGTAAGCAGTACTAAGATTTATGCAATTATTTAGTACATCTTAAGTCAGTATGTCCATAAGAAGGTCTATTTTCCAACAGTTGCATTTTAGAATTTTAGCTCTCAGAGTTAAATACTGTAATAGGAACAATTACTAGAGGACTTATCTGTTTGCTCACTGTGTGATTTGACACACATTGCTTACACTCTGATGTTCAGTTTCTCATTTGTTGAGATGAGAGGTTGGCTTACATCAGGGTTTCTCAACTCAGTACTATTGACATTGGGTCAGATATTCTTTGCTGTGGGCTCTGTCCTGGGCATTGTGGAATTTTGAGCAGGATCCTTGCCTCTACACATGAAGTGCCCATAGAAACCCCCCAGTTGTGATGATCAAAGATATTTCCAGACACTGATACCTGTCTCCGAGGCTAAAACTGACCCCTTCCTCATTTGAGAACCACTGACCTAGATTAACTCTTCTTAAAAGTTCCATCATAATAAATAATACAACAAATATATCATTTCTCCTTTTGGAAGTAGGTAAGTTAAAACTTATAAATAAATAAAGATATGTTTTACTTGTATAACTCAGGTATAAGGTGGGACCTGTTCACCTCCTTGAAGATCTAGGTGAAGATCTATTGGTAGATCGATCTTCCACAGTCAGTGAAAGTCCAAAACCTTCGGCAACTTATCAGGAACTTAAAGTCTTACATCATCCTCTGTGTCTTGGGATCCTGGTTTCATGTGTACCTAACCACTCTTTCAAGTGACTCAGTGTTTGTCACTAGTTTTTACCAGAGACATATTACCAGAGACACCAATTACCTTTTCAATTTAATAAACTTTATTAAAGATGTGGGCTTCCCCTGCATTTTCTCACTTCTCCATCCAATCTCTACACCTCATTAGCTCCCTGAGAGATCATAACACTCCAAATTTTTCTCTTCATAGTATGCAAAGTAGTTCATCTCTCCACAGCTCTTATATCCAGATGTAGATGCCCAAACTTATCAAAGTTTAGAATATAAAGGGTCTTCAATTTAGTACCATTCACCATACATAGAAGGCAGTTGGGGTTATATAATCATAAAATCATAGGCTGGAAGGAATATTGAATTTAAGTTCATTTTCATGTCTTTAGTACATGAAAATTTGTCTTAAAAGTACAAATGTTACAAGCTAGAGTCTCAGAATTTTAAATTACACCTTTCCATGTATTTTTACCTCAACAACTTGGCAACTTAGTTCTGACATTTTCTGGACATGATCTGTATGATAGAAATAGACAAACCTCACAAACATGCACCTGCACACGTGCACACACACACACACACACGCACACACCCCACACACTCACAATTTTTTCCCCAATAGTTGAAGATTCTTTTCAATATATTATTCTACAAATTCAAATTAGGTGTTATTCTGAGATATATGTTGATTAAGAAACCTAATATAAGATATAGGTAGCTATATTTCTGTTAATAATACCTCATATTTGAATGACTATATCTCTATTTTCAAGTAGTTTTAAAGACATGATCCTTTATGAGACTCATAGCAACACTAAAAGATAGGCCTCATTATCTCTGTCATTTTACAATAAGAAAATAAAAGTTCAAGTCCTCCAAATGCCAAATTCACTTCTCATTCCATTAACCTACAAAGCGAAACTCAATAGTTCATGTAGTTTGAACACATTGGTAAGTATAATTTCTAAGTAATTTTTTTTTAGAGACCTGTCTCAAGAGTCTTCCTGCTCTAAGACCTTGACTTTCATAGATAGTACTAATGCTTTGCTTTATTCCTAGAGTTAATACATATTTTATTAATGCTTTATTCCTGACTTACCATACATTTATTTGTATGAGATGATTAATTTTCCTTTTTATGTATTATGGATTGATTTTAACACACCATTTATTATACTAGTCATAGTCACGTGTTCTATCTCTTTAGTGCCCTCAAAAAACTCTTATGAGGGAATAATTCAAACACAAGATTGTATTAAATTTACCCATACCTGAGCTTTAACAGAGGTACTACATTGATGACCCAGCCAACTTCTCTGTCTTCACCAATAAAAATGCAGAACATAGCAACAGACCATCTCTTTTCACTGGTACCCTCTACTGCTTGACATACAGAGTGTCAACAACTTTTATTGAAGAAATACTGAATTTATGGTATTGCCATGTGATTCCATCACATTTTGGACCTTACCTAATATTATCTGCCCTAGTTAATTAAATAGAAACTTGCAAATGAGGCCTAGGAGAACCAAAAAACAAATTCTAAAAGAACTCTCTGCAATTTGCAACTGCTAACGCAACTTTCTTTGTTTCACTTTATTTCACTTAAGAAAATCCATTTGAGTTTTTGATTCAGAGACATTTTCATACTTTCAACTTGAAAAAGTATTCCCAACATCAAATATAAATTACTCCTTTAAAATACAATGTCACAAAACCTGGATCACAAAGTCACTTCCCTCTTTAGTCTTAAAGAAGAACGTGAATGATCTTTTACTCCAATTTAGAATATTATTTCAGAAAATTATTATTCAAATTTTTTTGAGAAACTTCCATATAAAGCCAAATTTTTACCAAACTAAGGTAAATTCTTTGTCAACTGAGAGCCTGAATTAAATGATTCCTTAGACTATTTTTCTAATTACAATATTCCATGTAAAGCAGTTTAGCTCTGCAATATTATCATCCAAATATCAACCAAATCAAGGATGATTAGATTTAATAGAGCCATTTTGGGTATGCATTGACTACTGAAGAAAAGTGAAAGTCTCAACATTTTTATTTTTCCTTATTTACCCCAAAATACACCATTAGTCACACGTGTCTCAGGATCTGGAATTTGTTTGATAAAAATGTTGAGTTCTGAAAAAGTAATCTTTCTTGTTTTATTTCAAATAAAATTATAGCTCTCTGATAAAGTGACATTCCCCTTTTTCTGTTTTATATTCAACAAGTGTATTAGTCTGTTCTCATGTTGGTAATAAAGACATACCCCAGACTGGGTAATTTAAAAAGGAAAGAGGTTTAATGGACTTGCAGTTCCACATGGCTGGGGAGACCTCATAATCATGGTGGAAGGAAAAGGAAAAGCAAAGACACCTCTTACATGGTGGCAAGCAAGAGAGCTTGTGCAGGGAACTCCCATTTATAAAACCAATAGATCTCATGAGACTTACTCACTACCATAAGAACAGTATGGGGGCAACTACCCCCATGATTCAACTGTCTCCACCTGGCCCCACACTTGACACATGGGAATTATTGCAATTCAAGGTGAGATTTGGGTTAGGACACAGCCAAACCAAATAAACAAGTGAAACAGTAAAATAGGATTTCTAAAAGTTGTCAACGTTGTGTTGAAATTATTTCATTTGGAGACATAAGGAAAGCACAAAAGGTGTCAGTCTTCCGTATGCCATTTCCTTAAGAATATTATTGTTATCATCTCATCTGGGAGAAGGGAAAGTGACAATGATAGAGTGTTTTGATTTCAAATGTACAGCTTCTAGTAAAAGCACTCCACTGGACTTTATATTAGTAAGCAGAACCAGGAACACAAAAATAGAAATGTTTTGGACTTGGCCTCCAGATTTACTAAATGTTGCTTCCTATCCATTAGCCAACCTTCCCACACTCACACTCATTTTATCTAAATTGCGTTTTAGCAGAAAATAAGCTAATTATAAGGACACAACTATTATCATTCAGTGCCCTGACAAGAATAGATGGCTCCTCCAAACTTGTGGAAAGAAAAAAACAAACTGTTTGCTTTTATCTTCTAAATACCATATTCTCCTGGATTTCATGGGAATATGGCTCCAGCTTTCCCTCTTTAGTAGA
Source organism: Callithrix jacchus (assembly GCF_049354715.1). Lineage (NCBI taxonomy): Eukaryota > Metazoa > Chordata > Mammalia > Primates > Cebidae > Callithrix > Callithrix jacchus. Next base: position 63,503,076 of record NC_133507.1, read on the forward strand.
TGTGCCAGGCCCTCCTGATCTGGATGTCTGCCTACCTGTGCAGACTCTAGCCACTTCCACGGACCCGACTTTATATATGTCCTACATGATAGCTCCTCTTTTTGGAATGCACTTCTTCTTTCTCCTCTACCCTCTTTGTGTGTCTATATAAATTCCTAGATAAAATAAAGACAGCCTAGATTCTACCTCCCAGTTTACAAATAAATAAATTTGATAACTTATAGTGATGGAAACGGGTGCCTTATGCTGTTCTGTAATATAAAATGGTGCCACACCTTTGGAGGGAAACCTATTGATATCTACTAGATTAAAAGGCACATATCCTTCTACCTGACAGATCCATTTCCTGACACTAGATACTAAAGAAAATGCCAAAGTGGAAAATGGAATCATAAAGAAATGTTTACACTAGTATTGTTTGAAATAGAAAGAGAGAGAGAGAGAGAGAGAGAGAGAGAGAGAGAGAGAGAGAGAGAGAGAAAATAATTTGTGTTTATTATCTAAGAACTGATTAAATAAATTTTGGTGTATCCATGTATATACAGAACAAAATATTTTAAGCAATAACAAGAGAACTAATTAGAGGTAAATTATATAACCTAAACAAGGTATACAGTCATATACAGTATGATGTCTTTCTTTGAGAAAAAAAAAAAATTGCAGAGATGAGTTCTCACTATTTTGCCCAGGCTAGTCTTGAACTCCCAGCCCCCAGAGCTCCTCCCACCTCAGCCTCCCAAATTGCTGGGATTACAAGCATGAACCACCATGTCTGGTGTCTGGTATAATGTTATTTCTGGAAAAAATACCGTAAAGCATGTATATTTCAGATGTTTGTAATACACAAGACATTTTACAGAAGATTCAAAAAAATTAATAGGATTGCCTCTGCAGACTAGGCCTGAGGGAAGAGAAACCAGAAAGTTAATTTTTTACTTAAAAGAGCCACTCAAGCTGGGCGCGGTGGCTCAAGCCTGTAATCCCAGCACTTTGGGAGCTTAGGAGGGTGAGTCACGAGGTCAACAGATCGAGACCATCCTGGTCAACATGGTGAAACCCCGTCTCTACTAAAAATACAAAAAATTAGCTGGGCATAGTGGTGCGTGCCTGTAATCCCAGCTACTCAGGAGGCTGAGGCAGGAGAATTGCCTGAACCCAGGAGGTGGAGGTTGCGGTGAGCCGAGATTGCGCCATTGCACTCCAGCCTGGGTAACAAGAGCAAAATTCCATCTCAAAAAAATTTAAAAAAGAGCCACTCAAGTCAATTGACATTTGAAATGTGACTTAGAAGGGTATATTGGGTGTTTGCTTGGTGTATCTAAATAGTATGTACAAGCAAGACTGCAAAGGGGAGTGGGAACACGCACAGACTGGTGAGCAGGGCAGAGTAGCTGATTTACAGATTCAAGGTGCAGAGAAGGAAGTGAGTAGGCTTTAAGAGTTGAGGCTGGATGTGAGCGTCAGGGCTTCTCAAACACCAGTGTGCATAAAATCACCTGGAGAAATCTTGCTAAAATGTAAATTCTTATTTAGGAGGTCTGGGTGGAGACAGAGTCCACATTTTCAATATCTCCCAAGAAGTGGAGATGCTGCCAGTCAGTGGCCACACTTTGAGAATCAAGGCTTTAAAACTCAGAAAGTATCATGGTTTTGTGCAGTCTGTGTCTTCACAAACATCAAGCAGAGCCAAAAAGCACTTCTTTTTAGAAAACGAGCTGAGATAAAAAAAAACACCTAATTAAATACGATGTTTGCAACATGAAGCTTCCGCCAAAGGAATCTTGCTGTCAAGTGTTCGTGATCAGCAGTTCTGCTTCATTAGCGTTTTCATTTCTAACAAATTTAGTCTTCTGGGGACTGAAGCTTCGCCAGATTGAGGCATGCTTCTGCCCTCACTACTCATGTGTTTAGTGTATTTGTTAGCTTGGTGAGAGTACTTCCAAACATAGTTATATTCTGTCACTTGCTGTGGAAGATTGAAGAATCTGAGACAAGAAGGAAGATATCAGGCCAGGTACAGCAACTCACACCTGTAATCCCAGCACTCTGGGAGGCTGAGGCAGGTGCATCATGAGGTCAAGAGATCGAGACCATCCTGGCCAACATGGCAAAACCCTGTCTCTATTAAAAATACAAAAATTAGCAGGGCATGGTGGCACATGCCTGTAATCCCAGCTACTTGGGAGGCTGAGGCAGGAGAATCGCTTGAACCCAGGAGGCAGAGGTTGCGGGTGAGCTGAGATTGTGCTATTGTACTCCAGCCTGGGCAACAGGAGCAAAACTCCTTTAAAAAAAAAAAAAAAAAGAAGGTCTCCATTTGCCTCCCTCTCAGCCTGCCACATGCTGCCCCTGGCATGTTTGACAAGAATCCAGGCTATAGATTTATCATACACCTAAAAACTATCTTGGGTCGGCTACACATAGACATGTCTTTTCCCCATTATGTCCTTATATGAGCTTAATGTGATGTAATCCTGACCAGTAAAGGAAGACTATTGTCTTCTGCTTGTTTGCCTTTGAACTTGAATTGCAGAGACTTTCCACCATGATTTTAATAATGAGATATTGTGGAGAGTTTTAGTATGACCTTATGATAAGTTTAGGTACTCTGACTTTGGGAGGCTGAGGCAGGTGGATCACGAGGTCAAGAGATCGAGAGCATCCTGGTCAACATGGTGAAACCCCATCTCTACTAAAAACACAAAAAATTAGCTGGGCATGGTGGCACGTGCCTGTGATCCCAACTACTCAGGAGGCTGAGGCAGGAGAATTGCCTGAACCCAGGAGGCGGAGGTTGTGGTAAGCCGAGATCGCGCCATTGCACTCCAGCCTGGGTAACAAGAATGAAACTTTGTCTCAAAAAAAAAAAAAAAAAAAAAAAAAAAGATTAGGTACTCTGGAGATAGACTGCTGCTTTCAGAATCACACTTAGACGCCTCCTTACTGTATTATCTTGGTCAAGATGCCCAACTATTCTGAGCCTCAGTTGCCTCATTTATAAATTCATGAAGATAACTTATTTTATGAGATTTCTGTGAGGTTTGAAGATCCCAAAATATATTGTCCTCAATAAAACTGACAATAATTATTATTTCTTTAAAATTATTCTTAGGATTGATTTAAAATAGTACTATTTGAATATCTATATTTATTCCTGAGTAAAAAATAGTACTGTTTGAATATCTATATTTATTCCTGAGTATCTATCTTGCATGATTTGGCTGTGCCCCACCCAAATCTCATCTTAAATTGTAGCTCCCATAATTCTCATGTGTTCTGGGAGGGACCTGGTGGGAGATAACTGAATCATGGGAGCAGTTTTCCCCATACTGTTCTTGTGGTAGTTATAAGTCTCATGAAATGGTTTTATAAGGGGTTTCCCCTTTCACTTGGCTCTCATTCTCTCTTGCCAGGTAAGGCATACCTTTCACCTTCTGCCATGATTACCCAGTCTCAGGTATGTCTTTAACAGCAGCATGAAAACAAACTAATACACCGTGCAATTTACAAAAGAAAAAGAGATTCGTTGGACTCACAGTTCCACATCACTGAGGCGGCCTCACAGTCATGCTGGAAGCAAAGAGGAGCAAGTCACGTCTCACATGGAAGGCAGCAGGCAAAAAAGAGATTGTGCAGGCAAACTCCTGTTTTTAAAACCTTCAGATTTTGTGAGGCTTATTCACCATCATGAGAACAGCATGGGAAAACCCCACTCCCACGATTCAATTACCTCCCACTGAGTTCCTCCCATGACACATGGGGATTGTGGGAGTTACATCAAGATGAGATTTGGGTGGTGACAGAACCAAATCATATCATTCCACCCTGGCCCCTCCCAAATCTCATCTTCACATTTTAAAACCAATCATGCCTCCCCAACACTCCCCCAAAGTCTTAACTCATTTCAGCATTAACTCAAAAGTCCACAGTCAAGTCTCAAGGCAAGTCCCCTAGAGCAGTAAGGAAGGGAAATGTGGGGTGAGAGCCTACACGTGGTCCTTACTAAGACACCATCTAGTGGAGCTGTGAGAAGAGGATCACCATTCTCCAGATCCCAGAATGGAAGACATACTGACAGCTTGCACCATGCACCTGAAAAAGTCACACTCAACGCCAGCTCATGAAAGCAATCAGGAGGGAGTCTGTACCCTGAAAAGCCACAAGGGCGGAGCTGTACAAGACCATGGGAACCCACCTCTTGCATCAGCGTGATCTGGATATGAGACGTAGAGTTGAAGGAAATCATTTTGGAGATTTAAGATTTGACTGCCCTGCTGGATTTCACACTTCCACGGGGAGGCCTCACTATCATGGCAGAAGGCAAGGAGGAGCAAGTCATATCTCACATGGATGGTAGCAGGCAAAAAGTGAGCTTGTGTCAGCAAAATGCCTTTTTTTTTTTTAATTTTTTATTGGATTATAGGTTTTGGGGTACATGAGCAGAGCATGCAAGACAGTTGCGTAGGTACACACATGGCAGTGTGCTTTGCTTTTCTTCTCCCCTTCACCCACATTTGGCATTTCTCCCCAGGCTATCCCTCCCCACCTCCCCCTCCCACTGGCCCTCCCCTTTTCCCCCCAATAGACCCCAGTGTTTAGTACTCCCCTTTCTGTGTCCATGTGTTCTCATTTTTCATCACCCACCTATGAGTGAGAATATGCGGTGTTTCATTTTCTGTTCTTGTGTCAGTTTGCTGAGGATGATGTTCTCCAGATTCATCCATGTCCCTACAAACGACACGAACTCATCATTTCTGATTGCTGCATAATATTCCATGGTGTATATGTGCCACATTTTTCCAATCCAGTCTATTATCAATGGGCATTTGGGTTGATTCCAGGTCTTTGCTATTGTAAACAGTGCTGCAATGAACATTCGTGTACATGTGTCCTTATAGTAGAACGATTTATAGTCTTTTGGATATATACCCAGTAATGGGATTGCTGGGTCAAATGGAATTTCTATTTCTAAGGCCTTGAGGAATCGCCACACTGTCTTCCACAATGGTTGAACTAATTTACACTCCCACCAACAGTGTAAAAGTGTTCCTTTTTCTCCACATCCTCTCATGAGACTTCTTTCCTGTCATGAGAACAGCATGGGAAAGACTCAGCATCATGATTCAATTACCTCCCACCAGGTTCCTCCTACGACATTGGGAATTGTGGGAGTTACAATTCAAGATGAGATTTGAGTGGGGACACAGCCAAACCATATCATACACTACCCAGATACTAGGATCTGTGCTAAGAGTTAAGGTATTAAATGAGATCTTTATCATAAAGATTTTTGTTCATCTCTGCAAATATTTGAAACACATGTGTTTGGTTTTAAGCAAAAAAAAAAAAAATGTTTTTAGAGAGGTGAGACACATTGTTCTTTTGCCCAGTTCCCACTAGCCCTTCACATCTGATAACCTAGAAAGAACGTTCCCAGAGCCCGACTAATGCTGGAACCCTGGAAGAAGCAGGAGCACTGGACTCCAAGGAATGCAGACCAGGGAAAGAAGTGTTGGGAGTGATAAAATGTGGGTTAGAAGTGGAATGAAGGACAGGTAGAGGGAAAGACTTTCAAAGCCCACTTTCTATATTTTGAGTAGCTTGGGGGCCTTTATCCACTGGCTTCCTTTGAATGCAGCCCAAGACAGGCATTAGCAGAAAATTGGATAGTCTCCCTCACCACATCTCACTTCCTAGCTTAAAGAAGCAGCTGTATTCCTCTTTAGTTAATCCTCTTGGTTGGGTCTTCTAAAGCTCTTGCACTCATTGGAATCTGGTGCCACTCTTTCACTCTTGCCTGGAATGGCCTTGACTCTCTATTGCTAGTTCCTGGGTGCTTCATCAACCGTGTTAATCCACTTGATCAATAGTTTTTTCATAATTATTTTTATTTTAACCATTTTAAATGTACTATCTACTTTCTGCCAGGAATCTGACTGCATCTGAGGTATAATATTAAAGTAGTAGATGGTTCATGGAAGGGTAACTCTGTTTGTGATGCCCAAGAGAGAAGACTTAGGGCAGATAGAGATTCCTATGAAGCTATTGCTGTCCTAGAGATCAGAAGGACAAGAAAAGGGGAGTACTATAAATAGAGTATTAGCTAACCGTTGTATGTGTGAGATTTATATATATATGTATATATATATGCATATGTGTGTATATATGTAATCTTAGAAACAACTACCGTGTAAAGTAAAGCAAATGATTGCTGAGTTTCATCTTTGCTAGGTGCATAGGAAAATCCACATCCTATATTTGCTTAGTCACAGAAAGAATAAGGGGAGCAGAAACGTCAAGGGTCACATCCGCTGTCAATTGAAGGGGTGCAGACTCAGAAAGTGTTCTTACCTACTTTATTTAGCCTGCTCTTTCTCACAAAGATGAGGAATGCTGGTGACTTTGATGTCATGATAGCAACCAGAATGCAAAAAGGACTTTCAAAAAGATCCAGTGGAACATGGATACAAGCGCTTTAGTCTCTGAGCTTCCTTGTGTATCAAGTGTCATAGAAAATGTTGAGACAAAGTGGTTCTGTCATTTCAACATCCCATAATGAGCAAAAGACTCTTTGCCTTTCATGCCACTGCAGGTGAACAGGTATGGGAGACTGCACTTAGGCATGAAAGAGCAGCTGCCTAGCACCTCTATCCTACACTCGCATCCAAGTGATCTCAGGTGTGGATAAGACATCTCAGTTCTCTGCTATTTGATATGAATAGGGGCAATCCCAAAAGCAGCAACTGAGCTCATGGGCCCCAAAATTTCCAAGGAATCTCTGGGAGAACAAGGCTAAATGTCATTTTCTGACCCTCGATGTGCATTTTTCTCCACTCACTTGCCAATTTCTTCAAATGGGCCTCAGTCCACGGAGTGGGCCCTAATGATCTCTGTCCACTAGAATAGAATTCTTGCCTTTCTCAAGGAAAGCGAGAAAAAGAAAAGATGTAACCAAATGCAATTTGTGTGAGTTTGTAAATTGATATCCAAAGATCAGAACTGCATACAGATGTGTCAAAAATGTTGATTTCCCCAAGAAATACAATAGCACCTAATTCTAACTACACTTGCATACTTTATGGATGGCTTTGCTGTGCTCCTGGCAAAGTCAATGGCTTTCTGCCTTTGAACATGAAAGAAAAAAGATGTTGACAAGAATCCTTTAGGGAAACAGGAACTACATATTTGCTTATGCTAAGTTACGGCAAAGTTCAGTTTTATTCTGTAAATAAAGCGTTGTCTTCATAAATATCAGCTATATCCTTTAGAGTAAAGAAAGTCTTCTTTATTAAAAAAATCTAATTGAACCTCTTCAATAGGTAGGCAGGTGAAGTCATTGCTATAAAGATATATTTAAATGGAAAATTGGTATTTGAGTTCCAATAAGTAATCAGTCATATTGCTCTCAGTAATGGCTTTTGTTGATTCATCTTTGCAAAGGATGTCAGGGGATAGGGGAGATTGCTGAATGGAATAAATCAGGTAAGAGCCCAAGCATTATGTTTAACTGACTTAAGAGCAAAGGAAAGAACACATAAACACAGAATAGAACCCACACAGTAACTTCATTCTTTATGATTGCTAAGACATTTTTATTATTTACATTTATGTTTATTTTCTCTTTATCCTCCAGTGGCAAATGATATAGACATAATGCTTTAAATATTGTGATGTACCTTGATCTGTTCTGAAGAACCAAAGCTTTATGAAATCTGGATACATTTAAAGGAGGGGTATAAAACTCAGGCATGTAAAATGTTGAATTTTGTCTCCCTATATGACCGACAACTGTCATATAAATGTGGTTTATTTGAAAAAAAGCAGAACACATATTTTTAGATTACATCTTGGCATTTCAAAGAAAGTATAGAACTTCAAGATAATTTGCTTCCTGGATATTTTCTGGGGCTCTCTTTGGGCCTGCATTCCTGAACGCTGTCAATGCTGCATTCTGCATACCCAGAGCTCGTGCCCTTGGGCTTGAGCACTTTGTGGTTAATATTTAAGAACAGCATGTAGAGCTAGATTGAAGGACAGTCATTTTCCTTATTCTTCACTAAGACCAATGTTGGTTAGTCCATCACCTTCTTAAACAGTAACTGCACTCCATCTCTCTGTCAAAACTTGAGTGAAAATCAATTGTGGCATATCTAGAAATAATTCACTCACTTCCATTTTGCTTCTTATGTGCTGATGTACCTTGCTCAATATTAATTTCCTTTAGAGTTAAACTGTGGAAAAACTTGAATGGACCTTTGTGGTATAAAACCATCTGTGTGACCTTGGACAAGTCACTGTGCCTCTCTTGGCATCAGTTTCCTTATATCCACAATAAGAACCCCTGCCTGCTGTATCTCTGAGAAGTTTCCAGCTCCACAGTTTCTCAATGATGAGCAAAACTCTATCCATAAAGCAGTGTAATGATTTGTGTAAACTGGCATTCTTTTTTATAAGGTCTACAAAGTTATTGTATCCTACATGTGGGTTTTGTTGGAATTCTATTCTGGAATTTTTATTCATCAGTACTCAGCAGATGTCATCAATTTATCTCCAGAAACAACCTTAATTTTACACAGACTTAGCATAAGTTTTGGGAACAACGACAAAAAAATAAGACATAGTTCTTACTCTCAAAAAGATTGTTGAGTGTGGTCAGACAGTGGGGAGGTACACGGAGGGTGGAGGAAGATGTCCCCAAAGATGAGAAGGTCCTGCAAATGGAGGAAACAAAGGAAGCAAAACAGTGAAGGCATAATGGCTCCTCCTTGTTCAGGAAAAGGTGAAAAGTTTGTTATTTTAAAAAATACCACTTTAGTGTCCTTTTCAGTAAATATTAATAATATAGTCTTACATTTAGTTGAAGAGGAAAAGATCGAAAATAAACCAGGCCCCCAAATAATAAAAGATTTAAAATTAAAAATATATACGGAGGACTATAGAGATTTTTGAAGTGCTGCTCTGTTGATGATATAATCAGAGGAAAAACTCTATTACATAAAGTGATAAGTAATTTTGTGATTTAGTACTCATTCTGAACCTATATTGTAATGCTAATCTCATCAGATGATTGGCATTCATACACTTAATTTCCCTTTAAGAAATCAGGTTCGTGTATTATTCTGTCTTGTTCATAAAACCTATTTATTTGGTTTGGGAATATCATTATTTCCTTCTCCAACACCAATGGCTGCCTATGTAATTGGAAGGAAATTGCAGTGAATCTTTCAACAAGGAGTAACTGCTTCCTTGAAATAATCATCTACAGACATAATTCTGGCTTCTGTGCCTTGTCTCGATAGCAGGGAAGGCAGAAGTCAACTGAAGAATCTGATTATCTCCATCATAATCCCACAGTTTCCCTTCTTTCTCTCTCACTTTTAATTACTGCATTGTGGTGAGTTAAGAAAAGCCTGTACTATTTTTTCTTCTCCACTACCAGAAAAAGAGAGAGAAAGAGAAAAACAAACTGGCCTTCTCTTTCTCTTAATCAGGATTTTCTAAAACTTCTGATAAAATTTTAAATAGTTTTATGTGTGCCCACAAACAAACTGATTCTAAAGATACTTCAACAATATTTCAGAATCAAATATGTAAGACAAAAGTCAATTATTTATGCTCATTATATTACAAGTCATTTAAAAAGTGGTTATCTGTGCATCAAAAATTGCAAACCTATAACAGTTGTGATTCAGTGAATTCCAGTTGCAGGGAAATCAAAAAATTGTAACATAAACTTACATAAAAACTATTTGGCTCTTGTCCTAAAAGAGAGTTCTTTATTGCAGTTTCTGCAGTTATTTGTCTGATAGCAAATAAATTTCACATTCATTTCTGGCTCACTTTGAAAAGTACAGGTTAATCACCAAAGGAAATATAAGAGTTTTCATTTTCTGCTAGGATATGCTTTCTATTTCTAAAATAGTGGCCCAGTACTGGTAAATGTTTTGTGAGAGCAAGAAATTGGTAATAAAATTTTGCAGAATGCTGCATTTACCAAAAGAAAACTAGGAAATTACATTTACAAAAGCAAAGTCCTTAATTAGTAAGTTACATTTACCAGGGATCACATCAGTATTGTGCTTTACCTGATTTTTCCAATCAAAAGGGAGCAAAGCCAGGATCTGTAGTGAGACAGTGATCCTGTAAATTTAAAATCATAAGATCTGAGTTCAAATCCTAACTCTAGCATTCGCCATCTGTGTTGGGATCACTCCCTGCTTCATCAGCAGACCTGCTAACACCTGAAGCAGGGACTTCAGGTTGCTCAGTGACCATAGATTCCCAAACAAATGGCAGGGGAATTTAAAAACATTTCTGCCTTAAAACTCAAATGTCATTTATAATTCCAAACAAAGGAATCCAGAACTCAAAACATAATAATTTGGCCATTACCTTGGGAAATTTTGAGCTAAAAATTAAGAATGGCTTCCTTCTACTTGGTAGGCATAAAGTTAATTAATAAATTCTCTTTATAAGTCAGCTGGAGAAAAGTTTCAGAATTCCACAACCCCAGGAGATGGATATTTGAAAGAATGTTTTTTATAACAAATTGCCTTTATTTTCTATGCAAGAAAATATTAAAGAATATTCACCTATTAATTACACGAATTCCCCAGCCTTCTGATAACGAGGTAGTTCTTTCTTTGAACTCCTTCACCATCTAACGGCAACAAGAGACTCTCCTACATGCCTTAAAACTCGCAAACAAAATTGTCTGGCACATCTCTTTCCACCTGGTGACCTCACTCTCTCTTTAATACCCAAGATCTATTGACAGAGATGATGTCCCATTATAATACTCCCTTTTATGTTCTGGCACTGAGCGGTGAAACCGACAAAGCTAGAACAAAGTAACAACCACATTCTCAGGACAGAGAGTATTACAAAAAGTAAAGGACATCTTATGCCTTCATTCTCTTTCCCTTGTTAGGAACTCTCATTAAAAGGCACAGCCCACGCCCCCTCAGCCAGTTTAGCAAGTCCATGTATTATTCACAGATTGAAGTATTGTCACCTAGGAAGTGGGCAGCTAATTTTTTCCAACTTCTGAGACAGGATTACAGAGGGTTTCCTGGAGTGGCTAACTTTATGGATGGGGCAGAGGAAGGAAATTACTTTTTTGTTCTTTGAAGTTGGAAACTTAACAGTCAGAAAGAGACAAAATTCTCTCTCAATAAATTAATCTATAAAAAATAAATGAAATGTAAAGCTGGTTCCACACGGAGTTTACATTCTGGGAGCCAAATAAGATACATACATAAAACTCTTAGCACGTCAAATGGGACAGATGCAGTAGCGATATAAGATATCACAGAGTTTTGTTTTAATATCTTTTGCCAACTTTAAAAAATACATTTGTGATTTTTAAGAATATATTACACTAATTTAACAAAAATCTCATATTTTGCCTTCATGCCCGGCCTTAAACATAGAATATTTAAAGTTACTAATATTGTAAAACTGTTTCAGCTCTGATTAATGAAATGTCTGTGTACAGAATAATGAACTATTAGTTAGTAGTACTCTTTGGGCCATGCTTGAAATATTGGCCTTTTCTCAGAATCTGTATGAGAATAGCCACTTATCTCCTAGGCTCAATGCTTTCAATTTGTCAAATGACCATATTTCATAAGATAAAACATAAAACAGTTTTGTAATTAACAAAAGAAAGAAGATTCTATCTGCTGATAAAATAGAAAAGACACTGGAGAAGAGAATATTTGACCCAGACATTTAAAATATTGGTAGAATTTGCCATGTATAGATGGATGAAAGGTCTGCCGAGAGAAGTAAAGGTTACGAACACAGACATGGAGGCGGAAGAAGGACACTGTGCACACTGAACGCGTTGTACCTTTCCATTTCACTGACATGTCAGTGTAAACTCCACAAAGGGAGGGTTTTGATCTGGTTTGTTCGCTGATGTTACATACGTACCTGGAAAAGTGCCTGGCATATATCAGGTGCTTGGAGAACTGAATAAATGAAGTGTCTGATGCCCAGAATATGAATAATGCCTGATAGATGCAGTACTGGCAGCTTTCTTGAAGTTAATGAAGTGGTTAGGACTCCATAGACTAACAGAAAATAAGTTAAATTAAGCAAAAATGGAGTTTATTTGAGTCTACCATGGAACTCAAATTCAAGAAAGTGTTTGGATCTTGAGGGAACTGGAGGTGGAAACAGGAGCACCATTGGGAACCCAGGGAGTTTTCTGGCTCTGTCTTTTGTCTCTTCTTCCTCCACGTCTTGTGACTGCTTTCTCTCGGCATCTGGGCCCACCTGGTCCTGAGTCCCTACGGTGAGGAAGGCTGACCCCTTCCCTCACCATGAAGGAACAGTTGCCAGAATTACATGTAATGGCTGTCTTTGACCAGGTCAGCTGCGTAGATACCCTCTCCTGCTCCAGTCCTGTGTAGCAAGAGGGTAGGTTTACCACTAAGGATCAGGGTAGAAGGGCTATCAGGAGAATTGTTAAGAGCAGACACTCAAAAAAATTGGCACCTATAATATATAATTAGAATACATTGCATATTATATTCTAGTATAATATAATGTGGCCAGGATGTTCTTATTTTGTACTTCTACGTACCTAAACTCTACTATTCACATGGACTATATTAGTCTTTAAAAAAAATCTCCTGTTAGTTCATGCAGTTCCCGCTCCCTTTTTATCTCTAACATCCTGGTAATCATTTATGAGTAGTTGATCAGCTCTCTCCTCAGCGTGTTTCAACTTTGCCCTGACTCTCCTATATACTGGGCAGCATCATTTCCCAGACACTGAGTAACTTCAAATGAATGCACTCATACTACTCTGATTGGCTTTTGGGAAAGTATTGGATAGAGTTTTTGAGCTCAAGCAGGAAATTATCTTACTTAATTTCTTTCCTTTATAGATAAAAAGATGGATCCACAAGATGGACCCGTTAGTTCATAATTAAGGGCTAGTAAATGTTTTGTAAACATAAAAATCAAAATTACTTTTCTGTGATTCTACAACAGGAAAAAATGATGATCTTTTAAGTATGTTGAAAAGAACAATTAATTGTTCTTTGGGTTCTTGGGACCAACAGCCTTAGTTTTATTGCTATGCAAGCTATATAGCCTTGAATAAATCTCAATAAGGCTCAGAAACCTTCAGAGTTCTCCCAAATGTGGGTGAAGGGGAGAAAGGAAGCAAAACACACCGCCATGTGTGTACCTACCCAACTGTCTTGCATGTTCTGCTCATGTACCCCAAAACCTAAAATGCAATAAAAAATTTAAAAAAAAGAAACCTTCAGAGTTCTCAATTATACAATAGAAATAATTATAATTATAATATCATTAATAATATATCTCTCTCCATCCTGTAGTAAGGAAGAGAAAAATTAAAAATTGAAGGTCATGTTGATAAATGATAAAACACAGGAAATGACTGTAATAAGAAGTGTGTTAGGTGGCAAGAGAAAAATAATGAGGATGAAATATTTACTGCCAATGACTAATCTACACATAGTTCATTGTGATTTGATTTATGACAGAATGTTTAAGGCTGATTCCATTTTATAATACAGTATATAACATGAAAAGCTCTACTCTCATTTCCTAGAGTTATAAATAGTTTAGCATGGATTTCCATTTTCATAGAAAAACCTGATATTCATGGTTATCATAATTCTATCTTTGGGTAATAGGCAATTGGACTCTCTCTCTCTCTCTCTCTCTCTCTCTCTCTATATATATATATATATATATATATATATATATATGCTTATTAAAATGGATTATTATAATTAAGTTCTAGATTGTGTCCACAAAATGGGAAAACATTGGAGTAAAATATAGTAAAATCATAGAAATTGAGAGTGGATTGAAATTCTTGTTTAATCTATAATTACAGATGAAGATAGTAAAAATGTAAATGTCCAAAGAAGAGTTCAGTGGCTTTCTTAAAGGCACGTGCTGATCAGTGTTGAACTTGAAGTAAAACACATTTTGTGACTCTGAGCTGTTCACTGTAATATAGAAACCTACTCTTAAAACACAATATTCAAACAGAAAAATTTCAAGCCATAGATCTGTAATAAAGGGCCACCTGATTGTCTCCTTGTGGAATAAAAAGACAATGTTTTATTTATGAAATGTATCATTTTTATGGATAACAATGATTCGTATTAGGAATAAAGCAACATTTTCAAACAAAAATAATGCTGAAATTTTTCACATCCTACTTGAAAATAGCTATATTTACTTTAAACTTTTTCCTCTTTGAGTCATTAAGTTCATGATATTATATAGCAATTGGGAAGCAAAGAGAAGCAATAGTGAGAGATTAAAGAAAAGAGAAAAAAAGGAGGCTGAGAGAAAAGAGGTTTAGGAAGAAATCATACATCTGGATTGTGAGAAAGTGTTTAATATTTAGCCACTAGATGGCGATGTAATGTAAGGTGCTGTCTTGACTTTTTTTTTTTTTTTTTTTTTTTTTTTTGAAACAAGCTATTTGCTGATTTGTATTAGGTACCATACAGTGAAGCGAGGATGAAGCCGAGAGGATACTGCAGAGGTCTCTAGTGCATGTGTGTATGTGTGCGTTTGTGTGTGTTTGTGTGTCTGTGTGTTCTGCCCCAGTGAGACTGCAGCCCTCGTAAATACTTTGTCACCTTTTGCAAGAAGGAATCTGAACAATCGCAACTGAAGGCACATTGTTATCATCTCGTCTTTGGGAAATGCTGTTTCTCACTGCAGATGGGTAATTTTCCTTTTAGTCAGGTAAGCCATCTAATTGTTTCATCCAGATTTTAAGTGTATTCATTCCAGTTATTCCTTTGGAAAAAGAGCCCATGGAAATTCAGTTTGGGCAGAGCAGGAAGTCCATTTTTGTATGTGTATTCAGACCAAGTGTCCCCCTCCTCCCTCTCTTCCCCTTCTCCTCCCCTTCCCTCCCCTCCCCCCTCCTCTCTCAACCTTCCATGAACTGAAATCAGGTTTGTTTTGCAGTTCAGCATTTTGGTAGAAGATGGGATTCTTTGGCCTGAAATAGCTTGGCACCTGACCAGTTCTTGCCTTTGCTTGCCTTTATCCTATTCAAGGTCTCCTTTGATCCTATCGAAGCCCCCTCCTTCACTGATGCTTTGGAAGTGTACTAGCTGGCTATGAATAGAGGTCATATTGTTCTTAAGGACAGAGCAAAAATTAGATCTCAGTTTTAACTCCACAGGAAGAAAGAAGGCAGTAGGGCTGCTGCTGGAGCCTAGCATTGCAGGGGTATTCAGCTTCCTGAGACTGAGGCTGGTCTTTTGAGAAGAAATGCCTCATGCCTTGGACAATGAGAGGGCAATGATTTTTCCCCACTGACTCCTAGCGAGCCACACTAAAAAAGGAGCTAGAGGGAAGTGGTAGAGTCCCCTTTTACATGCAATGCCAAATAGGAAAGATTGACTTACTTTTACTTAGACAGAGGTCACAATCAGCAATGATACTGCAGATGCTGCTTGGTTCCTAGTGTGAACCGTCTTGCTTTTCCAAACAGCACAAGAATTATTTCTGGGTGGAGGTGAGGCTTGTCCAAACGCCTTTGTTATCACGGATTCCCTGACTCCTACCTGTTTGAGGTATATGTTTAAAGACCCGATACACTTGCCACTTTTACTTCTCATTTCTTTTTGTTCTCTTTGGTTACTTACTGGCAACTGTTATTCCTTTTAAACAAATCAGTCTAGAGTGGTGGGTAGGTTCTTTTCCTGCCCAATGCAACAATTAAGTCAAGGCATGGTATCTTGCCGTCAATATGTGCATGTGACTAAATATTTCTTAGCGCAGTAGCAAACTTGCAAATTGCCAAGTGCTATAGCTATCACACCTATAAAATGTGGCTTCTTTTTCTATTGATTTGCAGATTCACATGGTATTTCTGATGTGCTAGTATAGTAACAGAGCATATTTCTCCAAAAAGCACTTTAAATCATCCCAAGAGGATGTTGCCAGACAGAAATAGGAAAATTCCATCCTAGGGTTGGTGATTCCTGCTTTAGTTTCTCCTGCCCAGAGAAGTGGGTAGCTTACCTTTCATATTTGCTGCAATACCTGGCACGCTGGGGTGATGCAACTGGGAGCTTCTGCACGTTCTGACACTTTTCTTCCCCTCAGCTGTGCATTTCAGGAGAATAACTATGGCAAAAAAAAAAAAAAAAAAAAAAAAAAAAAACTCCTTTAAAACTCTCTTTTATGGTTGTTGCTTTTGTAATTGCTCTGAAGCAATTACAAAATCACATCTCTCTTCTAGGAGGAGTGTTGCAATTTAGGTCTTCCTTCACAAAGCTCCTGGAAGAGATTTTTAGCTGGTGTCTATTTTAGGAACATAATGTGTAGACAGGAATGAATGGCCATAGAGATTTACGGGAAACCAATTTCGTGGAGAGGGTGAGGTAACATCATAAACCACTAGAACAGAGCACAAGTGGCTGGTTATATTACAGGGACCCGGCAATGGAATTAGTTTTCATTAAACTCACTGTAACTCATTTGTGTGGCTTTTCTTCCTCCTCCCTTCACATTGTTTGTCTGTTTTGTTTCAAATATTTGTACAGGAGAACAGGATACCCAAAGTGCTCATACTGGTAAAAATAACACATTAGATTTTGCTGCCAATACTAATAGGCTTTGTTTACATGCCCCTCTTGCTAGGAAATGTGCTGTGTGGATACTCGTTTATTATGAAAATTTCTCTTTAAGACATGGCAGGAAGGATTCCCAATCTATGGGTTGGGGCAGAGGGGGCACAAGTGTTAGCCTAATTAATTATACAGCATTCAAGAAGGTACTGAGGAGCTCAGCCAGGATTCTGCTGTGCCAACCAGAGGTACCAGGGGCAACCAGACCCACTAGTGACCCAAAGTAAACGCTATCACCACCAACAGAGGAATCCAGTAAGAAACATTCTAGTTCCTTGTTTACAGGGTACTATCAGGGAATCCAGAGATTCAGGGAGGGTAAACATAAGAACACTTCATCTGTGTATTGCTGACGAAGAAGGCAAAAACTGGGGCTTGCTTGGTGTCACCTCTACGACTTCACTGACAAGGCATTTCCCAAGGGTTTATGTTGGTGTAAGCATGACAGTGACACACAAAAGCATCCCTCTGAAATTTAGCCTGGGAACCTTGAAAGGTGTGGCTTTCTTCCTGGTCAGTTGGAGAGGCTGAACCTACTACTTTCTCCCTGTACTTGCCAAAGGGCACAAAGCCTGTGTTCTTCCAGCTACCTCAGAAGGGGGAGGCTGGGAGAAACAGATCCCAAAGAAGCGGGGGGAGAGAATCAGCAATTGAAGGTGACCTGTATGGTCACCCTTAGGGTCAATGAGCCTGTGACCTGTAAGGCTGTCACTTCCCTTTGAAATCCTAATTAGTGAATGAAACATGTTTTCCAGCTCAATTTAGATTAATTAGTTTAGGGTAGGGTGGGAAGAAATTTATTCTCATTGCACTTGTGATCAGAAAAAATAAGTTATGCCAAATTTCTCCAAGCTGCCCCAAATTTTGCTTTTCTAACTTTTAAATTTTGTCCACATTCCTAGATTTCTATTTATTGTTTTATTTAACAAAAACGTGTAGAATTTGCTCTGTACCAGCCACTATCCTAAGCAGTACTTTGCAAATATGATCTCATTTAATCCTATGAGGTAGGTACTATTGTTAATTGTACAGGTGAGAAAACCAAGGCACAGTGAGGTTCAATTAACTTGCTGGGTTATACAGGTAGTAAGTGCGGAACCCAGGCAGGTCAGCCACAGCATGGCCATGGAGTCCATGCTCTTGACATTTCCTCATTATCCATGTGATTGTGGAGCTACAGCTTAGCCAAGAGACTCAGGACTCTTTTGGTGCAGTCGTACATGACAGCTGTATGCGTCTGCTTTCTGACATGCCAAAATTCCAGAAATAGTTTGCTTTAGAACGATTACCCAAATCCACTCCATTTGTTTGTTCATTTCTTGTTTTTTTGAGACAGAGTCTCACTCTGTCATCCAGGCTAGAGTGCAGTGGCACGATCTTGGCTCACTGCAATCTCTGTCTCCCAGGTTCAAGCAAATCACCTGCCTCAGCCTCCTGAGTAGCTGGGACTGCAGGTGAGTGCCACCATGTCCAGTAAATTTTTGTATTTTTGTAAAGACAAGTTTCACTATGTTGGACAGGCTAGTCTCGATCTCTTGACCTCAAGTGATCTGCCTGCCTTGACCTCCCCAAAGTGCTGGGATTACAGGAGTGAGCCAACATACCCAGCCATTTGATCATTTAAAAAAAGGCACTCTTCTATACAATAGAAGATAGAAGGGTCTGTGTACTAGGTGTGGGAATGTGGTGAATAAAACTAAATTCCTACCCACATGCAGCTTTCAGTCTGGTAATGGAGTTAGACAATAGGCAAATCAATGTGCAAAGAAATATTAGTAAATGGACTTTTTTTTTAAGAAAAATAGTGCAAGATAAGGAGATAGTGATGATGAGAAGGGCATGCAGTGACAAAATAATGAAAGAGGTGAAGATATTTAAGCAGAAATCTGAATGAGGCCAAAGATGGAGTGAATAAAAGTTCCTGAAAGGTGAAGTGCGTCACAAGTATGAATAGTGGCACGAACTCTGTAAGTCATCCTATATGTAGCAGAAACAGACAGAAATAGCATAATAGAGGTGTCCAGCCAGATCTTTGGAATCTCGAAGACTGGGCTTAGGGCTCTAATTGCCCCTGACTTTTTTTTTTTAATAATTTATTTATTTTACTTTAGGTGCATACTATATCTGGCATTTCTCCCCATGTTATCCCTCCCCACCATCCCCTCCCTCCCCACCTCTCATTGTCTCTCCCCTACCCCCCCAGCTGTCCCCTGTGTGTGATGCTCCTCTTCCTGAGTTTACATGGTCTTGTTGTTCAACACCCACCTATGAGTGAGAACATACGGTGCTTGGCTTTCTGTTCTTGGGTGAGTTTGCTGAGAATGGTGGTTTCCAGATTCATCCAAGTCCGTACAAAGGACATGAACTCATCGTTTTTTATGGCTGTGTAGTATTCCATGGTGTATTTGTATCACATTTTCTTTGTCCAGTCTATCATTGATGGGCATTTGGGTTGGCTCCAGGTCTTTACTATTGTACACAGGGCTGCAGTGAACATACATGTGCATGTGTCTTTATAGTAGAACAATTTATAGTTCTTTGGATATATATCCAATAGTGGGATTGATGGGTCAAATGGAATTAGAACAAATCAAAGAGTTTTGTTAAATAAATTTAAAATTCAATGTTAACAAATTACTAGGTTAGCAAAAATATAAATCAGTCATTTTCACACACACAAAAAAGTTTTGACAGTTTGTAAAGTTCTCTGAAAAAATTCTGCAGTTCTTAGAATGCAGTGAAATTGCCTCAAAAATGTTGGAAAGGACTGGTCCAAAGGTAGTGAGTTATCTCAATTGGTTGTTCAGAGTCAGTTACAGATGAAACTCCTTATACAACTCTTTCCCTTCTTCTCACTACTGCTCTTGACTAGTCTAAAAACTTAAAAAAAAATTTTAAATATTGAAAGATACCATTTGATAAAAACATTGTTTGAATTAGATCATTGGTTATATTGCTACATACTATCAGTAATAAACAACCCCAGTCACCCAGGCAGTCTTTCTTCCTCCAGAAATGATCAAACCGACGAGGTGCAGGCAAGAAAGAAACATTAAGGATGAAAATCAGTGCTTACATCCCCCATGGAGGCCAGGACACAGAAGCTGCTCGGAGGGATTTGAGCAAATCATTTTTTTGCAAATGAATCAGTAGGAATGTGATTTCAAAATAATTGGATAAACATCAACTTTCATTTTCATCTGTGTTAAAACTTTTGTTGTTATGTTTTTTTCCTTCAAAATTCACATTCCAAGGACTTACCTTTTTATTTTTCTTCACTATTTGCTTCCACTCATTCTCAGTTACCTATTGACACTGTCATTCTTCTCTAGAAAATGTGAATTTGCTTCTCTTCTAACTTAGAATCGACTTGACTTTTTAGGTTATCTCTTTAAATGGTCAAAAACCTTTGGTTCTCGTATTTCCTATTCCTCCTTTGGTGTTCTACCTACAAACTTTAATTTAATTTTGATGAAGAATCTACTTTATTATTACTTTTTTTTGTCACTTGTGCTTTTAGCCTTATATATAAGAAACCGTTGCCTAACTTGAGGTCATAAACATTTATTTCTTTTTTTTTTTTCAACCAGTTGTATGGTTTTAGCTCCTACATTTAGATCTAGGATTCATTTTGAGTCAACTTTTCGTATATATAGTGAGATAGGGGTCAGCATTATTCTTTTCTTTGTTCATATCTAGTTGTCCCAGCACCATTCATTGAAAAGACTCTTCTTTCCTCAGTGAGTTGTCTTACTAACATTGTTGTTCATGCATTTATGATTTTAGCATCAATTATTTTTTATACTGGGTGCTAGAGATACATCTTTTAAGAAAAGGTGGGCCGGGGGCGGTGGCCCAAGCCTGTAATCCCAGCACTTTGGGAGGCTGAGGAGGGTGGATCATGAGGTCAAGAGATCAAGACCATCCTGGTCAACATGATGAAACCCCATCTCTACTAAAAATACAAAAAACTAGGTGGGCATGATGGCGCGTGCCTGTAATCCCAGCTACTCAGGAGACTGAGGAAGGAGAATTGCCTGAAACCAGGAGGCGGAGGTTGCGGTGAGCCGAGATCGCACCATTGCACTCCAACCTGGGTAACAAGAGCGAAACTCCATCTCAAAAAAAAAAAAAAGAAAAGAAAAGAAAGAAAAGAAAAGGTCAGTGAGATTCTTTGTTCTTGAGAATCCACATAACTTTAAAGAATCAGCAAACTGGTCCATAACTGTTAAACACTTTCTTGATCTAACTCCAGGACAAATATTTTCTTCTTATTATTGGAAACATTGATTTGTGACTCTACAGAAAATTTAAGGAGATAATCATACACAGTTCAGTAATAAGGAAATATTTCCAGGAAAAGGTTACTATTTATTTCAAAGAAACTGTATTGCACATTCTTTCCCAAAGTTATACAAATGTTATCCATGTTCTTTGTAATATATGTTGCTTGTTTGCTTTTGTTTCGTAAATACCATTGGGGAAACTATTGAACTTGAGATTTTTCAAGTTTGAATAGTGTGCCATTCAAATAGGGTTGGTTTTTGTATTAGTCAACTTGGGCTACCAGGACAAAGTACCATAGACTGGGTTGCTTAAATAACAGTATTTATCACAGTTCTGGAGCTTGAAGTTCAATAACAAGGTGTTGGGAAGTTTGGTGTCGTCTAAAGCTCCTCTACTCGGTTTGCTCATGTCTGGCTTTTCCTCAGAGCAAGTACATCCCTGGTGTCTCTTTTGTGTCTACATTTCATATTCTTTTAAGGACACTAGTCAGATTGGATTGTGGTTCAACCTAAAGGTCTCATTCACTTAATCACTTCTTCAAAGGCTCTGACTCCTAGTACAGTCAGTCACATTCTGAGGTACAGGAGTTCAGGACTCCAACATATGGATTTGGGGAGAATATAATGTAGCCCCTAATAGTTGTCTTTGTTTGTACTTGATGACGACTAAAATCATAACCAAAGAAGATTAAATTGGTATGTTTTTTATTGTGGTTATTTTGTAAATGTTGGATTTTAATTATCCATACCCTCCTCCTACTGGATAATAAGGAGTTATCTGTGTGTGTTAAGATTCTAATAAAGGCAATTAATTAGGTTTGTAATTACAGGCATGATGACTAAGTGGGGGCAGAAGTAAAATGATGGTGACATTGATTCCACTGGTATGCCTTTAATGTCACATTTACATTCATTATCTGTGATAAGAAGTAAGATGCTTATTTCAATGAGGAAAGTGACAGAAAAGTATATAAAATTAGGTATTCATGGGAAATTGGTAAAAAAATTGTCAAACTATTACAGTAAGAAACTGATACCGAGTCAGGTTAATTTAAGTATAAAAGCAATGTCTTCAAAAGATATTACAGTTCACAGAGTCGAGGAGTAGTTATATAGTTTCACAGAGTGAAAAATGCCAGGAGCAGAGAAAACTATAAGAGCAGATAACCCAGTTGTTGCACTTTTTATTAGTTTCTGTAAAGTGCTATAATCTAGAATGAATCAGCTCAACTGCTTTCAGGCTTCTCTTTCTTTCTTTCTTTCTTTCTTTCTTTCTTTCTTTCTTTCTTTCTTTCTTTCTTTTTTTTTCCTGACATTCATGTTTAACACCAAAGTTCCAGGAAGTAAACGTCTGGTTGGTCAAGTTTGGGTCATGCATCTGATCCTTTTAGCTAAGAGTAAACTGGACCCTTTGAATGACAGTTCCACAAAACTATCCCCATGTAAGAAAACTAAATTGACCCAAACAAAATTTTAGACATTAACAACAGTCTACATAGGCCAGGCACTGCAGCTCACACCTGTAATCCCAGCACTTTGGAAGGCTGAGGTGGGCAGATGACCTGAGGTCAGGAGTTTGGGACCAGCCTTACCAACATGGTGAAACCCAGTCTTTACTAAAAATAGAAAAAATTGGCCAGGTGTGGTGATGTGCACATGTAGTCCCAGCTACAGGATACTGAGGCAGGAGAATCACTTGAACCCGGGAGGTGGAAGTTGCAGTGAGCCAAAATCATGCCACTGCACTCTGGCCTGGTGCCTGGATGACAGAGTGAGACTCTGTCTCAAAAAAAGAAAAGGAAAAACAATCTGCATGCACAATGTTGAAAGGTTGAAAAAATGGTAAAATAAATATAGTCTATGCAAATGATGGAATATTATGGTGCCATTAACATAATGTTTCAAGGAATATTTAATTCTATGCAAAATTGCCCAGGATATAATAATATATTAAAAAGTACCAGAAAACATATATGTGTACATATAGTATGGTCTCAATTATGGAACAAAAACTAACATATTTTTGTTTAGAAAAAGTTTGCCAATAATATAATAGTTACCTCTGGTTTACAGAATTAGAATTTCTGTTTTCTTCTTCATAAAGATTTTGTTTTAAAAAATAGACTATTACATCATATTTTTTCTTATGACAAAAGTCATACATAAAGCGCAAGTAACACATAAAGCAAAAACAAAAATATAAAACACTAAAGTAGATAAAATAACTTGCAATTTTACACAACAAAGTTATCATTATTAATAATTTATTTTTTCAAACACTTTGGTATTGTTTTCTTTAAAAAAAAGTCCAAAATAACCATATATTGCCTTAAAAACTGGAATAAAGGTTAGTGTACATTAGTTTTCAAATAGAATTTAGTAAATCTATTTCATGCAAAGATACTCATTGTGTCTTTAATCAAAGTAGTAAATTTAGTTCAAGTTATTGATTAAACAATTAAATGTTAGAATATTTTATCTCTTAGAATATTAATAAAATTAGGCCACAAACCTTGTATAATAAAAGTACAGCATTTTGAAAATTTTGTAACAATGGAAAAGCTTTGAAAATGTGTCTGATATAAAATTAGACTTGAAATACCAAATTGGTGGTGTTCTGAAAATCATGTTACTTGGAACCCAAGTTTTCTCTTTAAAGCTCGGCATAAATTTTCCAAAAAATTATCTTATATTTATGAAAAATCTACTATTTGCAATGGGTTGTTTTAGCAAAACTTGACCTCATATTGAAAAATTTAGAATACTGAAGAATAAACAAGAAGCATCTGTAAATACTGACATAGTGTGTACTTAAAATTTTAAACTATTTAGAACCAAATTCATCAAGTTGGCAAAATCAAGTTACTAGATTATCAAAGAAAATGATAAGTGAAAATGAGCCAAAGGTGGCAAAATGAAGTAAGAGAGGTAATTATTAGGGTATGCTGCATTTGGGGATGTGAAATTATTTGTGTTGAGGATGTGCAGAGAGAAATCTGTGTGAGGAGGAATAGATTTTTAATGCTATAACCTAGTAATATCTAGATCAGGGGTCCCCAAACCCTGGGCCATGGACCAGTATCGGTCCCTGGCCTGTTAGGAACTGGGTCACACAACAGGAGGTGAGCAGTGGGCCAGGGAACATGACCGCCTGAGTTCTGCCTCCTGTCAGATCAGCAGTGGCATTAGATTCTCAGAGGAGCACAGATCCTATTGTGAACTCTGCGTGCATGGGACTAGGTTGTGCCCTCCTTATGAGGTTCTCATTCCAGCCCCTACTCCCCACAACGTCTGTGGAACAATTGTCTTCCACAAAACCGGTCCCTGGTGCCAAAAAGGTTGGGGACTGATTATCTAGATTATAGTAAAACAAATATTCATAGTTTTAAGATTAAAGAGAAATGATTAAAGATGAAAAACCAGAACTCAGAGTTTCCAATTACATATTCGTAGAGGAAAGAAAGCTAAGAGAATTCTGTCACATACATATTTCAGTCTAAGAAATTCAGCAGATTTGAAAATCCTGGAAAGAGTTACTTTGAGACTTCACAAATGCTACCAGGCAGCAGTTTTGATATTACCTTGGAATGTGATATGCCACTTAAAAAGGCCAGTGGTATTTTGAGCTATGTATGTCAGTGTGTTGGGATGAAACCTAGGAGAAAACAGACTGGTATCAGGTCTAGAATACCATCATTTCGGTGGCACCTGGACCTCAGCGTTTCAGGTTTCAGGTGATTTGAGGAGCCTGTGAGGTCGCACACTAATATTTAAGGCCTTTAAAGGGTTATAGACCAACTTGTATGAATGAAGACAAGAGTGCCTTTGGAAGACGTTCCAAAAGGAAGTTTGAGCTCACTTAAGAAGAACCTAGCCACTGCACTTCATCCTGGGCAACAGAGTAAGACTCCATCTCAAAAGAGAAAAAAAAAGAAAATAGGACTGTGATTTTTCTTCCTGAAATGTCTGTGGAATAGCAAAAAGTGGAATCTTGGCTGTATCTCTTCTGGGACCACACTTTATGTTACTCTCCCTGACTCTCTCTCTCTCTCTCTTCATTCCTAGGCATTTTGTTTTATTCTCTGTTTTTGCATACTCTGTTCATTTCTAATCCTTCCATTCAGTAAGTTAAGAAAACATATTTTCACAGTCATGTTCTCAGAATATTCATCGTCTTTGATGCATATATAATATAATTTAAAAAATCAAAAAATGTTTAATGTGATTTTAGCAGCTATTTTCAAAACAGACACTCTTGCATTCCCTTGAGACTTTTTAAAAAATTCATCAAGTCAAAACTATTTTCGTAATTACACAAAAACATTATTTACCTTTTTCACTGTGTTGACATTTGGAAGAACAATGAAAACCCCCAGCCTTAACACTTATCAAGACAGTGACAACAAACTGTACTGTCATTGTATTCTTTACTGTCATTTATTTGCAGTAAAAATAAGTAAACAAGTAAATAAATAAAATTAAAGACAGTTGCACTAAAGGAATGTCTTTGACAAAACAGTAAAAATTAATTTTATTTAATTAATTTCTATACCATTAAGTACATGTTTTTAATATTCAGCATACATTAAGAAATACAAAATACACATGAAGAACATCTGCTGTATGTCAACTCTGATGTTGCTTGTCTCAAGGTAAAGCACTTAGGTAGTTGTCTGAGTTGCAAGCTAAACTAGTTACACTTTTATAGAACACTATCTTTACTTTAAAAAATGACTGAGAGACAAATTGTGATTATTCAAACAGATATTGAAAAGGTGTATTTTTGAAAATAAATGGAGACTGTCATTCTACAAATACATTTGACAGTATTTATTGTCAGTGACAAAATTTGGCCTTTCAAGAGAAAATTATTATTTTGAAAAAGATACATCTGTCATCATGAGCTCAGCAGCTTCTCAAAATTTACAGGGTTTCTGATGCTATTAGTGGTAATATTAACAGATGAATAATGAAATCTTTCAATATTTTGAAGATCTGCATAACTTACCCAGCCAATCACTCATCTCATTAGATCTTTTTCTTTTATATATATGGTTATTTTTGCTAGAAATTTATTGTTTTGGCCTGTGGTTAGCACTTACAATTTATTAATTAGTGTGCTTGCAATTTTTCTACTTTCTAACATGATAAATGGCAATACATTAAACTCATTTTAGAAAAGAATTTTTTGTTTCCTCAATAATATTAACAATCAATAAAAAGGAGTCCTGATACTAAAAAAAAAATTATAATATGACAAGGATGAACTTGATAATTCATCAGATTCTGGGACACTGAATCTGATAAATTATCAGATTATCTAATAAATTATTCAGATTAGGTATGTTGAATTGTATTAGTTGAGATTATTATAATGCAGATAATCCAGTCCCTCAGAATTATGCAGGATAGAGACAGTATTTGTCACATTATGCAAGTTAGTACATTTTTATTATTATAATATCAGATGCATACATCATCAGTTTAGTTCAGTAAGTTCTATGAAAAGTGAGTAAAAATTGTTGCAAAGCAAATCAGAGAGTTATAAAATGTAAATGTTCTAATACTCTTATTAGAATTTTTATCTTTTCTCACCTCAACCAATGTAAGAAGTTTCTATTGGTCTTTTTCTAAATGTTAACTCGCTCCCTGTCCCCCAATTAGAACCTGACCTCCACAGCAGCAGCATTGACCTTTCAAACATGTGGGCCAAATCTCTGCTTTTTAAGACTGTAAGTTATATCCTGGAGTAAAAGCTATTCAGTTATTCAGCATGGCTTTCGTGAGCTGTCTGGATTTGTTTCCTACCCCGTAGTCTATCTACCTTACCATTTGTCTTTCAGATATAACAAATTGCATTTCTGTGAACACTAAAAGCTGTTTCTGTCTCTAGGTCTTTGCTACTGCCTCTTTTTTCTGCCTGAAAAGCCATGACCTCTTCTTACCCAAGTATGATTAATTTCTTTCTGTGTTGTGTCTATGTCCTGTATAGACTTCTACCATATCCCCCACTGCACTTTATTGTGCTTATTTCCCTGTCTTCCTCTGCTTCTCCGCTTCCTCTTCTATGCTGTACCTTCTTTGCAATACAGTGCAGCATATTGTCTGGTGTGGCTAAGTTTTTGGTTTCTGGGTTCTCAATAGAAATAGTTAAATGAAAATGAAACGAAACAAAAACATTTTTAGTGTTACCTTTAATATTAATACCTGACAGTTTTATATTATATAGGATGCTTTTGCAAATACTATTTTGTAAAAATATACTTGAAGCATATAATAATTTTATTTCTTATGCAAATTCCAAACTCCTATTCCAAACATATATACTATGAGTATTGCACTACTCATATATACTATGATTAGACACTGCTTTCCAAAGTAATTCTGAGGGCATTTTTTCTTCAAAGTATTATCTTAGCTGTTTTTGCTTATTCAGTGTCTGAGAAATTTGATCACTTCTCCTTTTATCATTTTGAGGCATTATTTTTTCTATTTTTTCTTTTTTTTTTTTTTTATACATTGTTTTGCTCTTATTGCTCAGATCTTGGAGTGCAATGAGGGAATCTCAGCTCACTGCAACTTCTGCCTCCCCAGTTCAAGCAAGTCTCCTTTCTCAGCCTCCCAAGTAGCTGGAACTACAGGCATGCACCACCATGTTGGCCTAATTTTTTGTATTTTTAGTAGAGACAGGGTTTCATCATGTTAGCCAGGCTAGTCTTGAACTCCTGACCTCAGGTGATCAATCCGCCTGAGCCTCCCAAAGTTACCAGCATGAGCCACCATGCCCAGCTCATTTTGAGGCATTCTTTGGTCTTTGCTTGAGTCTAATTTTTAAAAAAATTATTCAAATATTATATTTTATAGTTACAAAATGTATTAATGATATTATAGAAAACCAAATATTTAGAAAAGCATGAAGAAGAAACTAATATTTGTGATTTTTTCCATACAATAATAAGATATCGTTTTTAACATGTTAGTATTTTGCTCTAAATCATTTCTCTTCTTGTTTGAATAATGGGATTCCTATGGTGTTTTCGATTTTGTAGCAGGTATTACATCTTAAACATTTTTCAATGCCATTAGAATAATTCAGAAGTATAATTTAATGGGTTCATAATATTTCCTAATAGAGTTTTACATTTATTTAATTATTTTGATAGTCATGAATATTTTGTGTTTGTTTAGTTGGATCATTACTTTTGAAATAAATTTAAATATCACATTAAAAATACCCAACATTTTACATTTCTATTAATAGCCAAAGATCATCTTTTGTATAAACAGAGCCCAAAACTTAGGCTTTTCTTGATTAAAGAAAGAGAAGGCCAATAAATTCCATGTCAAACACACAAGATACAGTCAACTAAAGCTTAAATATGAAGGAAACAATTCCGGTGCATGGTTTCTTACATTGGACTTGTTCTCTTTCTTTTTGATTCTCCTTCCCGTTCTACACAAAGAGCTTGGCTCACTACTTTCATTCATTTTTTTCTCCTCTTGCCATTTGTTCAAAATGAACCCATTTGGGCTAGTTCTTTAATATTCTCAGATGTTTTCTTGCTTTCAGAAACGGGGCAAAATAATTTATATATTAACATTGAACAACTCTGAAAACTATTGCATTGTTTAACTAATTTCTGATTTTTCAGAAATAGTTCACTTTCCAACAGAAAACAACTTTCTTCCTAGACTTCTTGATACAAAGTTTTTAAGAAATTTAAAATATACATTCAAATCTATCTTTGATGAGCATACTGAATAATATGACATCTGCAAGGGAGGTAAGGTGGTAGTAACCATTATAAAGCTCTTATTTATTTTTAAAATATGGATAGTTACAGGTTTGTTATTATCTAAGAAAGAGAATTATTAATATCCTCCATGAGATCCAAGGATCACATTATATCTCAAATCAAGGTAACATTACAGTGTGAAAAACAATTTTATTATTTTATCTTAATTTTTAAAATTTCTATATGTTTGTGGCATACAAGTGCAATTTTGCTACATTGACATATTGCATTTTGGTGAAGTTAGGGCCTTCAGTGTATCCATCACTGGAGCAATGTGCATTGTATCCACCAAGCAACCTCCTATCATCCACCCTGCCTTGCACCTACCACCTCTCCAAGTCTCCATTGTATTTTATCTTGAAGTGTTGTAATTCTTACCCTCTAGCAATAACCTTGGTTTATGCATCTAATTCTTAGAGGATAATCTACCATTTCAAAACTTTAAAAGTAGCCGTGATTTTGAAGGTCATTTGAAATAGCCTAAGAAAAATTGCTTTCTTCTAACTCGCCTTCTTTCTTCATAACAGAACTATAATTCTGTGCAGATGCCACCGTCCTAGGCACTTTCAAGGGTCATGGGGAACTGACGCAATTCTAGGAGCAGTCTGATTTGTTTAGGGGTGATCTCTTTGCTCTTGCCAATGATTGGTTTCAGCACTGGGCTTGTGACCTCACGCTAACTAATGAAATGTGAGGGAAGTCTGTTGCAAGACTTTTCAAAAAACTTACTTCTTTCTGAAGAAAGAGCTATAAGAAAAAACAGTCTTTTTCCAAGTGTTGGCTCTCAGATGTTATACCCTTTGGTCTCAACAGCCAACTTGCTCAGCCATCACTGAGGATGGTGGTACAGAGACGTGAACAGTATATGGGTCCTTGATAAAACAACCAAACCACCAAATAAACCAAGCCTGAGGCCTACCTTTTCTCTGGACCTCCTTAACTTCAGCCATTTTGAAGACAAAAGCTTCCTGACCATTAAAACAGTTGACTACCTTGCATATGAAATTTAGTTGTATAGAGTACTATGTGAAATTATTTAAAATTATAGCAAACCTATCATTTTGTTTTATTTTTTTGATTAGTATATATATTGCTTGCTCAAGCTAACAGACAGATGAGAGGAAATAATTTGAATCAATAGCATTCTTTTAGCTATTATAGTAATATTCCCAGTTATTGGGCCTTGGAGTAAAACAGTCAGGAGTTTCGTCAGAGCAAGAAATAATTGTCTCATTCTTTTTTCATTTACTAGTCATTCATTTAACAAACATGCATTGAGAAACTAGTATATTTAATACTAGGTGCTAAGATATGTACTCGTAAGTACTTAGATTCTAAATTAAAAATAAGCCAAGTACTACTGTTTTAACCACACCACTTCTGACGTCAAATGTGAGGGTTGTTTTTTGTTTTTGTTTTTGTTTTTGTTTCCCTCACCAATCAATTCTCTGACACCCAGTTGAGAGTCCTACAGTTCAATTCAAGAATAACTTGGCATTATCCTCAGATACCACAAGTCAATGGCTCAGGCTTACAAAACCGACCCACTTCAAACATCAGCTGCAAGACCCAGACCTCTGAAACTTCTGACTGGCCAGCTATAAATCCTCCAGTTTAATAATGTGCTACAAGAGCTCACAGAATTTAAGATTTTACTATTGCCAGTTTATTATAAAGGAATAGCCTCAAAGAGACACATAGCAGAAAGTATAGGTTAGGGGAAGCTATCCAAACTCCATAATTTAGAACTTTTATGGAGGTCTCATTATGTAGACATAATTGATTAAATCACTGGCCATTGGTTATTAGCTTATTCTTCAGCCCCTAGCCCATCCCTTGCAGATGGGAGTCTTTCTGGTGACTAGCTCCAATCCTGATGCTGTCTAGGGGGCCTCAGCCACTTGTCCCAGCCACTTGTCATCTCATTAGCATACAAAAAGACTTTCCAGAGATTCTAAGGATTATAGAAGTTCTTATGTCAAAAACTGAAACTAAGGCCAAATATAAGAAAGATGCTGCTATGACCCATATCAGTCAGGAAATAACAAGGGTTATAGGAGCTATGTACCGGGAAGCAAGGACTAAGACCAAATACAGGCATACCTCAGAGATATTGCAGGTTTGGTTCCAGATCACCACAAAAAAAGCCAATATTGTGATAAAGTAAGTCACACAAGTTTTTTTATTTCCCAGTACATATAAAACTTATGTTTACACCATATTATATGCTACTAGGTAAGTGATAGTATTATGTTGAAAAAAAAAGTACATAACTTAATTTAAAAATACTTAATTGCTAAAAAATACCAACAATCATCTGAGCCTCCAGTGAGTCATATAATCTTTTTGCTGATGGAGAGTTTTGCCATGGTGTTGATGGTCGCTGACAGATTAGGGTGGTAGTTGCTGAAGTTGATGGTCACTGACAGATTAGGTGGTAGTTGCGATGACTGTGGCAATTTATTACAATAAAACAACAATGAAGTTTGCCACATTGATTGATCTTTCTTTGATAAAAGATTTCTCTGTAGCATGTGAGGCTGTTTGACAGCATTTTGCCCACAGTAGAACTTGTTTCAAAATTGGAGTCAACGTTTTCAAACCCTGCCACTGCTTTATTAAATAAATTTGTGTACTATTCTAAATCCTTTTTTGTCATTTCGACAATGTCCACAGCATCTTCACGAGGAGTAGATTCTATTTCAAGAAATCACTTTCTTTGCTCATCTATAAGAAGCAACTTCTCCTCTGTTAAAGTTTTATCATGACATTGCAGCAATTCAGTCACATCTTCAAGCTGCATTCTAATTCTAGTTCTCTTGCTATTTCTGCCACATTTACAGTTACTTCTTCCACTGAATCTTGTACCCCTCAAAGTCATCCATGGAAGTTGGAATTGATTTCTTCCAAACTCCTCTTCATGTTGATATTTTTACCTCTTCCCATGAATCATAAATGTTCTTAATGGGATCTGGAATGGTGAATTTTATCCAGATGGTTTTCAATTTACTTTGCTCAGATCCCATCAGAAGAATCACTGTTCATCTACATTGAAAATCTGTTGTTTAGTGTAGTCACCTTCATCAATGATTGTATCAGTCTGTTTCCATGCTACTAATAAAGATATACCTGAGACTGGCTAATTTATAAAGCAAAAAAGTTCAGTGGACTAACAGTTCCACATGGCTAGGGAGGCCTCAAACAATCATGGTGGAAGGCAAAGGAAGAGTAAAAGAATGTCTTACATGGTGGCAGGTAAAGAAAGTTTGTGTAGATGGACTCCCCTTTATAAAACTATCGTATCTTATGAGACTTATTCACTAGCACAAGATCATGATGATCCTCCCCCATGAGAAAGACCCTCCCCCATGATTCAATTACCTCCCACTGAGTCCCTCCCATGACATGTAGGGATTATGGGAGCTACAACCAAGATGAGATTTAGGTGGGGACACAACTACACCATATCAATGATCTTAGCTACATCTTCTGGATAACTTGCTGCAGCTTCTACATCAGTACCTACTGCTAAACCTTGCACTTTTATGTTAAGGAGGCAGCTTCTTTCCTTAAACCTTATAAACCAAACTCTGCCAGCTTCAAACTTTTCTTCTGAAGCTTTCTTACCTCCATCAGCCTTCATAGAGTTGCAGACAGTTAGAACCTTGCTGTGAATTAAGCTTTGGCTCAAGCGAATGTTTTAGCTGGTTTGATATTTTGTTCATACTTTCTCCATATCATCAATAAGGCTATTGTACTTTCTTATCATTTTTGTGTTCACTGAAGTAGCACTCTTAATTTCCTCTAAGAATATTTCTTTTTCATTTGCAACTTGGCTGTTTGGTTCATGAGGCCTAGCATTTGGCCTGTTTAGGTTTTCAACATGTCTTCCTCACAAAGCTTAATTATTTCTGGCTTTTGATTTAAAGTGAGAAATATGCAATTCTTTCTTTCACTTGAACACTTAAAGGCCATTGTAGAGATTTCTTTTTTAATTTTTATTCGTATGACTACATAGTAGGTGTATGCATTTAGGGGTATACATGACACGTTTTGATACAGGCATACTATATGCAATAATCACTTCAGCATAAATGGGGTATGCATCACCTCAAGGATTTATCATTACTTTGTGTTACAAATATTCCAATTATACTCTTTTAGTTCTTTTCAATATACAATAAATTATTGTTGACTGTGATAACTCTGTTGTGTTATCAAATACTAGATTTTATTATATCTAACTACATTTTTGTACCCATTAATGGTTACCACCTCCTCACCACCCGCATTATAGGTTTATTAATTGGAATAATTTCAATATTATTGTGTCTCAAGGAATTGGGAAGCCCAAAGAGAAGAAGAGAGACGGGAACAGCATGTTGGTAGAACAGTGAGAGCAGATATAAGACCAATTAAGTTTCTCCCTCTTATTTGGGTGCAATTCTTGCCATCCTTCAACAATTACTAAAGTGACATCAAATATCACTGATCACAGGTCACCATACCAGATGCAATAATAATGAAAAGTTTGAAATATTGCAAGAATTGCCAAAATGTCACACAGAGACATGAAGTGAGCATATGCTGTTGGATAATGGCACCAACAGACTTGTTCGATGTAGGGTTGCCATAACTTCAGTTTGTGAAAAACACAGTATCTGTGAAGCAAAATAAAGTGAAGTACAATATGCCAAGGTATGTGTATATGTACTTCTTATGATAAGAGCGCACCAAGTATATTAAATTATTTTTTAAATGGCATTTGTTACTTCTTCGAGACTCTCAATGTATTGCATAACATGTTGAAGCTTCAAATTACTGATCTCAAGGAAATCAATGTTCTTATCTACCTGTACTTTTATCTTAATGCCAATTCAGTAGTGTGCCTAGTTAGTCAGAGTAGAATCCAAAATTCCAAACTAAATTATGGAACAAAGATTTTTCCCTACTATAATGCCCAACATAACACCAAGAGTAATTAATAAACATACTAAGATGAACAATTATTCTTGACGTTAGACAAAATGAAAGTTATTAAAAGATGTATTTTATCAATCAAATGCTGTAATTTTTGTTATTATTTCTGTAAAGTTCTAAACTTCTTGAAATCCTGTAGAGGAGAAAAGAATAAAAAATTATCAAGACACCAATTCAAACAGAAAAAGAAAAGAATTAAATAATTATCACTGCTTACAGGATTATCATTGTGGTTTTAGCTCCTTGTTAGTTCAGTGCTGTTTTGTATATATGCAAAGTTGTGTAGCAATTATTACAATCTCATTTTAGAACATTTCCACTGAGCTGAAAAGAAACTTGATGCCCACATGTGGTCACTCTATTTTCACTGCCGGTCCTGGGCAACCACTATTTGCTGTCCCTGTACATTTGCTTATTCTAGACATTTTATATGAATAGAATCATGCAATGTGTCATCTTTTGTGACTCTCTTTTTTCACTTAACATAATGTCTTTGAGATTCATACACCTAATACCATGTTTCAGTATTCATTCCTTTTAATTAACTAGTCATACTCCATTATACCTATATACCACATTTTACCAGCTAATGGGCATTTGGGTACTTTCCACTTTCGGACTATTATTAATAAGGCTGCTATGAACATTTTCATACAAGTCTTCATGTAGATATGTGTTTTCACTTACCTTGGTTAGATACCTAGGAGTGAAATTACTGGGTCATATAATGAATCTATGTTTAACACTGTGAGACACTACCAGTGTATTTACAAATAGCTGTACCATTTTACATTCTTACTAACAGTATATGAGGGTTCCAGTTTCTCTATATCCTTGCCAACACTTGTGATTATCTGTTTTATTGTTATTATTATTATTATTACCATTCCAGTATGTGTAATGTGATGTCTCATTGGGTTTTTTATTTGCATTTCCTTCATAACTAATGATGTTGAACATCTTCTAATGCGCTTGTTGGTTAGGCATTTATCTTCTTTGGACAAATATCTACCCAAATCTGCCTATTTTTATAGTTAGGTTCTTTGGGGTTTTTTATCATTGACTTGTAAGAGCTTTAAAATACATATATGCTGGTTATATTCACTTACCAGATATATGACTTGCAAATAATTTCTTTTATTCTGTGGATTGTCTTCACTTTGTTGATGTTGTCTTTTGAAGTACAAATGATTTTTTTATGAAGTGCAATTTATCAGTGTTCTTTCCTGACCACTTATGCATTTGGTGTTGTAGCTAAAAAATTATTATCACATCTAAGTGCACCAATAATTACTCATATTTTTAAAGAATTACATAGTTTTAGCTCTTACATTTAAAATTGTGATGAATTTTGATTTAATTTTTGTATGTTGTTATCCACAGATTCAAATCCTTACTTTTGCATGTGAATATCTGATTTATCTAGTACTGGTTGTTGAAATGATTATTCTTTTCAAATTGAATTATCTTAGCACCCAAAGCTGATTTGATATAAATTGTTAGCCAAGTTGTGTTCTCTTTTTATGTATTCAAGAATAATTAAGAATAAGAACCATTGCTACTTTACATGTGTCAGATATCTAAATACTAAGGAAAATATTTGATTACTATAAAATTCATACTTTCCAGTAAATTACATCAATTTTACCATACAATGTTCATTACTGTAACATGTTCTGTATTTTAACTTTTGATTTTTTTTATAACTTGGAATTTTGAACTATTGTGCTTTGTAACTTCTCACTTTTAGGAGATGGTATTTTTATTCTAAGTATCTTATTACTTAATTCGGCAATTATTTTGTGACTCTTATGGGTAAAATACCTTGCATGAAACAGTGAAGAAAGCACTTATGGACTAAAACAAAAATCAAGACATATTCACAAGCAAATTTACTGGAAGATAGAGTCAGTCATCAAGTAATACAGTTTCAGATAAATGCTTATGTGAATTCAAAGATTGCTTGCTTTTTGTTTCAGAAAAGGGCTAGTGGATGAAGAGATCAACAGTCTGTACGATAGCAAATTTGGTTCCATGTTGGTCTATAAAAGCAATTAAGGGCAAAGAATAAGCATTAAGTTTCTGATGAATATAAATAAAATACATGTAGCCATTAAGAAGTACAATCTGTGATTTAGAAAACTACAAATAATAATATTCATATACAAGACATGACAGTTACCAATTTATTTCATGTTAACTCCATTAGGTATCTAACCAGTAACAGTGGATTGGGCACTTAAAGCATTTGTCTTTGACAGTGAACATGACCTTCCTCTTTGTCAGTAGAGGGCAGTGAAGGGTCACTGAAAGAGGAAGGGGCTTCTCTTCCTGGTTCTTAAAGCTATGTTTTGATTTCACTTGGATCATTAGCAATGTGGACCATTTGCAATGTGCTTGTGTGATGTCAACTTATGGTGTTTTTTTTCAATCACATGCCCAGATGGGGCAGTCTGTTGGTGACTTCACAGCCTCCTTATAGGGGCCTAGTGACCACTTTGCCACAGTCCTCCCAACAGAGACACTGTACACTGCCAACACAGACACATGCTCACTTCAGTGCTCCACTCCTTCTGAAGGCTCAGCCACCAACCTTAGCTCACCTGTGCCCTAAAGGGTTGTTTCTGCTTGCCCAACTATGACCCAACTGTGGGCCAGCTCTGGCCAGGACAACCCAGCAAACTGCTCTACTGTAGAGGAAAGGACTTCAACCACACTTTCCCAGTGAAGTTTGAACCCAAGCCTTGGTATGAGAAATCCTTCCAGTTCATTCTCCTTCGAGTCCTCTACCTTAGCTCCAGGATACCCTTTAGATTTTGTAGTTACTCTCCCATCAGTACTCTCCTATCAGTACTTACTACCCCTTGTAGTTACTCTCCTATCAGTACTTAATAATTCTTCATATATTAAACTTTCTCTGTTTAAATTAGCATATGGTTCCTGTATCTTGATTGTGTCCCAGAATGTTAGTTGTTGCTGTAAGTTATTTTGTTCAGTTAGTATTACTGATTTTCAAATTCTTCAGTTTATAGTGGTTCAGACTTAATTTCTTGATGCTGTCCCTGAAAAGGAAGTGGACAGGTTTAACTTATGTCATCTTCTCAGCTGTTTCCTGGAAGATGACCCTTTCACTAGTGAATATTGGATATGGTCTAGCATTTCCACTGAGAAATAAAAATTGGGCATTCATTCAAGAAAGTATGATTGATCCTATTTCCAATTCAAATACTTTGATTATTATTGCATTATTTATATAGCACATTTTCCAAGGATTCATTGTTTTTGGTACCAAATTTGGTAGATGTAAACTATTTTCATATGGTCAAATATGTAATGATTATTTTAATGTAAAGGGTTTAATTGAAGCATAACTACATATGTCGAAGTTTTAATATGTAGGAAGTCTATAGTTTACAAAATTGTTGGTTAATTGTTTCTTTTTCATTTCTATTGGCAAAGGCTTGATTTGTATTCAGACCTGTTGGTAACCCTGCTAATATCCAAATTCAGTCTCTCATTTTTAAACTTACAACTCTGGCGAAAGGGAAACCCTGGATGAAGTTGTTTTTAAACTTTCATAAATGATTCTTTCTAAAATTTTAAAACTCTGAAACCTTGTAAAAGTGAAAATATTCATCACTTTCTAAAGAGTATCCACTGGGTAAGGCCCAGGTAAACCAAGAAAATATGTATAAAACATTAAATTTAAAAAACTTTCCATTTTTTCCTCTATAGCAAAAATCCTAAGGAGTAAGACATGATATAAGCTATTTCCCCTAGGACTTCACTGAGGTTTTTGAAACATATCAGAAGTAAGCTGAGAAATTATCTCATTTGTTTTGTTATTTTTATTCCTTGAGGAAGTACTTTTTCAAGGCCATGATACCAATTGTTTTCTTCTTTACAAGCATTCCTGTGCTTTCTTACAACAGCACACTGGCAAGACGAAGTAGCCAGATCATCTCAAAGACAAATTTCTGTAAAGGCTGTTGGCCAAGAATATCATTTTACAGTTTCACAGTCTCATACAAAAAATGCACCTTAATTTACTTTAAAAAAAAATTTTTGAGACAAGGTATGGCTCTGTCACCCAGGCTGAATTGCAATGGTGCCATCTCAGCTCACTGCAGCCTCCGCCTTCCAGACTTAAGCAATTCTCCCACCTCAGCCTTCCAAGTAGCTGGAACTACATGTGCGCACCACTATGCCTGGTTAATTTTTGTATTTTTTTTTGTAGAGACGGGGTTTTGCCATATTGCCCAGGCTGCTCTCTAACTTGTGAGCTCAAGGAATCCACCTGCCTCAGCCTCCCAAAGTGCTGGGATTACAGATGTGAGCCACCATGCCCAGCCCCATTTACTTTTTAAATCACCACAATCATTATTATATCATAGCCCTCTAGGTTCACAGAGGTGATTAGGGACAACTATGTTGGTAATTCAATGGATTCTCTTCTGTTCTTACCTTACTACATTATGCTGTAACATCAGA
Organism: Callithrix jacchus; assembly: GCF_049354715.1. Lineage (NCBI taxonomy): Eukaryota > Metazoa > Chordata > Mammalia > Primates > Cebidae > Callithrix > Callithrix jacchus. The sequence continues at coordinate 63,541,284 of NC_133507.1, forward strand.
CAATGTTCATTATTAACTCTTTCTTACTGTCTCTTCCCCGTTACCTCATCTAGAAAATGGGGTTTTCTGTTTGTTTTCTGCAAGAATTAAAATTGAAATTTAAGAATGGAAGCATTCATTTTGACTAAAGTCTAGTTTCATCATTTTTTAAGAAAGTATTGGCAAATCTCTTTATGTCTCTTTCTAATTATTTTTCATACTATCTGTATGTACCACCAATAAAACTAACAAACTAAATTTAGGTTTTTTTCAAATCACTCACTCGTTCTTTATTCAACAGATATTCATAAGCATAATATCAGGCACATGAGCAGAGATATATAATGAAAAGAACCTAAGGCAGGAGCCAGGCAATCAGTATTCATATCCCAGCTCTAGCTATATACAGTATCACTTTAATTAGCTGCATTTTTTTGTGACTTTTGTTTCTTTATCTGTAAAATAGTGACAATAATATATATTTTCACATTGTATGGTAAAGTCTAAAGTTATGTTCACCGATACATAATGCAGTGCTTGGCACTGAGTAGATGCTTTTAAACACTATTAGTGTTCTTTATAATATTTTTTCTAAGTGACCAAAAGATTATATTCAGTATAAGAGCCTCCCGCTGCATCCATGTTGCTTCAAAGGACATATTTTTGTTCTTATTTATGGTTGTGTAGTGTTCTATAGTACATATGTACCACATTTTATTTATTCAGTCTACCATCAATGGACATCTAGGTTGACGGCATGTCATTGCTATTGTGAATAGCAGTGCAATTAACATATGGGGCGTGTGTCTTTTTGGTAGAATGATTTACGTTCCTTTTAATATATGCCCAGTATTGGGATTGCTGGGTCAAATGGAAGTTCTGTTTTCAGTTCTTTTGAGAAATCTCCTAACTGTTTTCCACAGTGGCTGAACTAACTTCCATTCACACCACCAGTGTATAAGTGTTCCCTTTTCCCCACAACCTTGCCAACATTTGTTATTTTCTGACTTTTTAATAATAGTCATTCTGACTGGTGTGAGATGGTATCTCATTGTGGTTTTGGTTTGCATTTCTCTAATAATTCATGATATTGAGCATTTTTTCATATGCTTGCTGGCCACATGCACATCTTTGGAGAACCGTCTTTTTGATTATTTGCCCATTTTTATATGGGGTTGTTTTTTACCTCTTGATTTGTATGAGTTCCTTATAGATTCTGGATATTGGACCTTTGTCATATGCATGGTTTGCCAATATTTTCTCCCATTCTCCAAGTTGTCTGTTTACTCTATTGATAGTTTTGTTTTTCCTTTGCAGATGCTCTTTGTTTTAATTAGTTCCCACTTGTCTATTTTTGCTTTTGTTGCAATTGCTTTTGGAGACTTTGTCATAAAATCTTTTCTAAGGCCTTAGTTGAGGTATTTCTTGGTTTTCTTCTTTTTCAGGTTATACATTTAAGTCTTTAATCCATCTTGAATTTATCTTTGTATATGGTTAAAGGAAGGGGTCTAGTTTCAATCTTCTGCATATGGTGAGCCAGCTTTGCCAGCACTATTTATTTAATCGGCAGTGTTTTCTGCCTTGCTTGCTATTGTTTACTGTGTTCAACATGAGAATGTTGTATATGTGTGACTTTATTTCTGGTTTCTCTCTTCTGTTCCGTTGATCTATGTGTCTGTTTTTGTACCAGTACTATGTTGTTCTGGTTACTGTAGACTTGCATTACAGTTGGGTGGTATGACGCCTCTGACTTTGTTCTTTTTATTTAGGATTGCTTTGGCTAGTCAGCCTCTTTTTGGGTTCCATATGAATTTTCAAATAGTTTTTTCTGTGAAAAATGACATTGGTAATTTCATAGAAATAGCATTGGATCTGTAAATTGCTTTGGGTGGTATAGTCATTTTAACAATACTAATTCTTCCTATCCATGAGCACAGAATGTTTTTCTATTTGTGTCATTTATTATTTCTTTCATCATGGAGTTAATCAAAAATCCAAAAGTTAATTAATTTTAACTTTTGAGTTAAAGCGTTTCCCAATTCTTGTTGTAGAGATCTTTCATCTCTCTGGTTAGCTATTCCTAGGAATTTTATACTTTTAGTGGCTATTTTGAATGGGATTGCATTCCTGCTTTGACTCTCAGCTTGGATGTTATTGATAAGTAGAAATGCTACTGATTTTTGTACATTGATTTTGTATCCTGAAACTTTCCTGAAGGTGTTTATTTGATCTGGGAGCCTTGGGGAAGAGACTATGGGGTTTTCTAGGTATAAAATCATATCATCTTCAAAGAGAGATAGTTTGACTTCCTCTCTTCATATGTGGATGCCTTTTATTTCTTTCTCCTGCCTGATTGCTCTGGCTAGGACTTACAGTATTATGTGGAGTAGGAGTGGTAAGAGTGAGCACTTTGGGCCAGGCGCGGCGGCTCACGCCTATAATCCCAGCACTTTGGGAGGCCGAGGCGGGTGGATCACAAAGTCAAGAGATCGAGACCATCCTGGTCAACATTGTGAAACCCTGTCTCTACTAAAAATAGAAAAATTAGCTGGACCTGGTGGCGCACGCCTGTAGTCCCAGCTACTCAGGAGGCCAAGGCAGGAGAATTGCCTGAACCCGGGAGGCGGAGGTTGCAGTGAGCCAAAATCATGCCATTGCACTCCAGCCTGGGTAACAAGAGCAAAACTCCGTCTCAAAAAAAAAAAAGAGTGAGCACTTTGTTTTGCTTCAGTTCTCAGGGAGAATGATTCCAGCTTTTGCCTCTTCAGTATGGAGCTGGTTGTACATTGGTTATAAATGGTTCTTATATTTTGGCCTAAGTTGTTGAGCGTTTTTAACATGAAGGGATGTTGAATTTTATCTAAAGCCTTTTCTGCATCTATTAAGATGATCATGTGATTTTTTGTTTTTAGTTCTGTTCATGTGATGAATCTCATTTACTGATTTGCGTATGTTGAACCAACCTTGAGTCCTAGAATAAAGCTTACTTGATCATGGTGGATTAGCTTTTTGGATGTGCTGCTGGATTTAATTCACTAGTATTTTGTAGAGGATTTTTGTGTCTGTGTTCATTAGGGATATTAGCCTAAAGTTTTCTTTTTTCATTATGTCTCTGACAGGTTTTGATAGACAGATAGATACTTTTTGTGAATTGTTACAAATGCAGGAGGAGAAACTTCATCCAAACAATGTAGATTGCTTTCTACAATGAACTCTATTTTTCTAGATAAAAGTTTTCTAATTCTACAGGCCTCTAGAACACAACTTCAAATAGAGGCTGAGGTAGCTCATGCCTGTAATCTCAGAACTTTGGGAGGCCAAGGTGGAAGGACTGCTTGAAGCCAGGAGTTCGAGATCAATCTAGGCAGCAAATTAAGATCCTGTCCCTACAAAATATTTTTAAAAATTAGCTGGTCAGGTGATACACATCTGTACTCCAAGCCACTCAGGAGGCTGGTGCAAGGGATCACTTGAGCCTGGGAGTTCAAGGCTGCAGTGAGCTGTGATCATGTCACTGCACTCCAGCCTGGGTGACAGAGCAAGACCCTATTTTAAAATAATAATAATAATAATAATAATTGAATACAAGTGCCTTTCAACATCCCAAATATAATTTTATATCTCTTATTTCAAATTGAAGTCTAAATAATCTCACATATCAACATTTTTAAACACATTTCAGATATCTAGAGATAGTTTTTATCTGATTTTCAAACCCTGGCATTTAGAAAAAAACAATTAATAAATACTAACAGATGAGGTAGGCATTGAGACTTCTAGAACTATTAATAGGTTTCCCCTTCTAGGAAGGAAGGGGGAACAAGTTTTAAAAATAGAAGCAAAGTGTAATTACTATGCATTTGTAAACTGTTAAAAAAGAAAACAAAAGAAGTAGATAGCATTTTTAGAGTTACATCACTAACGGTGAATACTTAGAGTGTTTTGTTAAGTCTAGTGGTAAACTTTATGAAAGGGCAAATTTTGAGGTCTATATTTGAGAAAAGTGATTACAGAACTTCAGGACTTTCATCTTAACTCAGTGTCTTCAAATTTCTATAAAAGCTAAACAAAAACAACAAATAGACACACATATATTAAAATTGATAGTCACCTAGAATTGCATAGATTGAGCCACTACAACCTTGTGAAATATTGTCAAATCAATTTAATTTTCTTTTGAATTAAACCAAAATGTCTACCTGTGATTTAAGAAGGTGTGTGCATATCTGTACATGTGTTTTAAGAAGATATTTACATATCTGTACATGTATATGTTCTTATAAAAAACATGATCTTTCATTCCTGATTTCCAACTTTCATATCAGAATTATGGATTACCATATGAATGAAAGAAATTGAATTTTCAGTGTCAGTTGATAGTAACAACACACATTGACTCTCAAAAGGCTTCTGTGGAGTCAATAAGTCTTTGAGAGAATTTGTATTTTATTAAGTACTTCCAAATGTTTATAAGGAGAATACAATGTGAATGTTTGTGAGACATGTATTCAATGTGAATTCAAAACTGGCATAGGACATTATGGATTCCTGAAAACTTTAGAATAAATCTGAGCCTGATTTTCTGCAATTATTCATCTGTATCATATTGCTTTTAGGGGAGGGTTCAAGTGGTTCGAGATAGGCAATGATGATTTTATGACATCCTGGAGAAATACGTTAATTATAACTTATTTAAATTAATCTAAACACCATTATCATTTAATAATAGCTTTTCATGCTGCATATTGGAATTAAAAATAAATGTTAAGTAAAACTAATATTAATAGCTCTGAGGAATGTAGAAATAGAAAACAGAGTAACATTGAAACTTTAGGAATTGGCCCATAGAGGCAAGTGAGACTCTCGTGTCAAGTTTGGTTAGTGTGTAGTATATTTTGAACCAAGAACAAACTTTACAAATAACAGGATGGCAGAGAAACTAATTAGTCACAATTTGGTAGAAACAATAAGGTTCTTTTATTTAATAGGCAATCAATATTTGTTGTTTCTCATTAATAGCAGGAAGAACAGGAGAATCAGGAGATATTTTTATATTTAAAGATCAATTTTGTTGTTTTGATTCACCTTTTTAAAAATGTCAAACTGGCTTGTAAATGACAGGCTAAATAAAGGTATTATATTATTAAAAAACTTGAGACAGTAATTCATACTAATGGAAATGTACACAAAAGTCGGGCATCTTTTTACTATTCTTATCACCATTATTCTATTACAGTTTCTACCTTAAAGAGAGTAGCAAAGTTGTGCAAAATTAGAAGGGAGCAAGAGGAAGACAAATCATTATATCATATATATGGTATGGCATTAAAATATTGAAAATTTTTCAGCTTGGAAAAGAGAAAAGTAAAGAGAGGTATAATAACCGCCTTCGATTAATATGCAGGTCTGTCACAAGCAGGGTAGGTAATTGAATTTTTATCCCTGTGGAAAGATAAATCACTTAAAATGGGTATAAATTGTCAACAGGAAGCTTCTTTATTTTCTATTTCCAAAAATTACTTGATCTGACTTAAAAATTAAATGCGATATAAAGCAGAATAATAAAGGCCAAATGAACAAAAAGGAATGGTGAAATAGATGTTGCCAAATGCAGAAGTATAAGAGCGATTTTTGTTTGATCCTGAATTTGGCTTTGTGTTTTTAACAGCTGAAGGGGAAGGGTAGGAGCACATGAAGGGTTATGTAGAATCTAGACCCCATAGTCCACATAGGAAAGGAGCACATGCCCATCTCTGATAGACCTATACCCTCATATAACTGCAGTTTAATAGGTTATTTGGTGTTTTTTTGTTTGGTTGATTGGTATTTAATGATCTTTTTTTTTGTTATTGTTAAATTCCGTTCTACTCCATGCTTAGCAACTAAATTATTAGAAGATGAAATTGCTAATGAGATGCCAACTGAATAGAACTTTCTGGTATTTTTATCATATCCAACTTATTTTCTGCATTTGGCCCTACTTTGAAACATCTAAAATGCTAGATATTTTTATACTAAGATTCTTTGAATTTTGGAGTGCAACATTCAGAATGTTATTCTTTATTTCTGCCAAAAGATTATATAATGACATGTAAAACTGTGACTTTATGTGGAAAATAAATTTGACTCAATTTAATATTCTGGGCACAGCTTACTATCAACTACACTAAAACTTGTTCTGTCTGGCAGATATTCTCTGGGGTCTCAATTGATCATTTAAAAGGACACTTTCAACCACTCAACTCATTAAGTGCCTCAGTGATTCTGTTTGCAAGTAATCCATTCCAACACATCTATTGGTATACAGTTCTCAAAATGCGTCATTCTCCAAGGGTCATCCTTTTTTTTCTTTATTAATGTTTAAGGTGTGATAATAGTAGCTTTCTTTTTTGCTTATCAGACATTTCATCCATCCTTCGTAACATAGATCTCTGGTATCCCAAATACCAAGTTGAGATTTCTAAAAGTACTTGAAATAATGTTAAAAATCATTTTTTGTGTGAAAGATTTGACCAATAAGTATTCTTTCAGCCTGCTTTCATGAAAAAGTGGGATAACTCAATTTCTCAATGTGAAAACATGTTGGTATCCTAAGTGTTTCTAATGAAATATCATTCTTGCTGCCTGAATTTCTGGTTTTAAAACAAGAGCACTGAACTGTGAAAAAGAAGGCCAAGATTTAAATCTCAAACTTCCTCCAAACTGTCTGACAGTGGCTATTGCTTTATTATCTGTGATATTTAACTTTGGTGAACCTCCATTTTTTTTCTCTGTCAGGCAGTCGGTCAAAACAAATATTTAAGAACATATTATGTGCAGTGTTTTTACATTGTGCTTTTGTCAGAACACTTGTTTTCAAGACAAAAAGGCACATTTAAGCCAGTATAAGTAAAATGGATTATTTACTATAAGAATTCAATTGAAAATCCCATAGGCAAAATCCCAACTAAGCCATAAAGAGATGGAAGTGGAGTGAGAAGTCCAGAAACAAATCAAAACAGCCTACGTCTTTCTGAATGCTTGCATGGCTACACTTATTTCTGTTGTCGTCTTTTTTTTTTCCTCTGCTTTGGCCAATATCCTCTGCTTGCTCATGACCAGACATAGCTTCCTCATCCTCAACTGTAGGTCATGCAGTGCATCTTCTCATAACATTCTGACTCACTCAGTCTTACCTCATTAAATATCACCCCAGAAAGCAAATCGTATTGTTTCAGTTAAGCTTATAGGTGAGTCCACCTGTGATCAGTGTTCTCATATAACCTACCAGGCTGTGGCCATGGGAAAGGGGTGAAAGAGTCACATGGTATAAACATAGTTTATACTTTCTATATGGGTTATGTGGCGGACAATTTCAAAAAAAGGGTGATGGCTAGATTGGCACTTATCATGTTATTATAAAAACTATTCACATTTTATAAACGATAGAATTAAAGCTAAGGAAGACCAAAACACTAATTTAACACACAGTTTTGTTAAGGACTATAACCAAATTTTGTATCTGACTTCTTATTCTAAATCTAGTAATCTTATCACAAAACTTACCTGGTTGAGAAAATAAGTCTCGATGTCAGAAATGATTCATTTCTACCTAAGCACAGTGGCTCATGCCTTTAATCCTAGTGACTCCAGAAGCTGAGGCAGAAAAATTACTTGAGGCCAGGAGTTCTCAAGACTAGTCTAGGCAACATGGTGAGACTTCATCTGTACAAAACAACTAACAATAAAACAAAAGATATGACCCCTTCTAACATTTAAATTAATTGAATCATGGATGCTTCCTTAATCAACTAATCAATACCTGCATGAATCGACTCAGTCCCGTGGATACCAAAGTCTTGCTTTTTATTTTGTAATGGATGCTTTTCCTAGACCACTCTCTATAACAGTGTTTCTCAAAATTTGCCCATTCATTAACTGTGAGTGCTATATCCTAATCACCTGGACGACTAGGTCGTCGTACCGATTCTAGGTCCACCTCAGATCTCTGAAACAAAATCTTGGGGTGGCAACTTGGACAATGTGTTTTCAAAAAGATCTCCAGGTGATTTTTATGAATTCAATAATCTATATTTTCAAAGTTTAGTCTATGTGCCATATTATTTTAGTTCTCTACAGAGATGCCTTCATTTAATTAAAACAATATTACATTTTTGGAATTTAAAGAAAACATTTATCTGAATGAAGCTCTAAACATTTGTTTTATGGGTTCATGTTTTAGTTTGTGTTAGAATGAGATGGGTGGGGAAGGACAGTGACATTGCCCTTCCTGTACCCTGTTCACTGAGCAGAAGACCTAAGATAAGACACTGATGATGAATTCAGTTAGTTATTCATTCATTCAAAAAAAATTTACTGAGCGCACTGAGGCAAACATTTTGGTTTCTCCAATATGCTGCAAAGAATGATTATGCATAAAATTCTAGTGGCATTGGGAGAGAAATATCAAGCACAAAAGATTTAGTTGATTTCATTATTGCACTAAAGTATTTGCCTTTTTCAAGTCTGAAGTTGACTTCTCTGCCTTCCTGAGCGGTAGGGAAAAGGGTCTTGCCTTGCTTATGCAGCCAGCAAGATCTATCCGTTTAAGAAAAGTGCTGAGTAATGCCTGCGAATGTAGCAGGCAGTCAGCCTCTTCTCTGCAGCTTGGTTCATGTCCTCTACCCGTGCTATTTAACCCTGGATGTTTTTCCAGCCCAGTTTCTAAACTCAAAATGAACCTCAAACTGAGTAAGTCGTGCCATAAATGTATCCATGTTTTCTTTATTCACTTCAGTAGCATCTAAATCCCTCTCGTAAGGACTCTCTGCTTTGGTCATTAGATAGTTAAAAAGATTTAAATTTGCTATATCTCTAGTTTCTAAAAATTGCTAAACGATTTGCTAAGGTAAACACCCTTCCTTGTATCCAGCGCTTAACAGAATTAATGCTAGTTATGTGAGTTTTCAAAAAAAAGAAAAGAAAGAAAAATGAAATCTCTTTTTTGTCTCAGTCAATAGCAAGCAGTGCTGCTCCGGAAAGACATGATTTTATTTCTAGCCTCTCTGCAGCATCTCCATACTGCATTAGTATGTTGCTGCAAAGCTGTGCATTGTGTAACTTTCTCCATCAGTCAGTCAGCTGTGTAATTCTCTTTCCTATAAAATCATTGTCCACAGGGGGCAAAAATAAGAGTACAATGCAGGTTAGTTCATTATATCCTGACATCTGTTTCATACAGATTGAGATGTAATAAAATACTAGTAATTTAAATAGAATGTAATTGTGGCTTGAAATCACTTCAGCAAATCATGTTATTTTAAAACACCAATCTTAGGAAAATGAAATTTAAACTTTGCACTATTTGATTTAGCATAACAGCAACCAATAAACCAATAGATATAAACTATTAGACTTTGGAACTTAGAATATGTTTTAATAGTTTGCTTCTAGTATGAGTTTTAATTAACAATTATTCATTAAATATGAACAATTTTGAGGACCTATTAATTACCTATCACTCTTCTCAGTGCTACGGGAAGGGAAAAGGGGATTTGAAGTTTATGGTGAATGTATAGTGATTACATTTTATAAAAAAATGTTTCATGCCTAGTGACTGGTAAATAAAATAAAGGTGTAGACCATGGTGACTAGTGAAGAACCTATGGCCAGGCTTCTGCTTAAGGAGAACTCAGTGTTGCCATATTCCTATTCACCTTTTCACTTTTGCTACAGTATATTGCATTACTTATAAGATTAAAGGGAAAATAGAATTAATTTGTCTCCCAAAAGGGTATAGGTTTCTGACTTTCACAAATCCTTAGGAGCACTCTTCTCTTTGTCGTTATGGCTGTCCAGGTGTTCTTTTCTCTTTGTTGCTGAGCACAGTGCCTCATGCCTCTCATCCCAGCAACTCAGGAGGCTGAAGCAAGAGGATCACTTGAGGCCAGGAGTTCGACACCAGCCTGGGCAACATAGAGAGACACTGTATAAAACTTGAAAAATAGCTGGCCATGCTGATATGCATCCCAGCTATTCAGGTGGCTGAGGTGTGAGGATCACTCAAGGTCAGAAGTTTGAGGCTACAGTGAGCCATGATGTCACTACTGCACTCCAACCTGGGTGACAGAGCAAGACCCTATATCTAAAATTAAAGAAGGCGGGAGGGAGGGAAAGAGGGAAGGAAGGAAGGAAGGAAGGAAGGAAGGAAGGAAGGAAGGAAGGAAGGAAGGAAGGAAGGAAGGAAGGAGGGAAGGAAGGAAGGAGGGAAGGAAGGAAGAAGGAAGGAAGGGAAATTTTTTGAGTTAAAGTGAAGTAATAAAATTAACAAAGGAAGAGTCATTAATATGGAAAAAGCACTACTGAATATTTGAGGATAATCTTAGAGCAATACTTTTAATAATGAAAGAAATGTGAAAATCTGTTTGCCACTTGTTTTAATATTTACCATCATTCATGTTTGAAAAATGAAACCCACCACTGGTTCCTCTCCTAAGTAATTGTTCAAGAAAAATTCTAGAATGAATGAGTTTCTTTCTGGCATTACCACGTTACACTTTCTAGTCCCATTACATCTTTTTATATAGCCTTTTCCTGGCACTTTGATAATTCCATCAGAAAATCCTCACCGAAAGTAATTCATCCACATATATTCTTCCACTGAAATTAACAGGTCCCAGCCAGCCCCACCCCTACCTAGTCCACCAAAAAAAGAACTCTCAGACCCTCTGCCTGATTGATTAACCCACTTCGACACTGAGAAATGAATTCGACATTGAAAAGTAAGCAGTCTCATTGATGCATATAAATGACTCACATACTTCTAAGAGACACTTGTCTTTTAAAGGGGAGTGCTGGTTAACTGAACTGAAAAGGTTAATTAATTGAATTTCAGGCAACAGAAAAATAATTTTTTTAGCATAGAAGATTTTCTTCATAATTAGGGCTGCTACATTTGGAAACAAACATACAAACTGTCCAGTTAAATTTGACTTTCAGATAAACAGTGAATAATGTTTATTAGCAGTGGGCCCCAAATATAGAAATATTGTATGAGATATGCTTATGCTTTAAAAAGGAATCTGCTATCTGAAATTTAAATTTAATTCTGTGGCATGTATTTTTTTCTGACAACCCTGTTTAGATATCTTAAATCATCATGGTGGTTATTCATCTCCTCCATGTCGTAATGCTGACCCAATCTGCCAGTCCAGACTCTTGGTACATCAGTATGTTTCCTCCACCCAACCTTCTACCTAAGAAACAACAGCAGGCCAGGTGCGGTGGCTCAAGCCTGTAATCCCAGCACTCTGGGAGGCCGAGGCGGGTGGATCACAAGGTTAAGAGATCAAGACCATCCTGGCCAACATGATGAAATCCCAACTCTACTAAAAATACAAAAATTAGCACATGGTGGCATGTGCCTGTAGTCTCAGCTACTCAGGAGGCTGAGGCAGGAGAATTGCTTGAACCCGGGAGGTGAAGGTTGCAGTGAGCCAAGATTGTGCCATTGCACTCCAGCCTGGCACCTGGCGGCAGAGTGAGACTCTGTCTAAAAAAACAAAACAAAAACAAAAACAAAAAACAGCAGTTGTCACAACAAATCAAGTGCTCTTCTAGGCCAACTTGGTAACATTCTAAAATGATAATGTCCTGCCTAGCCCAGGGGCTTTGGGACTTTACTGGAGGTGACGATAGGGTAGCAGGTGAGATATATTTGGGAATTTAAAACAAAAGAAAGTATAATTTGAGTGTAGGCTGTAGCTGACTCTAATAATAGTATTTAAATTATTTATAAAGTTTTAACAAAGCATATAATTGAACAATTTCAGCTGCCACCTGCTACTGAGGATAACAAAAAGGAAAATTTTCTCAGCACTTAAGAAATGTTAGAAAACATATTGATATGAAAGAGTAGAAAGGAGCATGCTCCAAAAAGCATGCATTTTTTTCTCTAGAAATTTTTGTTTTAACTATATCTTTTTCCAGTTATTTGTCATTGACATCTGAAAATAGGCATTGGCACAAAAAAAATGGTTAGGTGGAGAGAGTGCAGGATGTGCATTGAGCTTTATGTTCTGTTGTCTCACATGTTTATCAAAATTCAGTTTGATGTACCAAAAAATCTTTTAATGAGATGCACATTTTAATGTGCATCTAGGTTAGAGAAAAATCATTCTGGTCAGATAACTTCATGAGATTGTGAATACAGGTGATGTGACGGATGGTTGCCCAATTATTTTAAATATGGTTTGGTGACAATAATTGAAGATTGTGTTGCAGCTCATGCCCTTACACACACACACACACACACACACACACACACACACACACACACTGACTTGTGGGATTGAGAGAGATGTTCAGTTTTCAAGGTCAATGTTTCAGTCTTCAACCTCCATTTCCCTCTACTCCAGGACTTAAAAGAATGAATCTGTTAAAATCAGAAATACCTAAATTTCCAAGTAAAGATCCAAGAAGCCTAAAGCCTAAAGTCTGTTTCAAAAAGCAACTTGTAAAACGAATTTAGTTACTTTGCAGGATTCTCAATATTATTATTCTTCATTTGCCAACTTCGTGGTCTCCATATCTCTAATCAGTACCTTGCACATTGTCTATATTCAATAAATATTAAAGAAATGAACAAAATTGATTGTATAGATCACGTCTCCTACTCCGTTTAGTACTGCTATAAAAGAATACCTGAGGCTAGGTAAAGTATTTTTTTCAAAAAGAGGTTTATTTGGCTTATGGTTCTTCAGACAGTATAAGAAGCATGGCACCAGCATCAGCTCCTATTGAGGGCCTCAGGTGGCTTCCACTCATGACAGCAGACAAGGGGAGCCTGAGTGGGTACAGACCACATGGCAAGAGAGAAAACAAGAGACAGAGTGAGGTGAGGTGCCAGGCTTTTTTTTTTTTTTTTTTTTTTTGAGAAGAAGGTTTGCTCTAGTTTTTAAGGCTGGAGTGCAATGGCATGATCTCAGCTCACCGCAACCTCGGTCTCCCAGGTTCAAGTGATTCTCCTGCCTCAGCCTTCCAAGTAGATGGAATTAAAGGCATGTGCCACCATGCCCAGCTAATTTTGCATTTTTAGTAGAGATGGAGTTTCTCCATGTTGGTCAGGCTGGTATTGAACTCCCAACCTCAGGTGATCTGCCTGCCTTGGCCTCCCCAAGTGCTTGGGATGATAGGTGTGAGCCACCACCCCCAGCCACTTTTTTTTTTAAACAACCAATTCTCATGAGAAGTAACAAAGCAAAAACTCACTCACTACAGTGAAAATGAGGCAAAAACCATTCATGAGGGATTCACCCATTGCCCAAACACACTTCCCATTAGGCCCCACCTCCATTATTAGAGATAAAATTTCAACATGAGACTGAATGGAGGCAAATAAACTATATCCAAACTACAGCACCAAGTGTCATACGCCTAGACAGAAATAGACCTGGCTCAATGTCACATCTGCTGTGACAGATGTGCTGGACATCTGGTAGTGTCCGCTCTATACAAATCTGTGATAATCATCAGCTGCTGAGCTCTCAAACAAGGCAAAACTGTATAATAATCCCTAAAGGGTCCCTTTAACCCAGACCAGTACACCACAACAGGAATATAGTGAGAATGACTGACTTCTCATTACATACTGAAAGCAAACTTAAGTAGATGTTTATATGACTATCACCTGAAGAATGATGAGGTTCATAAATTTGGAAAGGGCCGCAGCCTGCAGAGTTACCTTTTGACAGGCTAGAAAGCATAACTTCAAGCCAGAAGCCAGAAACAGACACTTCAAGGGAGGGGGAAAAGGGAACAGAAATTTATGCTGAGCATGGTGGCCAAATATATATTCAGTAAGTTGTAGAAGGAGTCATTAATATTTATGAGAGAAGCATGCCCATGCTCAGTTGAGCTTCATGCCCCTTTGTTGGGATCTATGTGGAAAAAGTGGCAGCATTAATATGATCTGAGGGTAGAGTTTTCAACCCTCTGACATTAAAAGGTGAAGCAGAGGACACAAAAAACCTTACTGCACATTCTCAGTGGAATGGCTGGAATCATTACCTAGTGGATGGTCTCCTATGAGGCACAAACAGAGGGACAGGCAGTTGGTCCATGTCAGTGGGGGAGTCTTTTGAAAGGGCTGGTTTCTGTTTAGCCCTTAGGGAAGAAAGCCTCGTAGTGGATAGTGAGGGAGGGGTTATGAGGAGGTATGTCTGACCCCCCTGATCCCATCATGGCTGAGAATTTAGTTTTCAAGGTTATTCTGGGATCCCTTTGGGCAGACGGTCCAGTCGGTCAGGGGAAGCGGTGGGGGGGCAGGGCTTAGAATGTTATTTTCAGTTTACATGATAAATTAAGTATAATTTTATATCATAAATGAGAAATAACATACAGAAAATTTAATATAGTGAGTTTCTGAATCAGGAAATTATCTCTGCCTTTTGTCTCTCAAGACCTATTTTCTGTAAGTTTTTCAGCCTTCTCTAAACCAGAATGATCCTTCTTTGAACAAGAATCCATAGTAACCATTGTAGATAATCTATCTTTGCTTAGAATTGTTCTACATCTAAATTTTATATATACAGAATCTGAACCAACTGGATTCTGCAGCTCTGGTGCTTCTAGTCTCAATTTTTCATAACTCAGGGAAGTTTCCTTTGTCTTCAGGTCGTTTGTCAAAGTGAGAGTGTCATACCCCTGATATTCACTCCCTGGGGTACTTAATTTGTGCTTAACACTCTCCTCTATCAGTTTCTGCATCTGTTTCTCTTTCCTCTATAGTTTTACCCTGCTTCAGACGTGCTGCCCCTGAGTTCTACAGTGTATCTCTCCATACAGCAACTATGCCTGGGCAGTTTTGCTTTGTGATGAGGTGGTTGCATAAGAATGCCTTTGAGCAGGACACTAATTTCAAATTGAGTTTCTGCTAAGGAGCAGAATTCCACACTCCAGGATATTTCCTGCATAACACCATAGACATCCCACAGGCTGCAGCCACTCAAGTATTTCTCTCGAACCATTTCACACCCTGAGTTGTCTAACACTCAGAGAATGAAACGTGAAAATCTTAAAACACAAATTAAAATAACTATAATTTCTTAATAACACCAATGACTAAACATTCCATAGAGATCCTACCAAAGGAGTGTACTGTATGTCTCCCAGGCACAGAGTCTAATCATGCCATTGTCGTTCTGGACCACAATTGACTCTATAGGAATGGTACCATGGCCAAGAGACTAAAGAAGAGACTTGAAGCCAGCAAAGGAGATGTAGAATTTATCTAAGACTCATATACAGGGGCGGTCCAATGACAGTGGACTGGACAGGAGAACCACTACCACTGGTAAAAAGCATGCAGTTTATATAGCATTTTCACTTAGTACCTCCACCTAGCAACCTCCATTTAATCCAAAGCAAAGGGCTTCATCCCCTGTATGGCCTACATTCCAGGGAATGAACCCAGCTTTGGAAATCCTTAATAGTAAGTAGTGAATCTCCAGGTTGGTCACTCCCAGATTTCTTAGCTCAGATTTCTAAACACACATTATTTTTAGACCACAGAATCATTCTCAGAGAACCCTTAAATTATTGCTGTCAGGTGCATCTGCCATACAACCATGAGTCCTGAAAGGATTTGCACACTGAAAATGCTGCATTATTTTACTAAAACGGTTATCAAAATAGATATTTGCAAAGAAGGAATGTGAGCATCCTTCCTCCCAATCCTACACCAGCATTTTGTGTTAAAATTCTAGTGTTGGTGTATTTTTCCTTCAAAGGGAATTGTACCAAGCCTGATTTTTTTTTTTCCTCCCATTATTGTCCCAGTAAAGACAATTGCTGACTCGGGCACTATTTCCTCTGGCTGCTACTTATAGCTACTCCTGCCTTTACCAGCACCATAGGTAAAAATGACCTGCATTGTCTGAGAGGAGCAAGAAGAATGGCATTCATTCTGTCTCCATCTTTGTGGGTTAATATTAAATTACTTTTAGACCGTGGTTTTTAATGAAATAGAATTGACGTGAAGTATCTACAAAGAAGTAGCAGAGTCTGGAGTGGGAAGGGGTGGGGAGAGGAGAGCGACGCAAGTGAGATGGAGGCTGAGGAAAAGGAAGAAAATGGAAAATCAAGGACAGCCGGGAAAGAAAAGATGAAAGTTGAGAAAGGGGAGGATGAACAGACTGGCCGTTAGGCTTTTTCTTCTCCTGTTAATCCACTTTGTGCAAAATCTGTCATCTACAACTTGGATATAATCAGTGCATCTCTCATTGCCAGCTGAAGTCCTGGGAGGCCCACATTGGGCTTTGAGTGCCTATCACCTCACACTTGGTATCTCAAAATCTGCAACCACAGTCACAATCACAAGTATTAGACTTCACTCTCTACATCCTCCCAAATCTCTCTGTTTAGTGACCACTCACCCACACAATAAGATTACTTATTTTCTAATACGAAAACATCTTTACTAAAAGAGTTTAACTTAAATCATTCACTTACAATGACAGTCATTACTATATTCTCATTATAAACTAATCACATTTGTTCAAAGGAATTCCCTTAAGTTATTCTGACTAGGATCGTCTAGAAGAGATCTTAAATTTTACATGATTTATTACGTGAGCTATCCATGGTCCTACTCTTCAATGACGATCTTCCCTGTAAGGAAAAAAATTTAAAAAATCATCCTAATGATACTGATACTGATGTGTTTCATGAGAAAACTACAGGCAGAGCCTAATAGACTATGGCAAATCTGAATATCAGGCAAAACTATACATTATATTTCTTTGTGGATTTGTTGTTTTGTTTTATTTTGTTTCGGCTGTTGCCCAGGCTGGAGTGCAGCTTCACCATCTTGGCTTACTGTAACTTCTGCCTCCCGTGATCAAGGGATTCTCCTGCGTCCGCCTCCCAAGTAGCTGGGATTACAGGTGCCTGCCACCATGCCTGGCTAATTTTTGTATTTTTTTTTTTTTGAAACGGAGTTTCACTCTTGTTACCCAGGCTGGAGTGCAATGGTGTGATCTCGGCTCACCGCAACCTCCGCTTCCTGGGTTCAGGCAATTCTCCTGCCTCAGCCTCCTGAGTAGCTGGGATTACAGGCATGCACCACCATACCCAGCTAATTTTTTGTATTTTTAGTAGAGACGGGGTTTCACCATGTTGACAAGGATGCTCTGGATCTCTTAACCTCGTGATCCACCCGCCTCGGCCTCCCACAGTGCTGGGATTACAGGCTTGAGCCACCGCGCCTGGCCTAATTTTTGTATTTTTAACAGAGGTGGAGTTTCACCATATCCTCCAGCATAGTCTCCAACTTCTGACCTCAAGTGGTCCACCCACCTTGGCCTCACAAAGTGCTCGGATCACAGGTATAAGCCACTGTGCCTGGCCAAGATATTATATTTATTTATTTATCTAATCTGTTTAGCAGTCTGGTCATTGTTTAGTGGCTCACACTGACAAAGTAGTTAATTTTGCTGTTAGACAATCCTGTAATCTCAGTGATTCACAACTCCTAGCAGCTGCTGGTTGCTCCAGAAGCCCTGTTCCATGTGTCTTATTATTCCAGGATCCAGGCTGAGGGCACAATCCCTATTTGAGACATGCCATTCTCATGGCAGAGAAAAGACCAAGAAGCTGTGAGAAACCACAATATTGCATGAGAATCACCTGTTTGGTTGAAGACTATGTGTGTCATTTCACATTCCACTGGCTAAAGCAAGTCTCATGGTCAAAATGACAAAGGGGCAAGGAACTACTTCCTAGAATGCCACCTACTGAGAGGGCCTGTAAGTCACATGGCAGTTAGTGGAGATGTGCAATTCCCTTACAAGGAGAAAATTGTTGAACTAAATGCATGACTAATGACATGAACTAATGGCATGACTAAATGCCACTGAGGTGCCCATTTCACCCCTTCAAGTCTGTAAGATCTGCTGTTTCTCTGTCATGCCTAGCATATATGAGTCTTTGGCAAGAATGGGATCGTCCCTCTCTAGGATCTAGCTTCTCAGCTACCCTACATGAGATTTTATCACCTGCCTAGGTCTCTGTCATCCTTTTCTTCATCTAGAGAGTCCCACAGCTTACCCATACAATTGTCTTCCTGATCTGAGACTTATAACATCATTTTTGAAATGCATCAAAGATTTTACTGAGAGAAAAGAAAGCATTGACTTCAAGCAGCTTCTGTTTACTGGTGTACTAGAATTCCTGAGGTAATAAAGACCTTACAGTTTGCTTGAAATAATAGAAAAAGGGAAAAACATAAGCAAAGCACATATAAATGTGTATTTTAATAAACTATGCCACCACAAAATAAATTTTTCAGTGGCGAAGACTCTCAGTCCAAGTCTAGAACAGATACATTTTAGTACTTCATACTGTTAAAACACATTTTTATTCAGGAACACATTAAAGTGTATCTTACATTGCTCAGTGGTAGAGTTGTTGCTGAAGTTCAATTGCCATAAATTGAAGAGTTGATAGTATAGTTAGAGGCATATTTTGGAAATAATAATTCCCCAAAAGACTGGACTCAATGAACTGCTTGGCCAAAGAAAATTTAACACAAGCTGGGCACAGTGGTTCACAACTGTAATCCCAAAGTTTTGGGAGGCTAAGGTGGAAGGATCACATGAGGTCAGGAGTTTCAGAACAGCCTGGGCAACACAGTGAGACACCCCCACACCACCATCTCTGCAAAAGTAAGAAAATTAATCAGGCCTGGTGGGGTGGTGTGCATCTGTAGTTGTAGCTTGAGCTAGGGTCACTCGAGCCCAAGAGCCTGAGGCTGTGGTAGGCTATTATTCCATCACTGACTCCAACCTGGGCAAATCCTTCTCTTAAAAAATAAATATCATAAGGCAAAGAAAAATAAATGAGATTAGAGATATTTATTGGAAATCTTTTTGAGTAGGAAAGTTTTCTTTCCAGCAAGAATAGGCTTTGGGCTATAGGAGTATGTTCAAGCAGATGACAGCTGGTTTAAACGAGTCCATGTACTTCTGATTGGTGTTCAATAATGCCCCACACATATTGCCAAACTGGGATTATATTTAAAGTTAACTTCAACTGATGGAATTATAAATGTATGTCCTATTTTATTTTTCTAGGCATTTTACTCAATAATAATACAAAAAAAGCAAAAGAGTCCCAGTAACTGTGCAGTTTTATTGAGACATTTAAATATTCTGTATTTCTTGATCCCAAACATGTCTTGAATGCAATATTTTACTTTAGTTCAACATAAAATTTTTTTCTAAATCACACTCTTTGCGTTAGGTTACGTTAGCATCTAAATTAAATATAGGCCATCTATACAACAGAGTAATAAGTAATGCATTCTATTTGAAGAAAGTAGTTTTTTGATACTGGGTTGAAAGAGTCACTGGTAGATTGAGTGACTTTTTTACTTCTTGGTTTATTATTAGAGTGTCTTGAAAAACAGCTCCGAAGTACACAAATGTAGATACAGGTATATGTTAGATACCTGACCTTATTTTAACTGCAGTTTGCATAAGACATGAAAAATTAAGGGTAGATAATAAAGTTATTTTAAATGTAAAAGTTTTAAATATATGGATAAAATATGTTGTTTGAGTTAACCCCAATCTACTGAAAATTGCCTTATTGAAAAATCAAATGAGATAATTTTTAAAATTGTAATTATACCAAATCAAATTATTTCTAGAAAAGAAATTTATAAAACCATACTTTCTAGGTTTGGGAATTCTGTGTAAAAACCAATGTCTTTCTTGGCTGCTAAAAAAAATAGTTATGTGAGATCACAAGAGTAAAAATAACATTTTACCTAGTTATTTTTATTATTATTGGCAGTAACATTCTTTTGTAAAGTGGGTGGCAAGAACACTACAAAATGAACTGAAACACTTCTTGAATTGTCGTGCCCAGATGGTTTATGTCCCCAGAATAGTAATAACTCTTTACAAGGAGATGGCAAGCATTTTTGCAGAAGTGTTTTTGGTTTCTCCTCAGTATCGATATTAAACTACTTTATAGAGAGATTGCAGATATATGATCTTTCTCCACATCAGATTATATATTATAAGGTGGTCAAGATGTACAAATGTTGCATAACTACATCAAACTTTGGAGTTACGGATGAATTATATAAAGTCATCTGCTCAGTTAGTAACTAGAAATAATCTGGTTTAGCAAAATATAAAATGTAATAGAAGTAAAACATAAATTGCCTGTGGAGGAATAGTTCAGCATGTTTGAAACCTGCATCATATAATTCTAAACTTGAATATTACAATCATCTTTCTTTTAATTGGTGTCTCTCATTTTTCAAAAATTTGAAGAGCCAAAATACTTTATTTACTGCATTTGTTTTTGGTTCCTCCAAGGAATATAATTTCATTGGAGATACCTAGATCAAATACAGTAGATAATTACTATTTTAACATAGCTATTTATATTTTCATATATTTTATTTAACTTTAAAAACATATTTCATAACTATTAGGACCTGGCAGGCCTCAGTTTGAAGTTAGAAAATAAAAGTTCTAATTTCAGTCCTACCATTAATAAGCTATGTCACCTGGGACAAATCACATATTTATTTTGAAAGTAGGAAGCACGTAAATTCTAAACAAAGAAATTACCCATTTTTCTTTGATTCAGTTTCTTTTCTGTTAAATGAGAAGAACAGATTAATCTCCATTTTGTAAATATTTACTATTTCTTGGTTTCGATTTGCTTAGCTTTGACTAATTCTCTTAAAATAACTTACTCAACCTTTCAGAAGTTCAGAGGTCGAGGTAAACTAGGTCTTGTCTGCCTATATGCCTGTATTAAAGACTAACGTTGCTCCATATCAACAACAAAAATCTATCATATTAAGGATTATATATAATCTTGCCTGTGAATAACCCATAAAAGCTGCACTTCATATTCAGTTCACTAATCAATTGGTTAGTAATTTTTTCCCTGCGAATCACTTCTTGAGTCAGATAAGGCATAAAATAATAGCAATTATATTCTAACAGATCATAACAATAGCAGTGGAAACTGGGAGGAGAAAATGAGAAAATTGTCTCGCCAAGTTGTAAGGAGAGGCTTGGGAGTGAGGAAGGGAAATTACTTTTAGGTTTTAAAAATAACATGGAATGTAAGGACAACCAAAAAGTCTCAAGACATTACCTCAGTTATGGTAATCCTCACTTAAATACACAATGGTATCAGAAAGGGAAGTTGTGGATGTTGGGAGTCTCTCAGGGACAGAAACATTAAATTTCATTCATCTTTCTCAGGTTCTGAAGAAAGGAAAATTAATCAGAGGACTAAGACAGAGATCTCCTTTTTATCTCACAGAAGTTTGTATGGGGAATATAACTTTGTGTGAAAGCCCAAAAGCCCATTAAGCAAACAGAGCTACCCACAGAGGCCCAAGTAGTCACAGACAGCTGCTCCCCCAAGGAAGAAGCCGCATAATGATTAACTTATGAAAGGACAGTTTCTTCAGGTACAAAGCATTTGTAAGGTTGTCTTTACAGAATGCCACAGAGAAAATAAAATACTTCATTGTGAGCTATCATAGATATTTCTGTTTGAGTTGACAAATGCAGATGCCCCAGGGAGTTTAACTGTAAGGCTTCATAGGTTAAGGTTACTTTAAATGAAGCTCCTCCATCTGCACTTTGATGGTCACCAAATGTATGCCGTTTATCAGTCCCAGTCACCTCAGTATAAACATCATTTGGCTGTGATAACCACCTACTCAAGTCCAGAATGGAATACATGTATCCTCTTCTACCGGAAACAGAGATATATAATGCCCAGAAGCAAAAACCTCATCCAGTAGTAAAACATTTATTATAAGTAATGAATTAGTAAAGTCTTAGAAATGATACTGAATATATCAGTATTAACTTTATGATCTTGTAAAGTCCTCTGAGAATGTACAGTGTTTCTAATCTATAATTATAATGGTACAGATTTACCTTCCTCTTTTTAAGTTAGATAATATGAGATTATATTATCTATTTACTTATTATTTCTATATCCTAACAAATTTTTTCCTCATTATTCTTTTGTCCACATTCTTTGATATTGGTCATGTTATTGCTATTACTTTACTATTTCTTTCCACTCAGAATTTCCACTTCATTTTCTTACTATCTTTTCTTTTTCCCATGATCGCTCACTTCCATTTAATTTTCTTTTGGATTCTTCTTTTCCTGTCTTCTCTAGGGTTTCTTATCTAATTGAATTCGACTTTTCATGTGTTTTGCTCGCCCTCCAAAGAGTCATTCTTCTTCCAGTTTTCTATTGCCTGCTACTCTACTTATCCCCAACATTTTTTAATTCCTTCTGATCCGGTGTTTGCTAACATAAACTTTGTTATTTTTTAACCCTAACTATGGTCACTTAGTTCTATTTTTGTTTCATTTTGTCTGAATGCATAACCATAATCATCTTGAAAAGGCCTCTTTCTTTGAAGTCTTCTGGTTAGGAAAGTTTCATTGTCTTTTGAAAGGAGCAAGGTCTCCTCTATGTAATCAAATATTTAAATGCTGGTTTTTATGAAAAGAGAAAACTGTAAGCCAAAACTGTAGATTATATGAGGTTACCACCCCATATCTAGAGACATGTATTTTCATAAATTAGGACAGTTATGTCTTTAGTTATAAATTTTAGAATAAAGAGGTGAAATCTCCTTTGTAAGTGTAAATGAAAATTTCATGATTTATTTCTGTATTTTTAATAGAATAAGTACAGATTTCAAATGAATGTAATTTAGAACATTTTTTATAATATTACTAAAAATATTAATATTGAATGATATTTGACTTTTTTGGGTATTTCATAATTAATCTTTTGGGATTTTAATGGGTTTTATTCTTATAATTACTATAACATAGTTTAATTTCAGGTAGTATTTGAATACAAAATCTACTTAGAGTTAAAAAAATACTTTTTCTAGTATTAGTATGATATAATATAGGTTATATTGCTCATATATGAATATAATTCCTATATCTTAACTAATTTATAACTATACATAATACATTTGAACTGATCATATTTGTCAGTGTAGAATGCTTGTCTTCTACTTTCTTGGTTGTTTATTTCTCTAGTTAACAATAGCCAGTGACTAGGGAGATTTTCTTTGGAGAGCTTTTTCAAATATAGTATTTCTGGAGAATTAGAAGCCTTTTAGTAACTGTTTCTGCCCATTCACACAACTTCATAAACAATAACATCAAATGTGGCACTCTCTTTGAAATGTGGTGATTATCATAATTATCACCTGTATTAAAATATACCTATATACAATATCTAAACATATACAGATTAAGGAAAGTGCTAAAACAGTGAAATGAAAAGGAGGAAATCAAATTGATAGAAAAGACACACTAGATAAATGCTAATAAATAGAAATTAAAGTCATTGCATGCTATAAGCCAAAGTTTTCTTTAAAGGGAAGAAACTATAGTGAGATAAACAAAGGCCATTTAAAGAAGTATGGGGTTCAATTCACTCCAAGGATCCAAAGATAACATAAGTGCTATCTACACATCAAATAACACAGCATTGGAATTTATAGAACAAAAATGACAGAAACCACAATAACTAAAAACACATTAAAAATAGACATTAATTCACCTCTCTCAACTAGGAACAATTAAGTAGAATAAATATATATACAGATATAGGAGGTCTACATAAGATAAGAGATAATATCAATATAATTGAGATATACTGAACTCTACTGCTTTAAAACAAAGAATGTGTTTCTTTTTAATGTTCTTAGAAAAGTCATTAAAAATAATCTCTATTAGGATAGAAAGAAATCACAACAAATACCAAGAAACTTAAATGGTACAAACTACCTTATCAGATCATAATGTAATAAAACTGAACATATATTTAAAAATTAGAAGGACAATCTATCATTCTGAAATTTTAAACACTCTCTTTTAAATAGCTCTTGTATCAGTGAGGATCTTGAAAGCAAAATTCATTTTAAGACTTTTCTGGTTATTCTTATTTGCTTATTTTTCCATATGAAGTTTCAAATAGATTTTTCTAGTCATATGAATTTTGTGATTATTTTTCAACATTGTATTTAATGTATTAGTTTAGGGAATCTTAATATCTTTATGATATTGCATTCCTCTCTAATAACAGGATATCCCTTTCCATAAACTTATATTTATTTTTTGGTTTTTTCAAAGCTTTTAAAAATGCTTACATTGTATTTAGAAACATTTCTTTCATTGTACTTTTTCTCCTCAAGATAGACTAGTTTTGCCATAGTTTCAGGTTCACAGCAAAATTAAGCCAAAAATACAGTTTCCCTTTCCTCTACACATGCAGAGCCTCCCCCACTGTCAGTATTCTGCCTCAGAGTAGCACATATGTACTGCTGTAAAAATAATCTATTTAGAAGAGAAAAAATCCAATGGAAGAAAATTACTTTGGGGAAAATTATTTTTCCCTAAATTAATAAACAAAATGCAGTTTAAATATACCTATACTGCATGTAGGTATATCATAATGATTGTTATATACATTAGAATCAAAGTCCTCATTAATGCAAAAGCTATTTTAAAGAAAGTGGTTAGATATTGTATATAGTTATAGTTGATGAACTCACATTGCTATATCATAATCACCCAAAGTCCATAGTTTACATTAGAATTCAATCTTGGTATTGTACCTTTTATGAGTTTAGGCAAATGTATAATGACATGTTTCCACTATTAGAGTGTGATGCAAAGTATTATCACTGCCCTGGCAATCACTGATCTTTTTATTGTCTCCATAGTTTGGTCTTTTCCAGAATGTCGTATAGTTGGAGTCATGCCATATGTCCATTTTAGATTGCTTCTTTCAATTAGTAATACGTATTTAAAGTTTCTCCATATTTTTTCATGGCTCAATGTCTCATTTATTTTAATGCTGAGTAATATTCCATTGTCTAGATGTACCACAGGTTATTTATCCATTCACCTACTGAAGGAAATCTTGGTTGCTTCCAGGTTTGTGCAATTATGAATAAAGCTGCTGTATACATCCGTGTGCAGAATTTTGTGTGGATGTAAGTTTTCAATTCCTTTGGGTTAAATACTAAGGTATGAAATTGCTGGATCATATGGTAAGAGTGTGTTTGGTTTTTAAGTAACTGCCAAAATGTCTTCCAAGTTGCTATGCCATTTTGCCTGCCCACTAGCAATGAATGTGAGCTTGTAT
This sequence comes from Callithrix jacchus, assembly GCF_049354715.1. Classification (NCBI taxonomy): domain Eukaryota; kingdom Metazoa; phylum Chordata; class Mammalia; order Primates; family Cebidae; genus Callithrix; species Callithrix jacchus. Next base: position 63,566,481 of record NC_133507.1, read on the forward strand.
TGCTCCATATCCTCATCAGCGTTTAATGTCAGATTTCTGGACGTTGACCATTCTAATGGGTGTGCAGTGGTATCTAATTATTTTAATTTGCATTTCACTTGTGACATATAATATGGAGCATCTTCTCATATGCTTATTTGCCCTCTGTGCGTCTTTTTTGGTGAAGTGTCTGTTCAGGTCTTTGGCCCATTTTTTACTCAGATTGTTCATTTTCTTATTGCTGAGTTTTAAGAATTTGTTGTATGTTTGGGATAACAGTCCTTTATCAGACATATCTTTTGCAAAGATTTTTTTCACAGTATGTGGCTTGCCTTCTCATTCTTTTGAAACTGTCTTTCACAGGGGAAAAGTTTTTCATTTTAATGATGTCCAGTTTGTCAATTCTTTTTTTCTCATCATACCTTTGGTGTTATATCTAAAAAGTCATCACCTGAGTTCTGATTCCAAAATGGCAAGGAAGTTGCAAGCTGGCACAACTCCTCCTCACCACCATTCCTGGAAAACTAGAAACAAATATACAGCACTGAGATTATAACCAGAAATATTCCAGAACTCAAATATGAAGATGAGGCAGTTCCCAGGGAAACAGAGAAGTAAAAAGTTATCAACAAATTTAGACTCAACTAGATTTTCTCCAATAATATCTTCTAGGTGTTTTTTAGTTCTGCATTTTACATTTAGGTTTGTGATCCATTTTGAGTTAATTTTTGTGAAAGTTGTAAGGTCTGTATTTCTAGGTTTACTTTTTTGCATTTGGATGTCTTGTTCTTCCAGCAATACTTGTTGAAAAGGCTATCTTTTCTTTGTTTTACTACCTTACTTCTTTATCAAAGATCAGTTGGCTGTAATTATGTGGGTCTTCTTCTACACTCTCTATCCTGTTCCATTGATCCATTATGTCAATACCATACTGTATTGATTACCGTATTGTATTATATATTATGTCAATACCATACTGTATTGATTACCATTATCTGATCCATTTATGTCAATACCATACTGTATTGATTACTGCAGCTTTATAGTAAGTCTTAAAGTTTGGTTAGTGTTAGTCCTCCAACTTTGTTCTTCTTCAACATTGTGTTGGCTCTTTTGGGTTTTTTGCCTTTCAAAATAAACTTTAAAATCAGTTCATCAATATCCACAAATTAACTGCTGGGATTTTGACAGAGATTGAAATAAATCTTTAGTTCAAGTTGGGAAGAACTAGTGTCTTTGATATATTGAATACTCTTATCCAAAGTATTTAGTTTATTTAGTTATTTTTTATCTCTACCTCACTCCACATAGAATATAAATTCAAAATAGATAAAATATTTTAATTCATTAAACCATCAAAATACTAAAAATACCAGAAGAAAAAGTGATATAGATGCGTGTGTATGAACATATTTCATATTCTTTCTCCTACCCCTTAATGCCCATCCCTCTGGATGCCTTTCTAAGCATTATCCAGAAGCCAAAGAAGAATTAGAAAATCACATGAAAATGTTAACATTTTAAATTAAATCTTTTAAAATCTGTAGCACAAAGTACCATGAAGTCAAAAAACATGTATTTTTAAAACATCACACATCAAAAAAATCAAGTGGTTAATATTTTGTCTTAAAAGATACTATAGATTGAAAAAATAAAAAATGGGCTGTTCTTTAAATAGACAGTTGTAGGAAAGAAAATTAAAAATAATCCTTAAGTACATGAAAAATATTTTCCACTTTTCTCATAATAAGACAAATGCAAATTAAAACTGTAGTATGTTCTCATCTTTGTCCCTGTCAGATTGGAAATATCAAAAATATGATTACACATTATATTGATGAGAATAAATAGGCACTCTATTATATTGCTGTCAGGAGAATAAGTTCATATAAACGCCATAGAGAGTAGTTTTGCATTAACTATCACAATTAAAGATTCATTCTTTGCAAAGACAAGTCTAACTTTAAAAATTAATTTTATAAATATATCCACAATTATTTGAAAGTATGTGCATAAAATGTATTAATTGGAACTTTATTTATTAGCTTGGAAACAATCCAAATACTCACATTCAGAGAATTGGTTCAATAAATTATAGCATACAACATGCAATGGAAAACCGAGTAGCCAGTAATAGGTATGAGTCAAATCTATAAAAATTAAGATGAATGAGCTCTAATATATGTTTTAAGTAAAAAATGCTGGTATAAAACAGTTTGTATAATAAAATTCTGTTTTTATAAGTATTTTAAAGTAGAATATGTGTGCATACAGTCAAGTTCTAGCATATACCTATTACATATCTGGAAAAAATATACGGGAGATAGGTAGCAGTGGTAGCCTCTAGGAAGGGGAATTGAGCCTGGGGAAACGAGGTAAAAAGGAGACATTATACCACATTTTCTTTTAAATGCTTGCATTTATATAATTTACATATATTTTCTATAATAAAGCTATTTAAAAATAAAAACTATATATATATATATATACACATATGTATCAAAATATTTTATTTTCTTTTTGAAAAAGATACTGTATTTGTTAAATAACTAAACTTTCATTTGCAAAAAAATAAATGTTAGTATATTCCTGATGACGTAGAGGGGAACCAGAGTTTGTAGACAGAACATTCAGCTTTCATTAATTTACAGGCAACCTACTCTTCCAGGTCCTAAGTAACTGTGGCTTAAGTTGTAAGAACCTCTGAGAACTTCACTTAATAGACTGAGGGTACAAATTTAAACTTGAATTCTCCCTTCTTTTGATTATCCATTCTGAAAAACATGGTTTTCACAGCCATGAGAACCTCCTTGAAATTTGAGGTCCCTGTAGGATTCCTTACAAAATAATTATGCCTGCAATTTTATTATTGCAGGTCATATACACCAAAGCTGTAATGAACTGTACCATAGCTTGCTGACCTTAATGAGTTAATGCAGTCTCCAAATAAAATTCATGCCCAAGCAGTAGCTTGGGCTCTGGGATGTTTTCGCTGGGAAAGATCTGTAAAATGTGAGTTCCTATTAAATATGCCTTAAAACAATACATTTGGGATTTGGCATCTGGCATCAGATCAGGTCTGACTCTGCTGTATGGAGTTGAGGGTTTTGCCTCAGGCCTTCATAATAGGTTTAGCACTATAGGACTATAGAATCAGCGAGAATTCTTTATTGCTTCAGTTAAGAAAACCACTTTAGTTTCTATTGAGTTTATGGCACCGTGTCTTCTGTCTGATCATTTTTCTTGAAATAGGAGAATCCTGCTGTCTCTCCTGCACCTACAGTTGTCTTCTTCCACCCCCACCTCAATCTAGTAATTTCTTTCCAGACTAGTTTTTCTCTCCTTACTCACATAAATGGCATTTGTCCAACTGCAGACTGTCTTTTTCTTTGCATTCAAGTAAGCCAATCACACATGGCAAATGAAGTGAGGAGGCCATAGTTCCAGATGTCTTAAGTCTTAGAAGAGTTTAAAGCCCAGTCAGGACAGCAGTAACTAACTGATTGGTCACTAAGTTTGGTCACTGCATACTATCCTGACCCTCTTGTCCAGTAATCACTTGTCAAGCCTAGAGGATAAGATTTTAAGTCCTCTCAGAGAAAATTTCTTTTCACCTCATCCTTGTTGAATGAGCTTTCCTTTGTCTTTATAGACACAGTCTCCATCTTCTAGGGGTGTCACAGACTGAATAGCTCATTGGTGCAATAGTGGTAATTAGCCTAATCTACTTTGGTTAAGGCCATATTGGAACCACCTTTAAAACTCATGGCCCAGTTCCTGAATCAGGATAGCACAAGAATTAATAAATATGGGATGCTTAACAAAACTCGACATGGAAACTGGTTTTGTTAAACATTTTTTTTTTAGAAATTATCTTTCAATTTAAGAAGAAAAGAAAAATTTAAATCCTCTACCTCATGTTTCACGACAAGAATTTATTTATATCAATATCTCTTAATCTGCTCTTTAAAATATCTGTATTCCTTTTATTTCAGGAATTTCATATGCAGAGTAAATGGTAATTAAAATGTGCAGGATGACAAGATGGAGCAAACAGTGCTTGTACCACCAGGACCTGACAGCTTCAACTTCTTCACCAGAGAATCTCTTGCGGCTATTGAAAGACGCATTGCAGAAGAGAAGGCTAAGAATCCCAAACCAGACAAAAAAGATGATGATGAAAATGGCCCAAAGCCAAATAGTGACTTGGAAGCTGGAAAGAACCTTCCATTTATTTATGGAGACATTCCTCCAGAGATGGTGTCAGAACCCCTGGAGGACCTGGACCCCTACTATATCAATAAGAAAGTGAGTGTTTTTTATCAAGCATATTTTGCTGCTAATTGCCTGCTGCATTCCTTGGACTGTTGTAGCACAAACACATGCCAAATTAGCACAAAATCTTAAGTATACTGTTTAAGAAATGAAACACATTTGTGTGTGGTTTATGCATATACATGGAAAATGAATTGATTATATCATAGCATATGCAACTGCTCCAAATGCACAATGACAAATAAAAAGAGGCCGGGCGCGGTGGCTCAAGCCTGTAATCCCAGCACTTTGGGAGGCGGAGGTGGTGGATCACGATGTCAGGAGATCGAGACCATCCTGGGCAACATGGTGAAACCCTGTCTCTACTAAAATACAAAATATTAGCCGGGCATGGTGGCATGTGCCTGTAGTCCCAGCTACTTGGGATGCTGAGGCAGGGGAGTCGCTTGAACCTGGGAGGAGGAGGTTGCAGTGAGCCAAGATCATGCCACTGCACTCCAGCCTGGCGACAGAGTGAGACTCCATTAAAAAAAAAAAAAAAAAGTAAATTATAGGCAGCTAATTTAACAAATTGACACATTCTCTCCACAGATTAGATTTACTATGCAATCTTCTGGACTTTCTGTACTTGGAAATACTTGGAAAACTCAAAATCATATGAGTTATAAAGGCTACAGAAAATATTAGTACTAATTTTTTGTGAAGCAAAGTTTGATGCCACGGGGTTTGCAATTTCCATGTCACATTATAAACAATAAATCAAGTAATTTCCTGAAGAAATTTTTTTTACCTGTAAAATAACATTTTTACAGAAACTAGAATTTTACAAGTTATTTAATCTTTTGGTGTTAATGTATTAATATTGGTAAGAATTAACAAATATGTCATAATCTGAAGAACCTATAAACAATATTTGAATGCGTGCTTTTCTTTGTATCCGTGTTTGAAACGAATACCTTATATTAAGCATCCAACTTTTCATTTTGACCATCTTTTCACCAAACCAAAAAGAAAAGCATAAAAACATTTTTAAAATATAGTTTTGTTGATTTTAAACTAAATGTATGACTTTAGGTGATTTGTAACATTTTTCTTTTTCACCTGACACAATGCATTTGTGAATCTTAGTGGAAAGGTAGGGCACAAATAAATTTTTTGTTGGACATGAATATTAAAATACACCTTAGACTTTTAGGGACTCTTTGTTTCTGGCCCAGTTCTGTCTGAAGTTAGTTCTTGTCAAATGCAGGCAACAGTTTGGCATTTGTAATATGTGGATTTGAGGCAGTTTTAGAAATCACTTCTGATTGGCAACTATAGTTTCAGAGACAACAGCCTCACAGAAGGATGACTAGCCTTAAGTTCAGATTTTTTTTAACTGTTCAGGATATAGTCAGTTTAAGTATAACACATTTTCCCTTATTAAAAACTAGTCTATTCATTTTACAGTAGAGGAAGAGATGGATCCTGTTCCCTGTATTTCATTTTTCTTCTAATTTTACTTTTCAATACCATATTGTCAAATCTTAGTTGGGAAGAGATTATTAATCTTATAACTGCCATTTAAGTTATAAGAAAAGTTGAACTTTATTATTAAATCAGTTTTTTGGAAATTAATATATATAAAAAGCCAAAGCCCAAATTAAGCAAACTATGAGGACTTTGTTTGTATAAGAAAAGTAAAAATGCCCATAATCCAATTGTTTAAACATTTTAACTCATTTAAAGTGACTAGTATTGAAGCAAAGACTCTGATTTGCTCCAGGCAGAAATTCATTTATATCATAGAGTATGTTACTGTATTTTTAGCCATTGGATGCTTCCAGTCTATTCAGAGGCTGTTCTTGGGATGTGTTAGTGGGCTCCATTCTCACCAGGCGTTTTCCTACCCCCAGACACCAGGTCCTCACCTTTTTGGTAGCAAACAGCAACTAAATATGGTTAAAGCCACCCAGAATCTAACCCTTAATCAAACAGGGAAGAAATTTAGTATCTCTGCTTTTATGCTGTGTGCTTATGTGTAAAACAATGAATGAATGTTTTGAGAAAGACCAAACTAATGCATGTTGACAAAGGTAAACATTCTTCATCTGAAAACCAGAACATCCAATCAATCTTTTTTTTAATTAAAGAGCTTTCAGAATGATAAAAGTGATTGTCTCAAGGGGATATCCCCAATCAAAACAGTCCATAATTGCTTTATAATGAATTATATATAACAAAAGATATAAAGACAAAACAAAATTGTGCAAACATTTTCAAAATACTTAAAAGAAATGTCTTATAACTGAGGGTGAAAGACCAACTCTGATGAAGTGACAGCCAGAGTCCTGCGTGGAGGAAACCCTTATAAACTTTGTTGGGCTCATGTCTAAACTTGCTCTTAACATCTTCTGTCCTTATCTTCAAATGCACATGGTATGAGGAAAGAAAAGCATTTTGGCATTTTGGAACAAATCACAGTGTGCAAGTAGAACAACCTGATAAGAGGAATATTGTTATCAGGAAAGCGTATTCCCCAAGGTAAGGTATATTCATGGTTTTCACATTGAGCTGACACCAAGCAAATCTTCAAATGTAAGTCATTCAACAGCAAGTCAAACGAAGCATTTTGCAGGGCGGAAATCCTTGAAAACTAATATGGGGTGTGTAGAATACATGATTGAGTTATGTGTTTGAAATTTCCTTCTTCTGCATTTTTATGTCTTAAGACTTTTATAAGTTGCCTGTACACTTTTTTCTGTGTCTTTGATTTTCTTTTGTAATTGGATTGTTTCAATACTAAAGAATATTCTTAAACTCGAATTAATTTGCTCTGACTAAAATTGGAATGCTTAGCAAAATCAGAACCTTTTAAAAAGAATGAATATTTCTTTCAATATGACTAATTTTATTTTAGTGACTGGGTTATCTGACATTGGCTGGGTGATCTTCATTAAAACAATGCAGTACACATACAAAGTACTCTTGACACAGCTAAATGGTCAAATAGTGGAAATGTCACCAGAGAAAATGTTTCTTAGGATGAGATTTTTCACTAATGCTGATATTACATGTGTGGATTAGGTTTGGCTGAGTGAAATGGAATATGCAGTTAGACTAGTGATTTCCCTAAAGTTGAACTCTAGTACAATAGTTAATGTGTCATTTGAATCTGTATACAAAGATTCTGGTTTCTTTCTTAACAATATATAGAATAAACAAAGCAACCCAACTATAAAAGTATTTGCAGAATCCATTCCTTACATTGTGTTTTAGGTTAAAGTGCAGTAGTGTACATGCACGGAATTTATGCAAATAAAAACAACACAACCACCACACTGAAGCTCTCTGTGATCTTTTATGAAGGCAATGTCAGTGAGCTTATAAAAATGTCACTGCTGAGGGTGTATTTTCCAATGGCATATGCCCACATATTTTTATCCTCTTTGTCCCAGTTTAAGATGTACAAATTATGTAATGTTCAAATATTTTACTAAAATGGTTAAAGTAGTTTAATCCATGTTCAGTAATGTTGTAGTAGTAACCGAAGAAACAGTAGCGATCATATCATGAGCATTCCTGATGCACAGAAGCATTAGAAGGCTTTTAGACCCCCAGATGTTTTAAGCCTTCAGAGTTCCAGGTTAAAAACTCAGGGGTAAAAATGCTGTCATAATACAATGACAGTATTTTTCATATCATGTAAGCTCTGACTCAGTGTTCTTTAAAACATGATTCCAGATTGGGTTCCCTTTGTTTGTTTATTTACTTTACCTGTATATGAAGGCATATTTTAGCTTGTGATACACCTTTGTTCCCATCATGGGACTTTTTTTCAGTTTCCTTTGATAGCTGGGGTTGATTTTGTACCATTTGGCTCTACATGCAAATTCTTTACTCACTCTTTATTACAGAAAATGTCTTCCTTCTTATGTTCTCGTTAAAATTACAGATGACTCATTATTACCATAGAAGAAAATATCATTTTAACAATGTGACAGTTTACTTGAAATAGAATGAGCTATTTTAGATCTGTAGTAAAAATGGATGTTTGTTAATTATGGAGTGCAAAAATATATTCATTTTTTAAAAGTCTTATGGACCATTTAAAAGCAACTTATTCTCTCTTTCTATCAGCTGTCCAAAAAAGATGCACACTCTCTCTTTATTGGGCTGCATGAGGAGTCACATATGAATTTGTGGTTTCAAATTCATGTCTGGTCTATCACTGACACAGGAGTTTTTAGCTGTTAAGTTGGGTGAAGAGAGTTTGTTTTATTTTTAATTGCAATTATGGAGTTTTTCTTGCAAGAGTAATTGATAGAAAATCAGAAAAGTAGATGATTATTAAAGGCTTATAATTCTACAAATTGTCATGTGAGCAGTCTCCAGTGTGTAGTTGTTCTTTGTGTATCATCAGCTCCTCTAGAACTACAAGTCACCCAGACTCTCCCTTACATCCATGGCTCTGTGGTTGACTTCCCAGTCTTTCTCCTCCCTATGTAACTATTTCCTCCTTGTGCTTCTTGTTCCTTTGTCACTCCCCATCTCTCTCTCAGCAACAGTCCCAAAATGGTGATGTTGATAAATAAAATGATAGTTAGCATTTTTTGAGTATCTGCCTCATCAATAGGAAATCCTTCCATTGAAAGTGACCAAAACCCAATAGAAACAACCTTTGGGGAAAAATAAAGGAAAAGTGTCTAGTGAATCTGGTTTTAATGCCAAAATATCCAGTACCTCAAATGATATCATGAGGGCAGTCCTTTTCCATGATTAGCTCTGCTTTCACCTATGCTGGCTTCATTTGCAGTCTGGCTCTTCCACAAGATGGAAGAAAGCCCCCAGTGGTGCTAACCTTGCATCCTACAGCCTCGTAAGCACTGCCCTCTGCCTGCCCCCGCCCCCCGCAAAAAAAGGGGGATCATGTTTTCTTCAAAAGCTCTAGCAGAAGTCGAAGTCCTAGAATTGGTTCTAATTAGATCACATAGCCTCCTCTGAACCACTCACTTTGGTCAGCAGTATGTGATGGTCTCCTTCATATGAGATGGTCTCTACCACATGCTGTCCTGTGTGCCAAGGGATGGGGTCAGCTCTACCAAGCCACACAGGCAGACAGTGGGGCAGAGGTTTTCTCCAAAAGGAAGAGAATAGGAACTGTTAGAAAACATGTCCTAAGCAGGCAAAAAAAGAAAAACAACTATGTACTCTACATGCTATATATAATATATAATATCAGGACAATTACTGTTCTTATTTAATCCACGTATCATGTCCTTTCAAGATAGATCTTGTCTTTATTTAAAAATAATAAAACTGAATTTAAATAATTTGCCAAAAATCACAAAACTATTTAGTAACAGAGACTAGTTTTAAAACTAGACCAGTGAGTTTTCATGGCCCATTGCCATGCTAGTTTGGTTTTGCTGTCATAGCAGGAATCACAGCAGTGGAAAAGAGAAGTCAGTGATAGAATCTAAATAAGCCTATAGCTGTTCTTCCTGTTTCCTGCTCAGGCCATTTTGCAAGATGTGATTCCTGTCTCTTAGGCTGGCAGTATTTCCCAAACCCTTACTGGTCACTTCACCATTTGTCCATTTCCTGCCTTTGTAAAAACTAAAATCTCAGACACTCAGTGATCTAAATTAGCTTCTAAAATAATTAGAAAATTTCTTTCCCACTAAATTCCAATAGGGTAATAAGCGCCTATTTTCAAAGAGAATCAATTCAGGAACTTTAAATTGTGTGCCTCTGTAAGGAAATGGCATTTAAATTGGGATCTGAAAGCTAATAGGGAGAAGGGAAAGGAGAATCTTCCAATGAAAGAGAACAGCATAGAAGACGACATATAATCAAGTTGACCGGTAATACTTAAGAAAGGAATAAGGTGAGGGTGGGGAGGTAGACCTGGGGCTAGGTAAAGGGCATCTTTCAGTACAAACTTAAAGAATTTGAAGGCTATCTTCAAACAAAATGAATTCCCAACAAGTATTTGAGTACAGGAGTAACATGGTTCACTTTACATTGTTAAAAATCACTCAGCTTCTCTATGGAGAAATTTAGGAGTTTTATGCTTGGTCTAGCAATTTGGCAATGGAGATGGAGAATAATGGAGAGACTCAGAATTGGTTTTGGAGGTGTGATGTTTAGGCGTCAGACAGAAGGAAGCTGATGCCCTTGTTTTCTTAGATAGGAAGTTTGAGAAGAAAGATGTTGAACCTAAAAATTCCAATACGAAAATTGTCCACGCTTGGAGAAACAGAAGTGTTCTTATATGTGTATATTTAAGAGTTAGAATACAGAGACACATTTTAAGTATTTTAATCCTTATATTTTTATTGGCATTTTAGAATTCACAAAGGGCATTGACATGTTTTATTTCACGTCATCCTCAAAACAATCCCTGAGATTAGTATTAGTATAATCTTCTCCTCTGAGATGGAGAAATTGAGGGGAATAATTTGCTCATAGTTCTCACACAACAAGCTTGTAATCAAGCTAGACTCAAATATGTTCTTTCCAACCAAAAAAAAAATTAACTGACCATATAAAAGTGTAGCAGATCCAGGGAATGTACATACTGATGACATATGGCTAAAAAATGTTTCAGCTCCAGATTTTATTCTTTTTCCTTATGGTTATAGTTTCTTCTCTCTGCTGGAGAAGAGGTTGAAGACTCTGCAGCCTTGGCTGACAAAAGCCTAGCTAGGCACTTTCTAGCTAGGCAGCTTCTGCAGCATTATCTCCTCCACTGGCTCCAACCCTCCCTCATCCCACCCAGCTAAAGCATAGGAACAAGCAATTTTATGGGCTCTTCTTTAGGTACAAATTCTTCTCTTTTGTGTGAGCTTATGGCAAAAACTTTTAAAAACTGACTATGAGGCATGGAGTCAACAGACATGTTTTATTAAACTAACATTATTATTTATAATTTTTGAATTATTTTCTGGCATTTATAAATCAGAAGATATTGCATACACACATAAAATTATTTATGTAAGGATTTCTCTTGGAATATCATTTCAGGCATCAATGACTTATATGCCTGAAATTGTCAGGTACCTAATGTCACTTAGCCTCGGTGGGTATTTTAGTTTGTAATCTGTGGTTTAAGGACCACATCTGTCATTAAGTGAAGGCTAATTTCAATGCTTGGTGGGCCACATGTAGGAAGTGGCATAGGTTGTTCTTCAGTCTTCCTATCCCTGGTAGAAAGGGAAAAACTGAATGAGATGAGGAGAGAAAAAATATTAAGTATGGCATGCTCTCTTCAGCGTCAGGTAGAAAATCTGCACGAAAACTTGTCATCCCCCACTGAGCCAGAAAAGGAAGAAGATCTTGGCTTGAACTCACAGGCTATGATAAATACAAAGGGAAGTAGGTGAGACCATTTTAAAGTCCTTGGGAAAAAAATTATATACCATGGAATTGGTCCAGCATAAGAAATGTCCCCGGAGTTAGGTATTGTATTATACTAATGGAATCTCTTGACCATCTATGTTGCTCTTCACACCCAAAACTTTGAAGCATCTCTCCTCTTGCCACATGGCTTTCCTTCTGCCCCTTCATGCTGGACCCTCTTCCTAAGCTAGCAGCTTAGAGCTATGAAAAAGTTAATACCACTTCTGGGTAGGAGCTAGAGCCAGATAATTTCCCTGGTCTGACTGCCAGGGCTATTTCAAGGAGAAAACCCTGCCATTTTCAGAGTAACACTTTCTTAATACATAGTGATAAAGTTTTGCAGTGCCATTAATTCAGAATTGTACTTCATTAACAGTTTGATAGACTCAGGCATCTAGTAATATATGTGTATTTGTGGGAATATATGTTCAAAGTTCCAAACAATTGACTTCCAAATGCATTTTTGGAGCGCAACTCATGTACAAGTTGAAAATTGTCTGTTTTAAACTTCGAGGCTAAAGGATAAATTTAATCAACCAGTAGTTACATTCCACATGTTGTGTATTGTTCATCATGATAGCTCACCTTCCTGTGTTATTTCTTGTCTTTGCCAGCAGATTAACTTTAAGAGTAGGAAAGTGCAATAAATTTGGAGCCAGTCCTGTTATTTGGCAATATTTCCATAATGTTTAACTGAAACACAAAGTTAGAGCTTATGTTTATGTACTTTGAGGAATATGGCCCCTAGAGGAAATAAAGGTTAAGATAATGGCTATATTTAAGTGAGAAAAAGAAACTGGAAAATCATGGCTTGGTAAATACAGTGTCTATCCTGGGAAAAAAAAATGTAAACAAATCACTTTCTATAAAGCCAGAAACAAGAAAAGATTACTAAATAATAACCAGTATATTTTCATAAATAGCAATTTCTACCAAATCATAACATGATTATTTTCTTAGTAACTATGCAGTTAGATCAAGGGGCAAGATTTCAACCCACATATACAACATAATCATTGATAATTTGGGGAATGGCTTGTGATTTTTTAATAGCCATTAAGTAACAAAAACAGATTCACAGCCTTGCTATGCCAGAATCATCTGGGTTACTTATTTAAAGTATAAAAACTAGGTATCAAAATCTGACCAACTAAATTGGAATCACATCACCTCTATGAGCTTAAGAATGTTTATTCCGTTTTCAAGTGAGGTGTCTGAGTCACAGACAGTTAAGTAATCTGTTTAGGATCACATTGCTAAAAGGCAGCAAAGTCAGCTTTTGAACCAGAAATCTGATTCCAGAGTTTGCACTTTTAACATAAGACAAAACAAATCATACTTACATTTTCATAATATTGCTTCCCAGACTATTAAACTGTTAATTACCAGGGTTACTACTAATTTTTCTATGTAACTTCCTTCTTGCTTTTTATTTAAAACCAGAAATTATTTTTACATGGCAAGGATTGCTGAAGGCCTTGTTGAACAATAGATGCTTTAAGTGTAGGTCTGATGCTTTAAGTGTAATCCCAATACAGTAGAGACTAATTAGCCTTGCGTAGCTATTGAGTATTTGAAATATGTAAGTGTAAGTCCAGATTTCAAAGACCTATGATTTAGTATACAAAATATATAAAATATCTCAGTAATTTTCATAGCAATTTTATTCCCAAATGATAATAATTCAGATATGTTGGGTTAAAAATACACTGTTAAATTATTTTCCCCTGCTTTGTTTTTCTTTTAATGTGGCTCTCGGGAAATTTAAAATCATACCTGTAGCTTACATTATATTTCTATTGGAAAGTGCTGGCCAATTCCTCTATATTATCTTCTATTAATGCAAATAGTTGGCCATCCCCTAGTTTATAAATGTCTTGATGTCATAACCTAGCTATCTTTGTTTTCTCTTTAGACTGTAAAGGCATGGGAAATATTGTACTAAACAGTTAATACATGTATTTTAAATTGAAATTAACAATTGGACCTAAACTAGGTCCTTGCATGTTTCTAGATGTCTGCAATGCTTTTACATAATTATCAACTAATTATACATGTGCTCAATAAATTTGATACCTGTACATGAAGACATAAGTGACCAGCTAGAACAACCCCTATTTTATGAATATTACATTCCTGCAAACAAATCCATAAAGTGATTTTTCATACATAAAATCTAGTTGCAACCTTAGTCACAATGCTTCAAAATTTGTTTTGAAGCAGAAAATTATCCATGTGTTAAAATGATGTTATTAATTTTGAACAGTTCTATTTCTTTGTAGCACTGAAATTAAAGCATTTGTTTTGGCCCTATAACAAATGAACTGAAGGACAAATATTAAGAATAGTCATAGATGTGCCTGAGTTGTACTAAGCCACAAAGTCTTGGTGCTTGTAAGTGGAGCTAGTAATGACAATGTTCCTATAAGCCTTGGGTTGTAATGAGGGGTTTGTTTTGAGCTAGATACTATTCTATAAATCTTTTCTCCTCCACCACCAATTTTGAACTGTTTCTTTTTTATTTAAGTGACTTAATGCAGTAAAAATTATCTTGATAAGTTATATTAATGAAGTCTTTGTTGAACTAATTAGATTTAAAGGATAAGTTACTTCACTATAATAAGCTAACCAATACATTTCTTTTAAAATGTTTTTAAAAAGTCACCCAATTAAATAGTTCATAAATCTTGATTAGTTTAAAGCTATGTAATAATTTTTAATACAATTTAAGGTACAGCAATTTCTTAGCTAGTCTGAACTCTTCCCTCTTGGAGCCCTTTCTTACATGTATAGTGGGAAGACAAATGCCTATATATTTGAAAATTCTAGAGTTACTTATTTGTTGTAAGTAAACAGTATTTTCTTCAGGCTCTTCCTCCCTTTCATATCATCAATACCACTAGTCCTCGGAAACAAGCATCTTTTTTTTTTCTTGAGATGGAGTCTCGCTCTGTTGTCATGCTGGAGTGTAGTGGCAAGATCTCAGCTCACTGTAACCTCTGCCTTCTGGGTTCAAGCAATTCTCCTGTCTCAGCCTCCTGAGTAGCAGGGACTACAGGCATGCACCACCATGCCCAGTTAATTTTTATAGTTTTAGTAGAGACAGGATTTCACCATGTTGACCAGAATGGTCTTGATCTTTTGACCTTGTGATCCACCCACCTCAGCATCCCAAAGTGCGGAGATTAAAGGGGTGAGCCACTGGGCCTGGCCTGGAAACAAGTATTATTTTATTAATTCTTAACACTTATAAACTGAATGATTGTCTTCTTGGCTATGTAAGCAATTACAAGGAAATAAGATACAGACAAATGAGGAAATAAACATAAGATCAATTTCAAATAATAAAATTGACATTCCAAATGGAACTTACTGACATGAAAGTGTTATCATATTTAAAATTCTGCATATTGGGTTGCTATACAAGTCTGGGTACATTTGCTTCCTTGGAAGGCTGTTTAAAATAAATCCATCAACACCTTAAGACTACATCTACAAAGTTTGTCCATAAGCATGTATGGTTCAGTCTGAGAAAAGCAGAGTTCTCACAGAATAAATCCTATGAAAAATGGTCCTTAATGTTGGCCTTATTGTTAGCTTCCTGGGTAGCAGGAATGTCTTGCACAACAGTATGTCTTATGAAAAATTAAAGTAAAACAAACACAGTTATACAGCAAAACCTTACTAATTCCATTTATAAATTCAACTTGCAAATATTCTCCCATTGCACATATATACCTTGTTGAAAATAATCTTGTACACATTCTTTAAATTTTATAAATAAATAAAAGGAATACACTGTAAAATCGGTAAATGTTTTTATCTGAGGCTTGAGCAACTGACAAGTATGCCCATTTGTTTTTAACTTTTGTGTCGAAGTATTAATTTTCTCTATGTCAAAGGACTTTTAGGTTTAGAATCACATATAAGCATTGGAAGTGCTTTGGTTTCATTAAACTCGCATTGCTGAGTTTCAGCCCTTTATACCTCCTTTCATCTTATCTTTTTAATTGACCACACTATAATTGCACATATTCATGAGGTATATAGTGGTTTCAATACATATGATATATAGAAATCAGGTCAGAGTAATTAGCATATCCATAATCTCAAACATTTATCATTTTTTGTGTTGAGAACATTCAATATCTTCCTTCTAGCTATTTGGAACTATATAATAAATTACGGTTAACCAAAGTCATTCTACAGTGGTGTAGAAAGCTAGAATATATTGCTCCTATTTAGCTGTAATTTTGTGTCCTTTAACGGATTTCTCTCTGTCCCCAGCTTCCCCCCGTTTTTGTCTAGTATACTCTGCTCTTTTTACTTCTAGGCAGACTCCCTTTTTGGACCATTTTGTGTTTGGTTTCTAATCTTTCTTGTCTCCTTTACTTTTTAGTTCTCAAAGCAGAAATTGTCCCCTCTTCCTTCTTTTATTTCACTAGCATTGACTTTTACTTTACCACTCCTCATCCATCTTTTCTATTTCCATCATTTATTAACTCTGCTCATGGTTTTGGTTGAATAGTGGCCAAGCAGCCAACATCGCGGGTGTTCTCTTCTAAGTATGGTCCTGTCTCCTTAGGATGAGCCTGTTTATTTTCCTCATCCACGGAGCTATAATCAATACCATCTTGGTCATCCTCACACTCCAGCCCACGATTTAGACCATCTGTGGATTGTCATTACTTTCTCATTATCTCTTTGTATTACTAGTATTTGTTTCAAAATTAGCTTTTAATATTATTTGAAATGAAGAGATTCTTATTTTAAAATATATGTATTCTGCGTTATATTTTACTGGTTCTCTTACCTGAGCCCCCAATATTTCTATCAGATCTTACTCAGCATATTTAGGGGGAAAAGAAGCATATGCAGTAGGTTTGAAAGGTGGACCATACTCAGTCCTGAACAAGCTCACTTTGTCCTTACATGTTCACATTCCCCACAGCAAAGGCATTGCACAAGTCTGTTCAGATTTTATGATGATCTCAATGGCGTTCAAGGACAGAATCCCTGAATGAATCAGAAAAATACAGTTAATATTACTGACATAGGTGATTGTTCCTCTAGTAAGCACAGGTGAAATTCTCCCTTCCTTCAAATGGACTTTGTGATAAAGTTGTGTTTGTTTTCTGAACTCCTACTCCTTCAAAGATGATAGAGGGAATGCAGGCAGAGGTGAGACTTGGAGCAGTGCTTCTCAAACTCTCTTGAGAAGGTGAGGTCTTTATTCTTCTATAAAATGAAATAAAAATTAATTTCTAGAAAACTGAAATGAAAAACAGGCCCACAACTACACGCCCCCTTTTTTATTATTAAAGTAAACAGACACAACATTAATTGGTCAAATTGCTTTACAAATTTCTAAACATGGACTCTCCATTTCTTTACTTAACCTTGTCACTGGCCAGGAAGGAATGGCAACCAGCACTGATTGGGGGACCACACTTTAACAGCCAATTCAGGACACTTCTATCCATGTCACATAGAAAATGCTTAATTTTCAAACAGCAACTCCATAAATATTTATCAAAGGAGGGGTAGGGTGGGGTTGCTTTTCTTAAATTTAGAAAATCCTGAAAGTAGAAATCTGTTAATGACCTAAGACTAACTATAGACAATAAATTATTCTTGAAGATTCTTAGTAAAAAATATAAAGTTTATGCTTGCTATATCATAACATGATCTGTGCAGATATGCACCCTAAGGCTTAAAAAAGAGAGCTTTTGAAGAATGGGCGAATTTAAAATGAAGAAGCTTAAAATTTCCTTGCCCAGATATGTTCTTCACAGAGAAAAAGGCTTTCTCCCTGGCTCTGTCTAAATGTAAGTAAACACCTTGGGAAACACTGAGTCAGAGTGTTTTTTACACCTTTGCATGTTGCTTCTTTAATTTTTTTTCTGCCCACTGCCAATTGATCTCAAATAAGTCAAATTTTTGGAAGGAATTTCATTCACATTCATGGATCCTGGATTCTTCAGGGGCTTTGAGCTTTTCCTCTGGGATAAGCAAGCACTGAATAAAGTAGGAAGTCAATTGGGATTAGAATTCAATATAGCAGCTAACTCAGAAGTCCCAGTACAGAATTTAGCACTCCTGGTCAACGGACACTCTCCAGGGAACTTGGCCTCTAGAAATCAATTATTGGATTACATCCATCTAACTCAAGAGCTGGTTTGATGGTGGCTGTTTTTATTTTCTATTATGAAGAGAGTGATAATGTTTATTTTATGAGAATAGATGGTAAAAACAATCTTTACTTCAAAAATAGTATCAGTTCTACTGAATGATTAATTTTTGAGATATTTGAATTGGGAAAGCTGAAATCACTATAAAAAGATTGTAATGCCTCAAGTTTTTTGGAAAGAAATGAAATGTGCATCCAATTAAGACTTTCATTTAACTCAGACATTTAAAATATCCAGAAAATAAATGACTTCTTTTGGCTAAATGTCTTATATACAATAAAAATGAGGGTAAGTATCAGGTAAAAGGTAAGTGGTATCATTGGATTTCCTCTATAATTAAGAAGAGATCCAGTGACAGTTTGTTTTCATGGTGCACATTAGAAATTGTGATTGTGCTGGTTGCTCATTTAACTTTAGAATAATTTATTATGACAAGTAACAGAAGGTAGATAATAGAGATTAAGCAGTTTATACTTTCATACTTTTATGTTGTGTTCCTGTCTTACAGACTTTTATAGTATTGAATAAAGGGAAGGCCATCTTCCGGTTCAGTGCCACCTCTGCCCTGTACATTTTAACTCCCTTCAATCCTCTTAGGAAAATAGCTATTAAGATTTTGGTACATTCATATCCTTTTTCAAGTGATTAATATTAACTGTTTGCACATAATCTGTAAGTACTTTGTAGCTAAATGTAAAATTAAGTTAGGAAATGTCCATATTCTATGGTTTTCATCACTCTCATTTTGCATCTTTGTCACATAAGCCTTATTCTTAAAGTTGATTAATCACATAGATATTACTGAAATGCACACTCTTTAACATTTTATATACATATATATGTGTATACATACACACATACATATATAGATTTATGTACTTTTGTTATCTTTCTAAAAATACTTATATATATAAAATCCTACAAATCTAGAGTAAGATAGCCATATTTACCTTTACCATCTTGATAAAAAATTTGTGGTGGCATAACATTTGCAATGAGCAGTGATATAATAACAGAAAAATCTACCTCCATACCCGAGTTTTTCCATAGTTATGATATAAAACACGTCAGTGTATCTTAGAATAAACCAGTAAGCATATTTTGTCAGACAATGTGAGGAGACTTTGGCCAGTACTCAGTTAATTCTTGAAATTTCCTGATGATTGTTGTAAAGGAAGTACTGGAATATTGGCTGAATTTCAAATTCAAGTCATGAGTTATGATGCTGCCATGCAAAACTGATTGCTTAGTAAAGACTCTGGAAGTTAATGAAATAAGTTGGCATATATTTCCAAATGGTCTTCAGGGATTTGGCTTCATGATTCCACTGGTGTTAAAAAGGACTCCACAATTGATTCATTTGTTGATCAATTTAGTAAAACAATTTATTTCTAATTGTATCTTGTTTGATAGCTTTGACAATAATGGTTATAAATATACCATTATAATTATCATAAGCTCATACTACTTTTTTTAAAGGATTCTAAAATTTAAAAGGCCATTCTAATTTTAAGCTGATAGCAAGAAGTTTCTTAGTGGTATAAATATGCTATTACTAAAATTAAAAGATTTGAAACATAAAAATCATATGATGAGGGTTTTTACCCTTATGGAAGTTTCCTTATCCCAGTTTGTATTCCTAGTGCCATCATGTGGTCATTTGATGAAAACTTTCTTTTATAGCTATGGAAAATTTTTGCTTTGGCAGTAAACTATAGTGGAGCAAATATTGGATATCAGTGCAGAAACCGTATATTCTAGGCCTGGGCCCTTTATTTAATTCCTCTAGAGCTTAGTTAGGCCTTATTTCTCTGATTCTAAAAATATAGTGATAAAACTAATTGCTTTTTAAGTTCCCTTTCACCTATATAATTCTGTTATGTCTGTTCATTTGTTTTAGGTACCACTTAGAGTATATTTATTTACCTACAGGTACAGTTCCAAGCATTTTCAATATACTTCCAATATATTAACTCATGTAATCTTCATGTCAAAATGATTAATTACAAAATGACCACATTTTTAGCTCCATTACAGAGAAGTAGGAAGAGATACAAGGCAATGGCACAGAGAGGTTGAGTCACTTGGCCAACATCACTTTGCTATGTTGAATTTTAATTACATTTCCATCATGTTAAGTGCTAACCTTCAAGCATATTCACTTTTAATGTTAGCCAATGCTGCTGCACTTGTATAAATTCAGTCAAAATAGAGCAACTCAACAATTAGCATTACGGTTACTTATACCACAAATTTTTTTTCATGCATTGAACTATGTTGGATAAGATGTGTTTAAGAAATTACAATATTGCAGATAAGTGCACTTTCTCCACAATTTACTAGTTTATTCACCTGAATGAGTTCAAGTCAATACTTTCTGCTGAAAAACGATGCACCTCCAGGTGACACAAAAATAGTCTTCTTACTGAAGTTCTCTGTGAGGTGAATATATTGATTTAATAATAGTTGTTAAAACAAAAACTTATACTGATATTACCCACATTTTACACATGGACAAAATTGAAATATAAAGAGATTAGTTGACCTGCCCACAATGCATTTATCCCTGAGTTTTGGCTAAGCTTTTCAATGTTAGCTTCTTGTAATATAACACTTGGATTTGGATTTTCTTTTGTGTGTTCCTTAACAATAACCTACATTATTCAGCATGCTAATTATGTGCACTATTTTGACAAACTGTGTGTTTATGACAATGAGTAGCCCTCCTGATTGGACAAAGAATGTAGAGTAAGTTCAACTTATATTTTTTAATAACAGATATACATTTGAGATTTTGAAACTGTGCCTTAAAGTATTCTCAAAATAAAACTGAAAAGCATTTTATTAAAGCCATTTCTAAACAAAGTTATGCAGCAAGAGGACAATGCTCATTGGCCCTCCCACCTACTGGCATTGAATTTGATTACATCTCTCTTTCGCCTGTACCTGGTGTTCGACAGAAGACCACCACTCTTGGGCATTTACCCCTTTTTCTTTAAAATCTACAGTAGCCAAAACAAATGTGGTCAAAGCAATTGCAGGAAAGAGCCAATGTGATAGACCTTGGTTCCAGTTAAATTGCAGATAGATTCTTTGAGTCAAGAATCAAAGACATTAGTTATAAATGCCATGTGAAGACAATATTGAACCTGACAAAGTTTTCATTTCTATCAGGCACATCCAATTCATGTGAGGCCAATATCAGTTCCAAGTGTGGTCACCAACAAACTCTGAAAAGTAATCCAAAGTTTCAGATCTGTAGAACTTGAAAATTCAGTAGACTGAAGACTAAACTAACAGAAATAAACTTTTTGTATATCTTTCAGAAACCAGAAGCATTACTAACTATATTGACGGTCTCTCTGTTCTGGGGATTCCTTCAAGGCAAAGAGGCCAGATCTGTGATAACTGCAGCTGGGCTACTCTACCCATAGCTGCTCACCTGCCCACACTTCCCATATGTAATGCCTGTTACTATACAGCTGCTGACCCAACCCGTAACAACTACAGAAAGTATTAGGTTGGTGTGAACATAATCGTGGTTTTTGCCATTACCTTCAATTGTTGGCAACATTTGCACCAACCTATTTCCAGGAGTGTCTCCTTTCTTATAGGCTGAGGCCAAGAAGAAAAATGACATTCTGAAGAAAATAATAAATATTATACACAAAAAAATTCTAAAACTTTGAAGTTAATATAGAAGGACCCACAGGTTTTCAGTCACCCTAGTTTCTGTGATTTTATGTCATGTTCACACCCCAATTTCTGAGTAGAAGATTTAAACTTTGGAAATGTGTAAGTTTCTGAATAAGAATTTTATTCGAAATTAAATTTTTACTTCTTATAACCCTAGAATTATTTACTGTGATTTTAAAGAAGTCCTTATTCCAAGTAAGTTTGACTATCTTGGAGAAAAAGAAGACATAAGACATACTAATTTGTCAATTTCCTCTCATTCTTAGAACACCATTAAAATTGAGATTTTTTTTTTCCTAAAAGAAAATCATTCCATGCTTCTGCAATATTATTGATTGGCTATTCCATCATATAAACATGCTAAATATTTCTCAGGAGATTGTGTTTATTTATGTAAATACCAAGACATTTCAGACAATAGTTCTCACACTGCTCTTAAGACACTTTATAAAACAACTCTTCGTGTATTAGGAAGTTGAATTTAAATTTAGCACTACCTTTTATTTGTATGAAAATAAAATCCATCTGCTTAGTTTTCTTTTTTAATATTCATCTATTCCACTGATGGAGTGATAAGAAATTGGAATACTGTGAGAAAACACTGTAAATTCATCAAATTTTTTTGGATGCTTGTTTGCAGATACACCTTCACAGGAATATATACTTTTGAATCACTTATAAAAATTATTGCAAGGGGATTCTGTTTAGAGGATTTTACTTTCCTTCGGGATCCATGGAACTGGCTTGATTTCACTGTCATTACATTTGCGTAAGTGCCTTTTTTGAAACTTTAAGAGATAACATCCTTTGGTTTTCTGTCAGTGCTTATGCGTTTAAAAATAGGCTTGCTTTACTTGTGGAATATTTTGGTGTGATTTATACATTCAAACTCTGGTTTTCAATTTAGCACAACAAAGGTCTAAGTAGAATTTCACCATGGCATGAAAGCTTTGTAGTAGTTGAAAACTACAATTTTCACACACAGCATCTGTCAAAAATTTCACATATGCAACTCTTACACACACACACAATCACATATGAACATGTACATTCTAATCTCAAAACACAAGCATATCTGTAATACACCTGTGAAAATCAATTTAAAAATTCAGCCACAAAACAGTTTTATTGGCTACACAAATTTGCAATGACCTTGCTTATATTACACACAGCTTCTTTTGTGGTTGGGTAGAATAATAAAAAAATATCTACTAGCATCAAAATAATCTGACAAATAAAACTAAGAAAAGAAAAGAAGATATTTGAAATGTTATCTATTTAATATGTTAAATTACTAATTTCTTAGACCCTTAGAGGAATACATTCTCTCTGCCTCTTTATGTTTCTCTCCTGACCCTTCCTTCTTTTCTTCTTCCCTTTTATGGCTTTCTTCATCTCTTTAGTCTCAACATAAACCTCCTTACCCTTATCTCCTATTAATATCCACTCAGTAATATGCCTAGTTTATACACCCTTGTGCTTTTTTCTAGTGGTAAACTTCCTAAGGAAAAGACCCAGAAAAATTATACAAAACCATTCAGGAGTAAGTTAATATAGAGTGTGGGAGGAGGCTTCCCAATAACACTTACCCTCATCCCTTCTTCAGCTGATTTCTTGGTCTCTTACAACTGTGATATAGTGGATAGGAGCAGGAGAGGTAGCACTGATATACTCAGGACTCCAAATACCGCATGTCTGGTCTTAATTTCCTATCTGATTAGGATGAGCCAATTTTTTTGCCAGGCTTTCTAGCCATGGCTTAAAAGAAGGCATACAAGACTTCTATTTCTTAAGAACAAAATGGCAATAATAATAGGGGCATCACTGGACTGTCATAAAGTATTATTCTTAATTAGCCTAACTTTCATTTACAAGTTACACTAGGAAAATCTTATCTCATATATAAAAGCAGTAAGGCAATCTGCCTTTTCAAGCCTAAATTTCTGTTGGGTGATTTCACATATTTTCCATAGTGATGGAATCTAATTTCTGATTTACCACTTACAATATTTATCTTTTAAAATCACCAAGAGGGTCTTTTATAAAGTAATTTATAAGTAATATAAATCTTGCTAAAATCTTGAATAATTCTGATTTAATTCTACAGGTTTGTAACAGAATTTGTAAACCTAGGCAAGTTTTCAGCTCTCCACACTTTCAGAGTCTTGAGAGCTTTGAAAACTATTTCTGTAATTCCAGGTAAGAAGTGATTAGAGTAAAGCATAGGCTCCTTGTACCTACAGATTTTCTTTGTATCTTGTTATTGTGTTTGTGTTTGTGTGTGAACTCCCTATTACAGGTATGTCACAGAATTTGTGGACCTGGGCAATGTCTCGGCATTGAGAACATTCAGAGTTCTCCGGGCACTGAAGACAATTTCAGTCATTCCAGGTGAGAGCTAGGTTAGACACTGAGACTGACTCCATCATGTTTTTCAGCATCTTTTTTTTTTTTTTTTTGCTTGACAAAATGGAATCATAAGACTAGATATTCCAAAGAAAATGATTCTTATTGTTTAGACATAGGCTTTATCAGCCTTGGAGTTTAACAATGTCTTATGTGAGATACTGTAATTTGAGGTCAGGGTGATTTGCACTTACAAATATCATGGTTTTTTTTTTTAACCCCATGTTAATGTTATCAAAAATTTGCTCCCTTTTGAATGTACCAATCTGTAGTTTCTTATTCGTTAGAGTCATTAATGAATATGTGTATATAATGTAAATTTTCTAAGTCTTTTGCTACCAAAAGAGAAGGGAATAAGATGATAAAGAATGGTGTAAGTTTGCATGGAGGATTTGTTATCTTAAGGCACACTTATACTGCAAACCACTTTCAGTTTCACAGCGAAATCTTTTCTACTTATACATAGGAATTTTAAAATATTTATTCAGGTATTTTGTTATAAAACTAAACTCTGACCCTAATCAAAGTGTCGAGCAAGTTTCAGCAACAAAAAGGAAAAAGACAGGGACCTTTCCTTAATATAGGCTCCATGAAGAACATGAACCTTCCATTACTTTATCTCAACGTAATGGGATATGGATCCTCATTTCATTGTTTAAATCATTACATTTCTGGAGTTCATCTTCATAAGTGTCTCCCCCTTCCGTGAAGTGTTGCTTCTTCACTAGCATTGTAAACTTTTTTGGATTTATGCATGAAATCTATGTTTTCAAAAAAACTGTGTGAAGTTTTTATTATTTCAGATGTGTTAAGTCTTCAGAGTAATAGGCTTCTTTCTTTCAGGCCTGAAAACCATTGTGGGAGCCCTGATCCAATCTGTGAAGAAGCTCTCAGATGTAATGATCCTGACTGTTTTCTGTCTGAGCGTGTTTGCTCTAATTGGGCTGCAGCTGTTCATGGGCAACCTGAGGAATAAATGTGTGCAATGGCCTCCCACCAATGCTTCCCTGGAGGAACATAGTATAGAAAAGAATATAACTGTGAATTACAATGGCACACTTATAAATGAAACTGTCTTTGAGTTTGACTGGAAGTCATATATTCAAGATTCAAGTAAGAATTGTTGTTACATACATTTCCTTAAAAAGTAGAATTGAATTGTTTGTAACACAAAGGAGATGTACTTATTACACATTGCATGCCTGCATCAAAACATCTCATGTACCCCATATATACAAACACCAATCATGTACCCACAAACATTAAAATTAAAAATTAAAACCTAACAAAATAAATAAAACAATTACTTACAAAAATGAATTACTATTATGTATATTTAGCCTTTTCATTGCTAATGTGCCTTCCATCTATGCATGAAAATTATTTTTAAATGAACACATAACAAGTTGTAATCTTTTAGAAAATTACCAAATCGGCTGGTCACAGGCCTGTAATCTTAGCACTTTGGGAGGCTGAGGCAGATGGATTACAAGACCAGCGTGACCAACATGGTGAAACCCTGTCTCTAAAAAAAAAAAAAAAAAAAAAAAAACCTCTAAAAAAAAAAAGAAAAAAAGAAATTATTCAAACAATTTAACAATATTTAAAATTATATTGTATTTGGTATTTCTATCCCTGGATTTTAAATAATAGATTATTTATATTTCTGGAACTAACTTTAAAGAAGAATTTTGTTAATCACCTTATCAATGGCTTACACATACATTTAACAATTTTGTTCATGACTACTCTAGTTTTGACACCTAAATGCCACTTTCTACTTTATCATCATTTGGAAGGCTGAAGGATTCAGCTAGAAAGGATTTTCCTAGGATCTTTCTGAGGTAATTGATATAATCAAAGAGATAAAATATGTGAATACCTTTCGTGAATTCTACAGTACTATGCAAATGTAACCATTATACATTAATTACACAATGTCTTTTATGTATCAGAAACACTGGGGAAAATAATGGAGATAATTAATGGCTTCAGGGTGTTATAGTTTAATAGATTATTTTATTACTTTAAGGAAATAAAATGATACCTAAAAGTATATATTATTCTTATATTTGAATAGTATTACATCAAAAAAAGAAAATTACAGTTAATAAAACTTCAGGTGGGATTAATAGAAAACATTAGTTGGATGCAGTGGCTCACACCTATAATCCTAGCACTTTGAGAGGTTGAGGCTGGAGAATCACTTGAGGCAAGGAGTTTGAGACCAGCATGGGCAACATAGTGAGACCCCTTCTCTGCAAAAAAAAAAAAGTATATATATATAAACACACACATCTATACATATTATATATACATTACATTATATATGCATATTATGTATACAAAATATATACACATTATATATACCTTACATTATATAATATGTATATGTGTGTGTGTGTGTATATATATTACATATATATATATATATATATAAATGAGTTGGGTGTGGTGGCGTGCACCTATAGTCTCAGGTACTAAGGAGGCTGAGATGGGAAGATCACTTGAACCTGGGTGGTCAGGACTGAAGTGAGCCGTGATTGTGCCACTGAACTTCAGCCTGGGTGACAGAGTAAGACTCTATCTCAATAATAATAATAATTATGCTAATACCCTTTCTCTTTTTAATGTGACAAAAAAAAGAATGTAAGTTTTTTTCTTTCTTTAATTTTAGAATCTGCCAGTAGGAATATTTCAAAATCAGGGAGAGTTAGAACATGATTAATAAGAAACGGAAGAGTCTTTTTTTAAGGAAAAG
The DNA here is from genome assembly GCF_049354715.1 of Callithrix jacchus. Lineage (NCBI taxonomy): Eukaryota > Metazoa > Chordata > Mammalia > Primates > Cebidae > Callithrix > Callithrix jacchus. Next base: position 63,593,172 of record NC_133507.1, read on the forward strand.
CAACTATACAACTCAGATTTTAGATGTTCTTGCATATAGTAAGCATTATTATTTTAAGGTGATAAATAATATTTTGAAAAAAGAAAGAAAGAAAGAAAACTTCACTGGCTGATTGTGTGGAACAAACAATTAATTACAGAAAGTTACCAGTGGTTTGATACTTATTAAAGTAATGATAGCACAGTTAGAAAAGAAAGAATTAATCATTGTCTCCTTATAGTTATAAATCTGGAAAATACCTTGCATGGATACAAATTAACTCTTCCATGACATTCAGTGATATGCTAATAAATAATTTTCAAACAGTTGTAAATCTTCAGTTGTTAATTTTTGGATTAAGGACAGTGTCAGAGCAATACACAAATGTTTCTTATTCACTTGATATGATGCCAGTAGTTCCACTTCAATCACCAACTCCCTGAAATCTGTTGTTTGTTTTATGTAAGGTCAAAATACTGACTAGGAGGGTTATTTAGGGTGTATTCTCTCTAGGGAGAATTTACTGGGCTGCATTTTTCCTATACTCAAAGTGAAAAAAATAAATAATATCTGAGGTCATTTTCAGCTCTCAACATCTATGATTCTTATATTAAGCCAAATGCAAATGTAAATAAAGTGGCTCATTTTTGAAAGTGACAAAAAATTAAATCTATTAAAATTAAAGATAAATATTATAACTGAAAATTCATATTTTCCTCAGGTTAAGGCTTTTAGATAATTGAATTTAATGGGAAAAACTTCATTTATAAATATGAGATATCAAAAGCTATAAAATATTATCCAGAAACTCTTATGATCTTTTCACTTTGTTTAATTTTAATTGAGAGTTAGAAAATACTATGTCAACTTTCCTGTCTGAGTTCAAAGAAGTCAAGATATCAGAAATAAAAGTGATATTTTTCCTTATGTGGTTCTGTGTCCTTTATGGAACACTGCATGGAATAAATTCCTAAGAAAACTTGACATCTAGAAAATATATGTTCTTACAAAATCCAACAGTGATTGTTCAATTTCATGTTTCTCTCTTTTTGTCTTTTATTTATTTATTCATTCAATAAACTTTACAGAAAGGCTATCCAATCTCAAACAAACATGAATACAGCAACAATTAATGATCATGACTTTCTTTCTAGGAAGTATACTTGTAAATAAATAATTACAATATAGGAGTTACTATAAGAAGAATTCAAGTATATACATGTTACTGGTAACACAGTGAGGGGAGTCTTAATTGTGTCAATATTTAGTGGAAAGAAGGTTGAAAATATCAAGGAAGAAGTTACAGAAGAACTGGATGTTGCAAAAAGCCAAGGAGTTTGCAAGAAACAGTCAGCTTTGAGATAATGTAGTGTTCACCTATAGTCATTATTTTAGTTTTAGTATTTAAGACTTTTTAAAATTTCTTTCATTTTAGTTGTTGATATGATTTACGCATATTTTACTATAAGTTGGCTATATTCTGTGATAATATAAATTATACTTATTAAAATGTATATTTGTTAAAAATATAAAAGAGAATATCAGAAAATATACTATTCTCTTATTTTAAAATATGTGGCGGTTTTGAGAAAACAAAGAAATTCCTGTCATTTCTGTCTATTTTTACTGAATGATCTACTTTCATAAGAATGGTGGACAAATGCTAATACCCTTTTGAAAGATTATGTTGGTAACTGTTATTGTCACTAACTTTATTTTCATAATGAAGAAATACTTTGCACTGTAAAGTATCTAGATAAAATATCTAGAATTTGGAGGGAGAAGAGACAAATACTTGTGTCTTTGAATAAATTATATATTTTAAATTACTCAATAAACTTAAAAATAGAACCTGACCTTCCTCTTCTCACTTTAGTGTTTTTAACAATGCAAATGTTCATCATATGACTTTCTTTTTTGAAACAGGATATCATTATTTCCTGGAGGGTTTTTTAGATGCACTACTATGTGGAAATAGCTCTGATGCAGGGTAAGTCAATAATTTGTGTGTATCTGTGTATCTTTGTGTGTACACATATATATATGTGCATCTTTTCTCTCTTTTTATAGAAACTGAAAATAACTGCCAACTAATTTTATTGACATTAATTTGTTATATGTAAGGTTTTTTATAAAGTATGAGATTATTTAAATATTAGGCAAGATTTATGTTTTTAAAACAAGAATACTTTTAGACACATGCACCTGTATGTTCATTGCAGCGCTATTCACAAAACAAAGACATGAAACCACCCTAAATGCCCATCAATGATAGGCTGGATAAAGAAAATGTAGTACACCATGGAATACTTTACAGCCATAAAAAATAATTAGATCATGTCCTTTGCAGGAATATGGATGGAACTAGAGGCCATTATCATTAGTTAACTATTTCAGGAACAGAAATCTAAGTACCACATGTCCTCACTTATAAGTGGGAGCTAAACGATGAGACCATGTGGACACGTAGAGGGGAACAACAGACACTAGGGCCTACCAGAGGGTGGAATGTGGGAGGAGGGAGAGGATGAGGAAAAATAATTAGTGGGTACTGGCTTCATACCTGGATGATGAAATAATCTGTTCAACAAACCCCCATTACACACTTTTATCTATATAACAAACCTGCACATGCATGTACCCCTGAACTTCAAAGAAAAGTATTTTAAAAAGGAGAAAAATATCTATTAAACATCCACTGTACATAACAGCAAAAATCCCAAAAGGAGTTTATTTTTACTCCTTTTTTAGGAGTAAATAATAATAACCATACTGTTTCTTTTAAATAAGTATATTGAGCTATAAACTCTGGAGACTTCATAGTAGTAAAAATGGAGATGTTGAAAATGCAAATTATCAACAAAAATTATTTTGTAAAATATTATTAGGAGTGCTGTACAATATTTTGATGGTGACACCAAGTAGCTAATAAGACTATAAACTGTCCAAAGTTGGGAAATAGATTCGTTACTTATTTATCATACAATATTATAAATATAGCATGGTATCAGAGCAAAAAGTCAAACATGTGGTAATCCTTTCTTTTGCCCCACTTGCAGCCAATGTCCAGAGGGATATATATGTGTGAAAGCCGGTAGAAATCCCAATTACGGCTACACAAGCTTTGATACCTTCAGTTGGGCTTTTTTGTCCTTGTTTCGACTAATGACTCAGGACTTCTGGGAAAATCTTTATCAACTGGTGAGAAACTAAAGAGTCACACATTCTCTACTTAAGTAAAAGAATACAAGAAAACCAATTGAGTTATGAAATTAAAACCACAGGATAATATAGTAGAAAGAGCAGAACTTGAAGTGAGACTGAGTTCCTCTATCCTATTGATTGTAACACACACTGAGCAGAGTGATGCCAGGAATTGTAGTTCTCTCCCATTTCCGCTTGGCTCGAAACTGTTCTCTACCCTTCTCAGGCACAGATTGTCCTAAACAGAAGGCACATTCTCCCTTCAGCCCTATCTGCCCCCTCAAATATCATCCCTCAGGTGCGAGGTAATGAAAACGAAGAAGCAGGTATAGAAAGATAACTTTGGTCTCTTCCTTGACTTTCCTCAAAGGCTCAGCTTTTTAATGGAGGACTCCATGGTATTTTACTGATTGTTTCATTCTTGGTGAATATAAGAATTCTTCCCTAGGGATCATAGTGTGAATGCATAAGCTAGGGGAGAAGTAAAAAGCTGAAGTTAAAGAAACAAAGAATCCAAAAAAGTACAGGGTACTGTGAGCAACGTAATCACTATTTATATCTGAGTTTTGCTAGACACACAAGTAAAATGAAAGTCAAAGCCACCACTTAGTAAAATAATAGTGAGAAATAATTCTGATATTATTGTTTACAGACATTACGTGCTGCTGGGAAAACGTACATGATATTTTTTGTACTGGTCATTTTCTTGGGCTCATTCTACCTAATAAATCTGATCCTGGCTGTGGTGGCCATGGCCTATGAGGAGCAGAATCAGGCCACCTTGGAAGAAGCTGAACAGAAAGAGGCTGAATTTCAGCAGATGATTGAACAGCTTAAAAAGCAACAGGAGGCAGCTCAGGTAAAGTTGCCCTGTCTCATGGCACTGTCCTTTTATTGTTTTTCTGATTGTTACAAAAATATTGAAGAGAAAGTGAATACCTAAGGGCAGGTCATGATACGAGGAATTAGTAAAGATGTCTGTATTTTGATAACCTACTCATTTTATTTAGTTTAATTATTTTGTTAATTTATTTTTAAATGTATGTAATATTAACCACAGTAGAACTCTCTCATGTTATTTTAATCATTGGAAGATTCTCTAAGTAATGGGAAAATGTTATTTTGGGGTCTTTTCAAGTGAGAGACATTTATCAAACAAATAGACTGGCATTAGGGAGAAATTCTCTTTTCTTAGAACAAGAAATTATTGGTTACCATATAAAAAGTTGCTCCTCTAGTTCTTAAACATAGTCTCTTTTGTGTTGACCTAAAATATGTTGGTTTTTAATGTGGTTGCTTTATTACCTTTATTAGGAAGTGATAAAATAATATAATGGTCTCTGATATAGCAGCATCCAATAGATATATGAATGTCACCAGTCTTAACAGATATTGCTCATCTAAAAGGGATTACTTATTTTTATAGTGAAGTGTTAGTCCTTGCAGTGTGATAAATCATAAAATGCATCTCCTATCACTCTCATCTTTCTGCTTAGCATACAAACTTATTCCCTTTACTAAAGAAGAAAGCTGTTTCAGAAATATTAATTTACGTGCAAGAGTAATTAATTTATTGAGGTTACCCTGGGAACAATGATAATAAAAAAGTATCAACTTAGTATCAGTACAATCTATAATCAAAAAGCATTGTTTTACTCCATGTCCATGTGACCCTTAAGAGCCAGTACTGAGTTTGAAGATGGTGGGAACAGTTTTTGGAGAAGTGGCTGTCTTATCTTGCTCAGCAGAAACTTTAGATTCTCCCTCTTCCATTCTTCTGGATATTGTGGATGGGTCAGAAAGGGATTTTATTATAATTAACCATAAGTTGGATTAACAATATCTTGAGGGTATTGGACAATCCAATTTCAATAACCAGAGAAAGGATCTCAGATTCTTATCCCATTCCCATGCCTTAAGATATGACTTCAGGTAACTCATCAGCTTTTCTTCTATGCTCCAGTTTCTTTTTCAGAGAAAAGAAAACGACACTAATGAAATACCAATTTTCAGAGTAAATCAAATCCCAACAAGTAATGCATTTATGTTCTTATTGATGCCTGATGGATATTTTTGAATATGTGGTCTGAGGGCATTAACACAGACATAATAAATGTTACCATGGAGAAAACCAAATTATCTCTGAAAGCCTTCATGAGGTGGAAAGAAAAAAAAAATCTTCTCTTATAGTTCCAGAGAATCTTCTCTGTGAGATAATCCTCAATCAGTTCAATAAATTTTTTAAATGCCACGCAAACACTTCAGCCATTTGAAAGAAAGATACAGTCTTTTCAGGTGTTATGCTAAAACCATTTCTCTCCAATGTAGCAGGCAGTGACTGCAACTGCCTCAGAACATTCCAGGGAGCCCAGTGCAGCAGGCAGGCTCTCAGACAGCTCATCTGAAGCCTCTAAGTTGAGTTCCAAGAGTGCCAAGGAAAGAAGAAATCGGAGGAAGAAAAGAAAACAGAAAGAGCAGTCTGGTGGGGAAGAGAAAGATGAGGATGAATTCCATAAATCTGAATCTGAGGACAGCATCAGGAGGAAAGGATTTCGCTTCTCCATTGAAGGGAACAGATTGACATATGAAAAGAGGTACTCTTCCCCACACCAGGTATGGCACTACTGAGTTTACTGATGTATGGATGAAAATTAAAACATGGGAGTGAGGGGGAGAGTTAAAATAGACTTAGGAATTTTTATCAACTGAATCGACCACTATTGTATTATATTTGAACTTATCCCATCTCCACATAGTTATGTGAAAATTTTACTTCACAGATATGTAAAATCTACAGCTCGGTGTAGTTCAGATAACACCAAGCTGACAATCAGGAGACCTGGATTTTCATTCTGACACTGTCTGCTGATATTTGTCTATAACTGATGGCATTTAATCTTTCCGATCCTCAGCACTTTCAAGAAAAAAAAAATGTGGAACTGAGGATAGCTGATCAGAAACGTCCTGCAGCTGTTTTGTGATTTTATGTTGTTTTTCCTCCTAATATTAGTCAGGTGTACTTGATAGAAAGGCACATCACTAATTTCAGAAGTCTGAACTTCAAGTTCCAACAATACAATGTCTTATAGGTGAAACAGAAATAATAATTAAAGCTATTTTAGAAAGGTGTACTAAAATAAATCGTGAGGAGTGTTGAAAGTTTTTGAAAGAAAAGATCAATGAAAACCAAAGTGGTCTTGTTAAGGTCATGCTGCCAGTGGTCACTGAATGTTTACCACATCCATTGCCATATACTGAGGATGTTTCCCTTTGAACTTAACAAATGGTGGTCCACAGGGTTTTGTGTGTGTGTGTGTGTGTGTGTGTGTGTGTGTGTTTTCATTATGTTAAGGTTGCAATCTTTCTCATTATTTAATCTTAAGGGAGAGAAACCTTCTTTTATAAAGCTATTTTAATTTAATGTAAACACACATAAAATGAGAATGATAACCAAAAGGAATGAGTCATATTCTGTTATGAATGCTGCAACCTCCTTCCACTTACTCTTACAAAATGAAATTACATCCAAAGGGCCATATTAATATGACTTTATTTGTCTGTTGTTTCAAACTTCTAGTCTTTGTTGAGCATCCGTGGCTCCCTATTTTCACCAAGGCGAAATAGCAGAACAAGCCTTTTCAGCTTTAGGGGACGAGCAAAGGATGTGGGATCTGAGAATGACTTTGCAGATGATGAGCACAGCACCTTTGAGGATAATGAGAGCCGTAGAGATTCCTTGTTTGTGCCCCGACGACATGGAGAGCGACGCAACAGCAACCTGAGTCAGACCAGTAGGTCATCCCGGATGCTGGCAGTGTTTCCAGCGAATGGGAAGATGCACAGCACTGTGGATTGCAATGGTGTGGTTTCCTTGGTTGGTGGACCTTCAGTTCCTACATCGCCTGTTGGACAGCTTCTGCCAGAGGTGATAATAGATAAGCCAGCTACTGATGACAATGTAAGGAAGTTTTAAATAGTTCAGGCATGGCTGGCCCATTATTGCTGCACCAGCCAGTGTTTCTACAGAACGGCAACCTTGAGAATGATCCCTGGATGGTCACGCTGTGAATGCACCTGCATCTTGTAATATATTTAATAGACTAACCAACTAAAACTTAAAACCTTAAAAGTCTCCTGCGCAAACCTGAATGCATTTACTTATTAAAAGTTCTAAGGATTAATTAGACACAATAATTACTGCCTCCAGTTGGAGGATTTGCTATATACCCACACTGAATTTAGATAGCAGAACATCCTCTAAGGCTCTGGTATAAAAGTAAATGAATGATCCTATGTTTAAGTGTCAAGGGTGTATAATAAATCTTTCCAATGGATTCTTCAATATATCTCTGCTTTAGTTTAGATGTTCAAAAACACTGTGCATAAGTAGATAGCGTCATTGTTACCTTAATACTCCTAGCACTCATATTTTTCTTACTAAAAATGCTGATATAGGTCTTCTCAAAATTGATCTAAATGAAGACACAAATATATTATTAATACAGACAGATAAAATAGTTGTCTGTGTACAAAGGTATGTTATGTATTTGTGAATGTATACCCAGATGAGGAATTTCTAAACAGATGCTGCCTCTTCTTAGCCTGTTTACTCACTTGGAAATATATCAGCATGAAGAGGCATGACTAAGTCAGAATTAGATGACTTATTGCTTTGGTACCCTGGATGAAACTGTTGTCCATGCAGCATGTGTGTGTTCCTTTTAACATAGAGTTTGTGTTGTCAATGACCATTTACATCTTGTGTCCAGAAAGTGAGATGGCAGCTAAGTGTGTTGTAATAATTGATACTTTATCAAAATTAAATGGCTACCTTCTCAAAAATCAAGTGCCTTGATCATGTGTATGACTTTTAAGTTATTAGGTTTTTACTATTAGTTCAGAAATAAGGGTAATAACTGTTAATATGTCTCTCAAGAGTTTTATCAACTATATTAAAATTATTTCCTCTTTTAAAAAATTATGAAATCAGGGGGTTAAAATCTCGGCTTTTGCTGTATGACTAAATGGTTAACAGTTTGAACATCCCAGGCTAATGATACAATAAGTCAGAAATATCTGCCATCACCAATTGAATATGAAAATGCATGATGCATGTGTTTCATGAAATTCACTGTGTCACCATTTGGTTGCTTGCTTGTCATATTGCTCAAATTAATCATTTAATGCATTAGATTTTTTTTTGTACAGGGAACAACCACTGAAACTGAAATGAGAAAGAGAAGGTCAAGTTCTTTCCATGTTTCCATGGACTTTCTAGAAGATCCTTCCCAAAGACAACGAGCAATGAGCATAGCTAGCATTCTAACAAACACAGTAGAAGGTTGGTAATAAATTCCATTTCCGTTTCAATCATTTTCAAACTTACATTGTCTCATTTCAAACAAACATATTTGTGAGTTTGGAATAGTGCATTCTTATAAGAAAACAATAGGTCTAATTCAAGAGCTGTTATTTTTTATATGTACCCTTATATTCCAGAAGCCTTAACAATTTATTTTAAACTCAGTGGTATTGGGACGAAGAATGATTTCCTAACTGTGTGACATCTCTTTGAAAATGCAGAATAAAGCATTTCTGTTAGGGGTTTCTAATCTCATTAGTCATAGTGACCCTCTTTTTGTTCCATTAGTTTAAGACTTCAGCAGTACTGCCTCTTCAGCCTCATTCTAAGTACTTTCAAGATTGTAGAAGAAAAGCAGGTCATTTTCACAAAATAAAAACAAATTAAAAAGATGATTCTTGGGTCTCATCAATTGCTATCCTAACTCTCATAGTCTGAGGTTGACAATGTAGAGTTATTCACATAGGGTTGCACACAATATCTACACTACCCTAAACCATGTTCCCATCAAGACTTCCCATGAAAGAGCACTCACTTAACTGGTGGCCAAGCGCTGAACCACAATGCCAGTGCAGAAGACAAAAAAACTAGTCGTTTGTTACCTGTGCTCTATGTGTGCGCGTGATGAAATATCCTTGGGAGGTTTAGAGTAAATTCTGTAATTTTTTTTAAAGTATGAAAAATGTTGACTCTGTAACAAAAAAGTGCTGATTACTGAAAATAAGTTTAGTGGATATAAAATAAGTGTCTTGTGTATAAAATACATCTTTTGGTCATTCTATTTTTTTTTTTAATCTAGAACTTGAAGAATCAAGGCAGAAATGCCCACCCTGCTGGTATAAATTTTCCAACATATTCTTAATTTGGGACTGTTCTCCATATTGGTTAAAAGTAAAACATGTTGTCAACCTGGTTGTGATGGATCCATTTGTTGACCTGGCCATCACCATTTGTATTGTCTTAAACACTCTTTTCATGGCCATGGAGCACTATCCAATGACAGACCATTTCAACAATGTGCTTACAGTAGGAAACTTGGTAAGCATATTGGAAGGTAAATGTGTTTAGTCTTCAAATTTTCTGCTTGAGAAACTGTTTCGAGTTAATTGTATATAGCAGTCTTTCAACCATCCTTCACTCTTCCTGGCCCCTGCAAAATGGGAATTATATTTAGCTGGCTTTTATAATTACTTTTTGCCAAAAATAATGACCCTTAATGTGCTCACAAAAACTGAGAAAGGCATGGTACTACAGTACTACTTGAAAAGTCAACAGCAATATTTATAACTTTTTCAAGATCCAGAAGTAGCTCATAGTTTAAGAACATACTTTTTGAGTTATTATAATTTCCCTTACTGTAGAAGGCTAAAATAAACTTGTGAATATCTTTTATTCTTCATTGTAAGAAATAATTTATCCATCATTGTAAGAAATAATTTGACAACTCAAAAATGTCTCCAGCTTTTCTTCTTCCAGGATCTAGGTAGTACATATATTGTTTTATCCATCTATTCTATATCAAAACCATGAACTATTAAAAACCTCCAGTACATTTTGTGCACTGTATGATTACAAAGGTCATTTTTGGTAAAGATTTCCACTTGATTTTTCCTTTTTGTGCTTCAAAAACATAATTTGTTAAAATGTTTGCCAGTCAACTCAACTTAGGAGTATTAACTTTGATTTGCTGAAAGAAATAGCTATCTAAAGTAATGTATGCAGTTTCTGTAATATTTGATTTGAAGTTTAGGATTTTTGGTGGCAGAAAGCAGAAACATTATGCATAAAACCTGCATTTTATTAGTATATCTTTGAAACTCTACTATTTATACTACAGAAGTAAATTTATTTTTTCATCTGCATAACAAAGAATGATAATAGTAATGCACCTAGTATAATAGATAAAAATGTATAACTCTGATTTGAAGGAAATAGGAGTAAGCTTATAGAAAAATAAAACTGCTCATAGGCAAAATGCTGTCAGTACTTGTGTTATATGAAGTCTTGAGAAAAGGCAGTTTGGTATAATGGAAAGAGCACTGTTAAGAATAGATGATGTGTACTCAAATCCTAGTTTTGCCATTTGCTAGTTGTCTGCTATCTATCAAGCAAGTCATTTCACCCATCTGAAGACCTTAGTTTCCTTATCTGTAAAGTAATAATTGTATATAAATTATCTCCTTTTCATTCCATAAGGATACAATTAAATAATGTAGATGAGAGTCTTTCATCAACTATAAATTGCCATACAAATTTAAATTAGTAATAAAATTATTATGGGAAAATAGCATAAGCATTATATTCTAAGAGCAAATCTCATGTCATGTATGTTTTCATTATCTGGTGGGATTAGAGCAATTTTGTTTTGATCTTAGGTTTTCACTGGGATCTTTACAGCAGAAATGTTTCTGAAAATTATTGCCATGGACCCTTACTATTATTTCCAGGAAGGCTGGAATATCTTTGATGGTTTTATTGTGACGCTTAGCCTCGTAGAACTTGGACTCGCCAATGTGGAAGGATTATCTGTTCTCCGTTCATTTCGACTGGTAAAACAAAACAAAAGAGCACCAAATGCAATCAACTTTCTAACAGTCAGGGTTCTTTCATAGCAATGTCAGGTTTTTACCATGCAACCATTAGCATTGTAAGTTTTTGTGTAACATTTGCATTGTCAAGACTGTTCCTACATGGAAAAAAAATTCTCAATTATTTACAAAAACCTTTATTTTAAAGAACATAATTACATAAAGATTAATGTATTATTCAGTTGCTATTTTCACTAAATTTTGCTTCTAGTGCCTATTACAGGTAATATTTCTAGACCTAAGAAAATATTTTTAATGAAAATGTATCACCTTTTAATAGTAACTTGAAAATATATACAGCCCCTTGTAGCAGTAGATGAAAATCAGATGTAAAATGTGCATATGGAAACTTTTTCTAAGTCTGTCTCTGGAAAATATGCACCTTGCAAAAGTCAAAGGAGAGAAAGTCTGTAGGATTGCTAAACATGCCCATTAATTCACACATATATTTTTACAGGTCAGGAAAATATTCATAGAATCATGGGAACTATTCCAATTTTTCAATGCAGGTGCACGTAAGCTACATCAGTACCCCTAAGGAGCATTAATGAATAATGAACATTTTTCTCTATTTATATAGGACTCAGTATGATGTTACTTTGCACACTATTGGCAAATGAATAACTTTCAGCAGAGGTCTTTCAGATTCAGATGTTAATATTATAATGCCTGGCCTTAGAACCACCGTTGTTAAACAAATTAAGAACAGTTGGACTCCAAGTACTCAGTAAAAATTCACTATCAAAGGCCTTGGTGGCTCATGCCTATAATTCTAGCACTTTGAGAGACTGAGGCAGTTGGCTCACTTAAGGTCAGGAGTTCAAGAGCAGCCTGGCCAACATGGTGAAACTGTCTCTACTAAAAAAAAAAAAATATATATATATATATATATATATATATATATATATATATATACACATACACATATGCACACGCACACATACATGGTGATTGGAAACCTAGTGGTATGTACCCACTTAAGATATGCATTTCAGAAATATATTAAGAGCATAATGGAATGGTGACCATTCTGTCAAAAAGAAAACTATGATTATTAGTTTAAAAGTCCATTACTTTGGATATATATATGTAGTGTGTGTGTGTGTGTGTGTGTGTGTGTGTAATATATTTAATTAACCAAGTGTGGTGGCACATGCCTGTAGTCCCAGCTAATCAGGAGGCTGAGGCAGGAGGATCACTTGAAACTGGGAGGCAGAGGTTGCAGTGACAAAAGGAAAAAAGTAAAGAAATGAAAAAAATTCACCGTCAGAGAAAATTATCTACATGGTTAAAATAAGGAAAAAAACAGCTTTTCCTATGGAGTCCAAAAATTAGCCATAAGCCTGAGAGGGTTAGGGCAGATCAGATGTTGTAAGATACTGAATTCTAGCTACCTTTTCTAGGCAAAGCTCAATACATATAATACTTTTAAGGATCATAAAAATATATATTTTTTTTTATTTTCCAGCTGCGAGTTTTCAAGTTGGCCAAATCTTGGCCAACATTAAATATGCTAATTAAGATCATTGGCAATTCCGTGGGAGCTCTGGGAAATTTAACCCTTGTGTTGGCCATCATTGTCTTCATTTTTGCTGTGGTCGGCATGCAGCTCTTTGGCAAAAGCTACAAAGATTGTGTCTGCAAGATCGCCAGTGATTGTCAGCTCCCACGGTGGCACATGAACGACTTTTTCCACTCCTTTCTGATTGTGTTCCGCGTGCTGTGTGGGGAGTGGATAGAGACCATGTGGGACTGTATGGAGGTTGCTGGCCAAGCCATGTGCCTTACTGTCTTCATGATGGTCATGGTGATTGGAAACCTAGTGGTATGTACCCACTTAAGATACACATTTCAGAAATACATTAAGAGCATAATGGAATGGTGACCATTCTGTCAACAATAAAAACTATGGTTATTAGTTTAAAAGTCCATTACCTTGGATATATTATCACTTTAACAACACAGCAATATAGCAGTGGCCCTACATTTTTTTATACCAAATTCCATTGTGTCAGTCACTTCATCACATTTTTAATGTGAATTACAATAGAGTATCATATTGAAGACAGGCCTAAAAGGATGTGCTGGGACCATTTTATAAATTTAGAGCCAAGGAAGATTGAAGTCTAAAAACGATAGAGAAAGAGCAACATTACCATCCAGACTAGGACTAAAAAATGGTGTCGTTAAGTGTTCGTAATGATTGTGCCATTTCTTTCCCCCATTGTAGCATATAATACTCAATCACCCTATGTGATTGATGGGCTAGCCATCAATCAGATGGACTATGGCAGATGCACTAGTCAACCTGAGTTCGTCAGTTCTCGAATGGCTAATGATGCCTGAGATTATCCTAATGGAGTAACTGATCAGTCTTTGTCTCTCTTAAATTTGGGGTGTTACTGTTTATAGTATAGAAACATAAAATATTCCAAAGGTATGTACATTCCTGTGCCAGTCTCATGGAAATATGAGAGATTTTTCATAAACTGCTCTACTTAGTCAACAATGTACTGTGAAAAATATAATAGATTAAGAAAACAAGTGTCAATGCCTATGTTAAGCTCCTAATCTTCATTCTGGGTCATAATAGTTATTTTTCAATTAGCATTCAATTTAATAAATTTGTTGATCAAAAAACTATATAATGCATTTAAATTCATAATTGGAAACATTAGTGATTTTTAAGAATTCTTGTATAGTATGTATAAATATCTGTTTTCTTTACTCATACAAGTTCAGAGTTAGGAAAACCTTAGATTAGCTCATTCAATTTCACTTAACAAATGGGAGAAGTTGAGAGCAATAGAAATGATTTCTTTGTCCAAGGATGTGCTATTGAGCCAGTCACAAATTCAGGTCACCCAATTTCTAATCACTATGCTGTGGTGTTTCCTTCTCATCAAGTTTTAGAACTTTGAGTTTCTTCCACACTTAAAAAAAAAATAAGTTATTGTAATCTGCTCTTCTTTGCATTGGCATAAAATTATAATCATGTTTTTGTTGTTTTTAAGGTCCTGAATCTCTTTCTGGCCTTGCTTCTGAGCTCATTTAGTGCAGACAACCTTGCAGCCACTGATGATGATAATGAAATGAACAATCTCCAAATTGCTGTGGATAGGATGCAGAAAGGAGTAGCTTATGTGAAAAGAAAAATATATGAATTTATTCAACAGTCCTTCGTTAGAAAGCAAAAGATTTTAGATGAAATTAAACCACTCGATGATCTAAATAACAAGAAAGACAGTTGTATGTCCAATCATACAACAGAAATTGGAAAAGATCTTGACTATCTTAAAGATGTAAATGGAACTACAAGTGGTATAGGAACTGGCAGTAGTGTTGAAAAGTACATTATTGATGAAAGTGATTACATGTCATTCATAAACAATCCCAGTCTTACTGTGACGGTACCAATTGCTGTAGGAGAGTCTGACTTTGAAAATTTAAACACGGAAGACTTTAGTAGTGAATCGGATCTGGAAGAAAGCAAAGAGGTAAGATTCTATAGGTGTGGGAAGGTATGAATACATATACATATATACATATACGCACATACAGATGATCTTCAACTTAATGATGGGTTTACTTATGGTTTTTTTTACGTTATGATAATGCCAAAGTAATATCCATTCAGTCAAAACCATGCTTCAAAATTTGAATTTTGATCTTTTCCCAGGCTAGCAATTTGTGGTACAATATACTCTAGTTGTGCTGGGCTCTGGCAGCAAGCTGCAGTTCCCAGTCAACCATGTGATTACAAGGGTTAACAACCAATATTTGCTGTATACAGTAAATTACATAAGGTATTCAACAGTCTATTATAAATTATTTTTTCCTTTAGATTATTTTACCTATCTTTAGGCTGATATAAATGTTCTGAGCCTGTTTATGGTACACTGGGGTAAGCTATAAAGTTTTGTAATTAGGTATATTAAATTCATTTTGATGTATAATATTTTCAACTTACTTATCAGGAGATAATCTCATTTTAAACTGAGGAACATTTACAATACATGTATTATATTGCCTGTATTCATTATTATATAGTTTCCCTATAGATATTTTTGACATCATGTAAATTTTGTTTCACTGAGGAACAAAAGATTTAACTCAAGAAAATGACTGATATAATGAAGGGTAGTAGAGTATATGTGTGAGTTTTCTCATCTTTAGTAATGGATATTTGCCAGATGAATGAATAAATGATCCAACAAATGGATAAACATAATCAGATTTAATCCTTATGACAACCTAAAAAGAAATGAGTTATTATGCTAACTTTTCAGATAAGAAAATTAGCTTAGGGAGCATCAAGTCACATAACTAGTGAGGGGAGTGCCGAGATTTGAACTTAGAGCCCTTGTTCACAAGTTCTGTTTATTGTTTATTGCATTACATTGGCTCATGTACATTGAAGAGAATGTAACAATAAGAAATATTTTTATAACTCCTCCCACTAAAATTACATTGCCCTATGCATTAGTCTGCTTGGGCTGCCGTAACACTATACCATAACTGGGTGGCTTAAACAACCACAATTTATTTTCTCACAGTCTAGATACTGGAAAGACCACAATGAAGACATCAGCAGGGTCAATGTCTAGTGAGGGTTTACTCCTTGACTTGCAGATGACCACCTTCTTGCTGCATCCTCACATGTCCTGTCCTCAGTGTATGTACATGGAGAAAGAGAACGCTGCTGTCTATTCTTCTTCTTATAAGTGTGTCAACCATATCAGAATGAAATCCAACCCTTATGGCCTCATTTAACCTTTATCATCACCTTGCAGGCCCTATCTCCAAACACAGTCATATCGAGGAGTAGAGCTTCAACATATGAATTTTGTGGGAACAAAATTTAATTGACAGCAACCTACCTTAAAATATTAAGTTAAATGTCTAATGGATACGCCAGATAATTAAAAAGAAGTTGGCCGGGCGCGGTGGCTCATGCCTGTAATCCCAGCACTTTGGGAGGCCGAGGCAGATGGATCACGAGGTCAAGAGATCGAGACCATCCTGGTCAACATGGTGAAACCCCGTCTCTACTAAAAATACAAAAAATTAGCTGGGCATGGTGGCGCGTGCCTGTTATCCCAGCTACTCAGGAGGCTGAGGCAGGAGAATTGCCTGAATCCAGGAGGAGGAGGTTATAGTGAGCTGAGATCGCACCATTGCACTCCAGCCTGGGTAACAAGACTGAAACTCCGTCTCAAAAAAAAAAAAAAAAAAAAAAAAATGAATGAAGTTTAGGTTAGGACAAAGCACCCTTACTTCCCATTTAGTGTTTGTAAATCTCAAAAACAGCAGGGTGCCCACCTTTTAGGCTGCATTGTCTAAGTATTTTAAAGGATCAAATACATCAAAGACATTTTATTCGAGGGAGAATTCTATTAGATATCACGATGTCCGTTGCATTTTGATAGTTGTCCATGGAAGATACTACAGGTATGCGACATACTTTTGATATATTGAATATGTCCCCTAAAGAAGCTTCAAGTATTTTTAATGAGTCTCTGAATAATCTAGGTCATCCTCCACCATTAGGAGTAGGGGGCTAATATTGGAGCTGGAAGCAGCTGCCTTGATCCTGTCATGAGAGCTACTTAACTAGTTCAGATTTGTGTAATGAGAGAAGGGAAATAAACAGTGAAGAGATGTAATCGTAGATAGATTCTGTCACATTTCCATGTCTGTGGAAGTGGATTAAGAAAAAAACAAATAATAGGTTGTTTTTATAAAGTACTGTGGACTATTTTACAGAATTTTTAATTTGGGTATTATTTCAGTTTAAACTTTATCTGGGTTTTCCTAAGGAAAAAACCCAGAAGGAGGCCAGTTTTTTGAAAAATTATTGTCTTTCTATTTATAAAATTGATTCTGAACTTCTGTTAAAATAAATTTAGTAATATTCTAGTCTGGTTTCCTTTGTCTTGAATCTTTAGACCTATGTTTAGCATTTGATGAAGACCGATGGATACTATATGCTATCTGTTATATTAAAAAGGTAAAAGACTATTGTATTACAAAGACCATCCATAACAAACACATTTTCTGTAAAAAAATTGGCATGACTCATACTTTTACTGTTTTTGCATATTAATCAGGGCTAAAAAAACACTAAGCTTCTTATAAAGTGACTACTGAAGCATTAAAAGCAGTTTTGTTTCTATATACTTTGTGACATTTTATATCTTGGAACATTGCATTAATTGAAATTTTAAATGTTAGGGTAATAGAAACTTTAGAAATAACTTTATTCAATGTTTCTCAGATTGTGAGTCATGGTTTAGTTGGACTTTAGAAAGCCCTTTAATAGGCCAGTAGTTGTTTTGTTTTTTGTTTTTTGTTTTCCATTTTAATGAAATAGTTTATCTGCCCACCTCGGCCTCCCAAAATGTTGGGATTATAAAGTGAGCCACTGCACTTGGCCAATGAGATAGAATAGAATAATGTTAGAGCACGTTTCGTGTCACAATGTGAAGCCCTGGTAAATAAAGCTTTTGCCGCCTGTGCTGAACTTTAATGTATTGCTTATCTAATTAGAATGCACCCACTTGGTTCATGGGTGTAGTGTCTGAAGTTCAGAAGTTCCCAAGCTTCAGAAACACCGTTTCAGCTTTTTGAAATTAGAGATAATGAAGCCTTCCCAACCCTAGACAGAACAGATTGCTTTCTTTTTTGGTTACCGGAGATATAAGGCATAGAGCATAGTAATAAATAATGCATCTTCTTGGCTCATGCATCTTACAAAGTACTACCATATTTTAGGATAGCTACTTATATGCATGCATGTCTCTCCTTTTATGTGGTGACCTATTTAAACATGTTTGGTACAAAGTAGACACTCAGATCAAACGTTTCCAGCTCATTCAAATCTTCTTAATAAAACCATTTTGAAGGGTTCATAAATACTTTGTCCGATTTGAGCATACTTGAGATTATCATTTTAATTCCAATTATTTTGGACCAAATTTTTCTCTAGATTCAAGATTCACTTGAGTTAGAGTTTGTTGTTTTTGTTTTTGTTAGCCATATTACCTTGTCACTTTACGCTAGACTTCTAAGAAAGGAATAATCTCTCATCTTTCCCACATGAATTGCTGTTGAAATGCTGTGGTATCTCATTCAGATAAAATTTTTAAATTAAATATTGAAACTTCTATTCATCCCCTAATAATACATCTCAATTTATTTTATTCATTTTTGAATTTGGCTTTCTTTTTATATTCTTTTATAGATTATCATATTGTATCAAATTTCCTGGCACTTTTACTTCACAATTTCTTTCTTCTTTGTCAGAAACAAACCCATTCAATATTGTGTCCCTTTATTGCTTCATCAGTCTCCTATTGTATTGTGTTCATCAGAGTAAGGCACAAATTATGAGATACTCTGCTTTTAGAGGAATTAAGCTGACAGCAGATACCTCAGTAGATGAAAAGTCTTTGTTCTACATCAGAAATGCCACCTGTAGTATATCCAAGTTATCATGATTTTGGTTATTTTTGTTTTAGCCTTTATTATTTTTGCCTATTTTCATTTATTTAGCAGCTACTATATGCCAGGAAGAATAGATAATGAAGTATACTAATAAGCTCTAAGGCATGATTCTGTGTGTGTGTGTGTGTGAGTGTATGACTTTCAACCTTTAAGTATGAACTTGCATATTGACACATATGCTACTGATGCAAAAATGTTACATTTCATGGCCTCTATTAGACTAGTTTCATTTGAACATGTTATTAAACATTGGTTTTTAGACATGTGAGGCCACAGTTACAATGTTGTTGGCAAACGATTATTCTCTGGAGCCAGATGTTACTGGGTTATATAATTTCATTTTAGCCACTTACTGTGTGACTTTACCTATCTAATCATCAGTTTCCTCATCTCAAAAATGTGCATAATATTACTGACTGCATATTTGGGACAGAGAATTAAATGAGATAATAAATGACAGTGCCTAATATAGAGTATTTGATAAATAATCATTATTATTATTACCAGTTACATTCCACACTGTTACAGTAAGTTTTCTTACAAGAATTACTACTAGTAATATATTCCACTATTTGTCTTTTTTTTGTTTGCCTTTTCCCCTCTGTAAGAAATTGTTTTATAAGTTAACCTGGGGATGGTAATACATTTTATATTTTCTGCTTATTTTTAAATTTTCTTGATTGCATTCTTGATATGATAAGCTCCTTAAAATATTTAAGAAAATTATTTTTCTTTTTCTTTTTCTTTTTTTTTTTTTTTTTGAGACAGGGTCTCATTCTGTCGCCAGGTGCCAGGCTGGAGTGCAGTGGGGCGATCTCCGCTCACTGCAACCTCTGCCTCCCAGGTTCAAGCAATTCTCCTGCCTCAGCCTCCCAAGCAGCTAAGACTACAGACGTGCGCCACCACGCCCAGCTAATTTTTCATATTTTAGTAGAGATGGGGTTTCACTATGTTGGCCAGGATTGTCTTGATTTCTTGACCTCGTGATCCGCCAGCCTCGGCCTCCCAAAGTGCTGGGATTACAGGTGTGAGCCACCGCACCCGGCTCAAGAAAATTATTTTTCTAAAGGGCATTTCAATCAGGAAATACAAACATACAAAAACCTAAATACAGGAAGCCAAGGGTGTATTTGGAGACAATTAGTAGTTTGGAATTCCTGGGGTGTACAATCACAGGAGCTGAGGATGAGGTGTAGGTAAAGAGTATCGGTTTCCAGGAAGCAATAACAGACTGGCATGAAGAGATATGGTGAGCTGGAAGCTCATACTTATTTTGCCTTTTAAAACTATGGTTTACTCACACATAACTATCCTCCATTTCAGAACAAATTTAGGGCTGTTTTTTCTACACCTTCCTCCTATTTGTCTCTAAAAGAAAAAAAAAAAGGAATAGCAGAGGTCACATTTCATCATCGCTTTAAGTCCTAAGAGACTTCAACCTTCAAAGTACATTCAAGTAATTTGAGGAATTGTTTTTTTAAACCTCAGAAAAGTTATTGACTCATGCAATAGTAGGAATAATGATAAGCTAGAAATATGGATTTCTATTGAACATTAATAATAAAGAATGGGTGACTTGGACAGAGCTGAAAGAGCTTTGATGGCTGGGCAAAACTGCAAAAGGCAATACAAAGTCTTATCTCCCCAAATAGAAAGTAAATTGATTTTGGTTATGGATAGTATTTTTATAACACTCTTATCCTCTGAAACACCTACCACAATGCTGGGTAGATGACAGTTGCCCAACAATTCTTTGAGTTTTGGTTGATTTATAGGGATACTAGATTAAGAGCCTATAAGCCTTACTTGACTATGAGCAAATCACTAAATCTATATTACCCAGTTTCCTAATTTATTAAATGAGGTATCTGTCCTATGATGCTCATAGAAATGTTAGGAAGATCTAAAAGCTCTTTGGAAGTTAAAAGTGTTCAAAAATGTAAGGTGATGTCAAGAAAATTACTACTGTAATTCCATTTAGATAAAAAAATTTAAATGAATTATTAAAGTTATATCTTTGGGAGTAAAAACGGCCCATTACTAAAGTAATTATAGAAGAAATACACTTGTTTGTGATGAATGAGCTCTAAAATAATGAGTAAAAATGTCAGTTAGGTCCTTGTAATTCAGGTTATGTTAATAACAGCTATTGTTTAAATGTTCACCATGGACAAAGTACTATAGCAGGGCATGTGTTGTCTCATTCAGTCTTTATGCTCTAAGACACACTGTTATTCCAGCCTTTCAGATGAGAAAAATAAACATATTTTGAACAAAGCAAAACTTGCCAAAGTTACACAAATAGTAAGTGATTTGTCCTGGACTAGAATCTAGGCAGTCCGCTACACAGTCATGCTCTTAACCACGACACTAAACCTTCTTAATAGTGTTTGAAAATGTACTTTCTTTCACATAGTTCTAAAATAAATAATACTATGTGTTGAAGAACTAGGTGCAGGTGTCAACTATAGATTTGATGTTAACTTCCAATCATTGCCCATTGGGCATAGGTTAACAGCGTAGCCGGGAGTGTTTCAGGGTCCCCTGCTTAGTCTTGAAAGGTCCTGCTCCTCCAGTACTGACCCTCACTTTAGGCTGATCTCCTTCTGCATCCCACACTGACCTGTGGCTGTCTAATTCTACTTACAGAGCACTTAGTCTCCCAGAGTGTGGTAGTTGTGCTTAAGGAGCATCCCCATCTGAGTTTAAAGCTGCTAGAAGAGTCTTTCACATCATTAGGAAGAACTTCCATGACGCATCATTAGTTTATAAGGTCTTTGAGAACAGGAAAAACACTAACCCTGTCTTCCTTAAGTCCACAGCACATACAACATATTTATTAAGTGAATGAATAAATAGGTAATGGGAAGTTACTTCTAGATTTCCATTTTTTCTCCCAGTTGTATCACCTATATACATATATATTTTAAATTTACTTACTGCTTTGCTAATATTTTTCCACTTAATACTTTTATCCTTACCTTATATGGGTTAAGGAACATATGATAATCTCCAACCTAAGCATACAGTCTCTAAGAGATGGCAGCTATGCTCTATGGACAGTACTATCCATAGAACCCAAGCACCTTCTCCCTTACTTCTAATAGATTACCAGCGACTGCCAAAGCTACCTATCTTTGTCCACCTCTCTGCATCCCCACGACCTTTACCCAGTATCAGACCTCTATCATCTTCCAGTTTTACTGCTACAGCCTCCAAATGGGTCTTCCTTCACTAGTGTAGTCTTGATAAAGCAATAGATGGTCATTCTAAAATGCAAATCTGGCAAGTTCTCTCCTCTTTAACCTTCCAGGAGTTTTCCCATTACTCAAAGTATGGAATCTATACTACTTAACATGGCTACAAGTACCTGCAAAACCTACCATCACTGACCCCTTTAGTCTCGTGGAATAGTACACCTCACACCTCCCCAGCCAGCTATACTAATATTTCATTCAGTGGAATTCCCCATGCTTTGTTAGTTCTCACCTTTATAACTCTTCTCTCTACCAGGAATATTCTTATTCCATCCTGTTTCACCTGACTCATCTCCATCTACCACATCATTCTTGTCCCAAACATCACTTTAATATTATACCCTGCCCTTCCTAGACTAAGCTAGGTGGTGCTCTTAACATATCCTATACTGCTCCTTCATAGTGTGTGGCAGTTGCTTCTCTGTGTCTTCCATCTGATTGTGAACAGATGAGGGCAGGTACTGAGTCTATTTTATTTTTTAAGTCCTAGTTTTGATGCCTGGCACCTTTTTGGTAGTCAAAAAGGTCGAATATCAGTAATGACACCTATTACAAACAATACAATACTGTGATAAAAATTGTTACCATTTATCATATAAGCACATGCCAAACACTTTTCATGTGTTATTTTGTTCAGTCCTTATAACAAGGATTCTTACTTGAATCATTTTACAAATTAGAAATCTAAAGCCTAAGGAGATTGAGATAATTGGTTAAAGTCCATAAAACCGGTGATTGTGATTCAAACTTAAGTTTCTCTAATCCTCAGAACTGTAGTACTTTTAACCTTTTCATTATATAGAGATATAGTTTATTTGCAAAGTAGACACTTATTAAGTATGTTGTGATTCAACATTAAAAATCAATGTCAAAATAACATTATAGAAACTATGTACTGAATTTGAAAATTACTCACATTATTTGCATTTGGGTTTCGAGCTTGGAGATTATAAACACAATTTTTCAGAATTTTTTTGTTTTCTTTGCAACTTTTTTACCATTACCATGATTTTCTATTGACTCGGTATTACTGAAATATGTTTCTTTTGTTCCTTTTTATCTAATCATTGATAAAAAAACTTTATGTTTGACATATCAAAAGCAAAATTCAGAGTAGTATATTAAAGCCATATTCCTCTTCCTTCACTTTTATATGGAGCAAGTGTTTGACTAATAAATAGAAACAATTAAAATTTTGTAAATATGAGTAATGCACTGAAGATTGTCCTTTCAACATACAGTTTGATGAAAAAATCAACTGGGAATAATGTAGAAATTACTGAGAGAATATTTGAGTTTACTAGCTGCCCTGTGGAAATGTTGAGTCTCATTACAGTGTCTTTTCCATTGATATTATATAGTACCTTTATTGACAGTCTTTAGTAGGAATTATTTTAATTTTTAATATGCATGCTGTAGAATAGAAATATTTACTAGTGCACATTGTACACAATGAAATACTAATACTAACATTTCTGAGGTTGTAGAGCACCTCATTCATTTAAGCATGACTTAGGAAATATATATGTCATAATTCTAAAATACCCAGTATTAAAACAGTACCAGTCCAGCTTTAAAAATAAGTACTTTAAGTAATATTTTTCATTTGTCACATTTAAAAATATGTGTGTGTATATACACATATATATACATATACAAATATATATATACCTCACATGACCACATATTAAGTATGCTTTTGACCCTTAAATTCCAGATTTATTTATTTATATTACTTACTGTAAACTGAACTCCTACTAAACTCTATAAATAAGCTCCCTATAACAAATCAAGTCAAAAAATAAAAACATAAACATGGTAGGATCAAATCAGAGAGCAAGAAAAAAAGCATTTAATCATTTACTGTCGGAGAATATTGTAGAGTGTTTTGTTTGCCTTGCTTTGTTTCCCCTCACCCTCAAGGTCAAAATCATTCGCTGTAGTAAAGAACATTTTTAAAGAGTAAGAAATTTGCATAAATCCACTGAGGAGGGAAAATGCTCTTACCATCAGTGTTGTAGTTATTAAGTGATTATTGAATGCCCTGGTGTATAAGGCAAAGTGGATGCTTCAGATACAATGTGGTCTCTGCATTCTCTCAGCTCACATATTAAGTCAGACTGCTAAAAATATATGAATGATACTTCTCAGTATATAAGTGTATAATTTTTTTTTTTTTTTTGAGACGGAGTTTAGCTCTTGTTACCCAGGCTGGAGTGCAATGGCGCGATCTCGGCTCACCGCAACCTCCGCCTCCTGGGTTCAGGCAATTCTCCTGCCTCAGCCTCCTGAGTAGCTGGGACTATAGGCATGCGCCACCATGCCCAGCTACTTTTCTGTATTTTTTAGTAGAGACGGAGTTTCACCATGTTGACCAGGATGGTCTCGATCTCTTGACCTCGTGATCCACCCCCCTCGACCTCCCAAAGTGCTGGGATTACAGGCGTGAGCCACCACGCCCGGCCCCATAATTTTGTTATTAAGATACATGTGTGAAATTATGTATATTTTCAAATGAACTAGCCTATATCAAAATTGGTAAATTTAAGGTTGATTCATGATTCAAGAAATATTAAAATGGATTTTAAGAAATATTCCATTAGTCTCAAAACAGTGAAAACCAATTGCTTTATTAGTGAATAGTGAATTTCATAATGAAATTAAATTTCAATCTAAGAACAAAAGGAAAAATTAATTGGCCTTAATGATTTTTAAATCAATAAAAAACTTATCTGAGAATATTTTAGTTTTGCCGTTATCATATTTCTTTAGTATTTCATCTGAAGTCGTATTTCATGTGCTAGCATAAAGGTGGATTCTTCCTACTCATCTAAAGAGCTTTTCCTTCCCTTTTTGAGTATTTAGTAATAATAGTGTTATTATCCCAATCAAATAAAGAATCGGACCACTTCATCTTTTATCTCAACAATTAGAAGTTTAAGAATATATTTATACAAATATACTGGTTATGAAGGTTTTAATATAATGTTTTTAGCCTATGATAAAATATTTTAAAAATAGATGACAACAGTTAGAATTTCAATAATATTAATAGCAAAAGTAAATATATTATGACTATATTTTATCTCAAAAAATACATTTACAGAAAATTCTTATTTTCAAGGGCTCATGGGATATTTGTATAAATTAACCATATATTACTAGAGCTCAAAGTAAAGCTCAATAAATTTAAAATAGCTGACATAGAGGGTTATCCAGTCACAACAAAGTTAAACCTGAAATAAACAATAAACGGATAGAATTCCAACCATTTGAAAATTAAATTTTCTCCCAAACAGATATTGAATAAAAGAGTAATAAAATATCCAAATAACTGTTTCAAGAATAAGAACATTTTATGTCAAAATTTGTGGAAGAAGATTAAGTAGTCACTGAATGTACTATTACCAATATGATTAAGCAAGGATGAAAGAACATAACAAATATCTTTGAGAAATTAGAAAAGAAAAAAAAGAGAAGAAATATATAAAGAGAAAAAAATAGTGGATTATCAATGTAGTAGACAATATAGGTATATCAGGTTGTAGTTCTTAGGAAAAAAATCAGAAAGACACACAAACTTAGGTATATCAAGCAGGATTCTAAAAAGACCTCAACAACACTTGCTTTTGTATAATCCCCACTCCATGAATGTGGTTGGAACCTGTGGATATAATATCACTATGTGATTACATTACGTTTATGGCAAAAGGGTAATGATGCTGGGTGTGTCTGACCTAATCAGGTGAACTCCTTAAGAGCAGAGTGATTTATCCTGCTATCACATAGAGGAAGCTGAAAATATATGCTCTGGATGGCCTAGACAAAAGCAAACACCCATGTTGTAAACTACATACAGCAGCCATGTGGCCAGGGATTATGAGTGGCCTCTAGTTGCTGAGAGTGGTACTTGGCCATGAGCTGGCAAAAAAGTAGGAAGCCCAGTCTTTTATGAGAAGTGAACTCTGCCAATGGCAATAAACTTGGAAGAAGATCCTGAAACCTAGAAGAGAACTGCATGTCCAGCCAACACCTTGACATCATCCCAATGAGACCCTGTGAGACTCAATGAGAGAATCCAACTAGGCAGTGCCAGACTTCTAACCTATAGAAACTGTGAGACAGTGAATGTAAGTTGTTTTAAGATGCCTGGTGCATGGCCGTTTGTTACACAGACATAGAAAACTAATACATTTGGCAAATAATACTTGTTAAGAAAACTCAAATGATTTTCTACGTATAAAGAGTAATTGCAATCTAATAAAATGCAACACTCCAATAGAAAAATAGGCAAAAGACCAGGTGTTTCGGCTCACTCCTGTAGTCCTAGCATTTTGGGAGGCCAAGGTGGGTGAATTGCTTGAACCCAGGAGTTCAAGACCAGCCTGAGCATCAGACACCATCTCTACAAAAACTACAAAAATTAGCCAGTGTGGTGCATGTACATGTTCATGCCAGAATCTAATTCTCCTTACAATTGGATAAAACACTTATGTGCAAAGAAGCAATCATTTATTTGTGGCACTTACATGAAGATAAATTGCTCAGCAACTTTTTGTTCTGCTTGTTACTGACAACCTATATATACTGATGAAGAGTAAATTTTTATGCTAATAATCTATTATTTTGTGAGTCTTGATACAGACTAGAAAACCCTGTGGGGATCAGATCTAGCAAATAACAATTGCATATTCAGAAAGGTAGATTTGCTATTATAATTCTTTGTCCCTGAATGCCTCTCCACACAAATTTATTCACAGGAAATAATAATGCTTTGTAGTTCTTAATTAATTTTGGTGAAAATTGTTAAACTTCTCAAATCTCATTGTCTAATTGTTACATAAGAATGGGCGTATTACTCGAGATTGCTTTTCTACAGTGAAGAACAATGGGTGTTGACATGTTGTCACATGGTTTCTATAAAATATGTAATGAATTTTATCATGGCCCTGATAGTACCAATCAAGATCATTTTTAAAATAAGAAGGCACTTATTGAAGTGACAGTCTCAGCCTAGGCCTATTATTTTATGGCCAAATGGTGCATCTGTATAATGTTGAGGATAAGACATAAGAATTTCTTCAGAAGGCCATGTGATAATATGAGCAGTTTGATTAAGAATGTGAATCATGGCTGCCATTAGGTGATTGTCAGAGGAAGAAACCAATGATTTATTCCTGGGTATGAGTACA
The DNA here is from genome assembly GCF_049354715.1 of Callithrix jacchus. Taxonomy (NCBI): domain Eukaryota; kingdom Metazoa; phylum Chordata; class Mammalia; order Primates; family Cebidae; genus Callithrix; species Callithrix jacchus. Next base: position 63,620,260 of record NC_133507.1, read on the forward strand.
TTTATAGTAAACAACTCCTAACACCTTAACCATGAATCGTAGTAACATGAGTGAAACAACAGGTAGTATTTGCACAAAGGTAATGCAGAATAACCTCACGACATTATTTCCTTCTAAGGTAAGGTTTCTCTTTCTTTCCTGCTCCTTTTCCCTTACTCTCCTGTTCCTTTTTCCTTCCTCCTCCTCCCTCTTCTCCTCTTCCCTCTGTCCCTGCTTCTCTAATCCACAGGGCATTGTTTTGCTCAGTACATGTTGCTGATGGCCTTTTGGAACATCATAACCTAGTAATCTGATGTCATGCTTACATTGTAAATTATGGTGACGGAGTTAACATAGACAATGATTTTCTTATTTCTTCCTCTTACTCAATCTCTTTTTCTCTAAAGAAAAAACCTCTACCTCAAGAAGAATATAGAATAAATTTATAGTAATAATCCTTTCTTGGCAGGCCACTTATTACCAAAATTAAAGGACTTTACTTTCTATGTCTATCTCACTTACAGAAACTGAATGAAAGCAGTAGCTCATCAGAAGGCAGCACTGTGGACATTGGTGCACCTGCAGAAGAACAGCCTGTAGTGGAACCAGAAGAAACCCTTGAACCTGAAGCCTGTTTCACTGAAGGTAAAGAAAAGAATCTTAATGTTAATCTTTCATTTGTGGAGTGCAGCTTGTTTAGCTGTTGGTCACCAAAAATAAATCACATATAATAAAGAGGCACTTGGTAATAGATACATTTGTTACCTACTAATACGTTGACAGACAAAAAAAACTTAAAATCTAATGTTGTGCTTTTATTATATCTGCCCAATATGTGGAAGAGATTATGAACATGGAGGAAAAAAATTTAATGTCATCAAAATTTTAACTTATATTTTTTAATTAATTGGTAATTTCACAAACTTTCTGTTAAAAACTAAATGGATTGTTAGTGCTAAACTGTATTTTTTAATGAAAATACCAGTTTCCAATGATTGGTGAATAAAATGGGGAATAATTACTGCCCTTGAAGCTCAATACCTAAATAGTCACTAGTTGAGCCTGGTACAATAAGGGCAATAGATAGAAGAGATACATTTTTTTTTTGTAACTAATACTTCCTGTGGTCTGATTTCTTGGGAATTTGAGGTTTGGAAATATGAATACTTGATATTTGATGCTATTTTTTCATAGGTCTAGTATCTCTTCAGTCTTCTATTCCCTATACAAATCATGCAATGTCCTTTTAAAAACTACTTTCGTCTGACCATGTTGGAAGAGCTGCTCATTCCCCTGAACAGCTGTAACAAATATATTCATTTAATTTACCTGATAACTTAAGTATTAGCCTATGAAAACTATTCTCTTTCTCTTTTTGAACTATTATGTTGCTTTACTGTCTTCTTTCTCTTCTTTTCCTCCATTCCTTCATTCCTTTTTTCTTTCCTCCTTCCCTTCTTTTCTTCCTCCTTTTCTCCATTCATTCTCTTTCTTTATCTTTCTCCTTTTCCTTTCAATATATCTTTCCTTCTTTTTTTTTTTTTTTTTTTTGCCTTGGAGCAGGGCTCCTGTATTTATATCCTTTTTTTTGTTTTGTTTTTGAAACCAGCATTTTTTGTTAAGGTTCTTGGGATTGAGGTACATGTTCTTTACCTTTTTGTGTGTGTGTACCTAAGTGCCTTTGTGCTTTTAGTAGTACTAAGAAGTACCTGTTGATTTCATTCTGATGTTAGATTAAGTGAAAGTAGTGTGTGAGGAAGGCAATGACAGATCAAAGCCAAACCATACAAATAAGCTTTTAGTGGACTAAATTAATTTTGCAAATTACGTAAGCCCTTGTAGGCACATCACAAAAATCCCTATACAGTAACAAATGCAGTATTGTTGGAAGAGATCTACATTATTACTCTGTATCCTTTATAAAAGGGATTTTTTTCTGCTTATCATTATTAACATCCAATTTAAAGTTCTTTTCTAGAGTGACTTCAACAGAGTACACAGGATGACGTGGTACAAGGCAAAGCTACTTCACATTTATTTGTAATTTACGAAGTTTTTCTTGGACAATAACACTGTGAGGCAGACAAAGCAAATACTGTTAGCTAGGGAACCATTTAAAGAGGCTGAATGATTTCCACAACTTCAAACAGTTGATGAATGTGCTCTTACTACTCTAGGCTTAGAGAGCTATCCTAGCAAGACAGAGATGACCATAGTAATAAAAAGACCAGCCGAGGACATTTCTAAAGGATATTGTGGAAGCAGAGTTATTTTATCTACTTTTATTTGAACACTATTTTTACAGGCTGTGTACAAAGATTCAAGTGTTGTCAAATCAATGTAGAAGAAGGGAGAGGAAAACAATGGTGGAACCTGAGAAGGACATGTTTCCGAATAGTTGAACACAACTGGTTTGAGACCTTCATTGTTTTCATGATTCTCCTTAGTAGTGGTGCTCTGGTAAGTGAATATCAAGTAAAGATGCTACAGCATTAAGTTTTAGAACATTCTAATACTGACGATTTATTAATCCTGTTTCATTGTCTTAGTATCCAGTGCATTTTTATTATCTTACCTTGTATCTTCCAGACTATAGACTTATTCTATAACTTAATATGTCTGGATTTACTTTTATTATGTATGTAAATAAGCTAATCATTAATTTTTACTCATTATTAAATAGCCCAGAAAGTGTAGCCCTTCAGCTTATTCATTAACACAAAAGGATGTGAATATTCAATTACTCACTGTTATTAATAAGAAAATAGTTAATGGATGCCCTGGGATGGGAATATATATATTCTCTGAGTTCTGATGAATTTTGTTTCTAAGAGGTATTTATTATTGTTATCTCTTGATAGACAGTAGTAAGTCCTTAGCGACTGCTACTCTGCTTTTTCCAATTGTGTGCTCACTATTTTTGTGCTACTCAGGAAACAATGAAAGTTGGTAACACTAAATATTGGGCAGCATGTCTAAGAGATTCATTTAAGGATGGATTTATCTTTATAAGAAACTGTTCACTTCATCACAATTTATTTTTATATGAAAATTATTTATAAAATTATAAATATAACATACTGAGAGTATTTTAGGGAAATGCTAACACAAAGGAAATGCTTAAGCTATAAGATAAAGAAAGAGATAGAGATAGAGAGAGAGAGAAACAGAGGTTGCCTGATTGAAATGAAACTGTGTACTTACAAGTTTGTTTAACTTCAGTTTATAATTCTAACAGAAACACATTTACCTGTAATTTTTCTGAAGAAAGAAATATTTTTGACATGCTACTTTAGACCAGAAAGTTTTTCATCATTGAAAGGAATGCATACTTAGAAGTGAAACACCAAGAGGTTCCTGATAGAAGAATATGTATTAGAATCTAGAGGAAAAGTAATTTCATTTCATCATTGTCACAGCGTATTCTGTTGAGAAACATAAACTATTCAAAAAAATTAAAAGAAAAACAAAAAGAAGCAGGTGAACCCAACTATTTGGTAAAATTGGAGACTGTGAAAATCAATCACAATTTCTGCTTTACAAAATTATAAGCCTTCATTGTTTCTTCAACCTACTTTCTGTAGTGGAAGAAAAAGCCAATAAAAGCAAACTAAATAAAATAAAAGCAGTATATAACTTGAAGTTGGGATGGCCACATCAGGGTATGACACCAAGAACTATTTCCTAAGTCAGATTAATTCACTGGAATCATACTTGTCTTTTTCTTCTACCAATAGTCTTTCCTCTGATTAAATCAATAAAAGACCTTTGAGAGGAAAAAAAGAGTAGCAGTAACTACTGTTTCTCTGCCTTCCTATTTCAATGAAATGTCATATGCATATATGATTAGATTTTTAAAATAGCTTATACAGTATGATCATTTTTGAAAGCTAATAATATGTAACTTTTCTTTATAGGCATTTGAAGATATATATATTGATCAGCGAAAGACAATTAAGACAATGTTGGAGTATGCTGACAAGGTTTTCACTTACATTTTCATTCTGGAAATGCTTCTAAAATGGGTGGCATACGGCTATCAAACATATTTCACCAATGCCTGGTGTTGGCTGGACTTCTTAATTGTTGATGTAGGTATCATTCATATTTTTGGCACTGTTCAAGGTGGCTTGTCTTATTTATATTCAAATTCTAAGAGTGAGCCTCAAACCACTATGTTATGTTGACAGACTATGTCTTCTGGAAGATACGGGCTAATATAATTCTGACTTAAAATAGCATTGGGGGATGGAATCTATGGTAGTTCTCTAGTTATCTTAGAGAGCTAAAAAATAAAAAATCAACACATCAGTAATTTGTAGGGAAAATGGTGAAGTAGGGAACTTAAAAGGCAGGTTGCTTAAATCCCTTATGTGGTGAGTCAGACAGACTCAAATTTGTATCCCTGGACCATCGCTTGTTGACTTTGTGCCACTGACTTAGTTTCTTGGCCTCTGACTCTGTGAAAGGATGATATTATTTGTACAGTATTAAAGGTACTCAATAAAAACAGTGACGCTGGTGGGTGCTACAGTCATTTAAAAAAATTCTCTTTGATCTACTCAAACTTTTTAAAGAGTAGATTTAAATAGTAGATTGTATGGATTATGACTTCATTATAGGGAGTGAAGTATACAGAGTGTAGGGAAAGACAAGACCACTTTATGCAGCAGTGGAAGTTTTCCTAGAATGTAAACTAGATTTATGGTAAGCCTAGAATATATCAAACAGCCCTTTATAGAATTTGTGTGCCCAGTAATTAATTCTGTGTTTACTGAAAACAAGTGACTGACTTCAAGATGTGTTGAAGTTAAGCATCATGTTTTCTATTATCAACATGGCAAAATTTCAGCTTTAGAAAGCTATAGCCAACCTATCCTAACTTCACATTGAGTAGTTTTACCCTGAAAAGATATTGACCCAGCAAGACTATGAGGGTTTCTCGTGGAAAGTGTTTCTTGAGCTAAGAATCATGCATGCATTATATCTCCTTGATCCTGAACAAAGGCAAAGCTAAGGCTATTTGAAAAACTTAGCAATGTCACCGTGAAGTGAGCCAGTTGAGAGAAATCTCAAAGCATTTTTGCTTTATCATATCTAAAACAGAGAAAGTTTCTAATACTGGGTTTCCAGCATTAGAAGTTACATTACATTTTAATTTCAGAACTTTTTACACTATAATTTAAGTCTAAATGTAATTTAACCCATTAAAACTTCCTGAGGTTTGCTTTTTTTCTATTAGGCTTATTACACATCAGCTTTTTGGTGGAAGTTTTTAAATGTCATTTTTGAAACATTTTAGGCAAATGATTGTATACAGAATTTTGTAATGTATAACAATAATACCTTTAATTTCAGCATTCTGTTTTAATTATTTAATGAAGATCAATGTAGCACTCTATAGAAAGACTAATTCCAGCATATCTCAAATAATGTAAAAGGTATATTAAATATAACACAACTTAATACATTTAAAAAAAAAGAGTTTACAAAACTAATGTCTAGTATATGTGGAATTGTCCAATATTAGCCTCTTTCCAAACAAATAGATTGTAATATTTCTTGAATACAAAGTTTTGGTAAGTTTTTTATTTAGAGAATTAGATACATAAGATTTTTCCTTTAGTCATGTATATTACATACAAATGAAGTAAATTTATTGCTGTGTATTTAGTAAATATTCATTGATTGGCCCTTGGGGCCAGGTGTCATGGCAGAAGCCATAAATTAGTATAAAAATTTTTGAGGAAGTTTTATGATGGGAATTTCCTTTTAAGTTACTTATGTAAAAATAAACTTTAAACAAATGAAAATGCAAGGTATTAGCAAGACAAAAAATCACCTTTAAAACTGATGTAGTTAATTAATTTCTGAGAATACCCATTATGATGTTGAATATACTGATGCATGGTAGATACTTCTTGCTTTTTTTAGTACAATAGCAGTTTTTGTATTTTATGTAGCTATAAAAAAAGCCTTATTCAACAGCCAACTAATAAAATAAAGGAATAATTACCAATGATTTTCCACCTTGATTTCTTCTTTTATTTTACTAATTTTTACTTTGTTTCTCTAATTATTCAATTGATAAAGTATATGATATTTAAGGATTTTTTTTCAACTGGCTTTTAATTAATGTCCAGATAATTACATCCTTTGCATCAAACTGAAAATATTTCTTTAATTTTTTCAATGTTTGCTAAAAATATCTGAAGATTTATCTTCTAAATAATTATAAGCAGAAATTATACTTGTATTATATAGCAACTACGCATCAAATGATGATTAGATTTATTAATTGTTATTATTTTTGTGCGTGCAGGTTTCATTGGTCAGTTTAACAGCAAATGCCTTGGGTTACTCAGAACTTGGAGCCATCAAATCTCTCAGAACACTAAGAGCTCTGAGACCTCTAAGAGCCTTATCTCGATTTGAAGGGATGAGGGTAAGAGAAATGAAAGAACCTGAAGTATTGCATATAGCCAAAATTAAGCTAAATTAAATTTAGAACACCGAAAACCTATGCATGCAAAAGGAATGGCAAGTTCTTGCAAAACTGCTACTTTATCATTTTATCTGTTGCATATTTACTTCTAGGTGATATGCAAGAGAACTAGGCCTCTCTTGAAATGATATAATATCATTTATCTGCTGTGCTTATTTAAATGACTTTATTTCCTAATCCATCTTGGGAGTTTCCTTACCAATCTGTATACAAAAAAGGCAGATGCATTATTAAGGTACTATGTGTAATGATGTAATAATAACCTAAAGTCAATTCTATATCAGGTACTTATTCTTTGTGATGATATACTGTACTTAATGAGTTTTCCTGAAAATAATGTGAATCACACATGTGCCTAAGTATAGGTGTAAAAAGAAATGAAAGGAATTGTCAAAATTTTTGTCTCTATAATGCCAAAGTTTGCATTATTTGAATATATTCAATGTTAGAAGGCTATATATTAAGTATTGACTGAATTTTAAACTTTTTGTTTTAATATAGTCTTAATTCATAATTACATTCATCTTGATTTATAAAAGTAGTAATACTAACTTAAAGATTACATACAAATCCACACCATTTGTATGACAATAAAGTAAAACACTTGCAATGAACAGAAAATATAATTTTGACTCATTACCATAGCTAATTCACAAATTAACCTTAATTTACTTCTTGTCAGTCACACAAAATTTTATTGTATCCCTTTTAAAAAAACAATAATCAGTTTCCATCATTCATAACAGACTAGAAAGTGTGCCATTATTGACTTATTTTCCATGCATTTTTTTAAAGCATAAATCATTAATATATAGATGTACAATATAAAAAATTAGTTCTGCTTTTTAAAAAGGCCAAAAAATGTGTTATCAAAACAAAGCACTGAATTGTGTGATTCCAATAGAAAAACATTGCTCTTTTGCTTCCTGAGGTTTAGTTATGTTTATGGAAACTGAGCTGTATTGTAGACTTCCATTTGCACTTTGTTTTTTGTTTTTTTGTTTTGTTTTGTTTTGTTTTGTTTTTGAGACGGAGTTTCGCTCTTGTTTACAGCCTTATGTTCTCTTCTCAAGTCTTAATATAAGTGTCACTTCGGAGGAACGTAAGATTTCCCTAACATATATGAAAACTTTCTCCTCATTATAAACAACTTAGTACAATGTAATTCAAATCATCCTCTTTTATTTCTCACAGAGATCCTCACATTTTCACCAAAATGTTAGAGATTCTCTCTGGGGTATGTAAAAATTAAGTATGTTTTCCAATTAAATGTCACTGTTTTGTTTCAAACTTGCAGTTTCGGTTATGGAGAAAAAAATATAGTACATTTTTTCTGTACATTCTACTTGAAAACATGTTGCCTGAATCAAAATAATATATTTTATATGGCTTGTGAAATCTGAACAATGCTAAACATTTGAAAATAGCATAAACCTTTTACATTTGACCATTTGAAAGTTTATTAAATCCATTAGTCAAGTGGTCAGATATTTTCATACGTTACATTTCATTTCCCTTAAAATGTTGGTCATGTGGATATAGTTTTAATTTTCACAGAAATAACTATAATTATTAATCAATAATGGTTTTCATATTAAAAGGGGTTCGTTTTTGAAACCTGGAGTTTTAGACATAAAATCCTTATAAATGCTGATAGTGATAAAACTAATAATTTAAATGATCAGATTTATGAATATGGCTCTATTCCTCATAATGACAGCATACACAGCACTAAAATAGCTGATCTCTTCAACACCTGTTTGGCATTGTAGAGTCAAAATAACCTTATTATTGATTCTATTTTTTATACTTCTAGTGTTTTTATTTTTTTACTTTGTAAAAATATAATCACGAATGATGGTGAGATTGGATATAAGAATGCTGATTATGATTGGGAAGTGAGATTTTGAACATACTCAGAAACTCTCATTTAATTCTTTGCCCTAGCAGCATAAAATCGCAATAGCTGTGTGAAAGCATTACTCAGGCCCTCGTTTTTTGTTATTCCGTTACTTTTTCAAAGCATGTGCTTTTATGCAACATCACTGAATAAAGCATGTTGTACGATGCTTGATAAGAAGTTAGAAAATAACAAATAAATTATCATCACGTTGCACTTTATGTTTTGCATGTTTTGTGCACATTTCTGGCTGACAGCTTTTAAACATTTATTGTATTTCAAATTTCCAGTCCAAATTTTTCAACTTGTAAAATTAAACTGAGTGAATTGATGTCTTGAATATCTAGGGTAAAATAAAATTTGCATTTAAATTTGTATTTTTAATTTCCTAACCTAGGAAATCTTAAATATCTTCTTTTTCAAAAGAACTCAAGTCTTAATTGATAGGGAAACAGATGGAGAGCATCATGAACAAAAATTAACACCAAATGTTCTGTCATATCAGATTTCTAACTAATAACAAACTATATATTTCTATTTTGTATAGGATAATCTTGCTCCAACTTGGATGGGGTGGAGCGCTGGTTCCTCCCCTGAGCCCTTTATTATGGGTACTGTATTACCCCTTTTGCTACCTTTAATCCTTGCACTGTGACTTATGTGTAGTGGGGTGAGGGAGGGATTGGGAAGGGTACTATTGCACCACACTAGGAAATGCAGTATTTAAATCCTAATCCCCTCTTTTCAGTTGTCTTAAATTTTATTTTAAAAAAAAAACCTTTATGAATTTACCCTCTTTGGATTTTAACCCCAATGGTTGATATGTTTAAGTTTCAGTGAATATGATTTAGTTATGTGTATATGGAGTTATCCATTTATGGGGAGATTACTTGATTGGTGAGGGCGGGGGACCCTGGTGTAGAATGATTATGTGAAAAAAATAATGTAACTTGTAAAGCTTATGATACTGTTTGAGGCATACACTCCCTGCCATTTAGTACATTGGTCTGGGTCCTGAAAATTACCAGCTAGATTGTTGATATGTATGAGCAGATACTAGGGTGCAATATTTCAGGTTCCATAAGACTGGTATTGATTGTGACCATTCTCATTTTTTATTGTGTAAGTTTATATGGGGTTATTTTCAAAATGTAACAAGGCAAAAATATATTAAGAAATAGTTGAATAAGCACATGTGATTTGTGTTGTAAACAAAAAATTAGTACATAAGAATCCACTTATTTGAATTATATAGAATGCACACTCATAAATAAAACAAAAATATGAATATTAAGATAAAATTTAATGCATAAACTCACTTCTTAGAATAAGTAACTCCCAATGAACTTTCTAGGATTCTAAATGATATCACAGTGAAAACATACATAAACATAACTCTACATTTTATTTATTCTTAAAGTGTAATATACAAGAAGAAGAGTTTTTATTTTTGTGAGAGAGAAAAAGTCAGAAGTTTTATTTGGATCATCGATATATCATAGCTTACAAAAATAATTGTTTTAATTTAAATCCACAACACAGCCTTTAAAAGCGTTTTTAAAAAAGATTCCCTTATTCTTCTTCATATTAAAAAATGGATAATTCCTACTTTGCCTGCTTTTATTTTTATTCACATATATTTTATTTATTTCTACTAGAAAAGCATGAGAATTCATGGATAGTGTTGATTTCAAGCTCAAAAACAATTCAGATAAAAAGATATTTCTGCATGTATGAAAATGTCTAATGTTAATTTGCATATTTAACTATCAATCCTTCATTTAACATAGACTTAATTTTTAAAATGGAGGTAATGAACCAGAAATATAGTTGGTTGTGCTAGAGTAGAGAAATTTTATTTGATGATGTGTGTTTTGATAAAAGTTTCTGAGAAGAAACAACCTCTAGTACAGTATTAATTCATTATGATAGTTCATTTCTCAGACATCTACTTTCTCGTAGCCTGAAACTTCAATTTGTTCTTTCCAATTTCTTCCGACTAAGTCTGCCTACTTTCTTCCTCCCATGGGAACCAACTACTGGAGTTTTAATGTGACTGAAAAAAGTTAATACACCTCCTTCTCTGCTGTATCAAGGAATGGCTTGGAACTCTTGGGAAAAGACAGTCTTTTCTATGATCTTTCACTGTCTAATTTAATGCATCTTAACTATGACTATAGCTTTGTATAGTACATTCCCCAATACTATGCCAAATATTTTCTAAGATAAAACTCTTTCATGTTCACAAAAAAAAATAAGTAAAACTTTTCTCTGGGCCAAATATATGCCCACTTTGTGAATCATATCTTGAACTGCACTGCTGCAGAGTACATGCTTGTATTGTAAATTCTAGAGTTCCTTTTAACTCTAAATGAATCCCCAGTTTCAAATTAATGCTCTCAAACATATTACCTAAGCACAGACTTTTCCTTGTGCTCAGTTCCTTAATTATTCTCATCCCATATTCAGAAATACATTTAAAAAGTATGTTTTGATCAAAAAATACAAAGCTAACCTTTACTTCATTAATCCATTTGTCTTGTCAACCATTATTTTATTCCTATATTCACAGTTCTCTGGTATATTTCTATGTTCAAGACACTGAAGGCCCTGCAAAATTCACGAATACATTTTTGCATGTTAGATTTTTAGAAAATCTTACAATCTGTCAGGATTACAGGATTACACTTAATTCTAGTACAGAGTAATATGGGTACCAGATAATTGGGAGCAATTCTTCCACGTAGACTGGAAAGAGCACTAGATGCTACTTCTAGGCTACTTTCTGAACTTAACTTGTTTTAACTTCATTTTTCCCATATGCCAAATGAGAACACAATACTGAATTGTTTGTACAGTTTGGTTCAGCACTAGAATAGAATTCTGATTCTTGAATTTAGAGGGGAAAACATTCCTCTTCATGTAGGAGGCTAAACTGGGGGAGCAAAGTTGGGCTCCATGAGAGAAGTGCTATTTGAACTAAAGCCTTTAAGAGGGGAGAGTATTTCAGAAGAGGAGATCTTAGACAAGGAATTTCAAAGGAAATGGCATCTCAATTATCTGGTAATTATGTTAGTCTATGGTCATTGTATTAATTGAAGTAGCATGAAGTATAGGTGACCAGGGAAGTTAAAACTGGAAATAAAGATTGTGGAGTGATGTTAATATCAAGGTAAGAACAATATTTGATAGTTACTGGGAAGCCAATAAATAACTTCCAGGTGGGACTTGGGGAAGATTAATTCATCTTACATATGTTAAATGAAGGAGAAGGTTAGGAGACTGACGATAGTGCAGGTATAAAAAAACAGGGGACAGTCCTAAGTGGTGACTGTGAGAATGGAAAAGAGGTGACAAAGCTAAGAAATGTTTTGAAGAAAAAATGTGAGACTTACCAATTAATGTGAAAAGAAAGTAAAGAAATAAGTATAATCAGTCTTCTGGTCATACTCTAAATTCTGTGTTGAAGGCAAAATACACATTTTAATTAGTACTCTGTGTATTCACAGCAGAAACAGCATTGTAATCTGGATAGTGGACAAAATATTCAGAAAATAAGGGGAATAAATAGCAACTTGATTTCAGTTTCCAAATCTCGAATCTGAAAGCAATCTAATTCTATCCATCTATTTAAAATAAATTATAAAACGAAGGTTTATGAAGTCCATTGTATGTACTTCATACACAGTGTATGCACACACTCAGATGAGATAAGGCAAAGTATCACGTATCAGCTTGGTAGGTTGCATAGGTCACATCACTTGGTCCTGCCTCGATAACTCAGCCAAATTAATTTTTCATGCTCATCTTCCCCACCTTTGTCATTGCTGGTATAATTACTTTCTTTGGCCCACTTATCACACTGTTTTATATCCCACAGAAGGCCTAGAGTTCTTTACAGACTTTACATAGGGCTCAGAAGTATAAGAAATTGGCTCATTTATTTTTTTTTCTTCAGGCAGGCAGTTTAAAAAATTGTTCTAAGAATACACGGGTATCAAATGGCAAATAGAAGATATTTTGAAACTGTTTCATTTGTATCAGATTGACAAGAATAATACAAGCACAGGTCGAATTAAACTTAGCAATTAAGTCTGAGGCAGCTGCCCCTTATAAGCATTTTGGGTCTGTTTTTACCTTCCCTCTTAGCCACTCCTGTGCAGCTCCAGTGGGAAGTATGGAGGAGAAAGCAAGGAAGCCATCCATTTATTGTTGCCAAATATGAACACTCAGATTTTGAACAAGTGTCCAGAAATAAAGAGGGGGAAAACATCCTTCTATAGGAAAAAAAATTGATAATATTTGAACACAGAACTTCATGTGATCACATCAGATTTGAGAACTATGTATGGCATCCCTCTTTTTCTTATTTTCCTAAGAAATGATTTCTATTCTGTTTTATTTAAAGTAAGTTTTTTGAATTAAACTCAGTAAATGAAACAACTGACATGACTGGAGCTTGAAATAAACGATGTGATGATCTAATGAAATACATAATGCAAATTGTCTTGCTTCTTATGCAAAAATTATTAGTCATAGCAGTGCATGATAATTAAAGACAATTATATTAGGTGTTTAATAATATTTTTATAATTTATCATCTGAATTTTTAAGTTATTTTAAAAATATATTGGTCAAATCAACTCAGGTCCAAATGTTTTAGTTTTGTTCTCAGTATATTCCTTTTTAAAATGAGTTAAACTTCTGTATAGGCTTTTTAACTTTTCTTTTCTTTGATAAACAACACAATTCTGACTTCATCTGGCAGCAAGTTCCTCTGATTTTGCTTTTCCTTTAACTTTGTAATGCTTCTCCCTCCCTTTTTTAAAAAATGTTTTGTTTCATTTCTTGGTTATATTGCCTATAGTTGTTTTCATAAGTGTATTGCTTAAGAAAAAAATGAATTTTAAGTTTTTTTTAAACTTGCTTTTAAATATTCTAGAATAAATAGCCTTGATAGAAAACAAAATGGAAAAACCAGAGATTGCTAGGGGAATGTTTTCTTTGCTTTTCTTTATTAACAGATAAGAATTCTGACTTTCCTTTTTTTCCATTTGTGTATTAGGTGGTTGTGAATGCCCTTTTAGGAGCAATTCCATCCATCATGAATGTGCTTCTGGTTTGTCTTATATTCTGGCTAATTTTCAGCATCATGGGCGTAAATTTGTTTGCTGGCAAATTCTACCACTGTATTAACACCACAACTGGTGACAGGTTTGATGTCGAAGAAGTGAATAATCATTCTGATTGCCTAAAACTAATAGAAAGAAATGAAACTGCTCGATGGAAAAATGTGAAAGTAAACTTTGATAATGTAGGATTTGGGTATCTCTCTTTGCTTCAAGTTGTAAGTGAACACTATTTTCTCTGAATATTTTTATTGTTTGGAATAATAAAATAATGACATATATCTTTAGTTACTAAGAAAGTATATATTTCTTCTATTTAAAAAATTTCAGTTTGTTAGTAAAAGTTTATAAGCCTAGATGGAAACTTTATTACATGTAATCAGTGCAGATATCGTCCATTGTGGACAGGCCAGACAAAGCCCTCTTGGTCTTTTTTTTTTTTTTTTTTTTTGTATGTTCTTTGTTTCTATATTGGTCTTTCTTTATATATAAACAAGCTAATTAATAAATCAGTAACTTTGCTAATTTTTTATTGCAATTAGAAGGCTTGTTTCACTGATCAGCAACCAAAACAGAATACACTTAACAGATCATCATCCAAAACACATACTCTTAACACACCTAATTGGATTATAATTAATTGACTGCTACTGAGTTTTATTATTTGGATCAAAGTTTGGGGAATGACATTTAGGTTTTAGTATTAGATCCTGGCATGGTGGCCAGTGTCTGTAATCCCAGCTACTTGGGAGGCTGAGACAGGAGAGTCTCTTCAACCTGGGAGGCATAGGTTGCAATGAACCAAGATTGCACCACTGCACTCCAGACAACGAAGAACAAAATTTCATCAAAAAAAAAAAAAATTGGATCCCCGTAGTGAAATGGAAATAATACCTTGAAGTACCTAGAAACAAAAATGAAGCACAAGCAGCTGTTGTCTTACCTTTCAGCACCATAATTTAAGTCTATTTTATCCTAAATATTAATGTTTTCACTATTGGGTCTCCAAGACTGGGTCTCCAAGAAAATTAGTTTGTAAATTATTTAAAAAATTTAAAAGTGACCCTTTAAACATTTTCATTTGATTCTGCTTCTAGCTACAGCAGCACCACAACAAAGCAGTGAATAAAATAAAGTCCAGATTATTTGAAAACTCAGCTTAAAAAGAAAAAGAAAGACTGTACAATTTCTTTCTTCCCTTGCTGTTCTACAGTGTCTTCAGGGAAGAAATCAATTTTGTTCATGAAGGTTATGATTTCAATTGTTCAACCAGAAGACTAAGCAAACATACCAACACTGGTCAAAACCCTTTTGCAGCTTTTCCAGAGGTGTCTACTGTGATTACAAATTCTTCCCACTTTTTTGTTGACAATTCTTATTTATTTCCTTAACATTTTTGACCTACTCTGCATATTCATGCACTGAAAATAGGGATTTTTCAAATCCAGCAAAGACAGGCAGGGCATGGTGGCTCATGCCTATAATCCCAGCTCTTTGAGAGGCCAGAGCTGGAGGACTGCTTGAGGCCAGGAAATCTAGACCAGTGGGGGCAACATAGTAATATCTTGTCTCTAGAACACATAAAAGGAAAACTTTTAAAAATCTGGAAAGGATGATTTTTTTAAATATTGTAGACACATTATATTTATTTAGACACTTACTCTAACCCTTAACTAATAACCACATTTATAAATGTCACTAAAATGATCACTTCCTCTATAAATTTGAGGAAAGAAAAAATAAAAATTCTTTAAAATGTAAGCAATTCTGAAAATACAGTGATGGTCCTGCATGAAGCTATTAAATAAATTCTGCTACATAAATAAATAAATAAACACTCTAAAATACTGCTTCACATTTGGCTTTTATAGAATCACCCCTCTATTGATTGGTAAGTCATTGAAACGGTCCTTTGAATCACTTTTTTCTGTTTCTATACCAAGTGTGTAATGGACTTGTTCTATCATTGACCTAAGCCATTGATATATTTAACACATTTCTCTTTCATGTACAAAAGCCTTGTACTTTCTAGTTAGGAATCATTACCCACACATCCTTGCTTAGCTTTCCTCTCATAATATCCACCTCTTCACAAAGGTTAGTGTTATCAAAACAAATACATATTGTGATACAGATGCTAAAGGCTTTGCTAGCCTCCTTCACTAGCTAAGGAATAATTCATTTAGGCTGTCAGGACTCAAAATTCATGCCCCAGGACAAATAACAAATTACCATAAGTTATTAGCCTGAGTATCCTTCAACCTGTGAGTGCCCAGTGTCTCCTGTACTATTCATATTTCTTATTCATATTGACTTATTATCTTCAAGAATTTCAGAAAGAAATAGAATATGGGATTATTTTTAAATGTTTTGCTCCAAAATTCTTAAAAGGATAGTTGCGACCCTGCCTTTATGCATCCCAGTACCATCCTTACATTATTAAAATAAAGAAAAATCTTAAATTTTCAATCACTTTGATCACCTTGCAGATAAATGTTAGCAGATGATCCTTAGATCTAAGTTGTAATTACTCAACTGTTAGAGCTATTGACAAATGTGTTGGCATTTGTAAGATTTCTAAAAGTGATCCAGCAAATTTTAATAGTGCTTTAATATCCTGATACCAGCTGGGTGCTGTGGCTCAAACCTGTAATCCCAGAACGTTGGGAGGCCAAGGTAGGTGGATCACTTAAGGTCAGGAGTTTGAGACCAGCCTGGCCTAAATGGTGAAACCCCATCTCTACTAAAAATACAAAAAAATTAGCCGGCATCGTGACATACGCCTCTAGTCCCAGCTACTCAGGAGGCTGAGACCAGAGAATCGCTTGAACCCAGGAGGTGGAGATTGCAGTGAGCTGAGATTTTGCCACTGCACTCCAGCCTGGGTGGCAGAATGAGACTCTGTATCAAAAAAACCAAAAAAGATAACTATGAACTCTAAAGAATTGAAAAGTACTTGTGATGTGGTTATCAAATGGGAGGATATATCAAATGGCCATTTTGTTCAATATGTATTCCAGAAATGAAAAGCCTAACTAGGATACTGTCTTAGTCCAAAATCTATGTAAAACTTGTTTTGAAATATCTTTCACAAGTATTTCTTTTTGAAAATTATATCACTAAGAATATTTGTTAAACATCAGGTCTAAATTATTTTTACTCCAAAGTAAAAACGTGCATGTCCTTCTTAATAGGCCACATTTAAAGGCTGGATGGACATAATGTATGCGGCAGTTGATTCTAGAAATGTAAGTATTCATTGTATTCTGAGTCTTTTTACAATATTGACCAGGTTGTAAAATTAATTGAACAAAGCATAAAAAAACCAATGAAGTGATTCTATCTTGATTTAAAATATTTAGGAAAAAATGGAACAGGTTAATATTCAATCATAGCAGTGTTTATCAGAAAGATCTTACTAAGATAATTCAAAACATGAATTATTTTGAAAAAGTAACAAATTCATATATTTAGGAACTAACAAATATTTTTCTTTTAAATATTTTCTCTTTTGTTTCCTATTTATCTGCACATTATATAATTAGAAGTAATTTCAGTGTGCAGGACC
Source organism: Callithrix jacchus (assembly GCF_049354715.1). Taxonomy (NCBI): domain Eukaryota; kingdom Metazoa; phylum Chordata; class Mammalia; order Primates; family Cebidae; genus Callithrix; species Callithrix jacchus. The sequence goes on from NC_133507.1 coordinate 63,637,341, forward strand.
GAATCTAAAGAAATACATGATTTCTATCATTAGTTAAAATGTATACTCACCCTCCATATTAAACAATATGAAAAGTTATGGATATTGTTCTGTCAGCCTTAAATTTCTGTGATTGTTTCTTTCAAATCATCATATTTTAAACCATATAAAAGAATGCTGTTATATGATTTTAGCATCCATAAATTGACTGGAGCCTTTACTAATGTTGCTATCACTTCTGTGGCCAACAGATTTCTTTAAGTGTACATCACCGAAGTATAAATCTATTTTGTTTGATTTCAGCATCTTTCAAGCTCCATGACCTAAACTGAAATTCATGCTCATTCCAACTGCTCTACAAAACATTTTAAGATGTAGTATTTTCTATCAACCTTCATCTTTCTATTCTAAAGTCCCATCTGTTTAGTTTATCGTCATGAAGAATAACCTCTGTCCCTGCAGTCTTTAACCTGACAGTTTGGTTTTATCTTTCTCGAAGTGCATTTCCCATAGTTTTAGTTATGTTGAGTATTGTTTTGACAACCTCCAGAGTTGCTTTATTTCACTTTGTCATTTATATTTTGTTTTGTGTGTTTAGTTGGTTTTAACTTTGTTGCCTTTAGAAGGACATGAATCTGTTAAAAAACTATAGTGACTATTTCACTCTATTACTAAATTATAAGTGATAGCCCATTTGTTACAAGCACAATCTAGGAACTAAATAATCAACTGTGAAATTATAAAATGGACTGTCCAGTAATATCTACTTGATCTGAAAAACTCAGTGACTGTTAGGTTAGGGTAGAGTGTCAAACATCTTAATGAACAACTCATTTCTTATTTGCTACATTATTTCATGCATACACGAATGAGTGTTTCTAAACCTATCCTATAGATACTTATACTTGAAAATTTTTTATTAGTAATTTTAAAATTACTAAAATTCAGTAACTTAAAAGCTTGCAAATTTAGCAAGTTATTGTTCAAATAGAAAAACATTATTTGTATTTATAGTTATAAAAATAGACTGTAGAATGTCATAATGGCCATATTTTTCACATGAAAACATTTCTAAAGGCTAATTTCAGTGTTCTTTTTCAGAGGTAGTTGATTTAGGGAAAAAAAAAAGCTGACATATTCGTAAAAGTGATATTTCTATTGTCATGAAAAGGCACCAATGGCATTACCAGCACTAAAATGTATATTAATATTTCACAAAATATTCTCCTTTGGTAGGTGGAACTCCAGCCTCAGTATGAGGAAAGTCTGTACATGTATCTTTACTTTGTTATTTTCATCATCTTTGGGTCCTTCTTCACCTTGAACCTGTTTATTGGTGTCATCATAGATAATTTCAACCAGCAAAAAAAGAAGATAAGTATTTCTAATATTTTCTCTTGTACTGAGATAGAAAATTATTCCTTAAAGTCTTTTCTCCATCAAATGGGTACTTGAATTTAGAAACCAAATGGGAGTATATATTATCATTTATATTTCCTTCCTCTCCGTTATTCACTACCTATATATTTCCAGCTATATGGAAAAGAATAAGAATAACTGAGTTCCACACTCCTGTGTATAGGTTCATAAAGTTTTTCTCTTCTTATTCACTATCAAGAAACATTTCCTATCTTTAAAAAATAATGAAAATTAGAACAAAAGTAGAAAGCAACCAAATATGCCCCTTTCCCAAAGGCAACTTGTTATTTTATCCCTACAACTACCCGCTCCCTCTTGAAAATATGTTTTCCAACTAAATCTTTGCAAGAAATTAGGCACTGGATGTAAGCTTCTTCTAGTGTTTATTTTTATACTTTTTTCTTCCATTGATTTTTTTTTTATTTATTCCCACTTCTTTCTCCAAGATATGTGATTATAAGCTATCCCTTTCAATCTTGGAATTGGATGCCTCCTCATCATTTATCATCTATAAGGCTTATTTTATTGTCCCAATTATTTATGTATATTATAAAATATATGGAAAACAAATAAACATCTTCACTTGGAAGTAACTGCTGCCATTCACATTTTGTTTTTCTGTTCAAACTATTTCTACACATACTCTTATTGTTGTAATTTTTAATCTATAATTATAAATTTCACTTTTGACTTAATGTAAGTATTTTCTCATTTTGTTAAAAGTATTCATATATACATTATCATAATTTACTTATACATTCCCCAATAGGTTGATAATTTAGATTGTTTTTAATGTTCAATGATTTAAGTAGTACTTGTTGAAAGCCTTTGTGCAAAAAAAAAAGAGAAAAAATAATGCTTTAATTATTTCCTTAGAATAAATTCCCATTACTGCCCCAGATATAATGTATCTACTCAAATTCCCAATAACAGTGTACAAGCACCCATGCCACTGTTTCCTCACTGGCACCAAACATTCTCTTTGTGTTTTTTAATACTTGGTATTTAATAGGTGAAAACTGTATTTGGTTTTAATTCTTAGAACTTTTATTACCTTAATTGTTATGACTTTTAGGTATTTTATTACATTCGAACATGTCTCAAATGCTCGTTAGCCATTTGTATTTCTTTTTTTATGTACTATTGCTTCATCTCACTTGCTCACTATGATTGCTTTTTGTATAATGAGTGCTTGCTTTCACTACAGAGCATTCTCTCCTCAATTCCCTTTTCTTATTACTAGAAGTACTCTGTAGTCAATATCAGGCTACTCTATTTCACTTACTTGCCAGTGTTCCAATCTTGTATCCCTGCTGGTCTGTCCCATACTTACTATGCTAGGCGCTCTAATTTATCTCCTAAATCTCTCACTAACTTATCCAGTTTTCTTTTTATCCCTTTGCTGTAATTCTTGACAGAGTTAGAGAGATGTTTTTAAATGAGTAACTCCAAACCATCTTGCAGTATACATACTCTAATTATTTGCTACATTTGAAAAAGAAAATCATTGCCTTTAACATCATAGAGGCAGTGTGTATAGTATAAGATACCAAGTATTTATTATCTTAGTAAACCAAATTTCACTACTCACTAAGCGTATGGTCTTGGGTAAAATAATTAACCTTTTTGAGATTTGGGAGTGTTTTTCTTCATAAGTTAATAATAATAAAGTCAATTTTGAATGATTTAGGGAATTAAATATTATCATACCTAAAGAGTACTTTCAATTTTTCAAATTTAAAATCCCAGATGTAATTACACTAAGTGGTTGAATTTTACATTTCTTTTTTCAGCCATCCCTTTTTTAACATTGAAAAATTATGTGCAAAAGGACACAGTTTTAACCAGTTTGATTTTTCTTTTCTATACTTTGGAGGTCAAGACATCTTTATGACAGAAGAACAGAAGAAATACTATAATGCAATGAAAAAATTAGGATCAAAAAAACCTCAAAAGCCTATACCTCGACCAGGAGTAAGAAATACCAAATGATATGGGGGGAAATATAAAAACAAAAACTTGTATGGTTGTCTTACAAAAAGAAAGTAGCTAACATTTCCAGGAGCAAATATTTCTTTCACTTTTAGAGCATCAATGTATCTTTTATGGTCATGGTAAAAAAAAATTAATGACCAAAAAAGAGCAAGAAGAAATAGAAGATACATCCTTGACTACGAGAGATTTAGAAGAACACCATTAGAATCCATATTAATTGGACAACAGATACACAGAGAATGTGATGTGCACACGAGAAAGTTAATCATACGATTCAAGAATGGTTGCCAAGTAATATCAGGGAAAGAAGTAAACCTTTGGATGGGGCTACAAGAAATGCAATTTTCTAATATTTTAAAAAACTGGTGAAGTGTTGAGTCAAATAACACCTTACTTCTATTTTATTTTTCACTAGAGATACTAAGTGTCTTAAAGGAGGAAAGAATTCCAGTATCTACTATTCATATGTATGGCTATAGAGTTAGACACTACTAATAATGTCTGCAGAAGTAAGGGTCAGTAATTACAATTTATGATGATAAATAACAATACTCATGCTTCCATGATGAACCAAACAAACTGCTATGAAAATGTAGAGCTACTATCACACATGATAAAGATTTTCATCATGATGATCTGAGAGGTTTCAGTAATTCCTAGGGTACATCAAGGAAACCAATACTAGTAAATATTCATATTGTGATGATCAAATATTGCCTTCCTGAGGATGATGAGAAATATGTGCTTTCTCTGTTAAAACTTAGCACTGAAAGTAGAAATGAATCAACAATTCATAGGAAAAATATGTTAGAAAATACCCTCAGAATTCCTTAGGGGCCCAAAGAAAAAAGTCTGCAGACGGCCTTCAGTGACTACCAGTGGCGGAAGTGGGGAGTAGAATCACAGATCAATGACAAAGAACATGATTTTTATTTTGACATAAACATATAAGAAATGCCATTCTGGTCTGATTATCCTTGTGCAGGTCAAGCATTCTATGTCTGACAATGTTAGCCAAGGGTATTTGGTAGAAGAATATGAATATTGCCATATGTGGTATTTAAATACATAATGTTATAGATGTGTCCTGGAAATTCCAATTTCCCCTTAACAATTATTTGAGAATACAACAAATGAAATATTAATAGATACTATATTTTAAAATGGATGCATTATCCAACTGATCATTGGAAAGTCTGGAAAAACAAAATCAAACAGGTTTCTTACCTTCTCATGATCTTAAAATGTTGATATGCATTGCATACCTCTGGAAGAAGTATACAGTATTCAGTGGTTTTTTTTATTTTTTTTTTATTTTTATTTTTTTTTTTTTTTGCTTTTTATCAGAAACCCTCTTAGGACAAGGGATTGTTATTCTGAGAAATACACATTAGTAAATGGCAATTTAAATAACTAAATTTTAACAATTAATATGCTATAAATCATCCTTACAAAAATAAGGGCCAATGACCACTTTACAAGAAACTAGAAAGTCAATTAATGCAGAAAGTATTTGATGCTAATGTGCATGAGAAAACTCCTTTGTTGCTAAAAACATTTCTGTTTCTCTACAGAACAAATTTCAAGGAATGGTCTTTGACTTTGTAACCAGACAAGTTTTTGACATAAGCATTATGATTCTCATCTGTCTTAACATGGTCACAATGATGGTGGAAACAGATGACCAGAGTGAATATGTGACTACCATTTTGTCACGAATCAATCTAGTGTTCATTGTACTGTTTACTGGAGAGTGTGTATTGAAACTCATCTCTCTACGCCATTATTATTTTACCATTGGTTGGAATATTTTTGATTTTGTGGTTGTCATTCTCTCCATTGTAGGTAAGAAACATTTAAAGTTCTTAAATTCAGTTTAATATAAGTGATACAATCAAGATTAGAATCAAGATCATGCCAGCAATCAAAGATAATCATTGTAAATGTTTTGATACATTTTATCCAGGTCTGTTTGGTTTTTAACAAAATGTCCCCTGCTATATATCAGTATTGTTTCTTATCCTATCTATTTAAGACATAAATAATATACTTAGTGTGAATGTAGTAAAATGACATTCATTTGACCTAGAACTGCTATTAAATAAGATAAAAATGTTTTTGACATGTTGAGATTGAAGAACCCATACAGTATCTATATGGTTCTGTTAACAAGACTAGAAATTTAGTTTGGTATAGGAAAAATATTGCTTCAGAGAATAGACATGGAGTCACCAGCATATTAGATATTAGTTGAAAGTGGCTGCAAGATAAGGAAAAGTATTGAGTAGAAAGACAATAAAGATGAGGACTAAATGTTAGCAAATGCATATAGTAGGTTCTTTATGAGTATCATATAGAGATTTTCTAGACAACCTTAAAAATGGGTTTATAATAATAATGCACAAGGGAAATAAGGTGGCATGGGACATCATTAGTACTATACTTCAAAGCCTGGAACATATGACTAGCCTCATGAGCAATAACTCATTTCATTGGAAACAACTAAAGCTCTAGTAAAGTGAAAAGCATCTTTCTGTTGGCCTAAAATATTCATTCTTCCCTAAATAGGATGATATAACTGGGTCAACATTTTACTATCCAAAACAAGGCACCTCTGACAGATTTTCATGCCACTGTTTCTCTGAAGAAATTGGCCTTTTATCCAACTCATATGTTGTATATAGCCTTGATTCCCACTAATTATAACCAAGGGTTATAAGAGTTGTATTCTCACACATCTCCTTCTCTCTCTGTTGCACACACACACTCTCTCTCACACTTAGTCTTTTCAGAATGAGGCATTTAAACTTGAAGGCATTTAGTTTCTTGAACTCTTCTTTTTATCTTTACTAGTACAGTTTTTATCTAAAAAGCAAATGGAGATAGAAGCTTAAAAGAGGAAGATTGAGATTACAGTGTCAGGTACAGGAGACCAAAAGCAATTGACATACAGCATTAGCTACAGGAGACTAAAAAGAGTATCAACCTGAGATCCTTTTAGAAATGCACCATAACGTACATAAATAAGTAGATAAAAATATTAGAGTGGAAGTTGAGTAAGTATCAAGATCATGGGGAGTTGAAAGTAGCATCAAAAACTTTCAGATGGAAAAGGAGTAAATAGAGAATTTAGAATATGGCAATTTCAGAAAAAGTCACTGTTTATGTATAAACTTGTACTTACACTGTTAGGCCACTGCTGTTCAGCCAGACATGCATTTTTAACTTATTTTCTTTTTAAATTCTGACTTGGGACTTTACGTAAACTAAAAGTACTTTATAAACATCCCTTAAAGATTAAAAAAAAAAAGTACTGTGATCCTTAAAGTTGAAATTATTGCTGAATTTCAAAATTAAGATTTATTTATAATATATATTACATACAATTGTATATACATCATTTGACTATCATATTTAAGATAATATAACTGGGTTCAGGACTCTGAACTTTACCTCAGAACTTTGGAAGAAACATATGTTTATTTTAATGCATAATTTCTTCATTGGTTGGTATTCTCATTGTTTATTCATAGGTATGTTTCTTGCCGAGCTGATAGAAAAGTACTTTGTGTCCCCTACCCTGTTCCGAGTGATCCGTCTTGCCCGGATTGGCCGAATCCTACGACTGATCAAAGGAGCAAAAGGGATCCGCACGCTGCTCTTTGCTTTGATGATGTCCCTTCCCGCGTTGTTTAACATCGGCCTCCTGCTCTTCCTGGTCATGTTCATCTACGCCATCTTTGGGATGTCCAACTTTGCCTATGTTAAGAGGGAAGTTGGAATCGATGACATGTTCAACTTTGAGACCTTTGGCAACAGCATGATCTGCTTGTTCCAAATTACAACCTCTGCTGGCTGGGATGGATTGCTAGCACCTATTCTCAACAGCAAACCACCCGACTGTGACCCTAATAAAGCTAACCCTGGAAGCTCTGTTAAGGGAGACTGTGGGAACCCATCTGTTGGGATTTTCTTTTTTGTCAGTTACATCATCATATCCTTCCTGGTTGTGGTGAACATGTATATCGCAGTCATCCTGGAGAACTTCAGTGTTGCTACTGAAGAAAGTGCAGAGCCCCTGAGTGAGGATGACTTTGAGATGTTCTATGAGGTTTGGGAGAAGTTTGATCCCGATGCAACCCAATTCATGGAATTTGAAAAATTATCTCAGTTTGCAGCTGCACTTGAACCTCCTCTCAATCTGCCACAACCAAACAAACTCCAGCTCATTGCCATGGATTTGCCCATGGTAAGTGGTGACCGGATTCACTGTCTTGATATCTTATTTGCTTTTACAAAGCGGGTTCTAGGAGAGAGTGGAGAGATGGATGCTCTCCGAATACAGATGGAAGAGCGATTCATGGCTTCCAATCCTTCCAAGGCCTCCTATCAGCCAATCACTACTACTTTAAAACGAAAACAAGAGGAAGTATCTGCTGTTATTATTCAGCGTGCTTACAGGCGCCACCTTTTAAAGCGAACTGTAAAACAAGCTTCCTTTACATACAATAAAAACAAAATCAAAGGTGGGGCTAATCTTCTTATAAAAGAAGATATGATAATTGACAGAATAAATGAAAACTCTATTACAGAAAAAACTGATCTGACCATGTCCACTGCAGTTTGTCCACCGTCCTATGACCGGGTGACAAAGCCAATAGTGGAAAAACATGAGCAAGAAGGCAAAGATGAAAAAGCCAAAGGGAAATAAATGAAAACAAATAAAAATAATTGGGTGACAAATTGTTTACAGCCTGTGAAGGTGATGTATTTTTATCAACAGGACTCCTTTAGGAGGTCAATGCCAAACTGACTGTTTTTACAAAAATCTACTTAAGGTCAGTGCCTACAATAAGACAGTGACCCCTTGTCAGCAAACTGTGACTCTATGTAAAGGGGAGATGACCTTGACAGGAGGTTACTGTTCTCACTACCAGCTGACACTGCTGAAGTTAAGAGACACAATGGCTAGTCAGACTGTAGGGACCAGTTTCAAGGGGGTACAAACCTATAATTTTGGGGTTGTTTAACATGAAACACTTTAGTGTAGTAATTGTATCCACTATTTGCATTTCAACTGCCACATTTGTCACATTTTTACAGAATCTGTTAGTGGATTCATCTTTTTGTTAATCCATGTGTTTATTATATGTGACTATTTTTGTAAACAAGGTTTCTGTTGAGAAATACACTAAAGGACCTCTATAACAGGTATGCCACCTGGGAGGTACGGCAACCACATGGCCCTCCCAGCTACACAAAGTCGTGGTTTGCATGAGGGCATGCTGCACTTAGAGATCATGCATGAGAAAAACTCACAAGAAAAACGAGTTCTTAAATTTCACCATATTTCTGGGAGAGGTAATTGGGTGATAAGTGGAGGTGCTTCGCTGATCTTGTTTTGCAAAATCCAGCCCCTAGACCAAGTAGATTGTTTGTGGGTAGGCCAGTACATTTTAGCAGGAGAAAACTTCATTCAAATGTCTGGAGTCATAAATTTTATGGGTTTTGTTTTCTGTCATATTAAAAAAAAAACTGAATAGTGAATATTGCCCCTCACCGTCCACCCCCAGAATACTGAATTGACTAAAATAACTCTTTATAAATTTCTGCTTTATCCTGCACTTTGTTTAGCCATCTTCGGCTCTCAGCAAGGTTGACACTGTGTATGTTAATGAAATGCTATTTATTATGTAAATAGTCATTTTACCCTGTGGTGCACGTTTGAGCAAACAAATAATGACCTAAGCACAGTATTTATTGCATCAAATATGTACCACAAGAAATGTAGAGTGCAAGCTTTACACAGGTAGTATAATGTATTCTGTACCATTTATAGGTAGTTTGGATGCTATCAATGCATGTTTATATTACCATGCTGCTGTATCTGGTTTCTCTCACTGCTCAGAATCTCATTTATGAGAAACCATATGTCAGTGGTAAAGTCAAGGAATTGTTCAACAGATCTCATTTAAGTCATTAAGCAATAGTTTTCAGCACTTTAACAGCTTTTTGGTTATTTTTAAATTTTAAGTGGATAACATATGGTGTATAGCCAGACTGTACAGACACATTAAAAAAAACACACTGCTTAACCTGTTAAAAATGTGTTTAGAATTTTATAAGCAAATATAAATACTGTAAAAAAGTCATTTTATTTTATTTTTCAGCGTTATGTACATAAATATGAAGAGGAAATTATCTTCAGGTTGATATCACAATCACTTTTCTTACTTTCTGTCCATAATACTTTTTCATGAAAGAAATTTGCTAAATAAGAAATGAAAACAAGACTGGATAGTTGTAGATTTCTGCTTTTTTAATTACATTTACTAATTTTTGATTATTTCACAATTTTAAGGAGCAAAATAGGTTCATGACTCATGTCCAAAGTATGCTTTGCAATTGGAAAAGGGTTTAAAATTTCATTTATACTTCTGGTAGTACCTGTACTAACTGAATTGAAGGTAGTACTTATTTTTATTTTTTTCCTTTTCTTCTAACTTCAGTGTATGTTTTCATTTCTTTGGAGTAATGCTGCTCTAGGTTGTTCTAAATATAACGTGAGCTTCACAGTTTTTTTTCCACAAGAACCTAGAGTAGTCAACTGATATAGTCAATTACATCAGAACATTTTGTGTTTTTTGCAGAAGCAAACCATAGGCTCCTCTTTTTCTTAAAACTACTTAGATAAACTGTATTTGTGAACTGCATGCTGGAAAATGCTACTATTACACTAAATAATGCTAACCAACATTTAAAATGTGCAAAACTAATAAAGATTACATTTTTTTATTTTATTGTTTGCCCAGTCACTTTTTGTTAACAGAATATTGTAATGACATAGAAATTTTTACATTACAAATTGAGGGAGAAGGGGAGGACACACAAACACACACACACACACACAGAGGCATACCTGGGTTGACAAGAAAACCTAGAGTCGATATGTCACTGGGGGTAATGACCCCCCAGGGTTACAAGCAGCAGGTGTGTTATATGTTAGGAGGAAGAACTGTTGTCAGTGGATAGCTGGTGACTCTAGGAGGAAGAGACGTATGGGAGTCCAAGTGATGGTGGATGACCATTTGAGCTATGAAGAAAAAACTTAAGTCATCATTTAAAAATTTAGAGTTGCCATGTGTGTGGGCTACTGTGTTAAGTCCTTCAGAGCCACTCTCCATGCTTCTCCATCATTCTGTGTGTCCCAGAAGGGTGACTTCTATACATTGCATCAATGGGTTCTCCTGCCTTTAAGCTCCCAATTGGTTTGGCCAGTGAGAAGCACCAGTGGAAAAGCACCACAGAGAGAAAATTGACATAGGAGTATTTATTCTCCAATTCCTTCTTTTCTGGGTTGCCCTAGATTGGCACTGGATTCATTCCTCCCCCTGGAAGTCATATTCCAGTCAGACTGCCCCTCATACAACTGGAGCTACTTTCTCTGGGGTCTGGTAATCACTCTTCCCCTTGCTTCTTCAGGTCTGCTGCTGCATTGAGAGTGCTTTCTCATTCCCTGTAGCTTTCTCCTAACATTGCCAACACCTTTGTATATGTCCCCTTCATGAAAATCTTCTCTATGCCTCATTTCAGCATGTCCATCTGCCTCCTGCCTGGCTGATACAAGGTGATTCAATAGCTCATGAAAGTCAGCAGGAAGCAAAGGTGTACCTTGCTTCAGCTTAGGGGCTTAATTTTGCTAACTTTAGCAGATAAAGAAAAACAGGGATAGGCGTGGTGGTTCATGCCTGGGAGGCCAAAGCGGGTGGATCACCTGAGGTTGGGAGTTCGAGACCAGCCTGACCAACATGGAGAAACCCCGTCTCTACTAAAAATAAAAAATTAGCTGGGTGTGGTGGTGCATGCCTGTAATCCCAGCTACTCAGGAGGCTGAGGCATGAGAACAACTTAAACCCCAGAGGCAGAGGTTGTGGTGAGCTAAGATCGCGCTACTGCGCTCCAGCCTGGGCAACAAGAGTGAAACTCGTCTCAAAAAACAAAGAAAGAAAGGAAGAAAGAAAAAAGAAAAGAAAAGAAAAACAGTAATTAGGGAATCACAATGAAGTCCAGTACAGATTTCACAAAGATCATGGACAGGTTACTCAGGTAGTCCAGATAGTAATATTAACAATCTAAATAAATCTATCTAAATTTCTGAGGAATGAGAAGCCTTCCCTTGTCATCAGGTGAAGCCAGTAGAGGGAACATAGCCTCAACCAGAAAAGGAACAGTCATAAACAATGCTTTCCCCATTATTGTACAATGGACTAACTTTACCTCTTCATAACATCACAATCCTAAAACAACACAACAATTAATTCTGAAATATTCATGGCTGAAAAAAAATTCCCATATCTAACTAAGGTTGTTAAGAATTATAGGATAAATTCTACAGAATTTTATAGTACTCATCCATACCATTACTCACTGTTACCTTTCCAAATACAAAGAGAAGCGCTGGTAAACATAATCATATAAATCTCCATATTCATTTTGACATATTTGGCATAATATTTGCTGTGCTAAAAAGTAATTATTCTCCAAAGAATGATGAGGTTATGTCAATAAGACACAGGAACCAACTAGAAGAAGTTTCCCATTGGCCAAATCTGGGGCAAGTTGAGCATCAAAATAAATGATAGTAAAATACTGTAATTCATCGAATAAAACAAGAATCAACAAATACATACTAATGTAACTAAGGAAAAACAAAAATATGTTTCTTGCATTTGAATGCTAAGTAACAATTGTAGAAGAAACAATAGAGTTAGAAAATCACTATTTGGCAATCATGCTAATGACAATTGATTCCTTCATGAATCATCAATGAGTATTAAAACTCATGGGTGAATGTTTGATAAGGAATAAGATATTTATATCATCTCAAAGTACCTCCTCTCTATTAATCAAAAATTTTAAAAAGAAGAAAATATACTTTGGAGAAACACAGCAGACAATACCTTCAAAGAAGCTATCAATTATGAGACCAACTGATACTATGCCTCTTGATAAGATATACTGAAAGGGCCACATTATTTCCTGGTATGCAGTCAGGAATTTAAAACCAGAATCTCACCAGAAGGAAACTAAATTGAGGACATTCTATAAAATAACCGGACTGAACTCTAGAAATGTCGATGTTGTGAAAAACAAAGAAAAGCTCAAGAATTGCATGAGGTCAAAGAATTGTGACAACTAAACACAATTCTGGATTGAATATCAAATCAAAAATAAGGGGTAAATAACATTATTGGGAAATCTTAATAAATTTGAATATGGACTGTTTATTAGTTATTAGTATTAGAATAGTGTTAATTTTCCTAACTTTGTTAAGACTAGTGTGCCTATTCCATGAAAGTAGAAAATGTTCCTATTCTCTGAAAATGCATGCTAAAGCATTTAGTGGTGAATGCAACAATGTCTGCAGCTCATTCTTGAATCAGTTCAAAGAAAAATTAGTTACATTTATATAAATATACGTATGTATGCAAATAGGCAGAGATATAAGTATAGATGTGTGTGTGTCTTTAGAAAGGGGAGGATTTTTTTGCTGTGTGTTATTGAAGTGCCTATGTCTGTATGTTCACACTATCATATTTTGTATGTCCTAGACTTTATAATTTCTACCTTCAAAATAGATCTGCTGTTTGTAATTAATTCAATGTGTACGGGATTTTTAACTGTTATTCTCATTTCCTAGCAATAACTTCCTGAAAATTCACAGAAATGATTACATTCCTTGTTCTTCATAGTAATCACTGTTTGCCAAAAATAAGAACATTTTAGAAAAGATCTGTGGCCTAGGGGTTAATACCCCAGTATTTGATGCTAAACAGATCTAATTTGGAGAACTGTGATCTACACCCTGGTGATTCTGTCTATACAATAAGAGAAGGTGGCACTTTGCTGTCTAAGCTGGGGACCAGACACTGTGGTTATAAATAATAATTCCACATATATCTCCACAGAGCAGCACTCCCATGACAAGGTTTTCACATGTCTATAGTTAAGCTAGAAAATTAAGAATTTTGCCATAAATTTTTATGAAGCTAAGCAAATCCCAGTTAAAGAGCTTTATCCTAAAATTGTGTCTTTTAGATTATTTTCTAAAGACTAATACCATTTAATGTTTAAATGCTCTTTTGAAATGACGGTGAGAATATATGATAATGGGTTATCTGTTTTAATATTTTATTTGGCCAAGTGAAAAATCAGCAACCTGGTGTCAGTCCTCCCATTTGTATTTTACTGGTGCATGAAATCCAAAAGTCTAGGAACCATTGGGATAGACAATTCTATTGCATAAGTTTGTATGTTTGTATATCTGTATCACAAAGGCCAGACATTTGAACTATATAAACTTGTCATACTAAAGACAGCAAATATGTCTGGTAATTGCATATTCTTCATGTGTGCACTGGAATTTCTTATTATATAAGAAAATAAATGTGTTTCTAAATCACTATGAATTGGGTACAGCTGATAGTACAATTCTTCCTGGCACATGGAAATATTCCACTGAGGTTGTCAATCAATACCGATTTAGTCAGTGTAACAGCAAAGGCAGTAGAGGAGGAAAATACTCCACACAATCAAGTATAGATGGGAAAGCTGTATCACCAAGACATTCTTTTTTTTTTTTTTTTTTTTTTTTTCTTTTTTTTTAAATTTTTTATTGGATTATAGGTTTTGGGGTACATGAGCAGAGCATGCAAGACAGTTGCGTAGGTACACACATGGCAGTGTGCTTTGCTTTTCTTCTCCCCTTCACCCACATTTGGCATTTCTCCCCAGGCTATCCCTCCCCACCTCCCCCTCCCACTGGCCCTCCCCTTTTCCCCCCAATAGACCCCAGTGTTTAGTACTCCCCTTTCTGTGTCCATGTGTTCTCATTTTTCATCACCCACCTATGAGTGAGAATATGCGGTGTTTCATTTTCTGTTCTTGTGTCAGTTTGCTGAGGATGATGTTTTCCAGATTCATCCATGTCCCTACAAACGACACGAACTCATCATATCCGATTGCTGCATAATATTCCATGGTGTATATGTGCCACATTTTTCCAATCCAGTCTATTATCAATGGGCATTTGGGTTGATTCCAGGTCTTTGCTATTGTAAACAGTGCTGCAATGAACATTCGTGTACATGTGTCCTTATAGTAGAACGATTTATAGTCTTTTGGATATATACCCAGTAATGGGATTGCTGGGTCAAATGGAATTTCTATTTCTAAGGCCTTGAGGAATCGCCACACTGTCTTCCACAATGGTTGAACTAATTTACACTCCCACCAACAGTGTAAAAGTGTTCCTTTTTCTCCACATCCTCTCCAGCATCTGTTGTCTCCAGATTTTTTGATGATCGCCATTCTAACTGGCGTGAGATGGTATCTCAATGTGGTTTTGATTTGCATCTCTCTGATGACCAGTGACGATGAGCATTTTTTCATATGATTGTTGGCCTCATATATGTCTTCTTTCGTAAAGTATCTGTTCATATCCTTTGCCCACTTTTGAATGGGCTTGTTTGTTTTTTTCCTGTAAATCTGCTTGAGTTGTTTGTAAATTCTGGATATCAGCCCTTTGTCAGATGGGTAGACTGCGAAAATTTTTTCCCATTCTGTTGGTTGCCGATCCACTCTAGTGACTGTTTCTTTTGCCGTGCAGAAGCTGTGGAGTTTGATTAGGTCCCATTTGTCTATTTTGGCTTTTGTTGCCAATGCTCTTGGTGTTTTGTTCATGAAGTCCTTGCCTACTCCTATGTCCTGGATAGTTTTGCCTAGATTTCCTTCTAGGGTTTTTATGGTGCCAGGTCTTATGTTTAAGTCTTTAATCCATCTGGAGTTAATTTTAGTGTAAGGTGTCAGGAAGGGGTCCAGTTTCTGCTTTCTGCACATGGCTAGCCAGTTTTCCCAACACCATTTGTTAAACATGGAATCCTTGCCCCATTGCTTGTTTTTGTCAGGTTTATCAAAGATTGAATAGTTGTATGTATGTTGTGTTGCCTCCGGTGCCTCTGTTTTGTTCCATTGGTCTATATCTCTGTTTTGGTACCAGTACCATGCTGTTTTGATTACTGTAGCCTTGTAGTATAGTTTGAAATCCGGTAGTGTGATGCCCCCCGCTGTGTTCTTTTTGCTTAGAATTGACTTGGCTATGCGGGCTCTCTTTTGGTTCCATATGAAGTTCATGGTGGTTTTTTCCATTTCTGTGAAGAAAGTCAATGGTAGCTTGATGGGGATAGCGTTGATTCTGTAAATTACTTTGGGCAGTATAGCCATTTTCACGATATTAATTCTTCCTAACCATGAACATGGAATGTTTCTCCATCTGTTTGTGTCCTCTCTGATTTCGTTGAGCAGTGGTTTGTAGTTCTCCTTGAAGAGGTCCCTTACGTTCCTTGTGAGTTGTATTCCAAGGTATTTTATTCTTTTTGTAGCAATTGCGAATGGCAGTTCGCTCTTGATTTGGCTTTCTTTAAGTCTGTTATTGGTGTAGACGAATGCTTGTGATTTTTGCACATTGATTTTATATCCTGAGACTTTGCTGAAGTTGTTTATCAGTTTCAGGAGTTTTTGGGCTGAGGTGATGGGGTCTTCTAGGTATACTATCATGTCGTCTGCAAATAGAGACAATTTGGCTTCCACCTTTCCTATTTGAATACCCTTTATTTCTTTTTCTTGCCTGATTGCTCTGGCTAGAACTTCCAGTACTATATTGAATAGGAGTGGTGAGAGAGGGCATCCTTGTCTAGTACCAGATTTCAAAGGGAATGCTTCCAGTTTTTGCCCATTCAGTATGATATTGGCTGTTGGTTTGTCATAAATAGCTTTTATTACTTTGAGATACGTTCCATCGATACCGAGTTTATTGAGGGTTTTTAGCATAAAGGGCTGTTGAATTTTGTCAAATGCCTTCTCTGCGTCAATTGAGATAATCATGTGGTTTTTGTTTTTGGTTCTGTTTATGTGGTGAATTACGTTGATAGACTTGCGTATGTTGAACCAGCCTTGCATCCCTGGGATGAATCCTACTTGATCATGATGAATAAGTTTTTTGATTTGCTGTTGCAATCGGCTTGCCAATATTTTATTGAAGATTTTTGCATCTATGTTCATCATGGATATTGGTCTGAAGTTTTCTTTTCTCGTTGGGTCTCTGCCGGGTTTTGGTATCAGGATGATGTTGGTCTCATAAAATGATTTGGGAAGGATTCCCTCTTTTTGGATTGTTTGAAATAGTTTTAGAAGGAATGGTACCAGCTCCTCCTTGTGTGTCTGGTAGAATTCGGCTGTGAACCCATCTGGACCTGGGCTTTTTTTGTGAGGTAGGCTCTTAATTGCTGCCTCAACTTCAGACCTTGTTATTGGTCTATTCATAGTTTCAGCTTCCTCCTGGTTTAGGCTTGGGAGGACACAGGAGTCCAGGAATTTATCCATTTCTTCCAGGTTTACTAGTTTATGCGCATAGAGTTGTTTGTAATATTCTCTGATGATGGTTTGAATTTCTGTGGAATCTGTGGTGATTTCCCCTTTATCATTTTTTATTGCATCTATTTGGTTGTTCTCTCTTTTATTTTTAATCAATCTGGCTAGTGGTCTGTCTATTTTGTTGATCTTTTCAAAAAACCAGCTCTTGGATTTATTGATTTTTTGAAGGGTTTTTCGTGTCTCAATCTCCTTCAGCTCAGCTCTGATCTTAGTAATTTCTTGTCTTCTGCTGGGTTTTGAGTTTTTTTGATCTTGCTCCTCTAGCTCTTTCAATTTTGACGATAGGGTGTCAATTTTGGATCTCTCCATTCTCCTCATATGGGCACTTATTGCTATATACTTTCCTCTAGAGACTGCTTTAAATGTGTCCCAGAGGTTCTGGCACGTTGTGTCTTCATTCTCATTGGTTTCGAAGAACTTCTTTATTTCTGCCTTCATTTCGTTGTTTACCCAGTCAACATTCAAGAGCCAGTTGTTCAGTTTCCATGAAGCTGTGCGGTTCTGGGTCGGTTTCTGAATTCTGAGTTCTAACTTGATTGCACTATGGTCTGAGAGGCTGTTTGTTATGATTTCAGTTGTTTTGCATTTGTTGAGCAGTGCTTTACTTCCAATTATGTGGTCAATTTTAGAGTAGGTGTGATGTGGTGCTGAGAAGAATGTGTATTCTGTGGATTTGGGGTGGAGAGTTCTGTAAATGTCCACCAGGTTTGCTTGCTCCAGGTCTGAGTTCAAGCCCTGGGTATCCTTGTTGATTTTCTGTCTGGTTGATCTGTCTAGTATTGACAGTGGAGTGTTAAAGTCTCCCACTATTATTGTGTGGGAGTCTAAGTCCTTCTGTAAGACATTAAGAACTTGCCTTATGTATCTGGGTGCTCCTGTGTTGGGTCCATATATGTTTAGGATCGTTAGCTCTTCTTGTTGTATCGATCCTTTTACCATTATGTAATGGCCTTCTTTGTCTCTTTTGATCTTTGTTGCTTTAAAGTCTATTTTATCAGAGATGAGAATTGCAACTCCTGCTTTTTTTTGCTTTCCATTAGCTTGGTAAATCTTCCTCCATCCCTTTATTTTGAGCCTTTGTGTATCCTTGCATGTGAGATGGGTTTCCTGGATACAGCACACTGATGGGTTTTGGATTTTTATCCAATTTGCCAGTCTGTGTCTTTTGATTGGTGCATTTAGTCCATTTACATTTAGGGTTAATATTGTTATGTGTGAATTTGATACTGCCATTTTGATTCTAAGTGGCTGTTTTGCCTGTTAGTTGTTGTAGATTCTTCATTATGTTGAAGCTCTTTAGCATTCAGTGTGATTTTGGAATGGCTGGTACTGATTGATCCTTTCTATGTGTAGTGCCTCTTTTAGGAGCTCTTGTAAAGCAGGCCTGGTGGTGACAAAATCTCTGAGTACTTGCTTGTTCGCAAAGGATTTTATTCTTCCTTCACTTCTGAAGCTCAGTTTGGCTGGATATGAAATTCTGGGTTGAAAGTTCTTTTCTTTAAGAATGTTGAATATTGGCCCCCACTCTCTTCTGGCTTGTAGTGTTTCTGCCGAGAGATCTGCTGTGAGTCTGATGGGCTTCCCTTTGTGGGTGACCCGACCTTTCTCTCTGGCTGCCCTTAGTATTCTCTCCTTTATTTCAACCCTGTTGAATCTGACGATTATGTGCCTTGGGGTTGCTCTTCTTGCGGAATATCTTTGTGGTGTTCTCTGTATTTCCTGCAATTGAGTGTTGGCTTGTCTTGCTAGGTGGGGGAAATTTTCCTGGATGATGTCCTGAAGAGTATTTTCCAGCTGGGATTCATTCTCTTCGTCCCCTTCTGGTACACCTATCAAACGTAGGTTAGGTCTTTTCACATAGTCCCACATTTCTTGGAGACTTTGTTCATTCCTTTTTGCGCTTTTTTCTCTGATCTTGGTTTCTCGTTTTATTTCATTGAGTTGGTCTTCGACTTCAGATATTCTTTCTTCTGCTTGGTCAATTCGGCTATTGAAACTTGCGTTTGCTTCGCGAAGTTCTCGTATTGTGTTTTTCAGCTCCTTTAATTCATTCATATTCCTCTCTAAGGTATCCATTCTTGTTATCATTTCCTCGAATCTTTTTTCAAATCTTTTTTCAAGGTTCTTAGTTTCTTTGCATTGATTTAATACATGATCTTTTAGCTCACAAAAGTTTCTCATTATCCATCTTCTGAAGTCTAATTCCGTCATTTCGTCACAGTCATTCTCCGTCCAGCTTTGTTCCCTTGCTGGTGAGGAGTTTTGGTCCTTTCTAGGAGGCGATGTGTTCTGGTTTCGGGTGTTTTCCTCCTTTTTGCGCTGGTTTCTTCCCATCTTTGTGGATTTGTCCGCTGGTCGTCTGCGTAGTTGCTGACTTTTCGTTTGGGTCTCTGAGTGGACACCCAGAATGTTGATGATGAAGTATTTCTGTTGCTTGGTTTTCCTTGTACCAGTCTAGCCCCTTCGCTGTACGACTGTTGAGGTCCGCTCCAGACCCTGCTTGTCTGGGGTGCACCTCTAGTAGCCGTGGCACAGCGAGGGATGCTACCAGTTTCTTTTTCTGCTCTCTTTGTCCCAGGATGATGCCTGCCTAATGACAGTCTTTTGGATATAGAGGGGTCAGGGAGCTGCTTGAGGAGACAGTTTGTACTTTATAGGGGTTTAATTGCTGAGCTGTGCACTCTGTTGTTCATTCAGGGCTGTTAGGCTGCTATGTTTGATTCTGCTGCAACACAGCTCATTAAACAACCCTTTTTTTTTTTTCTCAAATGCTCTGTGTTGAGGGGTTTGGGCTTTATTTTTGGATGTCCGATCAGGTGTCCTGCCCAGCTCAAAGGCAGACTAGCCACTGTTTGGCTGCCGAGGCTCCGCCCTGCTGTTGTGTGATTCGCGCTGTTCCTGCCGGCTCTGCTGTGGTCTCCGCCATGCCCTGCGGCGGAGTCTGTTCGTTGTAGCGTGTTGCCTCAGCAACGGCAGGCTGCGTCAGCAGTGGGCGAGTATCTCAGTAGGGACGGGTTGCCTCAGCAACGGCTGGCTGCGTCAGCAGTGGGCGTGTATCTCAGTTGGGGCGGGTTGCCTCGGCAACGGCTGGCTGCCTCAGCAGTGGGCGCGTATATCAGTTGGGGCAGGTTGCCTCCGTAGTGGTGGACGCCCTTCCCCCACAGAGCGTCTCGGACCGTCTGCCCGGGATAGTTTGAAATCGCGGTTTTGTTCGTCCCACTGGGTATCCCAAGCGATCTGTTCCTGCAATCCCCTGGGCTGGGCTACTGTGCAAGTCTCGTTCAGTCTCAAGTCCAGCCCTCTCAAGTCTCAGGTTGCCGGTTCAACAAGGCACCCGGACAAGCGCGCCCTGTGGGGATTGCTGGGTAGGGCCGGCCGCCGCCGCCCCGGCTGCCGGCTTCGCCAGGCAGACCTACTGCCTGGCGTCCCGTGTGTTTTTATACTTGGGAGTTTCCCCGTTCTGTGGGCAACAAAGATCAGTCTGGAAATGCAGCACTGACTCACCGTTTGCGAATTCAACGCGGGCTCCAATCCTGGGTTGTTCTCACAGCGCCATCTTGAGTCCTCCCTCTCAAGACATTCTTAAAGTCACAAGTGGATAAACTGCAATATCAACTGATTACTCAATGGCTAAAGTCCTTTATCATTCCCTTAGAACACTCCTCATACTTGCAGATAACTCAGTTGCTCACCTCAGCAAGAAATAAGAGGACATCTGGCCGGGCGTGGTGGCTCACGCCTGTAATCCAAGCACTTTGGAGGCCAAGGTAGGTGGATCACTTGAGGTCGGGAGTTCAAGACCAGCCTGACCAACATGGTGAAACACCGTCTTAAAAAAAAAGAAAAGAAAATAAATAAGAGGACATCATTATAAACTTCCACAACTTCTTTCCTATCCAGTGAAAAATGTCTAAGTCCCTTTTCCCTTCCATTTTTCTTCCCTTCCCTTTTCTTCCCTTCCATTATCTTCCTTTTTCCTTCCTTTGTTTTTCTTACTTTACCTCGCCCTCCTACCTTTCCCTTTCTTCCTTCCTCCCTCTCTCCCTTCCTTTCCTTCCTTCCTTTCTTCTTTTCCTCCATCTGGCCTTTAATATCTTTTCAGAGATCAGTTTTTCCCATTCGTTTCTACATTCTCTGGTACCCTCCTCCATGACTTGTTCTACTTCTCTTGTCTCTTTATTCTTTCCCTCTTCACTGATCCTTTTGGTCAGCCTTTGCATTTTCAAAATCAGTTTTTCTAATCTTGAAAAATAACTTGGCTCAACCCTGATGCATCATTATTCACTTGTCATTAGCTCATTATTTTTAAAGGTTAGTTTCTAAAACTGGGGCTCTATACTCACCATCTTCATTTTTGGTTAAAATTTAAAGAAATATAGGTCCCAATGATATTTATGAGAAAATTTGACTGTGAATAATCTTGTTGATATAAACACTTTGAGTTTTTGAAATGCTGTGCTAGCTGTTAACTTTCCCAATAAGATTATGAAGGAAGGGCTAGAAAATACAAAAGGTAGGCATAGGGACCAAGAACATTACCTGTATGGAGCCAAGCTATACATACTCTGTCTCTGGTTATCATGAATACATCTCCTGTATTCAATGCTTTCTTAGAAAGGTATGATGTCCACAGAGCAATTCAATTGTTAGCTGCAATGGGTTTTTTGGTTTGTTTCTCCCCACAGAATTCAACTTTTATTTATGAGGATATGGAGACCAGAAAGTTCCTAAAATGAATTTGTAAAAGAAAACATTAATAATAAATTTATCATGAAAAATTTATACTTTTATAAATTTTCTACTGTTATAGAAAATTTAATTTTTCCTCTAAGTTGTTACGAACTGACTACCCCTGTGTTAATTAAACTTACCACTATGCATGTGTATATTTTGTTGGAAAGCATTCAGAAACAAGTCTTATTTTTCTTCTTCAAGCTGTTTGAAATAAACTCTGACTCAAACAGATTCAAATACCAGCTCAATGCTGAATCTCATTCTCCCAGAGCACCTTCTCTCTCCTTCATGCTCTCAAACCTGAATTCTACTTCTACCACTTTAAATTAGCTAAATTTGATCTTTATTCATTCTTCATCATATCTGGTAGATTTTTAGAATTCGATGGTGATGATATTCACCTCCTTCTTTAAATTGCATTTTACTTATAAAACTAGAGTGTCCTAGGTGTCTTAATATGTCTTTGATTCTTTGCCTTTACTCTATCAGCTTTTTTTCTCCTTTTAGATTTGTACTACAGCATCGGCCTTTTTGCTGAGTTGGTGCTGAATCTCCACCTGTCTGTTGGTCTTTTGTACTTGCATATTCAGCTATCACCTTCAACTTGATATGTCCAAAACTAGTCCCTTTATAGTCTATTCTTATTAGCCACGAACAAAACTAGCCAAAAGTCAACTGCTTTCCCAATATCTGTTATTGTTCAAGTTATCCTCCCAATTCAGCAAAAGAGATAAGTACAATTATAGGATATATTAAAGAACAGATGAATAATGCTATGTGAGGATACAGGGAAGGTAATATAATAGGCTTTTTTTTTGAAACATAGTTTCACTCTGTCACCCAGGCTGGGGTACAGTGGCACAATCTCAGCTCACTGCAACTCCCCTACTCCATCCCCCAGGTTTAAATAATTCTCCTGCCTCAGCCTCCTGAGTAGCTGGGATTACAGGTGCCTGCCACTGCACCCAGCTAATTGACCAGCTAATTTTTGTGTTTTTAGTGGAAAGGGGATTCCACCATGGTGGCTGGGCTGGGCTGGAACTTCTGATCTCCAATAATCCACCTGCCTCAACCTTCCAAAGCATGAGCCACCGCACCAAGCCTATAATGGGATAACTCCTGATCCAGGTTTTAAAGAATAAACGGGGTAGGACAGCCAGGACAACAAAAATAACAGACCAATGGACAAAAGCACAGGCTCTAGCATCGGATTGCCTGGATTCAAATGCCAGCTATAGTGATATCACATACTAGCTGAATGACCTTAAAAAGTTTCTTAGCCTCTCATTACCTCCATTTCATCATCTGTAAAAATGGTAATAATAATTCTTATGAGGACTAAATGAGTTAATGGAAGTAATGTTTTCATATCAAATTTTTCAGGCATATAATTACTACATAAGTCTTTGTCCTAATGATAACAATCAATGACACATATGAAAATGAGAAACACATGGACAGTTCAGAGCATTTTTCGAGAGTTCACTAATGCCAGTGGGAAAAGTGAGCAACGACAGTGACTGAGAGACAGGCAGCGTCCAGATGATAAAGGGTCTTAAATGCAGGATGGAGGCCTAGGTGATGAAGACCCATTTAGAAATTTGTAAGAGAAGCAAAAGTGGGTGTGGTGAGAACAGATTTTGACTTCAAGACAAAGGAAACATTCAATGTGAATTTTATAATTATTTGTTCTAAATCTGTGAAAAATGACATTGATCAAAAACCAGTAGATGTTGGTGAGGTGCAGTGAAAAGGAAAAGCTTATACACTGTTGGTGGGAACACAAATTAGTGCGACCTCTATGGAAAACCGTTTGGAGATTTCTCAAAGAACTAAATGAGATCTAGTATTCAATCTAGCAATCCCACTACCAAAGGAAAATTAGTTATTATATCAAAAAGACACCTGCATTTGCAGGTTTATCACAGCCCAGTTCACAATTGCAAAGATATGGAATATACATAAGTGTCCATAAATTGATGAGTAGGTAAAGAAAACCAGGGGGGCCCAAGGTAGAGAATACAGTCATGGGTTCTCAGTTTCTATTTCTGCTTCAGCCAGTAAAGCCCCTTCCTCATCTCTCTTTTCCGTTGATCACTAGGGACAGATAATAAAAGTCATGGCTTCAGGCTGCTAAAGCCTAAAACAAAACAAAACAGAACAACAATAAAATTAGGCGGGATATGCTTGAATACTAAATAGTAGTATTTATAGCAGAATACTACTCAGCCATAAAAATGAGTGAAACTTCTTTTGCAGCAGCTAGAATGGAACTGGAGATTATTATCCTAAATGAAGTAACTCAGGAATAGAAAACAAAATGCCGCATGCTCCCTTATAAATAGGAGCTAAGCCATGGGTATGTAAATGCATACAGTGTGGTATAATAGACACTGGAGATTCGGAAGTAGGGAAGAGGAGAGGGAGATGAGGAATAAAAATCACCTATTGGGTGCAATGTGCACTATACATTACTACATCACTACACTAAAAGCTCAGACTTCACCACTATACAGTTCATCCATGCAACAAAAAAAACTTGTACCACTAAAGCTATGGAAATAATAAATTAATTGAATAAATAAGTGAAAAAATAACAAGCATTGCTGAAAACAAAAAGATAAAAGAAACAGAAATCAGGGCCAAAGTTTAGGAAATTATTGGGAGAACACAAGCAATAATGAGACATAAGCCTTGAATAAATATCTTTTCTTTCTTTCTACCCGGTGAAACCAAGCCGAATCTTCACGATTCACAGATAGCTTCCTTGTTTCTTATTACTAGAAGAGAATTTTTTCTCCTATGAATCTCTGTGGGATTCAAAAGTGTCAGTGTTTGGAGATGTAGCCAGATACTCACGTCCAAACATTTTGAGAGTAGGGGAGGACAATATTAATAATTGCACTAAAACAGGCACAATCCAGGACTCTTGCAGGCACATCAGGACAGAGGGTTACTAATCCACCTTTATGTGTAATTTGGAATGTAGGTTTCTTCTTTCATCATCCTTACTTCTACTCTGCCACAAGAATATATATACCATATGGTGCCTGACAGGCAGAAATGATCCTGTGTAGTGCTTGGCATACACACAATGATGAGTAAGTATTTAGCAAATGAGCAGTTGAATTAAATTTTAGGATTGCTTTAAATATTTTTTTCTTTTTAAGTTTTTACCCCTCTAACATCTTTTTTCTTTACTTAAACAGAATATCAGAATTTTATGTATAAGATACATAAAATAAGATATCACAAAACTTACAAATAAAAATTGACCTTGGCATATTACAGTAATATTGGATATATATGACTCATACTCACATGCATAAGAGTACATACCATAGCTATTACCTATAAAGAAATAGAGATATAAGTGTGGGTCTAAGTATAGATATGTTTACACATGAATATTTTTAAAAGATTGATTTTAAACTCTTTAGAACTTAAGGGTTATATAGTACTCACCTAATTTTTTGTTATGGTGGAATTATTGAGCTTGTCATTTTAAATTTATTTATTCTTATCTTCTAAAAGGAAGTAGGGCTTCTGGACCTTGTTTTCTCTTCAACATTACTTGGCCTGACTCCTATCTGCATTATTAATGTTCATCTTTCATCAGGGATGGTGAAGAAATGTCTTGTTCAGCAGTATTTCTTGCAGTCGTGGAAAACAAAAATTTCTAAAGGTAAACAAATTGTGCCTTTGATCAGCCTCAGTCATAAGTGCAGTCATTTGCCCTGCCTAAGGGAAACGTCTATTGGGTTCTACTGATTGATAACCTGAGACCGGTGAAATGCTAGAGCAAAATGTAGTAACCATAAGACTGTGAATGTATAAATATGTAAGGAGGCAGATAACAGGATTTATGGGGAAAGGTTAAAGTACCTAGGAATATTTCTCTCCGAGAAGAGAATGAGGAATGACATTAATACAGCAGAGCATGTTCTATTTATTATATGCTATGATTTGCTAAAATAAAATTCATTAGGCATTAATAGTATTAAACTAATTTAGTATGAAACTAATCGGGTATGTCTTAGAATTTTATAACATTCCACTTTCACAGTAATGTAGACTTTTTTATAGTGTGCATCTTAAAACTCTGCCAGCCTCCTCTACCCATTATGCAGTTCCAAAGCTGCTTCCACATTTTTAGGTATTTATTATACCAGCACTCCCACTTTTTGGTATCACTTTCTGCCTTAGTTCATTCAGATTGCTACAACAAATGCCATTGACTGAGTAGCTTTAAAACAACAGAAATTTATTTCTCACAGTTCTGGAGGCTGGAAGTACAAAATCAAGGCCACAAAAGATTTGATGTCTTGTGAAGGCCTGTTTCCGTGTTCGTAGACAATGGGCTTCGTACTGAGTCCGCATATAACAGGAGTGAAAGAGATCTTTGGGCAATTTAGGACACTAATCTTACTCATTAGGGCTCTGCCATCATACCTAATCACCTGCCTAAAATCTACCCTCAGATATCATCACATAGGAGTTTAGGATTTCAATATATTAATTCGGGGGAGATATAAACATTCGGTCTATAGAATATGGCAAATACTATTAACAATAAACATTCAGTCTACAGCATACGACAAATACCACTAATGCGTTTGATGCCACTCAATTCTTTCTTATCACTTGAATTAATAAATAAAAACAAATTAATTATCGGTGAACAATTACAGTTAAAAGAATCTCATTCAGCAGTAGTTTTTATTTTAAAACATTTAAAGAGATTGCAA
Organism: Callithrix jacchus; assembly: GCF_049354715.1. NCBI lineage: Eukaryota > Metazoa > Chordata > Mammalia > Primates > Cebidae > Callithrix > Callithrix jacchus. The sequence continues at coordinate 63,663,707 of NC_133507.1, forward strand.
AAGATATTTCTAACATAGAAATTAGTCTTGATTGTTGTACCAAGACTATGAAATTTACATAGTAGAAAATGAGAAGCCCAAAGATAAACACTACTAAAACTTAGTTCGTATTTTTTCATGAGTTGTAAGTATAGGCAACATCAAGTCAAAAACATTTAATTTTTCAAACTTCCTAAGGTACTGTTTCTCAATCACTCTTTGAGAAAACCAGAAATACTGCTCATCTAACAAAATGTCTTGCACCTTTAGCTAATTATTTAACTTTGCTGAACATTGAATTCTCATTTACAAAATGAAAGATTTGAAAGGTAAAATCTTTCGGCCAGGTGCGTTGGCTCACACCTATAATCCTAGCACTTTTAAACAGTCATGGAAAACGAAAACTTCTAAAGGCAAACAGATTGTGCCTTTGATCAGCCTCAGTCATAATTGCAGTCATAAGTGCAGTTATCTGCCTCTTTACATATTTATACATTTGCAGTCTTATGGTTACTACGTTTTGCTCTAGTGTTTTAAACCCGGGGGGATCACAAGGTCAGGAAATTGAGATCATCCTGGCCAACATGGTGAAACCCCATCTCTACTAAAAATACCAAAAAAGTAGCCAGGTGTGGTGGTGCGTGCCTGTAGTCCCAGCTACTCAGGAGGCTGAGGCAGGAGAATCACTCGAACCCAGGAGGCGGAAGCTACAGTGAGCCGAGATGGCGCCACAGCACTCCAGCATGGGCAACAGAGCAAGACTCTGTCTCAAAAAAAAAAAAAAAAAGAAAGAAAGAAAGAAAGAAAGATAAAACCTTTCAAGATTAATTTTCATTTCAAAATATTATTTTTCTGAGAATAAAAACAATTTCTGCTAGCATAAAGCAATTACCACAATTAACATAGTGAATCAAGTAAACCTCACATTAATTTTATTGACTCTTAAGGCAATATACAAAGAGTTTCTCCTGATAAGGTTTAACTGCTGTCTGTGCAGTGATTTCATAATAACGATGAGAGGAAAAACATTACCAACATTAGAGAAGGGATCCTATTCTTAGGAGTTTGTGGAGAATGACAGGAACCTGCAAAAGCTGACTTTCCTCTACTCTGTCCTGCAAGGCTGTGTGTATGTCATCAGGAAGCTCACGCCTTGGTCTCTAATTCAACTCTAAAATATAATCTAACTCTAGATTATCCTGACAAATACAGACTCCTTGATATTGTTTGAATAACAATTTGGAAATAAATTACTGAATGTTAAGGCCTGCCATATCCAGGTACACATCTTTTTTTCTTGATACATAATAACTGTACCTATTTTAGTGTCATGCGTGTAACAACTTGCTACACTCAGGTGACCAATCAGAGTAATTGAGATATCCATCATCTTAAATGTTTGCCTTTCTTTATGCTAGGAGCATTCAAATTATTTCTTTCTAGCTATTTTGAAATTTATATTCTATTAATGTTAACTACAGTCAACCTACTGATCTATTGAACACCAGGTCTTATTTCTCCTATCTAATTGAACATTTGCACCCATAAATCAACCTTTCTTTATGCCCTACTTCCCCCTACCCTTTCATCCTCTGGTTAACTACCAATCTACTCTCTACTCCCATTAGACCCTCTTTTTCAGCTCCCACACATGAGTAATAACATGCATTATTTGTCTTTCTGTTCTTCGCTTATTTCACTTAATATGATGATCTCCAGATCCATTTTTTTAATCCATTCATCTGTTGATAGACGGTTGATTCCATATTTTGTCTATTGTGAATAGTGCTGAAATAAACAGTGTTGCAGATTTTTTTGATATATTGATTTCCTTTTTTTGGGGAATATATACTCAATGGTGATATCACTAAATCATATGGTAGTTCCTTGAAGAAACTCCATCCTGTTTTCCAGAATGGCTATACTGATTTACATTTCTACCAATGATATAAAAGGTTCTCTTTCTCCACAACTCTCCAGCATCTATTATTCCCTGTCTTTTTTATAAAAGCCATTATAACAGGCATGAGATAATATCTCATTGTGGTTTTGATTTCCATTGCTTTGATAATTAGTACTTTTGAATATTGTTTTCATATACCTGTTCCTGAGAAATGTCTATTCAGATTTTTCACCAATTTTTAAATCAGAATTTTTTTTTCTTATCGATTTGACCTCCTTATATTCTGGTTATTAATTCCTTGTCAAATGCACAGTTTGTAACTATTTTCTTATAAATATATATTTATATTTATTTATTATATATATGACAGGTACAGAAACCATAATATTTTAAGTTCTGGAACACATGTGCAGAACGTGCAGGTTTGTTACATAGCTATATATGTGCCATGGTGGTTTGCTGCATCCATCAACCTGTCTTCTAGGTTTTAAGCCCCACATGCATTAGGTATTTGTCCTAATGCTCCCTCTCCCCTTGCCCCCCATCCCCCAACAGGGCCCAGTGCATGATGTTTCCCTCCCTGTGTCCATGTGTTCTCATGTTCAACTGCCACTTATGAGTGAGAACATGCGGTTTTGGTCTTCTGTTCCTGTGTTAGTTTGCTGAGAATGATGGGTTCCAGCTTTACCCATGTCTCTGCAAAGCACATGAACTCATTCTTTTTATGGCTGCATAGTATTCCATGGAGTATATGTGCTACATTTTCTTTATCTAGTCCATCACTGATGGGCATTTGGATTGGTTCCAAGTGCCCTGTGAATAGTGCTGCTGTTAACATATATGTACATGTGTCTTTATAGCAGAATGATTTACAATCCTTTGGGTATATACCCAGTAATGGGATTGCTGGGTCAAATGGTATTTCTGGTTCTAGGTCCTTGAGGAACTGCCACACTGACTTCCACAATGGTTGATCCAATTTGCACTCTCAGCAGCACTGTAAAAGCATTCCTATTTCTCCACATCCTCTCCAGCATCTGTTGTTTCCTGACTTCTTAATGATTGCCATTCTAACTGGCATGAGATGGTATTTCAGTGTGATTATGATTTCCATTTCTCCAATAACCAGTGATGATGAGCTTTTTTTCATATGTTTGTTGGCCACATAAATGTCTTCATTTGAAAAGTCTCTGTCCATATACTTTGCCCACTTTTTGATGAGGTTGTTCATTTTTTCTTGTAAATTAGTTTGTTCCTTGTAGATTCTGGATATTAGACCTTTTTCAGATGAATAGATTGCAAAATTTTTCTCCCATTCTGTCGGTTGCTTGTTCACTATGACGACAGTTTCTTTTGCTCTGCAGAAGCTCTTTAGTTTAATTAGATCCCATTTGTCAATTTTGACTTTCGTCGCCATTGCTTTTGATGTTTTAGTAATAAAGTCTTTGCCCATGCCTAAGTCCTGAATGGTATTTCCTAGGTTTTCTTCCAGGGTTTTTATGGTTTTAGGTTTTATGTTGAAGTCTTTTAATCCATCTTTGGTTCATTTTTGTACAAGGTGTAACGAAGGGGTCCAGTTTCAGTTTTCCATGTATGGCTAGCCAGTTTCGCAGCGTCATTTCTTAAATAGAGAATCCTTTCCCCATTGCTTGTTTTTGTTTTGTCAGGTTTGTTGAAGATCAGATTGTTGTAGATGTGTGGTGTTATTTCTGAGGGCCTCTGTTCTGTTCCATTGGTCTATATATCTGTTTTGTTTCCAGTACCATGTTGTTTTTGTTACTGTAGTCTTGTAGTATAGTTTGAAGTCAGGTAGCATGATGCCTCCAGATTTGTTCCTTCTGCTTAGGATTGTCTTGGCTATATGGGCTCTTTTGTGGTTTCATGTGAAATTTAAAGTTTTTTCTAGTTGCATGAAGAAAGTCAATCGTAGCTTGATGGGAATAGCATTGAATCTGTAAATTACTTCGGGCAGTATGGCCATTCACAATATTGATTCTTCCTATCCATGAGCATGGAATGTTTTTCCCAATTTTTTGTGTCTTTTCTTACTTCCTTGAGCAGTGGTTTGTAGTTCTCCTTGAAGAGGTCCTTCACACCCCTTGTAAGTTGTATTCCTAGGTATTTTATTTCTTTGTAGCAATTGTGAATGGGAGTTCACTCATGATTTGTCTCTATGTTTATTATTGGTGTATAGGAATGCTGTGATTTTTGTACATTGATTTCGTATCCCATGACTTTGATGAAGTTGTTTATCAGCTTAATGAGTCCTTGGACTGAGATGATGGGGTTTTCTAACTATACAATTATGTCATCTGCAAACAGAGACAATTTGACTTCCTCCTCTCCTATTTGAATGCCCTTTCTTTCTCTTGCCTGATTGCTCTGCCCAGAATTTCCAATACTACGTTGAATAGGAGTGGTGACAGAGGGGCATCCTTGTCTTGTGCCAGTTTTCAAAGGGAATATGTCCAACTTTTGCCCATTCACTATGATATCGGCTATGGGTTTGTCATAAATAGCTCCTATTATTTTGAGATATCTTCCAACAATACCTAGTTTATTGAGTGTTTTTAGCATAAAGAGGTGTTGCATTTTATTGAAGGCCTTTTCTGCATGTATTGAGATAATCATGTGGTTTTTGTCATTGGTTCTGTTTATGTGATGGATTACATTTTTTGATTTGTGTATGTTGAACCAGCTTTGCATCCCAGGGATGAAGCCAACTTGATGGATAAGTTTTTTGATATGCTGCTGAATTTGGTTTACCATTATGTTATCAAGGATTTTTGCATTGATGTTCATCAGGGATATTGGTCTCAAATTTTCTTTTTTTGTTGTGTCTCTGCCAGGTTGATATCAGGATAATGCTGGCCTCATAAAATGAGTTAGGGAGGGGGTCCCCCTATTACTATTGTTTAGAATAATTCCAGAAGGAATGGTAGCAGGTCTTCTTTGCACCTCTGGTAGAATTTGGCGGTAAATTCTGGGCTTTTTTCAGGGAGGGGGTAGGCTATTAATCACTGCCTCAATTTCAGAACTTATTATTGGTCTATTCAGGGATTCGACATCTTCCTTGTGGGTGTGTAGGTGTGCAGGAATTTATTCATTTCTTTTAGATTTTCTAGAGGTGTTTATAGTATTCTCTGATCGTTCTTTGTATTTCTGTAGGATCAGTGGTGCTATCCCCTTTATCATTTTTCATTGTGTCTATTTGATTCTTCTCTCTTTTCTTCTTTATTAGTCTGGGAAGTAGTCTATTTTGTTAATATTTTCAAAAAACCAGTATTCACTGATTTTTTGAAGGGAATTTTTGTGTCTCTATCTCCTTCAGTTCTGCTCTGATCTTAGTTATTTCTTGTCTTCTGCTAGCTTTTGAATTTGTTTGCTCTTGCTTTTCTAGTCCTTTTAATTGTGATGTTAGTGTGTCATCTTTAGATCTTTCCCAATTTCTGATGTGGGCATTTAGTACTATAAATTTTTCTGTTAATCACTGTATCCCAGAGATTCTGATACATTGTGTCTTTGTTTTCATTGGTTTCAAAGAACTGATTTATTTCTGCCTTAAATTCATTATTTCCCTAGTTGTCATCATTCAGGAGCAGGTTGTTCAGTTTCCATGTAGTTGTGTGGTTTTGAGTGAGTTTATTAATCCTGAGTTTGAATTTAATTGCACTGTCATCTGAGAGATGGTTTTTTTTTTTTTAAGATTTCCATTCTTTTGAATTTGCTAAGGAGTGTTTTACTTCCAATTATGTAGTCAATTTTAGAATAAGTGCTATGTGATACTGAGAAGAACACATATTCCATTGATTTTGGGTGGAGAATTTTGTCAATGTCTGTTAGGTCCTCTTAGTCTAGAGCTGTGTTCAAGTCCTGAATATCCTTGTTAACTTTCTGTCTCGTTGATCTGTCTAATATTGATATGGGCTGTTAAAGTCTCTCACTATTATTGTGTAGAGTCTAAGTCTCTTTGTAGGTCTCTAGAAACTTATTTTATGAATCTGACTGCTCCTATATTGGGTGCACAAATATTTAGGATGGTTAGCTCTTCTTGTTGCACTGATCCCTTTACCGTTATATAATGCTTTTCTTTGTCTTTTTAATTATTTATTGGTTTCAAGTCTGTTTTATCATAGAGTAGAATTGCAATCCCTACTTTTTTTGTTTTTTTGCTTTTATTGCATTTGCTTGGTAAATATTCCTTCATCCATTTAATCTGAGCCGATGTGTGTCTTTGCACATGAGATAGGTCTCCTGATGCACACGAGACAGGTCAAGACTGATGGGTATTGATGCTTTATTCAATTTGGCAGTATGTGTCTTTTAATTGGGGTATTTAGCCCATTTACATTTAAGGTTAATATTTTTATGTGTGAATTTAATTCTGTCATCATGATGCTGTTTATTTTGCATATTAGTTGATGTAGTTTCTTCATAGTGCTGTTAGTCTTTATATTTTGGTGTTTTTGCAGTGGCTGGTACTGGTTTTTCTCTAGGTCTATTATTGGTGTATAGAAATGCTTTTGACTTTTGCACATCGATTTTGACATGAACTCATCATTTTTCATGGCTTCATAGTATTCCGTGGTGTATATGTGCCACATTTTCCCTGCCCAGTCTATCATTGATGGGCATTTGGGTTGGTTCCAAGTCTTTGCTATTGTAAACAGTGCTGCAATGAACATTCATGTGCATGTGTCCTTAGAGTAGAACGATTTATAATCCTTTGGATATATACCCAGTAATGGGATTGCTGGGTCAAATGGAATTTCTATTTCTAGGTCCTTGAGGAATCACCACACTGTCTTCCACAATGGTTGAACTAATTTACACTCCCACCAATAATGTAAAGGTGTTCCTATTTCTCCACATTTTTTCCAGCATCTGTTGTCTCCAGATTTTTTAATGATCACCATTTTAACTGGTGTGAGATGGTATCTCAATGTAGTTTTGATTTGTATTTCTCTAACTGCAAGTAATGATGAGCATTTTTCCTATGTTTGTTGGCCTCATATATGTCTTCTTTTGTAAAGTGTCCGTTCATATCCTTTGCCCACTTTTGAATGGGCTTGTTGCTATTTTTCTTGTAAATCTGTTTTAGTTCTTTGTAGATTCTGGATATTAGCCCTTTGTCAGATAGATTGCAAAAATTTTTTCCCATTCTGTTGGTTGCCAATTCACTCTAATGACTCTTTGTTTTGCTGTGCAGAAGATGTGGAGTTTGATTCTTGTTTTGTTTAAGGGGTGAATTATGTTTATAGACTTGCATGTGTTGAATCAGCCTTGCATCCCCAGGATGAAGCCTACTTGATCATGGTGGATAAGCTTTTTGATGTGCTGTTGCAATCGGTTTGCCAGTATTTTATTGAAGATTTTTGTGCCTATGTTCATCATGGATATTGGCCTGAAGTTTTCTTTTCTTGTTGAGTCTCTGCCAAGTTTTGGTATCAGGTTGATTTGGTCTCATAAAATGATTTGGGAAGGATTCCCTCTTTTTGGATTGTTTGGAATAGTTTCAGAAGGAATGGTACCAGCTCCTCTTTGTATGTCTGGTAGAATTCGGTTGTGAACCCATCTGGATCTGGGCTTTCTTTGGGTGGTAGGCTATTAATTGCTGCCTCAACTTCAGCCTTTGTTATTGGTCTATGCAGGGTTTCAACTTCTTCCTGGTGGCAAGTGTCAAGGAATTTATCCATTTCTTCCAGGTTTACTAGTTTATGTGCATAGAGTTGTTTGTAATAATCTCTGATGATGGTTTGTATTTCTGTGGAATCTGGGTGATTTCCCCTTTATCATTTTTTATTGCATCTATTTGATTATTCTCTCTTTTCTTTTTTATTAATCCAGCTAGTGGTCTATTTTGTTGATCTTTTTGAAAAACCAGCTCCTGGATTTATTGATTTTTAGAAGGGTTTTTTTTCTCTATATCCTTCAGTTCTGCTCTGATCTTAGTTATTTCTTGTCTTCTGCTAGGTTTTGAGTTTTTTTTTATCTTGCTCCTCTATCTCTTTCAATTTTGATGATAGGCTGTTGATTTTAGATCTTTTCTTGTTTCTCATATGGGCATTTATTTCTATATATTTTTCTCTGGACACTGCTTTAAATGTGTCCCAGAGATTCTGATATGTTGTGTCTCTGTTCTTGTTGGTTTCAAAGAATATCTTTATTTCTACCTTCATTTCATTGTTTATCCAGTCAACATTCAAGAGCCAGTTGTTCAGTTTCCATGAAGCTGTGCAGTTCTGAGTCAGTTTCTGAATTCTGAGTTCTAACTTGATTGCACTGGGGTCTGAGAGACTGTGATTTCTATTCTTTTGCATTTGGTGAGGAGTGATTTACTTCCAATTATGTGGTCAATTTCAGAGTAGGTGTGATGTGGTGCTGAGAAGAACGTATATTCTGTGGATTTGGGGTGGAGAGTTCTGTAAATATCTATTAGGTTTGCTTCGTCCAGGTCTGAGTTCAAGTCCTGGATATCCTTGTTAATTTTCTGTCTCGTTGATCTGTCTAATATTGACAGTGGGATGTTAATGTCTCCCACTATTATTGCGTGGGAATCTAAGTTTCTTTGTAAGCTATTAAGAATTTGCTTTATGTATCTGGGTGCTTCTGTATTGGGTGTGTATATATTTAGGATTGTTAGCTCTTCTTGTTGCATTGATCCTTTGACCATTATGTAATGTCCTTCTTTGTCTCTTTTGATCTTTGTTGGTCTTAAAGTCTATTTTATCAGAGACTAGAATTGCAACTCCTGCATTTTTTTGCTCTCCATTTGCTTGGGAAATATTCCTCCCTCCCTTTATTTTGATCCTTTGTGTATTCTTGCCCATGAGATGGGTTTCCTGGATACAGCACACCGATGAGTTTTGGCTTTTTATCCAAGTTGCCAGTCCATGTCTTTTGATTGGGGCATTTAGCCCACTTGCATTTAAGGTTAATATTGTTTTTTGTGAATTTGATCCTGTGATTTTGATGCTAGCTGGCTGGTTTGCCCACTAGTTGATACAGTTTCTTGGTTGTGTTGATGTTCTTTACCATTTGGTATGTTTTTGGAGGGGCTGGTACTGATTGTTCATTTTTGTTTTCTGCTTCTTTCAGGAGCTCTTGTAAAGAAGTCCTGGTGGTGCTGAAATCTCTGAGTAATTGCTTGTTCATAAAGGATTTTATTTCTCCTTCCCTTATGAAGTTTAGTTTGGCTGGATATGAAATTCTGGGTTGAAAGGTCTTTTCTTTAAGGATGTTGAATATTGGCCCCCACTCTCTTCTGGCTTGTAGGTTTTCTGCTAAAAGATCTACTGTGAGTCTTATGGGCCTCCCTTTGTGGGTAACCTGACTTTTCTCTCTGGCTGCCCTTAGTATTTTCTCCCTCATTTCAACCCTGGTGAATCTAATAATTATGTGCCTTGGGGTTGCTCTTCTTGAGGAATATCTCTGTGGTGTTCTCTGTATTTCCTGGACTTGAATGGTGGCCTGGCTTGCTAGGTTGGGGAATTTCTCCTAGATAATATTCTGAAGAGTATTTTCCAGCTTGGATTCATTCTCTCCATCACATGCAGGTACACCTACCAAACATAGATTAGGTCTTTTCACATAATCCCATATTTATTGGAGACTTTGTTCATTTCTTTTCACTCTTTTTTCTTTATTCTTGCCTTCTCATTTTATCTCATTGAATTGACCTTCAATCTCTGATATCCTTTCTTCTCCTTGGTCAGTTTGGCTATTGAGACTTGTGTATGCTTTGTGAAGTTCTTGTGCTGTGTTTTTCAGCTCCATCAAGTCGTTTATATTCTTCTCTAAGCTGTTTATTCTAGCTAGCATGTCATCTAACCTTTTTTCTAGGTCATTAGTTTCTTTGCATTGGGTTGGCATATGTTCTTTTAGCTCTGAGAAGTTTGTTATTACCCAGCTCCTGAAGCCTGTTTCTGTCAATTCATCAGATTCATTCTCCATCCATCTTTGATCCCTAGCTGGTGAGGGGTTGTGATCCTTTGGAGGAGGAGAGGCATTCTGGTTTTGGGTATTTTCATCTTTTTTGCACTGGTTTCTTCCCATCTTAGTGGATTTCTCTACCTGTGGTCTTTGTAGTTGACTTTCAAATGGGTTCTCAGAGTGGACCTCCTCTTTGTTGATGATGAAGTTATTTCTTTCTGTTTCTTAGTTTTCTTTCTAACAGTTAGGCCCCTCTGCTGCAGGACTGCTGGAGGTCCACTCCAGACCCTGCTTGACTGGGGACCACCCATGAGGGCTGCAGAACAGTAAGGGTTGCTGCTGGTTACTTCTTCTGTTATGTTCATTCCAGAAGGGTACCTGTCAGATATTGGCCTGAGCTCTCCTTTATGAGGTGTCTCTTTGGGTATACAGGGGTCCAGGACCTGCTTGAGGAAACAGTGTGTCCCTTATAGGAGCTCAAATGCTGTGATAGGAGCTCTGTTGTTCCATGCAGAGCTGCCAGGCAGGTACTTTTAAGTCTGCTGCAGCAGAACTCATAACTGCCTCTTTTCCCAGGTGCTCTGTCTTACAAAGGTTGGCTTTATTTATAAGTTTCTGTCATGATGCTGCTTTTTCTCATAGTTGCCCTGCACCGCAGGGAGTAGTCTAGTCACAGTCTGCCAGCAGAGGTGTCACTGAGCTGCTGCAGGCTCTGCCCAGCTGCTGTGTGAACTGCGTTGGTAGTGGTGGTCGCCCTTCCCCCAACTAAGCTGGACCATCTTGGGTCCAGCTGCAGTTGTTGCAAAACTCTCAATACAGAGTGTTTCAAACTGCTTGTTTTATGGGGGTGGTACCCGCTGAGCCAGATCACCTGGCTCCCTGTCTCTGGCCCCTCCGTTTCAGTTGAATGGGCTCTGTCTCCCAAGTGTTACAGGTGCCAGTTGAAATGGCCTCCCAGATTTGTGTGAGTTTCTGTGCACCAACCCAGCACTGGCTGAAACTGCCATGCTGAAAACTCATGGCCCTTTTTGCCCCAGGAATCTCCTGGCCTGTGGGCAGTGAAAATTTCTATGGAAATGCTGTGGGCACTCACCCTCTGCATTGTTCTGGAAGTGCATTCCAGAGCTGTTCCTATTCAGCCACCTTGGATCCTCCCCCCTATATTTTTAAATTTTAACTAAAGCAGTGGCTTTCTAAGTGTGGTCCCCAGACCAACAGCAACAGCACCATATGGGAACTTGTTAAAAATTAATAGTTTTGTCACCTTCCCAGTGTCTTCACTGAACTAGAACCTCTACAGGTGGAGGTCTAGCAGCCTGTGTTTTAACCAGCCTTTCAAGTGATTTTTTAAAATTTCCAATTATCTTTATTATTTTATTTAATTTTTAACCTGACATATAAAATTATGTGTATTCACCATGTACAACATACTGTTTTTAAGTATATATACATTGGAAATTAATCTAGCTAATTAACATATGCAATACCTCACATAATTTTCATTTGTAAGAACAACTTTTTGTACAAGGTGACCATAGTTAACAATATATCATAGTCTTGAAAACTGCTAAGAGAGCAGATGAAATGTCTTCCTAGTCATTCTGATGTATGCTCAGCTTGAGAACCATTGCTTCTATATCTTGTCTTTTGTATGGGGCAACAATGTCCCCCAGTGGCCAAAAATATGCACATTATCTTTTAAGGTAAATATATTTGTACACTGTGTTTAAAATAATTTCCAAAGATAATTTTTTGTTATATTTTTAAGTGGGCTTGAAACTCAGTTACCAAATTTCTTCTCTTTATTCGTAGTTAAATCCCAAACTGACAGTGGACTGGCTAGAAACTAATTCTTACTCAGTATCATGATATCTTTCTCTATGGGAATCAACCATATCCATAGGCTTACTTGGTGGGTTAGTTCATTTTCACACTGCTAATAAAGAAATACCTGAAACTGGGAACAAAAAGAGGTTCGACTGGACTTATAGTTCCACATGGCTGAGGAGGCCTCTGAATGACAACAGAAGGTGATTTCAAAAATAATTATGCCTTCCCAACAGTCCCCCACAAAGTCTTAACTCATTTCGTTAACCCAAAAGTCCATGTCCAAAGTTTCATCTGAGACAAGGCAAACACCTTCTGCCTATGAGACCGTAAAATCAAAAGCAAGTTAGTTACTTCCTAGATACAATGGAGGTACAGGTATTGCGTAAATACAGCCATTCCAAATGGGAAAGATTGGTCAAAAAAAGGGGTTACAGGGCCTAAGCAAGTCTAAAATCCAGCAGGGAAGTCAAATTTTAAAGCTCCAAAATGATCTCCTTTGACTCCAGGTCATGCTGATGCAAGAGGTGGGTTTTTGAGGTCTTGGGTAGCTCTGCTCTTGTGGCTTTGCAGGGTACAGCCTCCATCCTGGCTGCTTTCACAGGCTGATGTTGAGCATTTATGGCTTTTCCAGGTGCATGTGCAAGCTGTCAGTGGATCTACAGTTCCAGGGTCTGGAGGATGGTGGCCCTTTTCTCACTAGCTCTACTAGGCAGTGCCCAAGTAGGGACTCTATGTGGGGGCTCTGACCCCACATTTCCTTTCTGCACTGCTCTAACAGAGGTTCTCCATGAGGACCCCATCCCTAGAGCAAACTTTTGCCTGATCATCCGGGCATTTCCATACCTCTTCTGAAATCTAGGCAGAGGTTTCCAAACATCAATTCTTTATTTCTGTGCACCCTCAAGGGGAAGCTTCCAAAGTTTGGGGCTTCCACTCTTTGTAGCCATAGCCTGAGGGCTACATTGGCCCCTTTCAGCCATGGCTGTAGTGGTTGGGACACAGGGCACCACGTCCCTAGGCTGCACATGTATGGAGACCCTGGGACTAGCCCATGAAACCAGTTTTTCCTCCAGGGCCTCCAGGCCTGTGATGGGAGGGGCTGCTATGAAGGTCTCTGACATGGCCTGGAGACATTATCCCCATGGTCTTGGGGATTAACATTAGGCACCTTGCTACTTATGTAAATTTCTGTAGCTGGGTTGAATTTCTCCTCAGAAAATGGATCTTTCTTTTCTACTGCATTTGTCAGGCTGCAAATTTTATGCTCTATTTCCTTTTAAAACAGAATTCTTTTAACAGCACCTAAGTCACCTTTTGAATGCTTTACTGCTTAGAAATTTCATTTGCCAGATACCCTAAATCATCTCTCTCAAGTTTAAAGTTCCACAAATCTCTACAGCAGGGGCAAAATACCACCAGTCTCTTTGTCAAAACATAACAAACATCACCTTTGCTCTAGGTCCCAGTAGGTTCCTTATCTCCAACTGAGACCACCTCAGCCTGGACCTTATTGTTCCTATCACTATCAGCATTTTTGTCAAAGCCATTCAACAAGTCTCCAGGAAGTTCCAAACTTTCCCACATTTTCCTTTCTTCTGAGATATCCAAAATGTTTCAACCTGTGCCTGTTACCCAGTTCCAAAGTCACTTCCACATTTTGGGGTATCTTTTCAGCAGCACTCCACTCTACTGGTACCAATTTACTGTATTAGTCCATTTTTACACTCCTGATAAAGACATAACCAAAACTGGGAACAAAAAGGGATTTAATTGGACTTACAGTTCCACGTGGTGGGGAGGCCTCAGAATCATGGTGGGAGGTGAAAGTCACTTCTTACATGGCACCATCAAGAGAAAAATGAGGAAGAAGCAGAAACCCCTGATGAATCCATCAGATCTTGTAAGACATTCACTATCATAAGAATAGCTTGAGAAAGTTCAGCCCCCATGATTCAGTTACCTCCCCAGGGTCCATCTCACAACATGGGGGAATTCTGGGAGATACAATTCAGGTTGAGATTTGGGTGGGGACACAGCCAAACCATATCACTTGGTGCTCAGAAAATGGGAGAAATTTCTTGACCTTCCTGTCTTTCAAAGCCGCTAGAGGATTCCCTACTATCCAAAATACAGTGGACCTTCGAAAGTTTGTGTCCTAGATTCAGCTCTCCTGGGCATACTGTGCAACCATTTATCTGAGGTTTTGTCTCCTGGGTGCACTGCTACAGATCAGCAGCTGGATCCCTAAAAATTACAGGACCTTATTTGGCTTTTATTCCTTTCCCAGTTTCTGGAAATTGCTCCTGCCTCTCTTGCTTCAGAGGTACTTCTCTAACTCTTCCTGCCCTCCAGGAAACGCATATTTATTTTCTTAACAAATTTAGTTTTTTACCAAAGACCTAAATGGTTTTTAAAGTGGTGTCCAGTAGAACTTGGTAAGAGAATAAAAATGCTCCATACCTATTTTGTCCAACTCAGTAACCACTAGCCACATGTGCCCACCGAGCATTTAAAATGTGGGTAATGCAACAAATCAATTTTTAATTATATTTAATTTTAATTTATTTTAATGTAAATTTAAGCAGCCTCAAGTGGCCAGTGGCTACCTTATTATGCAGCATAGTTTTAAAGGCATTTGCTTTTATCCTGCTGCAAAGATACAAACAGCCTGGCTGTTTACTCGAAACAGAGAATGAAAAATACAAAATAGCACTTCTAAGATATTTTACAGTGATGAGCATGAGGTGTTCATTATATTCTGCTTCAATTTTTCTGTATGTTTGAATATTCTCAAAATAAACATTTGGGGATAGAAACATACTGCCACAAATTAAAGCACAGTAATAAATACATTTCTGAAGAGGGATCCTGGGGCGTAAGCTCCAGCTGTTTTCATTTTGCTAATTCCGACAAGTGGATGGGCTGAAGAGGAAGGCCGAGTGAATGTGAAAGCAAGAGTTGGATAAAAAGCAAGAGCCTGGACACCATGGGGTGGGGGCAGGGTGAGGAAAAACTCTTCTCAGCTGGTAGGGGGAAACATAACCTCTGCCTCTAAGCATTATTCCGAATGGAAGGGATTCTCTTCCTGAGGGAGATGGTGTCTGGCTGCTGTCATGAGGACAGAGGAATGCTGCATCAGTGTGAAGTGATACTTGGCTGAGTTTCTGGCCTCTTTTCTTATATATGCAGAAGTCTAACTGGCATAAGCAGAAGTTTCTAGGGCAAGAGAGTTGAAACAAGCTGATTCAACCCCAAATATGAATCACACTGTGCCACCCCAAAATATGCTACTTTGGCATAGTATTATTAATGAGCTAAAGACATTTGAAAAGCAGTAGATGCAAAAGGTCATGCTAGTCTCCCGTTTTCTTCCTAAAAACAGGAGATTAAAAACTTTCATGTGAAAGATGTCCCACTTGTAACCAGAGAAAAGAAGCATTCTTCAACAGGGAGTCATAGCCAATAGAATTCAGCATAAACAGACCGTTGCAAAACAGATATTATGTTCCATTTAGCCTCTCCACATAAGCTAATTACTCTTCTATAACTGTCTTTCTTTGTTAAACCTGGTATAAAAGCATTTAGCTTTCCTTACTTCTTGGGGTCTTCATTTGCTTATGAAGGCTCCCATGTCACATAAAACTTATATTAAGCACATTTGCATGTTTCTCTCTTATTAATGTCTTAAATTCATTCTCAGGATCAGCCAAAGAACCTAAGAGGGGAGGCAAAGTTTTGACTCTTCTCCAGTTAATTCAGTGAAGCAGCAGCATTACATATTGGCTACTAATAAACATGCTGAAATGGATGCAGGGAAGAGAGAAAGCAATGAAAAAGTCAGGGAAAGGAAGATCAGTGAAAAAAACTAGATATGATATATACAAAGAAGATTACATTAGAGCTAACAGAATCCACAACCTCAATTCTACTAAAGTCTCTGTCTACTCCTTTATTTTTATAGATCAAACATTTAGCATTAGCATGTGTTTCCTTTAAAGAGTTTGATGACTACCTGGAAACACTGCTATAAACCAAGTTATCAAGAATCAAACATCAAGGCCTGATGTTTTCTGAAACTTAAGACAAAAATTAGAATGGAGCATTGGTTTTCTCACATTCCAAAGAAGTATGTCATGAATTTGACATCAGGTAAGATTTTTCAGATGTGAACTTGGACGTAAGAGTAAAATCTAAAATATTGTACTGTTTATCTGAATGTCACACCAAGCAAGAGGGAGGAGTTATCACTATTCCTTATTCTACCACTTAGAAAAAAAGATTATTTAAAGAAGTAGAAGGAAAAACAGATGGCATCTTGTCTGAAGACATTTTGTATATCACAGTTGTAAACACTTAAATAATTCTTTCTTTCTATTTCAAAAGAACAGACTCTTTTAAATGTATCTTTCTGTGTCTTCTCTCTCCTACTTTAGCATAGATAAGATGTCAAGATCTAGCCAAGAAAATCAAGAAAAAAAGTTCTGGTAAGTTGCTGTCATGATATTTGAGTAGAAACATTCCCAACATCTGATAATTCAGGTGAAGTAAATGTACGGTTATCAGAAGTTCTTAGCCATCAGGTATGTGAGCTGCTGGAGTGTTTTTAAAGAAACACAAAGTATCACACAATAGTCTAAAAGAAGTCAATTGAAGAAATGCAGCCAAATAATTTCCTAGACTATAACAAGTGATGTGAATTTTACTTACACCCTAAAGCTTGGCAGAGACGACACACTTTAGGTGCTTGATTGCGCTCTGAAAACAATTATTAAAGCTGTAATAACTTGCAATTTATTGTAATTTACTCATTTCCTTTTATGAAGATCTGTTTAATGCTTATCTACCTTTATTAGACTTTAAACTCTAGGAATGTAGGTACAAAAAATTTGTTCTCTGCCATAGGAACTCATTAAATCTTTAGTGAATAAATTAAACCTGATTTAACAACACATTGTTAGAACTCAGATTATATCCTCAGCTTTCATCACAGTGAGTGCCATTTAGCAAAGGAATTGTAAACAGCAAATGACTGACCATTATTTTCTTCTCCATAATTTAAATGAATAAATTCATTCATCTAAGGTTTTAAATGAACAAATTTAAAGAATTTTAAAGGAATAGATTATGACAAGTATCTGATTTTTTGCATTAGCAGCTATTACAATTCATAACCCGATTCAAAAGTATAATACATTTGTACTATGTTATTTGGAAAAGAAAAGAGCCATAGACGGTATATGCTAGGATCCTAACCTCAGAGTTGTCAGATGGCTTGCCCCATACTTAGACAGCTGGCTAAGCAGCGTTCCTATGTCTGTGCTGTGAAGTTTCCCTATAAATGTGCTGTGAACCTTTACACAGTGCTTTTCAAATTTTGAAATACTTTCATTGAATATCACTAAGTCTAAACATTGACAAAGCAAATATTACAATCCCTACATCCAATTATCTATTACATATATATAAACTAAAACAGAAAAATGTTAACAGCTTGACTTCCAGTAATAAAATGGCAGTGTAGAAGCAAGCTGGCTTCAGTCACGCTTCTCCCACAGAAAATAAAAAAACAAATATGCACTGAGTGCCAAGATTACAACCATCAATATCCCAGAACTCAAATGTGAAGATGAGACAGTTCCTGGACCCACCAAGAATTGACAAAAATATAGACAGTAACAAGATCAGACTTCACATCTGTGATGCTCATCCCTCCATTCTGCCCAGTACCAAGCACATGGAAAAACATCCCCCAGCGCAGAGTTTCTACACTAGAAAATGTGACATTGAGGTACACAACCAGCTTCTCCACCATATTGGGTTCCCAGGAAAAAGGCGTGCCTCTATATTAACCAGTGGGAAGCATCCTAAGTGCCTAAAGGGAGAAATATTCCCAAGGACAGGCAGAGACAAAGGGAAGGCAGGACTGCCAACCCAGCCCTGGAAACTCTGCTCTGTAATGCAAAGGAAACACCAAATAGAGTAGTTGCCCAGCAGGACCACCTTATACAAGGTTTGTTCTACAAGTAGGCACAAAGCCCTATTCAGCCAACACACACTGCCAATATATTCCCTTTGGAGTCTCCTCTATTTGGAAAGGGAAGCCGTGAGATTGTTTAGTAGAGCCAAGGCAAACCTGGGTTTAAGGTGCCAAATGCAGCTGAAAAGGAGGCAGCGGCCTAGTGGTAAAGAACCTTCAGCAAATATATCCAATAAAAAACCAAAACAAGTCAGACAAAGAAGACTGAAATAAATCATAAATCTTTCAATGCAAAGATGCAGATGTACATTTACAAAAAACAACAGCAAAGACGGAAGCATGATTTCCCCAAGGCAAGGAACCTAACAACATAATATGTGAGCTCTCTGACCAACAATTTAAAATAGCAGCTTTAAGGAAGTTCAATGATCTCCAAGTTAACACAGAAAAGGAGTTCAGAAAATTATCAGATAAATTAAACACAGAGATTAAAATAATTTAAAAAATAGAACAAATATTGGAACTGTAAAATACATTTGCTGAATGTAAAAATTTATTAGAGGCTGTCAAGAGTAGAATGCATCAAGCAGAGGAAAGAATCAGTAATCTTAAAGACAGGCTGCTCGATAATGCACAGTCAGAAGAATAAAAAGAAAGAAGAATGAAAACCAATAAAGAATACTTACAAGATATAGAATGTTACCTCAAAAAAACAAAATCTACGAATTACTAGTATTTAAAAGCAAGTAGAGCAAGAGCAAGAAGTAGAAAGTTTATTTAAAGAAATAAAACAGATGACCTTCCAAAACTTCAAAAAGAAGCATATAGGTATGGGAATGTCAGAGAATACCAAACAGACCTGACCCAAATAACACTACCCCAAGGAATATAATAATCATATTCTCGAAGGTCAAGGACAAAGAGAGAATTTGAAAAGCAGCAAGAGAAAAGAAGTAAATAACATATAAAGGAGCTCCAATTCATTTGGCAATAGATTTTTTTCAATGGAAATCACACAGGAAAGGAAAGAGTGCACCAGCATTTTCAGAATGTTGAAAGAAAAAACTGCCATTCAAGAACACTTTAATTAGCAAAGTTATCTTTCAAATATGAAGGAGAAATAAAATCTTTTCCAGACAAACAAGAGCTGAGAGAATTGAACACCACTGACCCATTTTTAAAGACATGCTAAAGAGAGTTCTTTTATTTGAAAGTAAAACAATAACACAAAATGGAAGGTATAAAACCTACCAGTAAAATGAAGTCCACAGACAGACCCAGATTACTGTAATAACTGCATGGTGTGCAATTCACTCCTCTAGTACAAAGAAAAATCTATCAAAAGCATTAATAGCTACAGCAACTTGTTAAGGGAGAGATAATTTAAAAATATGTCAGTTTAGATAATTAAAAGTCAAAAAGTGGGGGAATAGGATTAAAGTATAGATTTTTGTTTTTATCTTTTTTCTATACTATTGTTTGTAATCTAAGATACATTTCATCTCCTTAAAATAACTATTAGATGTGTTTTTGCAAGTCTCAAGATAACCACAATGCAAAAACCAATAATTCACTAAATATGAAAAGCAATGAATTAAAGCATTCTACCAGAGAAAAAGTATTTAACCAGAAAGTAAGAAGGGAGGAAAGGAAGGAGTTATGAAATAACCAGCAAACAAGCAACAAAGTAGCGGTAGTCTTTACTTATTAATAGCCTTCAGTGTAAATGGACTCAGTTCTCTCATTAAATGGCATACAGTGGCTGAATAGATAAACAACCAAGACCCAACTATATGCCGCCTACAAAAAAAAACACTTCACCTATAAATATACAGTCTGAAAGAGAAGAGATGGAACAAGATGTTACATGTAATTGGAAACCAAGAAAGAGCAGGAGTGACTGTACTTATATGAGATAAAATAGCCTATATATCAGAGACCATAAAAAACAAAACAAAAAAGATCACTATATAATGATAAAGAAATGTTTTCAGCAAGAAAATATAACAATTACAAATATCTGTGCACCAAACACTGGACCACCCAAGTATATACAGCAAACATTAATAGATCTAAAGGGAGAGATAGATTGCAATACAATAATAGTAGGGACTTTATCACCCCATCCTCAAAAATGAAGACATCATTTAGAGAGAAAATCAAAAAGGAAATAATGGAGATAAACTACACACTGATAGGCCTAACTAATATTTACAGAACATTTCACCCAACTGCTACAGAATAACATTCTTTTTTGTCATTAACACATGGAACATTCACCGTAATAAACCATATCTTAAGTCACAAAACAGGTCCCAACCAGTTCAAAATGTAGAAACAGCCAAACATGATAGCTTGTGCCTATAGTTCTAGTTACTTAGGAGGCTAAAAAAATACCTAGAAGTCAATGTAACCAATATGTGAAAGAACAATATAAGGAAAATGATAAAACACTGATAAAAGCAATTAAAGAGCACATACAAAAAAATGGAAGGATATTCCATGCTCATAGATTGGAAGAATAATATTGTTAAAATGTCAATACTATTCAAAGCAATTTATAGATTCAATACAACCCTTATCAAAAAAAGAATGAAATTCTTCACAGAAATTGAAAGAAAAATTTATCTGGAACCACGAAGGACCCCAATAGCCAAAACAATCCTGAACAAAAAGGACAAAGCTAGAGGCTTCACATTATCTCATTTCAAAATTTATGACAAAGCTATAGTACCAAAGCAGCATTGTGTGGGCATAGACTGTATAATGTGTACAGGACAAACACACAGAGCAATGGACCAGAACAGAGAATCCAGATGTAAATCCATGTATTTATAGCCAACATATTTTTGACAAAATCTCCAAAAACACCATGGGGAAGGATAGTCTCTTCAATTAAGGGTGCTGGGAAAATTATGTAACCAAATGTAGAAGAATGAAACTAGGCCCCAAATTCCTACCATATAAAAAAAAAATCAAAATAAAGACTTAAATCTAAAACCTGAAACTTTGAAACTACTAGAAGAAGACATTGAGGAAATGCTCCATTTCTAAATGATATAGAAAAAAAAATCCTATGTGTAAGACCTCAAAAGCATAGGCAATCAAAGCAAAAATAGATAAATGGGATTACATCAAGCTAAATCTCCTCTTCACAGCAAAGGAAACAATCACTATAGTGAAGAGATAACTCATAAAATGGGAGAAAATTATTTACAAGCTCTCCATCTGAGAAGAGATTAATAACCAGAATTACATAAGAAGCTCAAACAACTCAATAGCAAAAAATCTCTGATTTAAAAATGAACAAAAGATCTCAATAGACTTTTCTCAAAAGAAGACATACAAATGCCTAACAGGGGCATGAAAAAACTGCTCATCACTAATAATCAGAAAAATGAAAATCAAAATTACAATGAGTTATCATCTCACACCAGTCAAAATGGCCTTTAAACAACAAGACAAGTAATAACATGCTGGCGAGGATGTGGAGACAGGGGAATCCTCATATTCTCTTAGTAGAAATATAAATTAGTACAGCCATTAGGGATAACAGGATGGAGCTTCCTCAAGCAACTAAAAATAGAACTACCATATGTTCTAACAGTTCCACTGAATATATAGTCAAGAGAAAGGAAATCAATATATTGAAAGAGATCTGCACTTGCATGTTTATTGCAACACTATTCACAAGAGCCAAAATATGGAATCAACCTAAGTGCCCATCAATGAATGAATGGATAAAGAAAATTTAGTACACAATGGGATGTTATTCAGGCACAACAAAAAAGTCTTATCATTTACAGCAACATGGATGGATTTGGATGTCACTATATTAAGTGAAATAAGCCAAGCACGAAAAGACAAATATTGTGTGTTCTCACTGACACTTTAGAGCTAAAAAATCAATCTCACGAAAGTAGAGTAGGTTGCTGGTTACCAGAGGACCACGAAGGGTAAGGAAGTAGCAGAAAGAAGAGAAATTGACTAATGTGTACAAATATATAGTTGATAGAAGAAATAAGACCTAGTGTGAGGCAGATCAGTAGGATGAGTAAAGTTTCATCCCTACTACCCCTGTCCATGAAAAATTTATCTTCTGTGAACTGTCTTCCAGGAAACTGGTCTCTGGTGCCAAATGGTTGGGGACCACTGTTGTAGAGCACTACGTGTTTAATGGAAATTATTGGTTATACGATGCCTATTATGTATCAGGAACTTTTTTTTTTTTTTTTTTTTTTTTTGAGACGGAGTTTTGCTCTTGTTACCCAGGCTGGAGTGCAATGGTGCGGTCTCGGCTCACCGCAACCTCCGCCTCCTGGGTTCAGGCAATTCTCCTGCCTCAGCCTCCTGAGTAGCTGGGATTACAGGCACGCGCCACCATGCCCAGCTAATTTTTTTGTATTTTTAGTAGAGACGGGGTTTCACCATGTTGACCAGGATGGTCTCGATCTGTTGACCTCGTGATCCACCCACCTTGGCTTCCCAAAGTGCTGGGATTACAGGCTTGAGCCACTGATGTCAGAAACTTTTAATATGTCTGTAAGGCTTTTAGTAAATCAGGAAAATGAGGCTCAGGGAAATTACTTCTTCAAGTCACAAAAGTAACTAGCATAATAAGAGCTCCCCCTCAGATGTGGGATATTGTATTCTTGCTACTGCATTGTGATATTTTTATACCCATCCAGTTATGGTGATCCTTAAAGACTTCATGAGCTCTGAAACGAACTCTGAAGAAGGAGATTTTCTCAGGTGAAGAAAGAGCTCAAAACGAAGTAGGGGAAAGCATTCCCAGAAGAAGGAATGTTTGTCCCACTGACTCCGAATAAAGGCTCCTTGAAGCTGAGGTAGAAGACAAGGCTTGAAAAGACAATGAGGTGAAGAATCTTGGATAGGAGATTCAAAAGTTTGTAGCTCGGAAAAGTGAGGTAAAAATGTTAATGCTAAGGAATGCATCGATTTTTCAAAGACAAGGTTTTTCTGGCCCAAGATTCAAAATAAATTTCTTACATGAAATTTAATCAGGGTACAGGGCACACAAGGTCACCATGAGTGTCAAAGCAAATCTCAGAGTACTTTTAATGCAATAAACATTTATGAAACATCAGGCATGGTGTTTTGTGCTAAATAATTCAAACTTAGAACAAAATTCAGTGAAGATAATAACAGGCTAACTGAATATGACTTCAAAGGTCTCCAAAAGGTAGGCTGATCATCTGTTCTGTTAACCATGATCCTGAGATATTTCCTTAGAGATGAACTTTTCCCTTATAACCAAAGGTTTACAGTTCAAGATTATACACTTCATTGAACACCCTGGCCCTGTGGTATTCTTTGCGGTATACCAAGTGCGGATTAATTCGCAGCTCTGAAAATCAGACAAGCAGCTATCACCAGTTGTCCATCACCACAGACATTCAGCTGGACTATGAATATTGGAAAGAAAAAAAAAATTGCTCATGAAAATATGTGACGAATTCCTTTAAAGAGAAACCAGTGAGAAATATTGCTTCACCTTAAAGACTAGCTACCCTTTTTTCCCAGACTGTCCTTACATAATCTATTGGCATGGGGAAAAAGTCAATGTTTATAAACTCCTTAAGAAACTTAAAAATCTGGAAGAGGCAACTACGCATGTCAACTAAATAAAGTAAGATCATTAACACTAGGATCAAATTTGGAATCCACGTGAGTCTGCAAGGATCACTGAAATCTCAGACCTTATGTACTATTTAAAATATTTCTTTAAGCAGAAATAGAAAATCTTAGTCCATTCTCAAATTTAAGAATGGTCCTATTTAGTCCTATTTAAATTTAGTCTTATTTCAATTTAATTTCCTGGTCTTAAGAAATCTGTGTATAACTGATTGAGTTGCCTAGTGGGTGCAAACATAAAAATTTGTATTGGGACTAACTTTAATATCAGCTTAAAATCAGCAGTATCATTAAAAACATTTAATTTTAAAAATTAAAACATTAAAAACACGATTTTCAAAAGATACCGATTTTTTGAAAGTTTAACTTATTTGCTCCTCCTATTACCGAGGCAGGTAAAAACGGGCTAATTGAACATGTATTCTAACAAAGGAGATTGCCGCAACGCCTGCAGAGACCGGCCCAAGCTCAACGCATTTCTGTTAAGAACGTGTGATTTTTCTGCGCCACCTTGTGGCCATAAAACAATTCGCCAAGTGAAACTTGACCGCTTTTTCCCGCGCCTACCCAGCCTTCCCGAGAGCCGCACTGCGGGCATCGGCCTCCAGACAAACGTGCAGAACATGGTGTCTTCCTTTAATCAGTGATGGTAAACAGACTTCCCGTTCTTTCTACTTCCTCCTCCGTTTCCTTTATTTCTTAATTCCGTTTCCTCGGCCCCCCAACCACTGTCCTCAGACAGGCGTTTCCCAGTGTGATCTCCTTTTCCAGATACACCAACCGTCAGCGGCCCTTTTCCCAGCCCGAACCCTCCCGGATCGCCCTCGCAGCCCTCCCTCCAGGTCCCCGCCGAGCCTGCTTCGCCGCAGCGCGCTCCCGCCACACAGGCCCGCCCCTCCCGCCGGCAGCCAATGGGGGCGCGGCCTCTCCCCGCCCCGCCCCTCCCGCCAGGTCCCGGGGCGCAGGCGGGTTCCGGGAGTCGGGGACTTTTGAGTTCGCGTCTTCCGTAGGGTTGCGGCGAGACTTCGTCCCATATTCCCGTGGCCCGGCCTCGGGGCCAGCCATGGACTCGCAGGAGTTGAAGGTGAGCGGACGGGCGGGGTTCCTTTGCAGGCCGCTGGCTCGGGGGCGCGAAAGGCGCTCGGGTGGCTTCGCTAGGCCACCGCTAACCGGCGGTGCCCCGGCCGCTCGGGTTGCAGGGTGGGCCTGCAGCCTCCGCCCTCCGCCGGTCCTGCTGGGAAAGCCCCATGTCTGGGCAGCCCGCCCGCGCTCTGTTTCTGAATTGCTCGTTCCCATGCAGTTGGTTGTGTTTACTTTTGCATCATGTTTACTAGGAAAGCTTGGGTTACCTATGACACAGGGCCTCCAGGTGAGGCTTTTTAAGGACTTAAGGCAAACTAGTGTCAGCTCCCACACTGGACAGTAAAAAGAGCCCAGAAAGATTATATGCAACCCATTAAAGACGTGAGATCGTTATTTTAGGGTGATAGTCTTCTCTGTTTATCACTGACTCATCCATTCAGCAGATATTAGTGACAGTCAACTTAAGAAAGGCAGATAAAAACGGTTAAAGACACGAGGCTTGAAAATAACTTCGGATGTTGGTCGTTTGTATTCATTTGTTCACTGATTCATTCGTTCAGCAAATATTTATGAAGGGCTTACTGTATGTCCGGGAGAAGCTGGAGATGGCAGTGTGCAAAACTGAACAGTCTCTGCCTTCTCAGATTTTACAGGCTAATTAATACTGGGGGAAAAACCTAATTCAGCTCGTTCAAGTATTTATTGAATGCCTCCTGTGTGTCTAGCACTGTTCTAAGCACTGAAAAAATACAACCAAGAAAAACTCAATCTTGGAGCTTACATTTGAGTAGGAGGAGTCAGACAAGTACGTAAATAAAATGTGTATTCTGTGAGATGGTGGTAAGTAGATGGAGGACAATTTGGCAGTGCGAGAGGTTAGGGGATGCTGAAGTGTCTTGTTTTCCTACCAAAACTTTTACATTATCCTCTGTTCTAGCTATCCTGCCATCCCCTTAAATTTTTTCTTACCCTTAAATGTATTCTTTGCACTGCCACCCAAGTGAACTTTTTAATAAAACACTTTAATGTAAAAATGGGACTCCACATCACTTAGACGTGAGAATTAAGTTCAAGTACTTAGCATGAGGCTCTTCTCACCCCACCTTTCTGTCCAACCTCGTCTTTCAATACTCTCTGTCTTTCTTTCCGGAGCAGGGAATGGCCAACTCTCTCAACAAAGGGCCAGATAGTACACATTTTAAACTTTATGGGACATATGGTCTGTCACATCTACTTGGCCATTGTCATTCCAAACAGTACATGTTATAAATGAGCAGACTGAGGCATTGTAAGAAGGGTCAGAGATTTGAAGCCAGGTCTTTTTGCCTTTAAATTTGTGTTCTTTTTATGGTGCTACGTCACTGCCTTTCAGGAGGATTATAGATACTTAGTGATGTGTGCAGAAGTCAGTAAGTATATTAAATGTGTCCTCAATTGTGGCAAAGTAAGGGGTCATTTTGCAATTTTAGGGGCTGGAGCATTGGAGGAAAACTGTGCTTCACTGAGGTGTGCTGTGGGGGTCTGGAGATGGAGTATGGATCACATTTTTAAGAAACATGACTTAACAGGAGGGTAGGGAGCAATGACCACAGGGGGAAGGCAGATTACATTACAGAGAACAGTTGCCTGACTGATCTAGAGAAGTAGGTGGACTATAGCCTGCCAGAAACAAGAGACTATAAAACAGAGCTGTCAGACGGGTGTGGTGGCTCACACCTGTAATCGCAGCACTTGGGGAGACCCAGGCAGGTAGATCACTTGAGGTCAAGAGTTTGAGACCAGCCTGGCCAGCATGGTGAATGAAACCCCATCTCTACTTAAAACTACAAAAATTAGCCAGGCACAGTGGTGCGTGTCTTTAGTCCCAGCTTGGGAGGCTGAGGCAGGAGAATCATTTGAACCCAGGAGGCAGAGGTTGCAGTGAGCAGATATTGCACCACTGCACTTCAGTGTGAGTGACAGAATGAGACTCTGTCTCTAAATAAATAAACAAATACCCCTTCCACAAACAATCCCTTCGTGGAAGCCTCTCTTCTAAACTCCATCTCTCTCTATTCCCTTCCACTCAATGTGGAAGCTGCTTTCCTCTCCTGCATTCCATCTTTCTGGATTTTCTCAGTGTGAGAGTTAGCTGTTTCTTTCTCTCCCCTTCTTCTGTTTCTCTCTCTCTCTCTCTCTCTCTCTAAATAAATCACTTTATACAAACAAAAAATAAATAAATAAATAAAACAGAGCTGTCTAGACAGCCTCAGATTTCAATCTTATCAGTCACCTGTATTTCTCACTGCTACTGAACGAGATGTAGAGTCCAGGTAGGATGGTGTGGAATGGCCCAAACTGCTTTCTGGTGAATTAGGTGTGTCCTAGTGATGGCAGGAAAGTGTGGTTTCTCTCTTTGATGAGGTTAGCAATCAAGCCTTAGACATAATCCTAAGAAAAATGGTAGATAGCACAGGCCCATTTTTATTCAAAAGTTAGTAGCTCCAGATAGTGGTTTTGTCTTGTAAATGGAAATAATATAATTTGGAAACAGCTTAAAGACAGCCATTTCCATTGAAAAGTAGTTTATTTGTTCTTAACTGACAATTTGTTGCAGAACTCAAGCCAATTAAGATAACATTCGATGATAAATTGAAGAAATTAGTTTGTCATTACTCTGTTTTATCTGTCTGCTTTTATGTTTTCTAAACCATTCAAGAAAACGTGGGCAAAGGAAAAAATGTGAAAGCAGGCTCATTTTGGTGCTGTTAACAAAAACTTTAGGAACAGAATTGAAGTTATTAGAAAATAAATTATTTCGATAATTTTATGATCATTCAGTTCTGCAATCTTTAGCATTGAGTTCTAGCCATTAACAATATTTTAAGGAACTTGGAAGAAAAAAGTCACATTGCCTGAGTTTTACATTATTCTGGCTGTTAGATTAATATCTGCTTCTTAGAGTAATTCAGAACAACAGAATTCCTTTATAACATTTTCTCATTATTTCCTTTTAGACTTTGATTAATTACTATTGTCAAGAGAGGTATTTCCATCATGTGTTACTGGTTGCCAGTGAAGGAATTAAGAGGTATGGAAGTGACCCAGTCTTCAGGTTTTATCATGCCTATGGCACATTAATGGAAGGTACGTACTAATTATTAAACATGTTTCATCAGTTTTAAATTCTTGCTTTGCACTAAGAACAGTTTTTCATATCACAATCTTGATTTTCAGGTAAAACTCAAGAAGCTCTTCGAGAATTTGAGGCTATTAAAAATAAAGAGGATGTATCACTTTGTTCTCTAATTGCACTGGTATATGCCCATAAAATGAGTCCTAATCCAGGTATGGTATTTAAGTACAATGCTTAGGACAGTTTTCCTATTCAATTCATTTTGATTTTTCTCAATTAAAAAGCCATTCAGTCTGATCACACTGTATTGTATATTGTCTGTAGATACAATTTATACATGTGTTTATCTTCCTGACAAGGGTATAAATTCATCAGGCACAATAAATATGTCTTATATTACTTTCGTGTTCCTTATATCCTATGGTAGAGGTTTCAGTAGTACATAGGGATTTTTTTTAGTTAACTTAAAGGGGAATGTATTTTAGTAATTGTCATACAAAAAAAAGGCAGCCAAAAAAACAGGTACCGTATATACCTAAATTGTCCTGCAGCAGCTAAGTTTACAACTTATGTGCAAGTATACAGCCAATGTGGTTTATTTCTTCTGTATATTAAGCTTCTTCAGAGCCTTTAAACCCTTTATGAGGGCTAGCTCTTGGAAGATATTCAGTAAATTTTTATGTAGTAGTAGGTTGACTAGATCATGACTAGATTACAGAAGAAACTTTATACCTAAACCAGCAATTAAAGTTGTGTAAACTGCTGGGCGCAGTGGCTGAAGCCAGTAATCTCAGGAATTTGGGAGGCTGAGGTGAAGTGCTTGAGCCCAAGAGTTTGAAGCCAGCCTGGGCAACATAGACACCCATCTCTAAAAAAAAAGAAAATAAAAAATGAAGTTGTGTGAACTGTCTTAAGTACAGTTAACTTAATGGTGAAGGCAGAGAGTATCCAAATTATCTGTAATAAAGGAGAAGTGGTGTTATACTCTTACATATATATCCAGTAACAGCTAATAGGATTGTAATATAGATTGTGTTTCAAATAATTAGATAATAAACAAAGGTCATGGACTGCTTCCTTGAATATTAGAAGAGACTTTTTTTTAAAACCAACCATGACATACCTCCTTCATGCACAAATCAATACAATATTTAAAACGTGTAAATATGTGTTTCTATTGAATAATATAAATGAAACAAATGAGTTTTTAATTACTTGAAGTTGATATGCACTATTGAACTGTAAGAGTAGGCTGAGAGGGCTTTGTGAAAGTTTGGAACTTCATCTGATCTTTGAAGGACAGGTAGAATTTGAATATGAAGAGTGTCCACCAGAGAGAGGAGAAATGGATAGGCAAATACATGGGAGTGGCTCAGGATTAGGCTCTTGTGTGGATCATTAGTACATAGGGATTTTTTTCTCCATGCTCCAGGTGGAGTCTGTTTAGCTAGAACAGAGAATTTTCATGGGAGAGCTGCAGTCAGTAAGTTTAAATAAAAGAAATTAGTTCAAAATAATTTCTTTTCAGAATCAAGTTTTTATTTAATTGGTTATTCTTACCAGTGTTGATTCTGTTGGAAACTGATTTCCAGGACACTGATGGAGTCAGAAATACTGTTCAGAGGCATCTTAGTGCTAACTCTGCTTTGCACCAAAAATGAAGCTGAATGGACTTGAGCTGTAGTGTGGGCCCAGATGTCTGTAAATACTGCCTAGGAAAGTCGTAGATTGTTAGTGTACATTCTTCCAGAATGCTGATGTAAGCCCTGCTTATAAAAAGGCTGAAATCTGGCAACAGCTTTATTCAGACAGTATTACAGCTGATTGATACCTCATTAGGGACATGATAGAAATCTGAGTAGGAAAGATTTCCTGTACAATGACTGCTCCTGCCCTGATTTTTTTTTTTTTCCTGTTTTTGTAGAATGGCTATTTAATGAACACTTTTGAAGGGATTGGAGGGGTGGGGAGTTGGGAGAGAAGAAACGGGTCTTCTTGCTAAGCAATCTGTAGACTTAGAGAAGCAGCTTTGTTTCCTTAACTCATTAGATTATACCTTGTTAATTCCACATTTAAATTTATATCATTAGAGTTGAAAGGAAGAGTCACATACCTTTCTCTGTGATAGACATTCCAGAAAGATAGAACTGTTAGAATCACAGGCCTCAACGTACGTTTTTTTCTTCCTCATTGCATGGCTGATTTTGATTCTAATTCCATCCAGGATGTGGGTATGATTGACTTTTGTGTCCTAAGCAGATACTCATATATAGAGAGAGTAAATAGATTTAATGTAAGTGAATAGCATTATCTATTTAGGGAAGCAGTCAATATTAAACTATATAAGTAACAGCAATTATGCTATCTTTTTCTAACCCATCACGATAGCTGTCATGTTTATATATTTTACAATTGTATTTAAGAAGTATTAATACTTTGAGTGCTAATATTGGAACTGTTCCTAACAATTGTGGTTAGAACCATTATACATTTTTATAAATCTTATTATTAAAAAAATAGCATATATCCTTTCCATATACAGATTTTTTTTTTTTTTGAGATGGAGTCTCCTCTTTTGCCCAGGCTGGAATGCAGTGGTGTGATTTTAGCTCACTGCAACCTCCACCTCCTGGGTTCAAGGAATTCTCCCTGCCTCCGCCTCCCACATAGCTGGGATTAGGCACCCACCACCATGCCTGTCTAATTTTTTTGTATTTTTAGATTGGGTTTCAGCATGTTGGCCAGGCTGGCCTCAAACTCCTGACTTCAGGTGATCTGCCCACCTCGGCCTCCCAAAGTGCTGAGATTACAGGTGTGAACCCCTGTGCCTGGCCAGATACAGCTTTTTTAGTGAGTTTGATGAACTGAATTTAAAATTTTATTCAGTTCTAATTAATTTACTTTTTAAACTTAAATGTGATACTTGATTCAGTTATCAGAAAACTTACATTTGGAATAACTTGAGTCTAAACCTCTGCTTTCAGACAGAAGTTTTATGAAATCTAAGTACAAATCAAGTATTTCTGAATACAATCTAGCATCTTAATTCAGATGTGCTCTTAGTATGAAATACCAGATTTCACAATTAGTAAGAAAAAAGAATCCAAAACATCTCATTTTTATATCGATGATGCATTGAAATTATATCTTAGATATATTGGGTTAAATAAAACATTAAGATTAATTTTACATGTTTCTTTCTATTTCTTTGATAGGGCTACTAGAGAATTTTAAGTTATCTATAAGGCTTGCATTTTATTTCTGTTAGTACCGCTATAGAGAGAAGTAAATTATTTGCCTTGTTAATCATCTGACCGATTATAAATACCTGATCCAGAATTTAATTTTTATTTAATATCATTTTCCCCTCCCAGATAGAGAAGCTATTCTGGAATCAGATGCCCGAGTGAAGGAGCAACGTAAAGGAGCTGGAGAGAAAGCCTTATACCATGCAGGCTTATTTTTATGGCACGTTGGTCGCCATGATAAAGCGAGAGAATATATTGACAGAATGATCAAAATGTCAGATGGGAGTAAACAGGTAGCTATTTTTCTGATTTTAAGATAATAAATTAAAAGACGCTTATGTTATTGATATGTCCAGTAGTATCTGTGATTTAGTTATTTGTTATTGTCCACTCTATTGCCACTTTATAAATAACAGCTTTATTTTAACCCATTTATGATTATCAAGTGGTTAATAGTGTATTTATTGTAGAATAGGGATTCTCTAAGGTTAGTTTTATGCTGCTAACTCTCCCTGGTTCCTTCTCTCTGTTTTTCTCTTTCTTTTTCTCTCCCTTTTCCTTCCCTCCCTCCATATTTTATTCTTTCCTTTCCTCCCTCTCTTCTTACAGAACAGCTCTGGATACAAGACACCATTATCTGTATGGTTAATAATGCAAAGGAAAAGAATACCTAAACTTTGCTTTCGTGAATGAATAATCGAGCAGTGGTGTAGAGCATATCCTTGGCTGATATTGTGAGAAAAATGATAGACGATAGGCAAGAGATGTGATTAAGTTGCACAAGAAAATAATAGATAACATTTATTGTTTGCTTACTTTGTGCTAGGCACTATTTTAAATTAAGGAGAGATCGTGTGTGAAGTGTTAAGAGAATGTGAAAGAATTTTTTTGAAGGAAGTAGCATTTGAGCTAAAATCTGAAAGATGAATACAATTTCCACAGGCAAAGATTCTGGAAAAGCAAAGTAGATATTCCCAAAGCGGGAAATAATAGATGGAAATGAGACATGTTACTTCTGGGTACACTGAGATACTCATTTGATGGAACACTGAATACAGACATAACGAGGGTGAAAGAAAAGCTTGGAGAGGTAGATTGAGACAAATTAAAGGATCTTGACAGCTAATTACAAATATTTGCATCTGATTTGACATGCATTGAGAGGCTGTTGAAGACCTTTAATCATGGTACTGATTTTATTAGGGTGCAAATCCAGAAGATTAATATAACAGTGGTTTCTAGAATGAAGTGGCTTGAGGTTAAACTGGAATGAATGCAGCAAAAAGAAAAAGATAGTACTTTCTTGCAGAAGGTTTTGAGGCACTACACTAAAATATTGTACAGTGAGTACAAAGTTCAGAATTTTTAAATACTGACAGGACATGTGAACTGATAATAAATAGTTGGGAAAGATAACAAGTTGTCATATATTAGGATGTCTTTCAGGCTTTAAGCCTAAATAAATTAGAGACCAGTTAACATAATTAGAAAATACATTGGCATAAGAAGCTAATCATAAAGGGAAGTGATATATTTGACTTAAAACATGCTGTATTTCTAGTGCTGGCAGAACAGTCAGATGGATATAGCAGATTAATTTCTGGAAAAATAAAAATTTAGCAAAGGTTTTGGGCTAGAAATATAGGTGGGGAATCATCCACACAGAGACAATAGTTAAAATCATTCAAATAATGGCACTAATTTAGTACGTAGCATTGGTTAAGATTCTTATCTGTGTTTTCAAGTGAAATACAGGGAGATAAATATAGCCTTAGTTAAAGGTTTATAAGTTGGTCAATTAACCTAGTTTTTTTAAATAGAAGGGCACATTACACAGTTTTTTATTTGACCTTAAGCTGAAAAATAACCAGTTTGCATATTCTTTTCAATCATATATGTCTTAAAACCCATGGGCCCACTAACGTGTAAAGATAATATCCATGAGTTATTCAGTTTTTAATTTCTCAGGCCATTCACCTGTCATTTGAAATTCAATGGACTAATCAAAGAGATTAAGAAAATAGTTGCCAGATTATCTGAATCTTTAAGATATGTGAAGCAAGACATTTTCTGTTATTTCATCTTAGTTCATTTAGGCTGTTTGCCCAAAAAGAGACAACAAATTCTCATGTATATTTTGAATTACATGTTTAAGCATTATTAATCATCAATTACTAACAAAATCTCAGAGAAAATAATGGTTTTAACACTAACGAAATATTTGATAAGCATCTTCATTTTAATATTGAGCTCAGTAGTACTGTTAAAGGCTGAAATTTGTAGTATAGTTCCCTAGACACTAGGCTGGCAAGGGTTCAAAAGTGATTTCACTAACAGAATTGTATTGTTCATAACATTATTTGATGCAGTCCTTTTTGCTATTAATTGCCAAAAAATGACATTAGGTTCTTTAATAACATTTATTTCTTTCATTTCTAAAAAAGTGAAAATAGAATTATTTATTTTACAGGGACACATTTTGAAAGCATGGCTTGATATTACCAGAGGAAAAGATGCTTACACTAAAAAAGCACTGAAGTATTTTGAAGAGGGACTCCAAGATGGGAATGATACTTTTGCTCTGCTGGGTAAGGTGAGTTGGAGTTAAGGTAAATAAATCATGCTTCAAATTTTATTCATAATATATTTGAAACCTGACAAAACCAAGTAGCTCAAGAAAGTTGATAATTTCCATGATACTATTGTCGGCTCACAGCTGTAAGGTGGACTTGCATTTGTGCAGCACAATGAGCAATACGCTAGAAAATTGTATTCCCTGCCAAAGTTCCTAGATCGACTGTAACCATTATTATCGTTTTGTTTCATACATTATTTCCTCAGCATTTATTATATGTCTATGTATGTGAGGCATCACTCTAGATATTAGAAACCCTGAGCAAGACAAAACCTCTTGTTTTTATGGCGCCTATATTCTACTGATAGAGACAGACAATAAACAAAATAAGTAAGTAAATTATGTAGTGTATTGGAAGGTGATAAATACAATGGAAAATAAATACAGCAGGAAAAGCTGGAGGGCATGAACTTCCAATTTTACATGAAGTGGTCAGAGAAAGTGACATTTGAGCTAAGACATTTAAGGAGGTGAGGGTTAAAGCCCTGTGGGCATTGGGGAAAGTATTTCAAATAGAGGGGATAAAGAGTTAGACACCTTAAGGAGTATTCAGGAGGCCAAAGTGGGATGAGCCAAGAGAACAGAAGTTAAGGCCTGAGGAAGAAAGGTGGGATGGGGGTTAGGGGGAGTCGTGGGTCTGTTCTGTAAGGCCTTTGGCTTCTACCTTCAATTAGAGAGACAGACAACCAATACAAAGTTTTGAACAGAGAAATAACATGATCGGACATACGTTTTAAGTGATGAGCAATTGATGGAGTCATTGGAACTCAGCGATGGGTGGAAATATTTAAGTAGGACCCTTTCTTCAATCCCTGTTGATGCTTTCTAAATGCCTTAAAAATTGTTTTTATTATTTTTGACTCAGCAAAAAGCAATTAAATTTATGTTAATTTAGGTAAATTTATATGCTTATCTAATAGACAACAGTCTATTAGAAAGGGGAGAATATTCATGTCTTGACTTGCGTTAATGTCCCCATATCACTTTTCCTGTCACTTTGCATGGACAGTGAGCCTATAGAACATAATTGTTCAGACCCACCACCCTCAGGTTTTACCTGATAGCACTGCTATAGCAGTTGGCTGTACATTTTTCTTGATTTCTCTTAAAGAAAAGCTAGTTGATAAAAATGTGCCTCATCATCTCTTTTTAATGTACTAACTATATTTATAGCTTTATTTTTTCTGACTATGAAAGTAATACATGAACATAGTAAAAAAATTTTGTCAGAAAATGCAGTAAAATTTGAATGAGAAAATGAATGTCACTTTGGAAATAACCAGGTACACCATTATGTATAATATCTCCTCATGTCAGTAAATATACAGTTACAAATTTACATCATCATTTTTAATGATGACTTAAAATTTCATTAAATGGATATGCTATAATTTTCTCCTCTAGGTCCATTTGGGATTATTTTATACATAAACAGTTCTGCCATAAATATCATCTATATCCTTCCTCACAAGGAATTATTTCCTTCAGATAATTCATAGAAGTGAAAATGTTGAAGTAGAGGGATTTGTTTGAACTTTATTTTGCTTGTTCTTTTAAATTGCATATTCTTTAACCTGAAAATAATTTATTAAAAAAGACGCAAAATTTCTAAAATTTTCAGATGCTAATTAAAAATTTACTGGAAATATTTTAATCTAAAAAAATAATTTTCTTGTTGTAAATGGGATCATTATTTTATGGTGTTTCTGAGAACATTTTAAAAAATTTTATTCTTTCATCATAGTTTTCAGCTATTTAAAAGTAAATTCTAAAAAACAATAGCTTATATAATTTATTTGTATTATTCTGTGATGTTTTAAAATTTTGTTTTGACAGAAACTTTATTCCTCACAGAAAAGTCAGCAGATATTAAACACTCATACTCTGCCTACTCTGTGTTATGAGAACTTTGATATGAAAGATCATAGTTTTGATATCACTGTTTTTTTTTTCTTCCATTAGGCA
Source organism: Callithrix jacchus (assembly GCF_049354715.1). NCBI lineage: Eukaryota > Metazoa > Chordata > Mammalia > Primates > Cebidae > Callithrix > Callithrix jacchus. Next base: position 63,699,029 of record NC_133507.1, read on the forward strand.
CAATGCCTGGAGATGAGGCAGAATTATTTAGGTGCTTTGGAGACTGTGAACCAGATAATCGTGAACTTTCCGAGCTTCCTTCCTGCTTTTGTTAAGAAAATGAAGTTACAACTAGCCTTGCAGGATTGGGACCAGACAGTTGAGACAGCACAAAGGTTAAGTAATAAAAGATAACACAAGTTGGATTTGGTTATAATTTTGAGAAAACCAAAATCTCTGTGTATTTTTTGTTGTAAGATTTTTTTTTAATCTGATTTTTTTCAAACAGTATGGAACCGAGGAAATACTTAAAATTTGATTCCTGTTCTAAGACAGACACTCTTTTTAGGCAAACAGGCCAATATCCCTGTGGTCATAAAGCTCATATTCAGGTGAGAGGAACCATACTAAGCACACCAAATAAGTATATTCTATAGTATGTTAGAAAGTTTAAGAGCTGTGGGGAAAAGATAAACCAGTAAAGAAATAGGGAGTATTGAGGGGTTCAGTCTTATGAGGTAGTCATGGAAGACTGAGACTTTTAGGAGTAAGCCAAGCAGGTATTTGAGAGAAGACTTTGCAGAAAGAAGGAAAAGCAAACGCAGAGTCCCTGAAGCAGGAGCACATGTCATGTGTTTGAGGAGTGGGGAGGAGTAAGAGAGGTGAGTAGGGTGTGAGGTCACATACAAAGGTTGGGAGGGAGCCCATGCTAGATGGTGAAGGGTCTTGTTGGCCATATAAGGATTTGGGGTTTTCTTCTGAGACACGAGGTCACTGGAGGGTTTTGAGCAGAGGAGTGCAGTAATCTAAATTCTGTTTTAAAGAATCACTTTGCCATGTGCAAAACAGACTGTGGGCAAGCAGGCAAAGGCAAAAAAGCAGGGAGAGCATTTTGAGAGCTGTTTGCCATCATCGAGAAATGCTGGGGGTTAGTATAGTTGTGGTGGAAGTGCTTTGAGAAATGATTGGAATCTAGACCTATAGCATTTTGTTTAGGAAAGTAAGAGAAGGAATAGTTGAAGGTGATTCTAAGGTTTTTGGCCTGAACTACTAGAATAACAACAACAGTGATGATGTTGAACTGTTGTAAAGTGTTCAGAGTGCCTGGCTCATAGGAAGTGCTGTTTATTCCTAGAGTAACCCCAAGAGGAGGCACTATTAGTATTTGTTTCACAGCTGAATGGACTAAGGTACAGAGAGGTTAAGAATTTTCTCCAGAGCCACACAGTTACTTTGTGATGGAGTCAGGATTCAAATGTAGGGTACTCTAGTCCCAAAGTCTGTGCTCTTACATACTGCTTATACTAGAGGATGGAGTTGGCTTCAGCTGGGCAGGAAAATTATGGAAAAAGAAGGTTTCAGGGCAGGTAAGGAGTTTAGCTTTGAACATTATAAGTTTGAAATGCCTATGAGAAGTCAAAGTAGAGATGGATGTATGAGCAGGCAGGTGGATGTCTGAATCTGGAGTTCTGGTGAGAGGTCTAGGTTATAGCTGTATTTTGGAGTCACTGACTCACAGATGTAATTTAAAGCCATAAGACTGAGAATAAATGTATTTGATCACATATCAATACTTTCTGACTAACAGATGAATTCCTGTCACTTAATACTGAAATTACAGAGAAGTAAATTTCATAGCTGATACAAATATACCTTTAAAAGCAGAATGTCTAAATAGAACTTCTCGTGCAAACATTAGCAGGATCCTTTCAAGATACAAATGAAGTAAAGGGGGCTTTGGGTTGGATCAAGGTTTATAGTCTTAGCATCTTTAGAAAAAATGACTTGCAAGCATGTTATTTTTATCCATGTCTGACAAAATATTATTTGCTATCTCAGGGCCTAACGTCTTGGTAGCATCTTTGCTAAGATTGTCTATCATTTATTATGGAGAACTTCAGATTTATGTAAAAGCAGGCAGAATAGCCTCATGAAGTACTCTTACCTGTTTCCTGCCTCTAGCTACCATCACCACATGACTAAACCCCCATTTGCTTCCTGTCTTTAATTTTCAATTTGAAGCATATTAAAAATTCTGCATCATTTTATCTGTAAATATCAAGATGGATTAAAAAAATAACAGAATTCTTTTCCCTCTACAACATAATGACAATATTATTATCACATTAAAAAAGTTAAAAGTAGTTTCTTAATATCAAATATCCCCTGTTCAAATTACCAATATTCTCAAATACTGTTTTTTTTAAAAAATAAATTATTTATTAATCAAGATCCAAATAAGTCCACATGTTGTGATTGGTTTATATCTTTAAAGTCTCAGGTTCCCTACCAGTCTCTGTAAGTTCTGTCCTTCACACTCTCTTTCTCTGTCCCTTCCTGTCTCTCTCCTTTCCCCCCTCTTCCTGTGTTCTTTTCTATTTCCCTGTTTCCCTTCTCTTTTTCTTCTTGCTGTGTTTTTTAAGTTAAAGATACTAGTGTTTTGTCCTGTAGTATTTTCCATGATCTACATTTTGTTGTTTGTCTGCTATGATGTAGTACAACTTGTTGCTTTTCTTGTATTTCCTGTAAGTTGGTAGTTAGATCTAGAGGTTTGGTTAAATTCACATTCAGTTTTGTTGTTTTGGCAATTACTTCATGAGTGGTACTATTGTCTTCCATCACAGTGACAGAATATCTGCTTCTCTCTCTCTTTTTGTGATAGCAGCAGCCATTCATGGTCAATACCTACGTGCTTGGCTCATAGGGATTATAGTAGGGGTACATTTGAATTCTATCGTTCTTTTTTTGGTAGAATACCTATATTAGAAACATTAAGCCAGGTGCGGTGGCTCACGCCTGTAATCCCAGCACTTTGGGAGGCCAAAGCCGGTGGATCATGAGGTCAAGAGATCGAGACCATCCTGGTCAACATGGTGAAACCCCGTCTCCACTAAAAATACAAAACAGTAGCTGGGCGTGGTGGCGCGTGCCTGTAATCCCAGCTACTCAGGAGGCTGAGGCAGGAGAATTGCCTGAACCCAGGAGGTGGAGGTTGCGGTGAACCGAGATCGTGCCATTGCACACCAGCCTGGGTAACAAGAGCAAAACTCTAAAAAAAACAAAAAAGAAATATTGGAATAACTATAAAGAAAAACTTATTTCCTGGTGAGTTACTGAGTGGTGTATTTCTTATAAGAAAAGTACGATAAAATGCTTGAGTCTTTTCATTTATTTCCAGGTTTCAAAAAAAAAATACCAAGAATTGCTTAACATCCTCCAGTGGTAATTGATTGTGGCTTGGGTTTGTTTGTTTTACATGCCATGGATTTAGATGAGTGCTTCTGGACATTTCAGTCATTATAATTACAGTCTTATCTCTGACAATTAGGAGCTTCTTCAAGTTGTTCTTAAGTCCTTTTGACATGATCCTAGTAGTCTTTGATAGTTACTTTGCTATTTAGTATGACAAACTGTCCTGGTTCATTTTGTGTATTACTTCCCCAAGTAGGTATCAGTCATTTGTCCAGGGCAATCTAATGTCTTTTAGTGTGAAATGATATTTAAAGACCACAATTTGGGCACTAGTAATTTTTTGATGTGTATATATCTTTCAAGATTTTTTGTAGACATTGTGTGTGTGTGTGTGTGGTTTCTATATATTTAAAAAATGTATATATATTTTGAGGGTGTTTTGAAAATAAAAAATAAACTCATTATGTACTTTTCAACTTGTTTTTCTCTTTGAGAGTATTTAATAGATATCATTTTATACCTGTTCACATAGATACACCTAATTGTTTTTTAATAGACTGTATTTTTGGGGTAGTTTTACATTCACTGCAAAACTGAACAAAAAGTACAGAGATTTTCCATATATTCCTTGCCCCTACACATAGATAGTCTGCCCAATTATCAACATCTCCCACCAGAGTGGTACGTTTGTTACAGTTGATGAATTTACACCATAGTCACCCATAGCCCATCGTTTATATTACAGTTCACTTTTGGTGTTGTACATTCTAGTGGTTTGGACAAATGTAATCACATGTATCCAGTATTATAGTGTCATACAGAATATTTCTGCTGCTCTAAAAGTTCTCTTTATAGTATATCCCCTATATATCCCTCAATCTCCCCAACTCCTTGGCAACTACTGCTCTTTTTACTGTCTTTATAGTTTGGCCTCTTCCAGAATGTACTATAATATGTAGTCTTTTCAAATTGGTTTCTTTCATTTAGCATAATGCATTATTTAATCTTCTTCCATGTCTCTTCGTGACTTGATAGCTCATTTCTTTTTAGTACTGAATAATATTTCATTGTTTGGATGTACCACAGTTTATCCATTGAAGGACATCTTGATTGCTTTCAAGTTTTGGGATTTATGAATAAAGCTACTATAACCTTGTACAGGTTTTTGTATGGACATCAGTTTCCAACTCCTTTGGATCAAATACCAAGGAACATAATTGCTGAATCATATGGTAAGAGTATATTTAGTTTGGTAAGAAACTGCCAAACTGTCTTCCAAAGATATTGTACCATATTATATTCCCACCAGCAATGCTTGAGAATTTCTCTTGCTTTAAAACATCCTCACCAGCCTTTGACATTGCCAGTGTTTTGGATTTTGGCCATTCCAATAGGTTTGTAGTGGTATCTCATTGTTATTTTAATTTGCATTTCCTTGATTACATGATGTGGGACATTTTTTAATATGCTTATTTACAATCTGTATATCTTGTTTGGTTAAGTGCCTGTTAAGGTCTTTGGCCCATCTTTTAATTGGTTGTTTTCTTATCGTTGGATTTGAATAGTTCTCTGCATATTTTGGAAAACAATCCTTTATCAGATATAGCTTTATCTGATAAATATTTTCTCCTAGTCGTTGGCTTGTCTTTCACAGAGCAGAAGTTTTTAATTTTAATGAAGTCTAGCTTTTCAACTCTTCCTTTCATGAATTATTCCTTTTGTGTTATATTCAAATGTCATCAAACCCTAGGTCATCAGATTTTCTCCTGTATTATCTTCTAGGAATTTTATAGTTGTATGTTTTATAGTTAGGTCTGTGATCTATTTCGGATTAATTTGGGGAAGAAGGTGAAGTCTGTATCTATATCCATGTTTTCCATGTGGATGTCCGGTTTTTCCAGTGCCATTTATTGAAAAGAGTGTTTTTACTCCATTGCATTGTCTTTGCTTTTTGTCAGAGATTCAGAGATCAGTTGACTATCTATGTAGGTCTATTTCTGTGATTTCTACCCTGTTTCATTCATCTGTTTGCTCTTTCAGCAATATCACACTATTTGTCTTGATTACTGAAGCTTTGTGGTAAGTCTTGAGGTCAAGTAATGTCAGACCTGTGACTTTGCTCTTTTCCTTTAATAATACGTTGCTATTCTGGGGTTTTTCGCCACTCTATAAACTGTAGAGTCAGTTTGTCGGTATCCACAAAATAACTTGCTGGGATTTTGATTGCTATTGCATTGAGTTAGTTTATAGATCAAACTGGGAAGAACTAACATCTTATATTGTCTTTGCATCTATGATATGGAATGTCTCTCTCTTTATTTGGTTTTTCTTTGATTTCTTTTATTAGAATTTAAAAACTTTCCTCACAGGGATCTTGTACATTTCTTGTTAGATTTATATGCACCTAAGTATTTCACTGTAAGGAGTGCTAATGTAAATGTTACTGTGTTTTTAATTTCAAATTTTACTTGTTCATTGCTAGTACATAGGAAGGCAATTGATGTTATATATTAACCTCATATTCTACAATCTTGCTATAATCACTTGTTAATTCCAAGAGTTTTTAAAATTGATTCTTTTAGATTTTCTACATAGATGTTCATGTCATCCATGAACATCTATTATTTCTTCCTTTCCCTAATCATTTTAAGACTGCATAGCATTCTATGAATTGAAAACACAAATTGTGTATTTACTCTTTCCCCATTGGCATGCATTTAAGATATTGTATTTGTTAGGGTAGGCTAAGCTGCTAATAAAAATAGATCTAAACTTATAATGATTCAATGTAATAGAAAAATTTTCCCCATATGTAACTGTTTTGGGTAAATGTTACAAGTTTTCAAACAGCTTTCCTCCATACTGATTTTAATGGACCTAGACTCTTTCCATCTTGCAATCTGTCATCTCCTAAGACCTCATAACAGCTGGCAGAAGGGGAAAGATGATCCATCATTCCACTTTTTATAGAAGCCCAGGCCCAGAAATGGCATACATTACTTTATTTCATGTTGACCATGTCTAACTGCAAAGATGTCTAGGGAGTGTTGGCTAGCCACATTCCCAAGCAAATAAGGAGAGAATGGATTTCAGGAGGCAAATTGTGGTCTCTGCCTCAGGTATATAAATTTAAGTTTTTGATAGGCACTGCCAAATTGCTCTCTTAGGAAACTGTACTAGTTTACACTCCTACCAGTAGGCTATTGAATGTTCCCTTACCTTATCCTCACCAATTCTGGCTATTTTCAGTGTGTGTGTTTTTGTTTTTGTTTTTTCAAGCAATCTGAAAGAGAGATATCTTATTTTTATTTTCATTTCTTTTCTTGTGTTGAGATTGAGCAACTTTTCACATGCTAAAGCTATTGTTTTTCTTCAGTATATGACTGGTTCTAAGTGTGCCTTTTTTTTTTTCCAAGTGAGCCTATTCTCTCCTCCGTTTCAGATGGACTCTGATAATTTTTCTAACAAGTTCTCCATCCTTTTTCTCTTTCTTTCTTTCTTCTCTCTCTCTTTCTTTCTTTTTCTTCTTCTTTTCTTTTTTTTTTTTTTTTTTTTTGACAGTCTTGCTCTGTCACCCAGACTGGAGTGCAGTGGTGTGATCTTGGCTCACTGCAACCTCCACTTCCCAGGTTCAAGCAATTCTCATGCTTCAGCCTCCTGAGTAGATGGGATTACAAGGCACCCATCACTATGCCCAGCTAATTTTTTGTATTTTTAATAGAGACAGGGTTTCACGTTATTTCTCTTATAACAGTTTTGTTGGCTCTTTTTTTTTCCTATTGACTGTCATAATCAGTTTACAAAGTAAAGAAAAAAAAAAGAAACTATAGAAAATTTTGGTTTCCATTGCATTACACTTGTAGTCATTTATGGGGAAAAAAAATTTTCTTAACCAAAACTGAGCATCATTATATCAGGTAGCTATTGGTGTATAGCAAACAACCACAAATGTCAGGACACGTAATAGTAAGTATTCTTTCCTCACATTTGTGTGGGTCATCGAGGGTCTGCTGATCTCAAGCAAGGCTTGCCTGGGGCCCTGCTTCAGTTCAGATCCAACTGGGTGAGTGTGGCACATCGTTGCAGTTTGGGCTCTTGTCATCTCCAAGAGTGTTTTCCCCTGGACTCATGAAAAGAAGCTGCTGCTACTCAGAAAAAAATCATTCTTATAGTGATAGCAGGTGCAAGAGAACAAGCAGAAATATGCATTGCCTCTGAAATTTAGGCCAGTACACTGCTATTCCTGCCCACATTCCATTTGTAAATATAAGAAAAATGTCCAAGTCCCTAGTCAAGGAGCAGTAGAGTACACTCCAACTTTTGTAGTTAGTTTCATGGCCGAAGACACATACTCAGGGAGGGTTGAAAAACTTGAACCAGTAATTGAGTGTACTGTATCATCCATGATAAGAAGCCTAGGGTGTTACCTTTTTGGTTCAGTTCTTCTTTAAAATGTCCCTGAATACAGTTTCATGGGAATTTTATAGCTTTTACGTATTTCTTAAGTTTATGCTTGTTATTTTTTTCTTTTTGGTTTTTGTTTCATTTATTAATAGGTTTTTTTTTTTATTGCATTTTAGGTTTTGGGGTACATGTGCAGAGCATGCAATACAGTTGCATAGGTACACACAGGGCAGTGTGTTTTGTTTGCTTTCTCCCCTTCACCCACATTTGGTATTTCTCCCCTGGCAATCCCTCCCCACCTCCCCCTCCCACTGGCCCTTCCCTTTCCCCCCATAGACCCCAGTGTTTAGTACTCCCCTCTCTGTGTCCATGTGTTCTCATTTTTCATCACCCGCCTATGAGTGAGAATATGCGGTGTTTCATTTTCTGTTCTTGTGTCAGTTTGCTGAGAATGATGTTCTCCAGATTCATCCATGTCCCTACAAACGACACGAACTCATCATTTCTGATTGCTGCATAATATTCCATGGTGTATATGTGCCACATTTTCCCAATCCAGTCTATCATCGATGGGCATTTGGGTTGATTCCAGGTCTTTGCTATTGTAAACAGTGCTGCAATGAACATTCGTGTGCATGTGTCCTTGTAGTAGAACGATTTATAGTCCTTTGGATATATACCCAGTAATGGGATTGCTGGGTCAAATGGGATTTCTATTTCTAAGGCCTTGAGGAATCGCCACACCGTCTTCCACAATGGTTGGACTAATTTACACTCCCTCCAACAGTGTAAAAGTGTTCCTTTTTCTCCACATCCTCACCAGCATCTGTTGTCTCCAGATTTTTTAATGATCGCCATTCTGACTGGCGTGAGATGGTATCTCAATGTGGTTTTGATTTGCATCTCTCTGATGACCAGTGACGATGAGCATTTTTTCATATGATTGTTGGCTTTATTCATAGGATTTTTTAACGTAACATTTCTCATTTGTTTTTATCACATAGGAATCTGTTGCTGTGAGTAACATTAGTAGGTGTTGTAATGTTCTACTTAGGTTTGCATTCCTGGAATTCCTATAAAAGATCAACCTGTTAAGGTGAATTATTCTTTTACTATACTGTTATATATAGTTAGCTAATACTTTATATAGGATTGCTACAAGATTTAATGAGACTAGTACAACCTATTCATATCTTTTAAAAATATATTAAAAATCAAATTCCAGAGACTTTTTCTTGTTTAAATAATAAAGTTGATAATTTTCACAAAGCAGATGACATTTTACCAATGAAAATTACTTATTTGAACAGTGGAATAATGAGGCAAGCAAACCAACTTTTCATGCCCTCAAATAAAAGAAAATGTATAAAGTTGTTTCAACATTAACTGAAATGTTTTCCTGCAGGTTGCTGCTCCAAGATAGCCAAAATGTGGAAGCACTGAGAATGCAGGCACTCTACTATGTGTGTAGGGAGGGGGATATAGAGAAGGTAAGTGGCATTGTATTATTTAAGTGTCTTATATTTAAAAGTATATTTCATTACACTTACACATGTGTGTACATGTGCATATACATTAAAGCCTTGAAGTTCTCTTTTAGAATGTATATCATGGTAGCTTTTAGTTGATAACTAGACTATTCCTTAACAAGGAGGTCAGCTTCTGAAACCTATTTGTAAAGCAAAAATATTACACAGTTAAAATTACCCTTGAAGATCCCTTAAGTCATTAATCACAGGATATATGGTTTCCTATATGAAACTCTTGTGTAGTAATATATATGATTAATGTAACCAGTGACACTAGATATTAAAAAGTATGTATGCAAAATGTAATTTATAGTATATTTACAATTTAACTGAATTTGCAAAAGTTAAATGGGCTTAGGATAAAATCCCATTGTACCTTATAATAAAGTACATCTGTTTCTGTAGTAGTAAACACATTGACTGTAGATTTGATCATGGAGTGCTAAACCGTAATCTGAAAGAAATAGTATAACATGTAGTAGATTTGCATTGTGTTTAGTGTGGTTGAATTGGTTAATGTGACAGTGCCTAATAGATGCTTCAGTAAACACTAGGAGAATCTTAGTAGGGGTAAATCTTCAGTAAATTTTCCAGGCATTGAAATTACTAACTCTAAGCACTGTAATGATTTTTCTATTCTAAAAAATATTTTGACTAGAAACTAGTCTATATAGGCAATTCAAGGATTGATCTCATATGATCATAAATACATTATTATTTGTATCTCATTTGTGGCATGAATTAACTATTGGAGGGGGAGCTGGGCATGTACAGTTAATGGAATATTAATGGGCGTCTTTACCTATTCAAAGGTTTTCATTCAATAGCAAGTATTAAAGAAACACATCTGAAATGTATTTGTAATTATTGAGTTTGTTAGAACCTGAAATATGTTGTATAATGCATAATCAACCATTGGAGGAGGAAGAATCTATAAAAGAAAATGTCTTTTAAAATATTAGTTGTGTTGTACTTTGTTAGTGTATACGTGCATGTATTAAGTTGCTTTTTCTTAGTGTATTTTAAAATTAATACCAGTCACTTTTGTTTTAGGCTTCCACTAAGCTAGAAAACCTGGGAAATGCGTTGGATGCCATGGAACCACAGAATGCTCAACTTTTCTATAACATTACCCTCGCCTTCAGCAGAACTGTGAGAGCGCCTACCATGTTCCAAAGCTCTGTTATCCACAGTAGAGGACATAAAATAAGTGGAAAAGGTGGAGGCAGGGAAGAGCACATGGCCTCGAGTACAAATATGTATTTAAATATATGGTATATTCCTAAGAATGGCAGTTCAGAGGAGATGTGGTTTCTAACTATAAGAAGCCTTGATGGAGGCTTCATGGAGGAAATGCCACATATTGATCGTTTAAGCGTAGCGAAGCGCCTTCCAGGCAAAGGAAATAGAAGGTGGTTTATTTTCATTAGAGCATAAGATTTATGACCAGGATTGCTCTTAGCTTTTATTTTTTAAAACTCTTTTTTAAAAAAAGTTTAAAAATGTATAAAAGACCATTTTGGTGGAGGAAACAAACGGTTGGTATCTTTTTTTTTTTTTGACATTAGGAAAGAAATGTTTTTATTATAAGCTCTCAGTAAAAGGAAGGTAATCAAGAATAAAATAGAAAAATACAGTAGAATCTTGAAATCAATATAGGAAATGAGAATATTGAAAAGGTAATTAAACTAGCAAAAAATAGGGGAAAAGATACACATAAGAAGGTTAAAATAATAAGCAAGCATAAAGTTGAAAGAAAAATATCAAGGATATTATTAAGTGACATGAATATACTGAATTTTTCTTATTTAAAAACAAAGATATCGGATTGTGTAAACTTTGGAGGAAGAAAACTCCCTGCTATAATCAAAGTTTGAATTAAGAAGCGTATTTACCTTTTTAGCTTACCATATTGCTAGGCACATTATTTTTATTAGTTTTTTACTAAGTTTATAAAAATTATAAGTTGGTTCAAACATTTGAATAAGTATTTTACTCTTAAAAGTCTTGTCTTGAAAAGTTACTTACTTATTCTAATAACACTGCTATTTCTTGAAATTTTTTCAAGAAGATTCTGAGGCACCATCTTTTAAAATATTCTCATTGGTGACACAACTCGTGTTTAGAGAGAAAACAGATCCTAGTCCTAGTTATTATTCAATAAGAAAAAAAACCATACATATGTTATATAGACACACTCACACACATACAAACGTAGCCTTAAAGTAATGGTTTTCTTGTTCAATCTGTAACATAATCATGGAACAGCTTGGAAAAGAAGTTCAAAAAATTATGTTTGTGCAGTGACATCATAAGAAGTATACTTTTCATACCGGTTATTTTGTAAAAGCACCCTATTAGGATATATAAGTTCTGATAGAATATAAACTCTTTCTTGATGCAGTCTAGATAGTTAATAGTAAAGTTTTATTTTTCCTTAATTATTAATATTTTTCTTTTTTTGCCACTCCTGTGAAGTACAAATAATATATATATTTAGAAAAAATAATCTTTCAGTCTCAGTAGAAATGTTTGACTTTGAAATCATACGTAATTTATTTTTTCTTTTTAGTGTGGACGTAGTCAACTCATTCTTCAAAAAATTCAAACGTTACTTGAGAGAGCTTTTAGTTTAAACCCTCAGCGGTCAGAATTTGCTACAGAACTTGGATACCAAATGATTTTACAAGGAACAGTTAAAGAGGCACTGAAGTGGTATAAGACCGCCATGACACTTGATGAGACTAGTGTGCCTGCACTAGTTGGTATGACAACTGTTTTCTTAAATATTTATAACATAGATACAAGTAGTAATTGCTTTTAACTTGCCATTAAAGAAGTACAAATGTATTTTGTTGTTTTCTAAACTTAAATTGTTCTCTACTACCCACACTAGAAAAAATCATATGTCTTTTAAAATAAAATTTTTAATTCACAAATAATATCTTGAGAGAATAGATTTTTACAAGGTGATTCCTATAAATTATGAATTCTTCAGTAAGTGATTTTATAAAGTTCAAGGCTACCCGCTTTATTTACTTTCACTCTTCATTTTCTTTCTGTTGTTTTTAATCTAAAACTTTGAAGTATTGTGATGGGGTTAAGCCTGTTTTATTAATGTTATGTTAGCTTGAAGAGTGCATGCCTAAATTGGTGTGGACTTTAACTGTCTGTCTTCTGTTTGATTTCAGGATTTATCCAGTGTCAATTAATAGAAGGACAATTACAAGATGCAGATCAGCAGCTAGAATTTTTAAATGAAATTCAGCAGTCCATTGGAAAATCTGCGGTACAGTATTTTATTTTATCAGATGGCAGATGCTAGCTGTTTATAAAATACGAAATTTTAAATCAGTCTTACTGTTTTGTAATGGCTGGAAAGCACTAGTGTACACTAATTTTAATATGTAATTGTGTTTATTAATTTGCCTCCATATAAAACCAAACTCTATTCTTCTGAATGATTCTAAAATCTATTCAAGCTGATACTTAAATTTGAACAAATAATTGCCTATCAGTAGCACATTAAATGCATTTGAAATCTAAGCAGAAATAAATGGCTTTATAACTAAATGGAATAATTTATTAAAACTACTTATTTTCTAGGAATTAATCTATTTACGTGCCGTTCTTGCCATGAAGAAAAATAAGCGACAAGAAGAAGTTATTAATATTTTAAATGATGTCCTGGACACGCATTTTTCACAGTTAGAAGGTTTACCTCTAGGCATACAATACTTTGAAAAGCTAAATCCTGATTTCTTGTTAGAAATTGTTACGGAATATCTGAGCTTCTGTCCAATGCAAGTAAGTAATTATGGGACTTATTTTCAAGGATGCATTTACATGATGTTTTATGAAAGAACTTAAAAAGTTTTCTTTGATGCATTAGACTATATAAGCATATTAAAATGGCAATATTTGTATCTATGTTAGTTGAAATCCCTTTTAATCGGACTATTTTTAATAACGATTGTTGTCAACTACTGAAAGTATTGGTTTGCAAATATTCATTTGTATTTCATAAAATCTTAAAATCTTCACTTTAAAGAGATATTAAAAGTTATCTAATTCAGGCACCTATCTTATATTTGCATCCAGTCTGTAACATCACCATCAAGTGCCTATCCCATGTCTGGGGAGACTCATAAATGAAGTTCTTATAACTATGATTGTTAGCCTGTGTTTCCTGTGTTAAATCAAATTCTGCTTTGTGTTTAAAAAAAAAAAAAGGACCATTTACTTTCCCTCCTGCTCTCTAAAGTGACATAGAGCAAGTCTAGTTGCTTAGAGCAAGGATCATTCCTCATTCATGAAACAAATCTTCAGGTATTGGCAATTAGTTTTCATGTTCTGCTAAACAACTCCAGGTTTCCAGCCATTTATTTTTTTATATGACATAGTTTTGAGAATTCTGGCTGCTTTATTTTTTCTGTGCCTCTCATTAAGCTCATTATTCCAAATGTGGATTTGACCTGCAAGAACTAGAGTAGACCTTTTCCTCCCTTATTCTGTAAGTCCTTCCAACTTTCTTTTTATAAATCATATTACATTAATGACCTCTATTGAATTAAGAATCAATCAAAAACTTTTGGTCTGTTACTTGTTGTACCCTTGGACTGTGAAAATTTTACCTTTTCAGATTCATCTCATAAATCCATATTATATTCTTTTCGAATCATGATTGTTACCTATTTTAGATGGATCCTTACTGTCGTCTATCATCTGCTTTATCTGGCTCTGAGATAACTATTACCATAATGTTCTCCTCCAAGCGTTAACAGTTTTGAGTAGAGCTGAAGCTGGAACCCTATGTTGCACTACCAGAGAGTTCTTTCCAAATTGATGTGGATTTATTGGCCAGCACTCTTATTATAGATAGTAAGCAGATACAGATATCCTAACTTTATTATATTCAGCTCACATTCAACACAGGGATATCAGCGTGGGCACTATCAAACACTCCATTGCTAGAAGCAAACTTCTTAGCATTCTCCCTGATCTACAGCTTCAGTAACTGTGTTAACATGGGGAATAAGGAAAATGACCTTCCCTTTGGGAACAGCCTTTCAATTATTTTCTAGGCTTTCATTACTATTTATTTTTTAAAATAAACACTCATAGAATTGTACCTCGAATTGACCTCAGACTCCCCAGTCATGATCCATTTACACTTGCTTGGAAGTTGGAATACATTTTTTTCAGTATTAATCTAGTATTCAGGATTCATTCTACAAATATTTATATGAGTACCTAGCACTCTACTTGGAGCTGGGGAAATACCCATTTAAAACAAACTACATTTTTTTCCCCTGAGCTGTATATTCCAACAAAAGGAGACAGATACTATAATTAAGTCAATTATATACTATGATTAGAAAATGACAAGAGAAAAATAATGAAACATGATGGGGTGATGGTGATTTTTAGATACATTGGTCAGGATAGGCCTCATGAAGAGGATGAGATCTGAACAAAGACTTGAAAGGGAACATGTTTTAGGCTTCTCTAGAGGGACAGATCACATGATTATAAGGTCCCACAATAGGCTGTCTGCAAGGTGAGGAGCAAAGAAGCCAGTCCGAGTCCCAAAGCTGAAGAAGTTGGAATCCAGTGTTTGAGGGCAGGAGGCATCCAGCCTGAGAGAAAGATGCAGGCTGGGAGACTAAGCCAGTCTAGTCTTTTCATGTTTTTCTGCCTGCTTTGTGTTCTGGCCATGCTGGCAGCTGATTAGATGATACCCACCCAAATTAAGGGTGGGTCTGCCTTTCTTAGCCCACTGACTCAAATGTTAATATCCTTTGGTAGCATCCTCACACTCATCCTCACAGAAACAGCCAGGATCAAGACTTTACATCCTTCAGTATAACCAAGTTGACAGCATTAACCATCACAGAACATATGAAAATATCGTAGAGTGTTTCAGACAATGGGAGCAGCTGGTTCAGTAGCCCAAAGGGACACAGGGAGATAAATGTGGCTGGGGCAGGGTGAGGAGGTGGAGAGTAGTCAGAGATGAGGTTATCCCACAGGAGACCAGTCTTCATAGGGCCACAGTGGTTGTTATAACTCCTTTGGCTTAATTCTGAGTACAACAAGGAGTCAACAGAGGGCTTCCAGCATGATCCAAGTCAACATTTTAACTCAGTGTTTTAATGGATTTCTCTGTAAGATGTCCTGAGAATTAACTGTAGACAGAACAAGAAATAATGCATTAAGTGGTAGTTGGGTCTCTAGTTCAACAAGACATCCTATTTTCCTTTACCAGGAAATTCTGTTTTCCTTTACCAGCATGTTAGAAAGTGATTAGCACGTGTGATATTGTTTTCATAGGTAAATACCAGAAAGGCAGAATTGTCTCCTCAGTTCTGTTCCTACTTTCTTGACCCTTTTATAGACATAGTTTTGTTTAGAATTTTAATTAAACAAATAATATCTTAAAGATTATCTGATAACTATTTTTTCTATGATTGCACATTGAAATTGTTCACAGTAAAAATAATGGTTGTTCTCAATAACTCATATTTAGCAGGTGACAGAGAACACTATCAGAACCTCACCACCATTTACACTTACACTATTTTTAGGCTGAAAAAAGATACATATTTTTAAACTGTTTGTTCTGTATCTGCTGCTATGCAAAGAAGCATAAAAATATGATCTTCAAGACACATAAAAACCCTCAGGCCTGTAAAAGAAGCAAAACTAAATATGAAAATACCAGTAGAACTGAATAAGTATTAAACAGTGCTAAATTTTATTATGTAGATTACATGTGAAGAATTTAAAGAGGTTGAAGTATTCTAGGCAATAGTAGTCATACTCTGATTATCTTTTTGAGCTTATATATTGTGTGTGTCAAAAATAAGTAAGTTGTAGCACTTTCTTGTTGGTAATAATGGCTCATTATAGGAGTGATTTTCTATAAGAGGGCACAGTCCAGTTAAAGATCTTTATGTGTCGGGGTCGAGGGGTGGAGAGGATAATCCTCATATAAAGACACAGGCTTAGTAAGGCAAAGGAGGAGGAATGAACATTTTATATTTAAATTCTGATATCACATTAATAAATTGTGATTGGATGACCATTGGATAAAGATTGGTTTGGTAGACAGCCATTATAAGAATAAGATCTTCATTAATAAGACAGCCATTATAAGGATAAGATTCTTTTCACTGTGAAAAGAATAAAGCAGTATTCTAGTATCAATTTAATTATCATACTCACTATTAATAGAAAGGACAACTTTGACGCTCTAAACCACGCCAGGCAGAAGAGTGGGGAATGTAAAATGTAAAATGAGACATTTAGTTTAGCATAGTGAGTGTTCTACCTTCTGTTTACCTTTGGGGGAAAATTTGAATTGTTTAACAACAGGCTTTTCAGTACTCTAGGGGATAATGAAAGTAATTGAATTGAGCAAATCACAAGGCAGATCTAGAATTTGAACACTTTACTGCCTTGACTCTGTCAGTTCTAGCAAGAAACTCTCTTAGTTATCTTTCCTTTAACATATATTTCTCTGATAAAACTTTTGAACACATATACTCACTTGATATGTTATCAATTTAGTAATTGTATACTAGTTGCATAATTATTTTGCTGAACCAGAGCCCTTATTTGCATTGTCTGTTCATAGATTCCAGGGAAATAAACTGGTTAAGTCATAGTAAAGGTATTATGAAATAAGTGAAATCAAAGGCATTTTAGAAAAATGTGTATAGTTTTGTTAGGTATACTAAAATTAATGTATGTTTGTTTTTAGCTAAATACTATTTTACACTTATAAAATGATGTGCTGATTTCTTTTGTTTAGCCTGCAAGTCCTGGGCAACCTCTTTGTCCACTTCTCAGGCGTTGTGTCTCAGTCCTGGAGATTGTAGTAAGAACCGTACCAGGTCTTCTGCAAACTGTCTTCCTCATAGCAAAAGTGAAATATTTGTCAGGTAGAGTATACTTCAAAAACTTTTAACCTTTTTATTCTGATGTTGATAAAAACAAGTATAAATAAGCACTCTATATATGGAGAATAGTCACATAAAATGTTCATTTTGTATATGCATAGTTAAGTAATTCTAATTTAAAATAGAATTGCATAACTTATTGTTTAATCCTTTAAAAATTACTATAAACTTTTGTGGCTTGCTGGTAAAATGCAATTGTACCATTTAAAAAAAAAGTCTGTCAGAAATTACTGGAGAATGGCAATGTGAATTTACAGTCATTAATCCATAGTTATGTTCTTAATGGCAACATTTGCCAAGTGCAACATTTGCCAGATTTCAGGCCCTACTGAAAAGTACTGAGTAATTCGTTTAGTTTCTGTTAATGGTTATGTATAGCTTAAAATAAAATCAACTCAGTTATAACCTTAGTTTTCTAAGACACAGACAAATACATGATTTTACACATAAAAATAGACCATCATGGCTGGGCACAGTGGCTCACACCAGTAATCCCAGCACTTTGGGAGGCCAAAGCTAGCAGATTACTTAAGCCTGCGAATTCATGACAAGCCTGAGCAAAATGGCGAAACCCCATCTCTACAAAAAAAATACAAAATTAGCTGGGCTTGGTGGCATGTGCCTATAGTCCCAGCTACTCAGGAGGCTGAAATGGGAGAATCACCTGAGCCCAGGGAGGTTGAGGCTGCAGTGAGCCGGAATCACACCACTTCACTGCAGCCTGGGCAACAGGAGTGAGACCCTGTTTCAAAAAAAAGGACCATCGTATCATGCTTGTCTGTATGTACCTTTGCCAACGGAATGCTATAAAAGTAAATAAAGTTTGTAAAACTGTAAGAGCAGAAACCAACTTAAAGGTATTTTCACAAGTAGTTATGACCCATATTATGATGGAGTGATGAGATTGCCTTTACTGCTTCTTTGGACCTCTGTTTTCTTTATTTTTTATTTCAATTTTTTATTTATGTTGGGTACAAACACTTTTTGGTTACATGGATGAATTGTATAGTGCCAAAGTCTAAAATTTTAGTGTATTCATCACCTAAGTAGTGTACATTATACCCAGTATGAAGCTTTCTATCCCACACTCTCATCCCATCCTCTTTCTTCTAAGTCTCCAAAGTTTACTATATCACTCTGCCTTTATACCCATAGGGATGGGACATAGGGATGGGACATAGGGTATTTGGTTTTCCATTCCTGAGTTACTTCATTTAGAGTAATGGCCTCCAGTTCCATCTAAATTGCTATAAAACACATTATTTCATTCTTTTTTTTACAGCTGAGTAGTATTTTTTTTTGGAGACAGAGTCTTGCTCTGTCACCCAGGCTGGAGTACAATGGTGCGATCTCGGCCCACTGCAACCTCCACCTCCCAGGTTCAAGCAATTCTCCTGCCTCAGCCTCCTGAGTAGCTGGGATTACAGGTGTGTGCCACCACGCTTAGCTGATTTTTGTATTTTTAGTACAAACAAGGTTTCACCATGTTGATCAGGTTGGTCTCGAACTCCTGACCTCGTGATCACCTGCCTCGGCCTCCCAAAGTGCTGGGATTACAGGTGTGAACCACCGCGCCGGCTAGCTGTACAGTATTCAGTGGTGTATATATACTGCAATTTCTTTATCCACTCATCGGTTGATGGGCACTTAGGTTGGTTCCTTATCTTTGCAACTATGAATTGTACTGCAATAAACATATATGTGCAGGTGACTTTTCGATATAATAACTTCTTTTCCTTTGGGTAGATATCCAGTAATGGGATTGCTGGATTGAATGGTAAATCTACTTTTAGTTCTTTGAGAAATCTTCATGCTACTTTCCAAAGAGATTGTATTAATTTAAATTCCCACCAGCAGTGTGTAAGTGTTCCATTTCACCACATCCATGCCAATGTCTTTTTTTTTTTTTTTTGACTTTTTAATAGCGGCTATTCTGGCTGTGGTAAGGAGGTACCTAACTGTAGTTTTAATTTACATTTCCCTCATGATCAGTGATGTTGAGTATTTTTTAATGTTTCTTGGCCGCTTGTATCTTTTTTTGAGAAGCGTTTATTCATGTCATTTGCCCACTTTTTAAAGGGATTTTTTTTTTCTTTATGATTAGTTTGGATTCCTTATAGATTGTGAAAATTATGGACTTCTGTTTTAACTGTTAAGAAAAATGTAGATGTTGATGCTAGAGGCTTGTTGTACCTCTAAAATATTTCAGTTGTAAGAAGTGACACTAATACTTTCTGATTGAATTGTACTATTAAGCCACGTGATATTTCAACTTTTCTCCCAATTAGAAGGGATATCACCTACTAAATAATTAGACTGGGACTTTGATTCCTGTAATTAATTTATTAAGTATTTATTATATGTTATGAAAATTTATATGAACAAGTCACAATCTAGAAATACTTAATTGTTAAAGTCTCTAGTAATGAAAATTTCTTATATTAACCCCATTTTTAAGAACAGCCTTATATAAGAATGATACAGTGGACTTCGGGGAGTCAGAGAAAAGGGTGGGAGGAGAGTAAGGGAGGGATAAAAGACTATACACTGGGTACAGTGCTTGTGTGATGAGTGCACCAGAATTTCAGAAATCACCACTAAATAACATTCATGTAAGCAAACACCACCTCTTCCCCAAAAACCCATTGAAATAAAAAATAAGAAAATTTCTAATAACCAAAAAAAAAAAAAGAAAAAGGACAAGCAGGCTTAAATCATGTGAAATACTGCTGCTAGCGTATGTCTAAGTAGTAGTCTTGCTAAATTGCCAACTGCAATGACTTTTGACACCAAGTAGCTGAAGTTGGGCCAAACATCACAGGTTAAGGGTGCAGTCCTCCATAAAACTGCCCTCACTTCAGATACTAGCCACAGATTTGGGCATACCTAGAGCCTCCTGTGCTTTTGACTAGCTGGTTGCAAATTTAGGGTCCCCTCAGTTTCAGTAATTTGCTAGAATGAATGACAGAACTCAAAATACTAGATTTGAAATTACAGTTTTCTTATAGCAATAAGATACTAACCCAGATCAGCAGCAGGCAGAGATGCACGGCATGAGGTCTGATAGGGTCTCAAATGTAGAGCTTCTGTTGTCCTCTCCCTAGAGAGTCAGGAGACATCGCCTTCCTGACATGTCAATGTGTGACAATCAGTATTAGCAACCAGAGAAGCTCACCAAGGTTGGTGTCCATAACTTTTATTGGGATTTCATTTACGTAGGTATGGATTAAATCATCAGCCATGTGGTTGAATTCAGTCTCCAGTACCCCACTGACTGACAGTGTGGCTCTAAACCCTCTAATCACATGGTGGGTCTTTCTGGCACAGCCAATCCCCATTCCAAGTTATATCTTTAGCATAAACTATCTAGGGGTACACCATGAGTCTTCTCATTAGGATGAACTATCAGAGCCCATAATGAATAACACAGATATTCCTAACAGGAGGGAAAAGATTTAGAGGCTCCCTCCAGGAACCCAAGACAAACACAAGCCAAATGCTTTATTACACAGAACTCTGACAAAGATAAATACACAGGACTGAAATGTCTTTCAGTTTCACTCAAGGGAAATTGGACTACTCTTAGAATGTGATGTCCATGTTGATCTCTGGTAACGTTGCCTATTTTCCTCAACAGTAATGACCCACTTCTCATTTTTAAATATTTTAGTATAGTAGTAATAGAATTTTTGACCACGAATGATTACTAGACTAATATACTCTTTGTTAATGTAAGTGACACTATAACATTCTAGCTATTTAAATGTCTTTGTTCTACATAATTATTTTAATGAAATTATAAATAAAACCTTTGTGTTGAAAAGGTAAATAAAGGTTCATTTATTTTATTTTAGTATTTTATTTTTTTTTTGAGACGGAGTTTCGCTCTTTTTACCTAGGCTGGAGTGCAATGGCGCAATCTCGGCTCACCGCAACCTCCGCTTCCTGGGTTCAGGCGATTCTCCTGCCTCAGCCTCCTGAGTAGCTGGGATTACAGGCATGCGCCACCATGCCCAGCTAATTTTTTGTATTTTTAGTAGAGACGGGGTTTCACCATGTTGACCAGGATGGTCTCGATATCTTGACCGCTTGAGCCACCGCGCCGGACCCTAGGTTCATTTATTGGCCTCTCAGTAATACCAGTGTTTGGCTCTCATCCTTTCCTGCTTTCCCTGGCTTGCTCGGTAAGATCAAGGACTGGCCCGACTTGCAGGTGTATTCATTCATGTGGACTAGAAGGAAGCTAACTGGTGCAGGTGGAATTAAACCATGGCCTATGAACATTGAACTTGTAAGTTTACACACTAGGGCTATCCGTAAACTAAATGCTCTTCTCCCGCCTCTCTCTCAGATCTCCTTTTCTTAATCATTTGAATTATTAATAGTGGACTTTTTTTTTACTAGGCGATATTGAAGCAGCTTTTAATAACCTTCAGCATTGCTTAGAACACAATCCCTCTTATGCTGATGCTCATCTGCTGCTAGCTCAGGTTTACTTGTCTCAAGAAAAAATCAAATTGTGTTCTCAGTCTCTTGAACTTTGTCTGAGCTATGATTTTAAGGTAAGTATTCCAGACTGAAGTGGGTCAGACATATCATCCTCCTTGAAAGCTTACATATCCAAATATTTTGTGTTTTAGCCTGTAGCATTTTGCTAAGAGTTGCATTTTTAATGGATAAAAAATTGAATTCACAAGCATTAGTAGGAAAAATTGAGGTAACTGAGGTATGGCTAAAAATCTGTGCAGACTTGGTGACAAAAATCCTGAGGTTAATGTCTGGTCTTTTACTTCTCTCTGAATCTCAGTTTTCTTTTCTATAAAACTCATTTACTAACACTTTGCTGTTACAATGAGAATTAAATATCATTATGTCATATTTTTATGCATAAAGATAATCATTATGTTGTCTGTTTCTTTCTTGGACCTTAGTTTTTAATAACTTCTTTTTGGATTCATTGTGAAAGGACATCTCGTCATTTTGAAAGTAACTTTGTGGTTTAAGGATATAAACACAGTACATTTCTATCCAAGATATTATGTGTTACATCCAGTATCCCCTTAACATTAGGGCAGATCCTAGGTTCAGTTGCTGCCTTAACTACCTCGAGTCATGGAGGAACTCCTCAAGGTTTTGCTTTGCCTCACAGGGTCATGAACCCTGTTATGGGAGAACACTTCATTGAATTAGAGAATTCTAATTAAGATTTGCAGAAAATATCACCTGCTTCTGAGGATAGTGGTTTTCAAGACTGGTGGTATGTCAGAGCCCCAGTGCTAGTGCCTCACCTCTATTGAGTCAAAATCTCTGAGGAAGGAGCATAACGGTGAGTCTCACATGAAGCTCTGTAAGCAAATGTGCAGGCTGTCTAAGGTTGAGAACCTCAGCATCAGAAAGATGATAGCTGCCACATCACCTCATTCTGAATCATCATCTTCCCTTTGACTTCTTTTTCCCAACTCATTTTATCATTCCCTTATGTTTTCTATATATACTGTTGATAGCCAGTGTAAAGATGACAGCTTCAGGACTACATATTTAAGAGTAGTGTCAAATGGGGAAGTCAATGTTTGATTAAAGTGTCCTAAAGCTCTTAATCTTAAAATTAAAAAAATAAAGGGGAAAACCTCTGTTTCTAGAAATCTAATAATTTTATCAGTCCTAGAAGTACCAGATAAAGAAATTCCTTTCCTGAAAATTCAAATAATTTCTTAGAATGTATTTGCTAGCCGTACAAACCTTGTTTGCACTTTCTCTTCTGTTATAGCAGAAATACATAATCAACCTCTTTGTCATCTCAGAGGATGCAGGGAGAAGCAATTTTTTTGAATCCCATTTAATGTGATAAATTATCAGAGGGTTAATAAGAGGACAGAGACGGACCTCATGCATATAAAGATGGGCTGTTCTCAGTGGTCTCATTATTTTAATGTTTGATGGATTGCAAATTATGTGTTGATGTTGTAGGTACCCCAAGGAAATATTACTAAATATTATTTTTCAGGTGAGAGAATATCCTTTATATCATTTGATAAAAGCTCAGTCACAAAAGAAAATGGGTGAAATAGCAGATGCAATTAAAACACTGCATATGGCAATGAGTTTACCAGGAGTGAAAAGAATTGGAGCGTCTGCAAAATCAAAAGACAGAAAAACCCAAGTTGATACAAGCCATTGTTTATCAATCTTTCTTGAACTGATAGAAGTTCACCGCTTAAATGGAGAGCAGGTAGGTCAAGTTTTAATTCAAGGACTCAGATCTGAGCTTTCTTATTCTGACACATATATGTCAGATGAATATATATAGTAGCAAATGAAAAGCAAAATATATTCGCTTAACCAAGTGATAAACTTTAGAAAAATTTATTTTTCATTACCTTTCACTAAAACATATACTTCCTGTAAGCCCCTGAAAGTTAAGCATAATTTGCTCCTAGGTGACCCTAAGTATCAGTGTACTCATGTTGGCTACAATGGAACATACGACATGATGTACAACTCTCTTGGTTACCATGAAAGTAATAACGTAATGCAGTTATAGTTCTATGAATCCCTAAAAGGATCTGCACACATATACACAAACACACATTCATGCACACTCCAGAACTACTGAAATTAAAAGAAAGTACCAACCTGAAATTCTAGTAGTTGAGGAAACAAAATAAATACTTGATAAATAAAGCTTGGTGAACTCATAGGAATATTATGAAGTCAGATATTTTAAAAAATCATAATATATACAGATTAGATAGAAAGTAATTCTGGGAGAATTAAAACCTTGTTGAAAATGAAGAACTTTAAGTCATTTATATTAGTTGTGTTAGGTTGCAGCATTTGCTAATCACTTATTTTTCATATTTTAATGAAAGTTAAGAAGGGCGTATTTCTAAATATTTGCCAAATCACAAAGAATTTCCATGTATTTGTTGTATTTTTTAGCAATAAGGTCTCACTCTGTGTCTTTGGCTGGAGTGCAGTGGTACAGTCATAGCTCACTGCAACCTCAAACTCCTGGGCTCAAGAGATTTTCCCACCTCAGCCTCTCAGTTAGCTGGGCCATGCCCAGCTAGTTTTTAAAATATTTTATAGAGAGTCTCTCTGTGTGATGCAAGATGGTCTCAAACTCCTGGGTTTAAGCGATCCACCCACCTCAGCCTCTCAAGTGCTGGGATTACAGGCCTGAGAGAATTTCTATTTTACTAATTAACTTAAAGTACATTTAACAAGTAAGACCAATTATACCCTATCGAGTTGATTCTAAGTACATTTTTTTTTTTTACATTTTAACATTTCTGAAATTCTTATAATCTCTAAAGTTGACATGAATCTTAAATGACATTTTAGATTCATCAAGGTACACATTTGGAAATGAGGTAGATTAACCTAAAGTATAAAAACAATGTTGTTATGGTGGAGGGAATAAAGTAATCTGCCACTTAATGAAGAGCCACTGTGTACTAGCTATTCATTATGCAATGCAGGGGGCAAGTAAGTGCTCATTAAATTATAGTGGTAGTGACCCTGTGTAGCAGCTGCTGTTGTTCTAGTTGTGAAAACATTTATCTAGCTAACCAATATTTACAGCCTCATCTGATTTTGGTCATGGGTTTAGTTTTAAATTTTTATGGTTTTCAGGAAAATTCTATCAATTTGTTTCATAAATGTCATAACTGTACTAGCATTTATTCATTCTGGGTTATTAGAAAATCTCCCTTTCTAGTGTTATTTGTTCACTGTTTTGGAAGAATGATATTTTAATTTCATCTTTACAGCATGAGGCAGCAAAAGTTTTACAAGATGCCATCCATGAATTTTCTGGAACATCTGAAGAAGTGCGAGTTACCATTGCTAATGCAGACCTGGCTCTGGCCCAAGAAGATACTGAGCGGGCTTTAAGCATCCTTCGAAATGTTACAGCCGAACAGCCTTATTTTATAGAGGCCAGAGAAAAAATGGCAGATATTTATCTGAAGCACAGAAAAGATAAGATGTTATATATCACTTGTTATAGGTAAGTAATTGTCTCAACCCATTAAATTTTGACACTTTTAGCCACTCAGATTAATTTCCTTTTTTTTTAACTTTCTTTCAACTGCTTTGCAGATACTTTACAGATCTTTATCTTAATGTGATCTTGCTTCCTTCTACCACAAACCATAGTCACTCTAACCAAGTTATTTGCTCTCCCTAAAACATCATTATGATTTCTTCAAACTGGTTTACTATAGTTTATCAGCTCTCTATCAAATATTATTTTTAGACCCTAGATCTTTGTGTTTGAGAAGGGAAAGAGAACTTAAGAGCATCATGTAATGTAACAGTAATCCAGGGGATAAGCAGGCATATTTATTACTCAGTATAGTAATTGAAGCAAAAAAAAAAAAAACCCGAAAAAGTTACTTTAGTATATGCCATGCTAAGGTGTGGATTACAGATATTTCTTGGTGAAAGAGCATGACCTTAAAAGTATATCACAATGGTGCCCTTATGAGTTATTGGGATACACAGCACACACACACACACACACACACACACACACACACAAGCACACAGAGAGAGAGAAAGAGAGAAAGAGAGAGAGAGAGAGAGATTGCTCTTCCTCTTATCCCCAGATGGAAAGGTAAACATAGAAGTATATGCTCTATGTAAGAGAAAGTTAACATTTTTAGCTCTTGAGAGCAGAGTAAACTGTTGACAAAGTAATTCAGGCTTAGTTCATCTATATTATAACAAAGTCAAAAAGCTGCTGAGATTCTTTTAAGTTCTGAATGATACAGAGAAACTGAGCAGCGCCACATGTTTAGATGGATGGACTGGAGTTCCTAGATTGTATTTTCTAAGGTGTTTTCCAAAAGATCATCACTGTCATCTCTAATGATATGAAAATAATTCAAATAGGGTTAATTTATTTTTGATGTACTATAATGTAGTAGTTTAAAGCATAGGTTTTGTTTCAGGAAGATCTGGCATAGCACCTGCAATTCTTCACATCATCTGTAAAATTGGGATACTATTTCTCAGTTTTTAGACCAATTAGATGAAATGCTGTATGTCAAAGACTTAGCACTACATTGTTATTTCAATACCTTTGGTAATTTGACCTTTAGTAGTCCACGTTTTCAGGTCAAATGTAAGCAACAGATACTGAAATAGAAGACTTTGTATTTTTTTCAGGTAATTTATTTCAGCATATACTTTGTGCCATGAGTATCAGAGCTCAAGATACATAGGAGGACAGTAGAATTGTATTCCCTCATCATTTTTTTTGATACCTTCACTCCCGCATGATTTCAAAATTAAAGAGAGCAAAATGTGTAGGTCTAGATAAGGAGAACTTAAGATATTTACTATCTGCCTGTACTTAGTTACCTGCATTTCAGAAAATAGAAGATTCAAAGACAGAAATAACTGATCTAGCTTAAACAGTTTGGGTGTGGGTATGCAAGAGATTTTTTTTTAATATTATTCTGTTAGATATGTTAGAGATATTCGGAAGGCTACTGGCTAATTGAAATAAGCGAGCTAATTTTTATTTCATTTTATTTTTGGAAAAATATACCTGTATTCAATATACTAAGTGGAGTTGGTCTGATTTCCAGAGAAATTGCTGAAAGAATGCCCAACCCTCGGTCTTTTCTTCTCCTTGGTGATGCATACCTGAATATTCTAGAGGTAAAATTTCTGATCTTACTAAACCATAATTTTTAAAAAATTATCTGTGATGAGTATAACTTTCTATTAAAAGGAGTGTTTTTTAAAATAATGTTTAATATTTGAAGATCCAGTCTTCACAATAAAAGGGAGATATCTGTTACAATTTTTAAAAATTTATTTTTTTTTTAAAGTTGAGATCCAGTAATTCAGCAGTATTGTTATTTGAAATAGAGATGAGGCTGGGGGCAGTGGCTCACACCTGTAATCCCAGCACTTTGGGAGGCTGAAGTGGGTGGGTCACCTGAGGTCAGGAGTTTGAGACTAGCTTGGCCAACATGGCAAAACCCTGTTTCCACTGAAAATACAAAAATTAGCCGGGTGTGGTGGCAGGCACCTATAATCCCAGCTACTTGGAAGGCTGAGGCAGGAGAATTGCTAGAACCTGAGAGGTGGAGGCTATAATGAGCTAAGATCACACCATTGCACTCTAGTCTGGGTAAAAGAGTGAGACTCTGCCTAAAAAAAAAAAGAAGACACCAGAAGTATGGTGGGAGTATTCTTTATACAGAAGGATAAAAGGAGCTACAGACTAAGGTGGTGTTTTCTTCAAAGGGAACCAATTCTCCAATGCTCTATAACTGGCTGTTGTAATGACTTCTGGAAATGAAAAGTCAGATGGTATCTCCTAGTTCACATATTGTTATTTATATAGACAAGAGCACAATTAATATGAGTAGAATTATACTTACCCATACCTATCTTCTTATTTATCACCTTTTTGAAATTGTTAAACTTCCTATCCTTCAATATACACTTAATCTTATGTAATATTCCAAATGCAGAGCTTAATTATAGAAATGTTGCCCTTTAATTGGATCAAGTTATGCTTTTTATTGCTTATTTTTTGTGTCTGGCAATATTAGCCTGAAGAAGCCCTAGTAGCATATGAGCAAGCATTAAATCAGAACCCAAAAGATGGAACACTGGCAAGCAAAATGGGGAAAGCATTTATCAAAACTCACAACTACTCAAAGGTGAGTTCTTTATGGTTTGAAATATGTCTCTTGCATCAGATTTATCATACCCTGTTCTCGAGAAGCTTCAGCAGGCACCATTTGCATCTTTAATGGTTAAACTCCAAATATGTGTTTATGAACTGGGATTTGTTTTGAAGTCTTTCTCAGTATCTCAGATTCTTCATTGCTTCCTTTTGTAATGATTGTTTGCACCCTAGAGTTTACTTCAGGCTTCATCTTGCATCTAAAATCCTTGCTACCAAATCAATTACCATAAAGTTGCTATTCTTACATCTCTTTTATTATGTGACAAAACATATGATAAACGTTCTTTCTGTTGCATCAATTTTTGCAAGCTATGTGCTTTGAGTTTATTTTTTTTCTAGTAGGGAAAACAGATTTTTCTTTAACTGTTATATTCTTACCCTATTCCTGGTAATTGTTGACCATATGTACAAGAGCAAGCAAAATGTATGTCTTTGATAAAGTTCACTGGCCTCATAAAACCTGTAAAAAAATTCTTTGCCAAGTACCGTTCTTTAGCTACTTATTGTAAGAAATGTTAGTTGTTAGCCAGGTGCAGTGGCTCACACCTAGAATCCTAACACTTTGGGAGGCCAGTATGGGTGAATCACTTGAGTTCAGGAGTTTGAAACCAGCCTGGCCAATGTGGTGAAACCCCATCTCTACTAAAAATACAAAAAAATTAGCCGGGTGTGGTAACAGGCGCCTGTAATCCCAGCTGCTTGGGAGTCTGAAGCAAATTGCTTGAACTTGGGAGGTGGACATTGCAGTGAGGTGAGATTGCGCTACTGCACTCCAGCCTGGACCACAGAGTGAGGCTTCTTTGTCTAAAAAAGAAAGAAATGTTAGTTGTGATGATCTAGTCTCTGAGAAGCATGGCGTACTTAATTGACAGGCAGGTATATGCCTACAATTCTTCCTGGTTATTTCCAGTTATACCTACGCTTTAAGTCTATAATGTGTACAATAGCTGTGCTTGAACGCCATTCTCATTGCCTTGTTCCCTTAAATGAAATGGATTTCATTTAGGCGATCAGTTACTATGAAGCTGCTCTGAAAAGTGGACAGAATTATCTTTGCTATGACCTGGCTGAGCTCTTACTAAAATTGAAATGGTATGACAAAGCAGAAAAAGTTCTTCAACAAGCTCTGGCTCATGAACCTGGTATGAAAGTCTTTCTAGTTTGAAAAATGTCTGATAAGTCTGATCCATTTTATTTTTATATTGCATAAATATGTATTTGTATCCTCAATATTTTATATGTGGTTGGTTATATAAATACATGCATATTTTTTCTTTTATCAGAATGCCACTCTGCTAAAATGTGGCATTTTAAAATAGTAGCAGATTTATGAAACAGTTAAGTATGTTATGGAAATATAGCTTACTTTCCAAAATAATATAAAGTAAGTTATCTTTAAATTGCAACTACTTCATATTTAAACAAATTAACATTTTTGCAGTCTTTACTTTTTAAAAAAGCAGCACATTTCTTTTTTAAAATTCTAGCACTATAAAAGAATATAATGCGTAAGTCATCTGTTTCTCCTATGAATTCCATTTGTCTTGCTCTCAAATTATCTCCCTAGTAATTTGTAATTTAATATATTATCTATATATGTGTGTGTGTATACGTGTAATGTGTTTTTCCTTTGCAAAACTGTGTTACTTTTCCTGTCTGAGATAGTTTGATGTCAGTATATCGTGCATTTAATTTGCATTTCTTTGATGAATGATAAGGTTAGGTATTATTTTGTTTATATATCTTATTTTCCTCTAGGAATTTTTATTCATACTATTCTATCTACAGGCATCATTGTTCCATAATGCCAATAAATTAGTTTATTTTCTGGAAATTATTGGGTATTTAATTTGCTTTCCTTTTTTTTGATATTGTAAGCCATGTTACAATGAATATCATTATATCATTCCTTAGTGTAAATTTGCATGTATTTCTTAGAATAGGATGCTGAGTTGAAGATTTTGTGCATTTAAAATTTGGATACTATCAAATTACCTTCTTACAAGTTTGTAAAAACTTACTTGTTTAGGATCTTTATTTTTTAATAAAATCTAGTGATTGCCCATTGCCAGAATTTAAAGATTACAGCAGTGAATAAAAGTTGTATTCAGTTGTATTCTCTCCCACTATTCAGAGAAAATGATATTTAACAACTTGTATATCATGATAATCAGTCTCCCTGCTACTGATCTTTGTCTCTCTCATACATACACAATTATTATACTTTTCTGTCTCAATGGATTATAGCGCACTTATATTTTGCTGTATGCATTTTTTATTTAATAACATCTTTCCTTGATAGAAATATAACTTTTCTTTATTTTTTAGCATATGTAGAGTAGTCCACTGTATGTTAATAATCATAATTGATTTGATGAGTCTCCTATTGGAATAGACATTTAGATTGGGGAATAGTTGGAAGCAGTACTGAGATAAAATCCTTATTTATATACATATATGTATACCTCTCTCTGCTTCCTAGGATTAACTCTTGCTCTGTTGTTCTTTCTTAAGGCTAAAACCTTAAAAACTTCCTGACATTATGTAGCGTTAGTCATGAAAAGTAAACTTAGTTTAATTCGCATTTCTTTGATGAGTGATAAAGTTAGGTATCATTTTGTTTGTATATCTTATTCTAAGAATTCTTTTAATTTGTATTCTATGTCTTTAATCCTTTAACTGATATTCATATTATAGATATTTTCTTTCAGGCTGCCTTTGCTTTATCAGATTTGTTTATTGTATTTTTGATCAAATAGAATAATTAATGATCATATATTATATCCTCTTGTCATAACTTTTTTTGGCTTCTGAATTTCTTGTTACTCTGAAAGACATTCCCTAATCCTAACATTATAAAATTACTTCCATATATTTTTGTCATTTCTGTTGTTTTAATTTTTATATTGAGAAGTTTAATCCATGTACTTTACTCAACATACAAGTTTTACTATATAGTTTCCAAAATGGATAGCCAATTTTATTTTTGTGCCATTTATGGAACTGTGTCCTTTATTTTATAATAAACTCCTTTATATACATTACTCTGATGATAGGAATCTTTGTTTTATTCCCTTGTGTTACGTTTCTTTTCTTTTGCCAACACCATGTTTGGTGTAGCTTTAAAATACATTTGAACACATGATGAGAGAAGCACTTTGTAAGTTTTCTGATATTTTCAAAATGGTCTTTCAGTTTAGCTTTGATGAAGTTGGTGCTTAAATTCTCCTAATTATAAATGTATTTATTGTATGAAGTGTTACTACCTCCATAAAAATATATGCATGGATTTGTCAGATCTTCTTTTGAAACACGCGAAAGGCCAAAATATGGATATACATTTTGAAACATTTGTAGGGAGAGAGAGATTCAAGTATCATATGTTTTATTTACAGTGGGTATATTTATGTAATATAAATGCTTTCATTTAATATTTGCCGAGCATACCCATGACATACTTAGAGGCCTTCAGATACATTTCATACATTATTTCATCAGGGCTCATATTAATCTTTGAAGCAAATGTAATCATACCCATTTGAAAATTAGCAATCTGAAACTGTTTTATTGATATGTCCAGGTCTACCTAGTTGGTAAGACGGCATGGTGTGTCATGAACTATGATGCCCTTGACAAACGGTAGAGGAAACATTTTTGTTAATTATCTAGTGTCTTTTATTGTTCTTAGACACACAATATTTGGCATTAATCAAATAATTAAATAGTACTACCATGTACCAGAGTTTGTTTTCATTACTTTGTGTATTTTAACTTATTTAGTAACTTATTAGCTTTTAAAATTTTACATCCACCTTGTGAGGTAGGTACTAGTGTTTTTCCTATTTTATAGATGAAAGGGAAATATAGAATGGTTAAGTACCTTTCTCAAGATTAAATGTCTAGTAAGTGGTAAAGCCTAGATTTGAAACCATACTGTTTAACATCAAAGTCAGTGCTCTTAGTAACTATACTTTATTGCTTATTAAATATCTATGATTTTTAAAAGAGCAGTTATCTTCTTAATTGCATATAGCAACTACTCTTTTAATGACTTCAGTAAACAAATTTTTTATACCCTTAAGAATAAAAATGGAAATTATTGTGGTGTTTAATTATTATTTATGTATGTCTAAGAAAAGCCTCTAGTTGTTAACCAGTTCTTTAACTTTTCAATCAGCTAGTTTTTAATTTAAAATCTTTTTTTTTTTTTTTGGCCAGTCTTCAGTTAACTGAGAAGTTTTTAACTTTATTCACTATTTTTCAAAATCATATTTTTTCAGGAGACCAGTTTTTAAAATTCTAGGAAAACTTAAACATTTATTTAAGGGGAATAATATTTTTTGTTACATTTCATTCTTTCATAGTAAATGAACTGTCAGCGCTCATGGAGGATGGACGTTGTCAAGTTCTTCTAGCAAAAGTTTATAGTAAAATGGAAAGACCTGGTGATGCGATCACTGCATTACAACAGGTAAACACATTTGTTTGTGAGTGTGGTCATGAGGTAGGAGATGGATGCAGAAGGAAATACGCCATATATAAGAGGAAAGCAATCTCTTTTGGCCAAACAGCTACAGAAAATATGTCAAAATTCAAATATGTGTTGAATACTTACGGATTATCCAGTTTAAATATATTATTACTGCTATTATAACAATTAGGAAAGGTTGGTGTTTTTTAATCCTGTTTTATAGCTGAGGAGACTTGGTTGAATAACTTGTGTGAGGTCATATGACTAGTGTCATAGTCTAGATTTGAACTTACTTAGTGCTTTCTTCCTCCATTTATTTAGATCTTTTTTTCTCTTAATATTTTGTGGTCCTCAACATAGAGGTTTTACACAGATTTCCTTAGATGTGTTCCCAAGTGGTTGATTTTTTTTTAATGATGTTTCAGTTTCTGGTTTCTAACAACTTCTTTATAAGTGACTTAAATATTATCAAATGTACTCTCTGCATCTATCAAGATGATTGTATGTCTTTCCTCTTGTTTTTCTTTTTAAATGTGGTATATTTAATTGATTTATTTTCAAATGTTAAACCACACTTACATCCCTGAAATAAATGTCACTTTGATATAATATTTAAAAAGATATTACTGGAATTTTATAATATTTTGTTCAGGATTTCTACATCTGTGTTCAGCAAGTTGATGCTAATTTATTTATTTTTTCTTTTTTTTTTGAGATGGAGTTTCACTCTTGTTGCCCAGGCTGTAGTGCAGTTGTGCAATCTCAGCTCACTGCAATCTCTGCCTGCCAGGTTCAAGTGATTCTTTTGCCTCAGCTTCCCAAGTAGCTGAGATTACAGGCACTCACCACCATGCCCAGCTAATTTTTGGATATTTAGTATTTTTTGCAGTGACTGGGTTTCACCATGTTGGTCAGGGTGGTCTCGAACTCCTGACTTCTAGTGATCTATCCCTATTGGCCTCCCAAAGTGCTGGGATTACAGACATGAGCCACCATGCACAGCTGCTAATTCTTAAATGTTTGGAACAATTCAGGGTTGCAGACCTTGAGACTTCTTTGAAGGAAGGTTTTTATCTATGAAATCTTTAATAGATTTCAGACTGATCATTTTCAAATTGATTCTTATATCAATTTAGATTTTTTAAGTAGTTTATTGCTAAATTTATTAACATAAACTTAATTGTATCTTTAGTTTTGAATGTCTATAAATGTAGTGAAAAGGGTCCTCATTTATAAACCTGATGGTAGTAATTCTATTTTTATTCTTTAATAATCAATTATGCTAGGGGTTTATTATCTTACTAATATTTTCAATGAGTCAACTTTTTCCTTTTCTGGCTTCATTAAATGTTTTAACCTCATAATTAATTTCTTCTACTTTTTTTGGGTTTGGTGTACTAGGTTTTTTTTTTAGCCTCTTGAGATAGTATGTTAGTAATGGATTTCAAGCTTTTGTTCTTTTTTTATTAACTTGAAGCAATAAATTTTTCTCTCTTGACACTGGTTTATCAGCATTCCACAAGTTTATTATTATTTAGTGTAAAACATTTCCTCATTTTCACTTCGATTGCTTCTTTGACCCATGGGTTATTTAAAAGTGTAGTATTTCAATTTTTAAGGAGTTCTGATTTGCTTGCTATCTTTCTGATTTTGATTTCTAGCACACTTCCGCTGTGCCAAGACATACTTTGAATGATTCAGTTCTTTGAAATTTGTTGAAGCTTGCTTTATATCCTACATTATAATCAATTTTGGTAAAGGTTCCACGTGGACTTGAAAAGTGCGTTTCTAGCATTACTATAACCACAATTACTCTTGCCCCAATCTAATAAATACTTAGTTCAACTGTATGTCAGGTCAGATTTGTTGATTGATTTTTCTGCATCTTCCTTGTTCTTAGGGTTTGGCTGTTATTTATTTGTTTGCTTGGTTTTGGTCTATTTGTGTAATTTGCTATTAGGAGAGGAATGTTGAAGTCTTTCAGTGTTTCTCTTTTTCCATTTAATTCTGTGTATTTTTCCTTCATTTGTTTAGAAGATACATTATTGAATGATCCAGATTTGGAATTGCAATAGCTTCCTGGTGATTAAGTTCTTTATAATAATAAAATGGCCTTCTTTATTTCTAGTAATGGTTCTTGGTTTAAAATCTCCTTTGTCTTCTATTAATATAGCTAACTCCAACTTCCTTTTAGTATTTGCATGATGTGTCTCCTGCATTCTTTTACTTTCAGTTTTCCATGTCCTTATGTTGATGATCTGTCAGCATATTATTTACTCTGACAATCTTAATGTATTTTATTTTGTTAACATTTAATATGATTATGAATTATGTTTAGATTTATATTTGCCATATTACAATATATTTTGTTTCTGAGTTTTCTTGACTTTTATCTGAATTAGTTACATTATTCTTATTCCATTTTCGCTTTATTATTGTGTTATTTAAACCTCCTTTTATTATTTTTCAGTGTTAGCTACACGTGTCTTCTTATTCAAATTCTACTCTACCTTTGCCTTTTCCATTATTATCATGCATTTTAAATTAGTAGCTTGAAACTTTGTTTATAGGGAACGGGATGTGATATATTTTCAGTGTCAGACACTGGAAGATTTTTAAAGAAATCTTCTAGGTTCTCCATCTCATTTAAACAATTTTGCCTGTCTGCCTGATCCATTATGTGATTATTTTACAGCTTAATTCTGAGAGGGATAATCTCACTTCCCAAGTTCCCTGGAGGCACTAAATGTTCCCCAGATAAGATCCATAATATTGGTTTGTTTTGCAGTTGTCTAGTTTCTAGATATAAAAGTGAAATTGTATTTGCATCTTAATCATCACTTGCCTTCTTAATACTTTCTATTTTTTTAAAAAAGACCTTCATTATTTTTATCTCATTCTATTTATTCTGTGTCTGTGAGCTCCTGTGATATGTTGGAAGCAACAGGGCTCTGAGGTAAGCAAATAGTTTACATATGACTATGTTCATTTTCCCACAAAGAGTATTTGTCCAAGATTATACAGCTGATTATTAGAAAAGTTTGAAGTGGAATTCAGATGTCTCAGTCCTAACCCTTTGTGCTTTCCAGGATACTGTACTAGTCACTTGATTTTCATGCACCCAGAAGACTTGTGGATTCTGCAAATTATTTATAGTGTTTTGGTTTTGAGATTTAACTGACAGGTGTGTGTAACTGACAGGTGTGTGTGTGTGTGTGTATGTGTGTGTGCACATGTGCATGTGTGTGTGCATGCTCACACAAGTTTCAGTAGAATGTCCCAAAATTTTTTTGTTCTAGTTGTGAATGAATTGAGCTTGGATTATTAAATTTCTGTGATATCCATGTCAGTTTTTGATATCATTAAAATATGTAATCTTAAACAATATGAATGTCTTATCCTTAATTGTTGGTACCTTTTAGCCTTTATTTTCTGAATCACATGATAGATAATTGCACCAGCCCTAGGTTAGCTACCAGTAGCTACAAGGAAAGTGTAATCTTTGGTAAATGTAGACTTTTAAAATATTTTAGAAATAAATTAAGCTTACTTCACTTCTTTATGAGTATCATTAATCCCAGTCACCATGATTGCATGAGCCCCTGTGTTATAAAAGCAGATATACGAAGCAACACCAAAAAACAGCATGCCATGGCTAGACAATACCAGCACCTTAAACTGTAATCCGTTTTAAGTTTATATGTTATAGCACAGGGATTATTCATTTTTAATAAGGTTTGAAGAACTGTAACATTCTTCCTGATGATAACATCCTGCATATTCTTAAAGAGACAAATCTTAAGATGCAATGAAAACAGGAACTTACAAATGGAATCAAAGTTTTTGATATTTTATGTTCAGTTATTCAGCAACCATTTATTGACTTAATTCTCCGCATTATGTAACTTAGGGGTTCCATCATAGTGTTTCTGCAAAGTTGCTAAATGTTTTTGGCAGTGACCGAAATGGTAAATTTAGGGAAATCTCAAGTCTTAGGAATTTTGCTTTCTAAACATTTCAGACTTTTCCAGTAACTCTGCATTTCAGTAGCCCTCTCTGTCATCTTAGAGCCTACTCCATCGTTATTTCTTGCTTATTCCTGCAGTAGCCTCCTGACTGATTCCATCCTCTTCTAGTCTCATTTTTTTCTAGTCAGTTCTTCACAGTGACATCAGGATGATGGTTCCCAAAGATAAACCTGATCCTGTCAGGCCAATTCTTATAAACGTGGTATAGTAGCTTCCTATGGCCTCTAGGATAAAATGTAGATTATTTTACAGGCTTACCTGTTGTACATTCTTATATCTTTTCAACCATTTTTTCTTCTAATTATTTGATCAAGCAATATATCCCTTATTCTCTTTCCTTCACATGTGCTTCCTAATGCCTATGAGCCATTCCATCTTTTCATCCTATTTCTTTCTCCCCAACTCACCAGGGTATAACTACTAGCCATTCTTTTTTTTTTTTTTTTTTGAGATGGAGTCTCGCTTTATCACCCAGGCTGAAATGCAATGGCACGATCTTGGCTCACAGCAACCTCTGCCTCCCAGGTTCATGCAATTATCCTATGTCAGCCTCCCGAGTAGCTGGGATTACAGCGCACACCATCACACCCAGCTAATTTTTTGTATTTTTAGTAGAGACAGGGTTTCACTATGTTGGCCAGACTGGTCTTGAACTCCTAACCTTGTGTTCTGCCTGCCTTGGCCTCTCAAAATACTGGGATTACAGGCGCAAGCTGGTACTAGCCATTCTTTAATTCTCACCTGACCTCCAAGACTGAGTTTGGTTTTCTATTATGTACTCCCATGGCAGCAGTATTTTCCACTTACTTTTTTGGAAAAGGTACAACTGTCCTCTGGGGGCAGTTTGCCAGGGGCCTTTGTTGTCTATATTTGTTCCTCTTTCTCTTTCATTTTCACTTTCCTTCCTACACTTGGAATTTAAAGTTCAGGATGTAAAGCAGTATACGGCCATAAATGATGGGACTTCCCTAACAAAATGCTAGGAGGCAGCTGCCTGGAAACTTCTGTCCTTGGCATAGTACCCTTACCCCTGAGGTGCTAGAGATGGGTCCCTGGGTCTTTCCCTGCCTTCTACTTTCCTAATGGCTAAGTGATGTCAAAGGAAGACATCTTGATGTGTAGAGGTACAGTAATTCAGGGATGCCAGGACACCTTCCTGCAAGATGAGATCATCCTGTCTAAACCAATTGTTTTCAGGTTTTTTACTAGAAGCCACATGCATGAGTATGTGTATATGTATATATCTGAGTAAAAACGTGTACAGATGTATGCATATGTATAACCCAAAACACACAAATGTACGTATACTGTCATACTTAAACACATATTAATATAACTAAAATAAAAATTTCATGAAACATTATTAAACTTAACCACATGCTATATACACTCATATTTTTCTTTCATTTGCAAAGGAATGCTGTATGACTCTCTAAACCTCTGGTTTGAGAAAATAAAACAAAACCTGTTTCAGAGCAATTGTTAGCTAACATTTTGACAGGAGTCCCCAGAAGGGCACCCTGTGTGTAGCATAATATATGGCACATGGTATGCATTTACTATTTGTTAAATGAATGCATTCATTAGCAAATGATTATGCATAGCTCAAACATAAATTTTATTCTTGAAGACCTAAAACATGGGAGTTTTTACCGTTTATTAAAGGAAGATCTCAATGATCTCAATGTTCCAGTATTCAGATAGATTGGTAGAAAGGCTGATATTCCTCCAATTTAACAAACTACTCTACATTCTTACCCAGGGAAGGCCCCACCTCCGTTTGCTTGTTTCACAGTCGTATTTCTTCCTTAGTGAACTTCTTATATACATACTTGTAACAGCGGGAAAAGGCTCAGTAATTTCATAGTGTTTTGTTGGAAAGATATATGCATGCTGGCTCATTTGCAAACAAGTGCATTCTTGATATCTCAATAAGATGTTTTCCTTGGATCAGGCTTTGTTAGATCAAGGGTTCATAATGTTTAAATAAATCTGTAAAATTATGCTATATGTGAGTTATGGAGAATTTAATTTCCTTTCTTTATTCTTTTTTTTTAAATTTCCTTTATCCTTATTTTTTTTCTAGGCTCAAGAATTACAAGCTCGGGTACTAAAACGTGTTCGGATGGAACAGCCAGATGCAGTTCCTGCACAGAAACATTTAGCAGCTGAAATTTGTGCAGAGATTGCAAAATATTCTGTTGCTCAGCGAGACTATGAAAAAGCCATTAAGTTTTATAGAGAGGCCCTGGTTCATTGTGAAACAGATAATAAGGTCAGTACCTTTATAAAATTTTAAGTACCTTTATTCCAGATGTCCTCTAATTTCCTCAGATGTAAAAGTTGCCAGTTTATTTAATAAGAAGTTTTAGGCTGACTATGGTGGCTCATGCCTGTAATACCAGCACTTTGGGAGGCCGAGGCGGGTGGATCCCGAGGAGTTTGAGACCAGCCTGACCAACATGGTGAAGCCCCATCTTTACTAAAAATGCAAAAATTAGCTGGGCATGGTGGTGGGTACCTGTAATCCACTACTTGGGAGGCTGAGGCAGGAGAATCGCTTGAACCTGGGAGGTGATGGTTGCAGTGAGCTGAGATTGTGCCACTGCACTTCAGTGTGGGCAACAGAATGAGACTCCATCTCAAAAAATAAAATTAAATTAAAAAATAAAAAGAAGATTTTAAAAGAAATATAACAAAAATACAAGTTAAAAGATTATTATTCCTCTAAAACTTTCAAAATCTTACATGATGCCTACTTTAAGAATATTAGAGTTTAAGGCCGGATGCAGAGGCTCATGCCTGTAGTCCCAGCACTTTGAGAGGGCAAGGTAGGCAGATCACTTGAGTTTAGAAGTTCAAGACCAGCTGAGGAAGCATGGCAAAACCCCACTCTACTAAAAAATACAAAAAACCAGGCATGGTGCCATGTACCTGTAGTTCCAGCTCCTCACGGAGCTGAGGATCACCTGAGCCCAGAAGGTCAAGCAAGGCTGCAGTGAAACATGATGGTGCCGCTATACTCCAGCCTGGGGAACAAAGCAAGACCCTGTCTCAAAAATAAAAAAGAAAAGAAAAAAAGAACATTAGAGTTTAAAAATTGTAATGGAACAAGTAATATAAGCAACCTGAAAAATTATTTTAAATATTTATGTTTTTGATTATCAAAATAATTTAAATAATTGTCAATTTATCAAAATAAATAATTGTAAAATAAAATAATTTCTCAATCACAAATATCTGCATTTAGCCAATTCAGTTGCTTGTATTAAACAGCTGTTGTACACTCTGTATTTCAATTGGTGTTTAGTGTTAGGATGCAAAAATGGCTAGACTGAATCTACGACCTCATATGGCACAGTGGGAGAATAAATGTAAAGATAATTTTGGTGTAGTGCCTTTACATACATGACTGGCTATGTTAAAACTAAAATGCTTTTACTCTGTCAAGATCTGAGAAGATCTGGAGAGATGATTAATTTTTGAAAATAATTAATGGACGAACACTTAAGTAAGTGATGCTATACAAAAGGCAGCTATACTCTAGAATTTAATGACTAGTTTGAATAATTTTTATTAATATAATTTTTTCAGATAAAGGGCACAAACAACCTTTAGCAAGGCATAACCAAACAGATACCTTTTTCAGTGGTTGCTAAAGGAGTTGGAATCCTACTTTTAAATCTGAGGCATACCTTAGAGATTATCTGCTTGAAGCTTTTTATTTTACAAATGAGAAGAGGCAGGTTAAGAGAGAGAGAAAGGACCTGACTTGGCCCCATCCTGGAGGAGCTGGGACTAGAATACCATCTCCTGGTTTTAAGACCAGTGTTCTTTTCACAATGCATTATGTCTTCTCTACTTTTGAAGTGAGTTGCTACCTGTTTTTCTGTTTTGTTTTGTTTTTTTCTAGTGTAAGAGAAAATACAGATGGGCATACCTATAGTTTGTGTGTGTGTGTGTTTTGTCTATTACACTTGACATTTTTATTGCAGTGACTTGTCAACTAAAGTTTAATCTGTATCCACATATTTTCCTCATTCACTTTTAATTCTATATAGTATCTGACAAGTCTAGTCTTTTGCTCTACAGATTATGCTAGAACTGGCACAATTATACCTGGCACAAGATGACCCTGATAGCTGCCTGCGGCAATGTGCTATGCTGCTTCAGAGTGACCAGGATAATGAAGCTGCCACCGCGGTCAGTCCAAGGAACTTCAGTACAGTAAAAGCTGTTGTGTTTTATAAATTTTAAATTTTACCCCACAGAACTACTACTAGAGGATGAGGCATGGCTCATGTTGGGTTTTGAAAGAAATAACATTTTTCTAACATTAGTGTATTTTACCAGTAAAGACCCAGAATCATTAGGATTTTATTTATAAGAAAGATAAAGCTATATCGGGCTTTTACACGCCCTTTTGGGTCTAGTTAATTTTTATTTATGCCTAAGGGGATGCTTGGTTAGCTGCTGGATGAATTTAAGAGTTTGGTTGGAATTTTTGGAGTTACAGGGGGAAAAAAAAACTTCATATATCAGTCTAAGATGGTCTGTTTTGATGAGAATTTTGTTTTTCTTACTTTTACGTGGACTAAAATATTTGTCACTTTTGCAAACAGCTACATGGATGACATTTTGTGAGGTTTATTCAAAGTTATTGTGGTTAAAAAGAAATATATGAAGTCTGCGTTTTAAAACATGTAAGAAAAATCTCAGTAGTTTTGCTCATTTTTAATTTTTCAAATTATTTATGATTTAAATTTTGTTTTGTTTTTGAGTCTTCTCATTATCATTTTAGTCAGGTCCAGTGAGGTATCTTTTCCACAGTAGCATGTAGAGTGTGCAATTGCTTTCAAATTTCTGTTTTGAAAGCAACTGCTAGGAATATATTTTTTGCTAAAAATACAATTCAGCAAGCAGAGCAATCTGCTTCACATCCTTGATTATCTTCTGTTACACTGATCCAAGGCATTCTGCTCAAGGTGGGCTTGAACCTTAATGCCTTCTTTTTAAACAGTGCTGTCCCCTCCTCATGTTTATCATCTATATTTTTCTAGTGCTAAATCTTGATTGAAAGAATATGTTGTGTAAAAAACATGGCAGTATTTTTAGAACCAACTTTTATCTTTGTAGATGATGGCTGATCTCATGTTCAGAAAACAAGACTACGAACAAGCAGTGTTCCGTTTACAGCAGCTTTTAGAACGTAAGCCAGGTAAATACCCACTGATTTTATTTTTTCAGCGCAGTCACCTCCCTTTCTCCTTTTTCTTCCGTTTGGTGAAAAACGCAAGAAAAAGGAGAAAGGGAGGTGCAGTAGACTCCATCCCTAGTTGAATCAGACTGCCTGCTTATTCCACACATGGGCTTCAGTAGCTGAAATGGCTGTGAGGAAAATGCAACACTGTTGCCTGGTTTCATTTTAAATTATGAGCACAAACCTGGCAATCCTACTGTATTCCAATAATGAATTCATTGATTCTAACTCCTTTCCCCACTTTCTCCTGTCCCCGCAAACTTCCAACACCCTTGTCCCATTTCTTGTCCACAATTAAAAGCCTTGCCACCTACTTCACTAAGAGAATACTTGTACCTGCAAGAGAACTCCATTCTTTGTCAGCAAATTTACCCATTCCTCAGTCTTTGTCTTCCCCAGGCCTATGATCCCACCTGTGGCCAGCTTCTCACCTACCAAAAGGCTTGATTCCTATGGTTTTCTCTCTTGAATTATTTTTTTCTAATCAGCATATAACTGTGCTATGACATTTACCTGCTCTAAATAAATCAGTCAGTAAAAATCAACTCTTAACTCTCCTCCCCTCCCAATTACTGTGCCCTTCCTCAGTTCTTCTCAACAACAAATTTTCTCTAAAGGATTTTGAAACATGCTGTCTTCATTTTGTTTCATCCACTACTGCACTCCAGGGAAGTCGCTTCTGCAGTGTGACGCCCATATTGCCAGATCAGATTCAGTTCTCAGTTCTCTGCCGACTTGACCTGTCTGTCATCATATTTGGCACAGTTTATCCTCATCCGCAATGAAAGACTTTCTTCATTTGTCTCTGAGATCCTAAACTCACTTGGTTCTTCTTTTGCCCCATTGCCCACTGTCTCGGTCTACTTTGTCCGAGCTCTCTTCTCTTTATGACCTTTAAATATCAGAACACCCTAGCCTCAGTTCCCAAACCTCTTTTCTTTTTATATATTCTCACCGTAGGTGACTTTGTCCAGGCACATGGCTTTATATCCCATGTATGTGCTGATATGTCCTAAACATTTATCTGCAGGTTTTACTCATGTACACTTCCACCTCTTTGCATTCCCACTCAGATGTCTAGTAGTATCTCAAGCTTATAATGTCCAAAATAGAGCACCTGATCTTTTCTTCCCTCTAAGTTTGCTCCATCCCCACCTCTCACCTGACTGGCGTCACTGCTCATTGTTATGCCAACCCAGACCTCACAGATAACCTTTGTCTCATCTTTCTCTCATATATCACCTCTAGTCTATCAGCAAACCTTTGCTAGTGCTATTCAAAGTATACCTAGAATGCCATCACTTTTTACCATCACTGTTACTGCCACCCTGGTCTAAGCCATTGCCATTTTCCACATTGATTATTACAGCATTGTCATAATTCATCTCTTTGTTTCCATCCCTAGCCTCCAAAGAGTTTAGAAATGCTTTCATTGAAAGTGACAGAGATATCCCTGAAAATTTTAGGCTAAAAAAGCATGGCTTTTTATTTTCTCTTCTGTAAAAGAAATCTAAAAGTACACCGTGTAGGGACTGGCATGGGGGTTGCACCGTATCATCAAGAAACCAGAGCCTTCTCTCTTTTTGTTCCACATCATTACCCTGACTTGCCTGAGCATTACCTCATGGTCCAAGATGACTATTGCAGTGCTGGGCATTATTGTTCCAGGGCCCAGATAGGGAAGGTGGGTGCAGAGCTGGGCTAAAGGGCTTGTCAACCAACAAATCATCTTTTTATTAAAAAAAAAAACCCTCAGTAGTATCACCTTTATGGCTGCAAAAGAAGGTGGAAAATGTTTTTAGCCAAATCTAATGCCCTGTAGAATAGTATCAGAATTCTAATAGTAAAGAAGAAAGGGACAATAGAAACTAGGTAGGCAACCATCCAAGCCAACTACAGCCTTGAGCCTTTTTGTTTGCTGTTTCCACTTCCTGAAATACGCTCCTCCCAAAGGTCCATCTGGCTGCTGCATCATTTTCTTTTGAACCTTTGCTCCAGTGCTACTTCTTCCTTAGAGCGCCCTTCCCCCACTGGCCTACATGGAGTAGCACCACTTCTTGCTCTCTGTCCTTTTATCCTGTTTTCGGTGTAGTTGGGTTTTTGGGGTTTGGCTTTTTTTTAATGATTTTTGGGGTTTGTGTAGCGCTTGTGAAACAAAACAAAAAAACTACAAATCGTAGAACTGAAGCTTCAAGTGACCAGAAACGTTGCCCTTCACTGCTGTGTTTCCAGAATTTAGAAGGATATCTAGCTTAGCTGGTACTCAACAAATATTGGATGGAAAGAAGAGTGAGGGAGAAAAGGAAGAAAGGGAAGCAGGGAGGGAGGAGAGGAAGAGGAAAAGAAAGAGATGGGAACTGTTTGACTAACCGGTGGTGTATATTACTACCTGTGTTAACTAAAAAGAGTTTGAATGGCAGGGGAAGTCCTAGAGCTGTGTTTCAATTCTTCTAAACCCCACTGCCTTCCTCTCAGGCTGATGCCCTAGGCAGTCAGAGCTGCCTGGTTAGAGCCACAGAGACACAGAGGTGGCAGTCCTTCAAGCAGGGCAACTCAAAGAACTAGATATGCTCTACATGCTACCTCTACTGATGCTTTCAATAAAAAGAAGTTTGAATTTAGAAAACATCAGTTGGTACATACAAATAAAATATCCCGAGTTAGTACAAAAATTGAAAAGAAAAAATATGGTCTATTTTACAGTAATATCAAAACTTTAGTTTCTCTTTATTATTTTTATTTTTTTTCACCTTGGGACTACCACGGGCCATTTCATTGGTTTTTTTGTTCTGTCTTTTCCAGAGTATACTCAGATGTTATTTAAAAGAATGCTGTGAGAAAAGTTGACTGTCTTACCTCTTCAACTCACCCTGGTCCAAAATACGGGCTCCTCTTGCCACCCACATTGCCCAGACCTATTTTTATTTGCTTCAGCTTGTGTTGTTTTTTCTCCCTTCCATTTCTACCTGTGTTCCACAGTGTTATCTCTTATTCTTCTTCTCTAAACTACCATTTAAAAGTAATATACATAATATTTTCATTCTGTCCCAAGCTGTTCCCATTTCATAGTCTTTCCCTTTGAGACAATCATCTAACTGTATTTCTTTAAAAAACAAACTTCTTCCATTGTGAATATTAAAGATATTATCGTTTTCTAAGATTTGAAGGATCTCACCCATTACAGTTTTCTAAGATTTGAAGAAGCCTTCATGTGTCTTGTGGGTTTTGTTTTACCTAAGTTTCTGTTAGTTGGCAGCAGCCCTTTTCCCCAAAAAATTGGCTTAGTAGACTGGCTGCTTTGGACTGTTTGTAAACAAATATAAAACAATTATTTATAAATGCAATATAAGGATCATGTATTCCAGCAACACCCAATGATGTACAACCACATGTCCAAGTATTTGCTTAGGGTTTTTCCTTTGGCCTAAAATGAACTTTAGCTT
This sequence comes from Callithrix jacchus, assembly GCF_049354715.1. NCBI lineage: Eukaryota > Metazoa > Chordata > Mammalia > Primates > Cebidae > Callithrix > Callithrix jacchus. The sequence goes on from NC_133507.1 coordinate 63,744,016, forward strand.
CCTTATCTCTTTTCCCTTTTCTCTTTCCAAACACATAATCTAAAATATGTCCCTCTTGGGGAGGGGGGCAGAAAGCAAATCTGCATCCCACTGCCATCACCTACATTAAAAAATGTCTTATGTGATGCTGGGTAGCATGACCAACCATCCTAGATTTGCCTTGGACTGAAAGGTTTTCCTGGTTACAGGACTTCCCATACTAACAAAGTCCCAGGCAAACTGCGATGAGTTGGTAACCCTAATCCTGGGTTACTTTGTCCCTACATCTTTATTATAGTATCTTGCTAAAAATATTTATGCGCATATTTGTGTTCTTTATTATACTGTAGACTCCTCAAGTTCAGGGATCACACCATATTATCTTTTATTCCCAATATCAGACAAAATGCCAGGCACATGGATGTGGCAACGTAGATGTTTATTGAATGGATCAATCATTCACTAATGACTGTAAAACACCAAGTCAATTAAAAATACAGCAGAAGAATCACTTGAACCCAGGAGGCGGAGGTTGCAGTGAGCCAAGATCATGCCACTGCACTCCAGCCTGGGTGACAGGATGAGACTCGGTCTCAGAAAAACCCACAAAATTTTAAGTAAATTTTTATAATCTATGTACTATTTTTAATCTTGTGTTGTGTGCTTTATTCTTACTAGTACTTTGTATACTTATCCACAGATCTGTTTTGTTGGAATTATCCTAAAACATACGTATCTACATTAATTTTATGTGTACGTTATTGGTTATCCTCAGTAACTCATCCTATACTTTAATGCTCTGTTTTAGCTTATTTCAGAAACTTTCTGTACAAATTTGACCTAATTTAACTAGTTGAAAAATTCGTCTTCTGGATCTAATTACTATGATTATGACAGATTGCCCCTTTTCTCTCTCAGAATTTCCAGATCGCTTTGAGCTTTCCTCTTTCTTCATACTAATTGGTTAACATGTTTCATCAGTTCCAGTTTGCTTGATAGCTAGGTAACACATCCAATCTGTCATATCCTAACCCACTGCTCTAAAGAAGACCCATATCACCTCTCATCTGAATTAGTGCAGATTCCCAACTCATCTTCCAGTCTCTAGACTCTGGCTGCTCTGGGCCATCATAGGACTTTATCAGTTCTAAAACTCAAAAGCTATCCCTTTGCTTAAAATTTAGGTTAGTGCTTCAGAATAAAGTCTAAAATCATAGCATTATCTTAATAATAATGTGGCCCAAAATTATTTGGCCATGTATATTTCTTATCCCTCTTCCTTTGTGGATATCAAAGTTACCAACACTCCCCACACTGTTCTTCTCTTCCCTCTTGGAGCATGCTTTCTGCTACTTGGAATGCCTTTGTCTGTCTAGTAAGTTCTTTCTCATATCCTTGAGGCTTCTCAAAGGTCAGCTCCTACGTGAAATTCCCAGCACCCCCAGGCAAAGTTAGGAATCCTGTGCTTTGTAATACCGTAGCACTGCATGTTGCCATATCTCATTACCCTATAACTATTTTCATATCTTCCTAATGTTCATCAGTAAAGATGGACCAGCTAAGTTTTTTAGAGGGTAATACACATTTTAGTTTTTAATGGATTTCTCGCAGAGATTTGCCTTTTGTCAGATTTCCTGGTTAGCCAAAAGACAAGTGAATGTAATTTAATCTATTAATGGTAATTATAACTTGAAGTAATAACAAATACATTTCAGTAGTATATAAGGGGAGAAATATTCAAGAAATTGCCTTCCCAATGTTGGCAATACTAGCAATATCATACAAAAAAATTTTAGCCAGAAATTTTAACCTTTAGTTCTTGCTTAATCCAATATAGCTTCCAGATGCTGTTGTTTTATTAAGGAGTAGTTACTCTATTTCTTATCAAAATTTTTGGAGGTATAAATATTATTAATAACATTTATAATTTATAAATATTTTTCATGCCTTTATTTCTGTAGCACAACTGTAGTCAATATTATAATCATATTTTAGGAAAATAAGTATATTGGAATCAAATAGTTTGCATAATTTGCTTGAATTCACATAGCTAAAGGACAAGACCAGTATTTGAATTGTCTTTTTCTGAATCCATATTCTTATTTTGCCCTTTTTAGTGTTGCTAAAAGGAGTGATAAAATCTCTCTCTGGACTCAAGATTATGTGTCAAGGGGACAAATGATATTATCAACCTGTATTATTTCGACATTCTGTAATTGAGTAGATACAGTGTTTCCAGATGTTCTTTTTTTAATAAAAATAATATTTTGTATTGTGGTACAATATATGTAACACAAAATTCATCTTCACCATGTTTAAGTGTACAATTCAGTGGCATTAAATGCTTTCACATTGTTGTGTAACTCATTACCATTGTTCATCTCCAAAACTTTTTCACCATTCCAAATTGTAAGTCTATGTGCCAGTTCCTCATTTCTCTCCCCCAAACCCCTGGCAGCCATCATTTTACTTTCTGTGTTTATGAATTTGACTATTCTAGACACCTCGTATAAGCGATATCACACAGCATTTGCCTTTTTCTGTCTGGCTTATTTCACTTGGTGTAATGTCTTCACAGTTCATCCATGTTATAGTGTATGTCAAAATTTCCTTCTTTTTTATGGCTGACATACAACATACAACATTCTTTTGTATGTATGTACTACATTTTGGTTATTCATTCAACCGCAATGGACATTTGGACGCTTTCCACTTTCTGTCTATTGTGAAGGTCACTGCTATGAACGTTGGTATACAAATACCTGTTTGAGTCTCTGCTTTTAATTTTTTGTGTATCTATTCAGAAAAAATTGCTGAATTATATTGTATCTTCTCTTTTCAAATAGCAAAATAGAGTCAAGGATAAATAGCTTTAAAGCAAGCTTCTGTTTTTTTTTTTTTATTGTAGAAATTCAACCTAAGAACATGTTCAGAATAGCTTATGTAAAGTTTTTTACAAGTCCTCTACAAATCCCTAGTCCTATGCTAACTGAAACTTTAGCACCCAAATATCTAAAGACACCACTATAAAGAAATAAATCATGTGAATCATCAGTAAGTAAACCATTAAGCAAACATTAAAAGTCATGTTTTGGAAGATTATTTAATGACAATTGGGAAATGTATATCGTTTAATGCTCATCAAAGTCAACATTAAAACCAGTCAAAACCAATCAAAGTCAAAGCCCCAAGTGTGACTCCAGTTTTGTATATATGTAAACAGATGTTGATTTTTTATGAATGTAAGCAAAGAAATACGTATCTTTGCTTACATTTATATATAGGTTGATTTTCCAATATATGAAAGAAAACACACCAAAATGTGCTACTCTAGCTGGAAATATGAATGGTTTTTTTTTTTGATACTTTTTATATTTTTTCTTATTTTTCTTGTAGTGTCTATATATTATTTTTATAGTCCTAAAAAAGATTTATTAAATTATTCTCAAAGCTTAGTATGTTAGTGATTAGAGAACTAGATAGATTTGGGAGAAGACTTTCTAGGAACCTGCCAGGAAATTATTCCTGAGATCAAAGAAATGAATTAACTATGTTTTTCTTAGAAGAAGGTGAAATGGAATTAAAATATGAGGACTAATATGCTAAGGTTGTAGAATGGTAAGCTAGCATATGGTATGTTAGCTACATATACATATCAAAGAGAGACTGGAGACAAATTTCTTATTGCCCACCCCATACATTATTTGTCGGTTGTACTGTTCCCACATCCTTCCTAGCAACAGTAAGTAGAAGAGGGGTTCTCAGAGACAGGCAGTAAACTTGCCCTGTGTAATTAAATCAGTATTTCTTAACAATACAGTTGAAAGTCTAGATTACCTAGGTAGAGGCTGTTTCTCTAAGGTTTTAGTCCCCAAAACAATAGAAAAGGTACAAGAAATATGCATTTTTCTAGATTAGCCTATTTAGAACCTTATCTCACTGTGCCTAGCCCAGACTACATGATTTAGTAGATCATCTAGTCGGCCATACAGTCTTTTTAGGGACTTATACCCTGAGACATTCTGTTACTTTTATTTAAAAATCTACTTTGTGTGAACTAAATTATAGTTTAATGAAGTAGAATTATAACCAACAAAACAAACAGTATAAAATGTTCCCCATATCTGAAGTTTTCTTTGTTTCTAGATAAGTATATGACATTATCTCGTTTGATTGATCTCCTAAGAAGATGTGGAAAACTTGAGGATGTCCCAAGATTTTTCTCCATGGCTGAGAAATGTAACTCCAGAGTGAAATTGGAGCCAGGATTTCAGTACTGTAAAGGACAGTATCTTTGGTAAACCTGTTGACAAATAAATGCTACATAATTTTTTTTTCCTTATTGTAAATCAAGTAGAATAAGCTTTTCTTTGTTGTTAAAAAAAAAAAGTACATTTCAAAATAGTTCAGTTTTATTTACCAGACCAGAATATAAACTAATATAAATCTTGTAGTCAGTGATTGAAATAAATAATTCTTTTAAACATCTAACAAGGTACACTGGAGAACCAAATGATGCCCTTCGACATTTTAATAAAGCTCGGAAAGATAGTGACTGGGGCCAGAATGCCCTTTACAATATGATAGAAATCTGTTTGAATCCGGATAATGAAACAATTGGAGGTGAAGTGTTTGAAAATCTGGATGGAGACCTGGGGTGAGTTATTTCACACATTATCCTTTTTTAAAAAATGCTTGTTGGCGATAATAAACAGGGATACTTTACTAAAGAACTAAATTCTAGGATAGCAATAATGAATGGCCAAATGAATAAATTAAATAAATAGGCATTTCATTGCCTATTTCTGAGAAGAGTTATTTTAGCAAATTAAATAGAATCGTTATTGCGGTAAAGTATTCTCTGAAATGGGCATGAAATACTTTAAGATTTCCTAAAATATAATAAACATGCTGTGAAGACACTCACCTAATTATACAGTTTGACAGCTCTGGTAAAAATTATCTACACAGTAATAGTAACTACTTAACAAATGGTGATTTTCCAGACCCTGTCCTCTATACTTCCCAGGCACTATCTCATTTGTTTTCTACAACAGTGTTGCAAAGTAAGCTGAGTCAACTTGTTTAATGTGATAGTAATGATGGAGTCAAGATTTAGACTGAGTCCTGACTACTGTTAAGCAGTGTGGTACACTGCTAGTAAACGGTTATATATCAACCTGCATTAGTAGCTTGTCCTCTTCAGATGCAGGCAAGGAATATGGGGAATGTGTTAGGACGCAAAGGGAATGTAAGAGGTAGTTCCTGCCTTCAAGAGCCTGTAATTTATTTAAGAGGCAATGCAATACCTGAAACCTTTGCATCTGCAACTAAACAGAAATGGATTTAAATGGATATTAACTATTTTTGGAGTTCATAGGAATAATAGCAGTCCAGAGTATTAGGGGGAAGATGCATGGAGGAGCCGGAGAAAATTAGCCCTAGGTTACTGAGAGGTTTTAATGACAGATTTTAATGGCTGGATTACAGAAACCACTGAAAGTTTTAGAGCAATAAAGTGGTGTGTTTATGGTTGTTTTACGAAGGTTGAGATGACATTACTGTTATGGAACCATAAGCTATCCAAGTAGAAATCTTCTGCAGGCAATTCAAAATGCAAAACCAAAACTCAGAAGAGAGGTCACAGCTAGGGATAGAGATTTGGGAGACATCTGCAGAGTGCATAGTTGGAATTCCATAAATGGCCTTTTTGAGAGTAGAGTATAGTAACACAAGTCTGAGAACTAAAATTTAAGCTTGCTAACATTTAGGGGGTCTGGAAGGAGGAAGGAAGGTCACAAAAGGGCAATCAGTGTGGTAGAAAGAGAACTAAAGCCACGTAGTGTTACAGAAGCCAAGGGAGAAGAACTTTGAAAGTGGTAGTCAACTGTGTGACATGTTTCAGGCAAGATAAGCTTAAGGCCTGAGCAGAAGAAGACCAGTGGCTTTAGTGATTGGACTTTGAGTGTTTCATTTCCTTTTATTAATTGATTTACATATATTTATGTGTGTGTGCTTGTGTTTATAAAACAAGAAAGTTGCTATTAAATATTAAAATTGTACTTGGAATTACTTTTTGACACATATATAATTTCTGAGATTCTAATAGACAACATGGTGAGGAGAACAGAATAGATTTTGTATGTCTGATAAACTTAGATTCACGTCCTAGGTTTACACTTATTAATGAATGGTATGACCTTTAGCAAATTACTTTACCTATTTGAGCCTTAGTTTTCCTGTATCTAAAATGGATTAAACATAGATAGAATGAAATAATACAGTAATTGCCACTTTTTCCTCGCCCTTTTCTTTCCTTTCCCTTTTTGAATAGATACATGTTAATTTTGTGATTCTACTTGTATTCTAGTTTTATATTTACTGGAATGCACACATTTACAACATGTAGATATTGTCAAATTTTTGTCTTCATTCTAGAGGAAATTAATGCTTACTGCTGTTTTATCGAGTCCGTATTAATTTTGTTTAAAATGCATTGTAACTGTGCTTCACTTTGTATTAGAAGAGAATGAGTGACATTCTTCACAAAAGATTACTTTTAAATGAGTGAGAAAAAGCATACAAAGAGTGCTCAGAGCTTTTGTATACAAAAGCTCTGATTCTAATTTCAATGAATTGTATCGTAAGAGACATAAGTGATTTATTTTTAATTATATTCAGTAATTCAACTGAGAGGCAAGAATCTGTCCAGCTGGCAGTGAGAACAGCAGAAAAGCTTCTTAAGGAACTAAAACCTCAGACCATTCAGGGTCAAGTACAGCTTCGCGTATTGGAAAACTATTGCTTAATGGCCACCAAACAGAAATCTAATGTTGAACAAGCATTAAATACCTTCACTGAAATAGCAGCATCTGAGGTTAGTGGGTTTTCCATTTCAGCTTCATATGTTATCTTTCGTTGGTAGTATGGAATCATGTATTTTGATTAGTTATTTATATTTGGGAGATTTACTTAATTACTTTTATTAAAAATTAGGTATATAGGGCCGGGCACGGTGGCTCAAACCTGTAAATCCCAGCACTTTGGGAGGCCGAGGTGGGTAGATCACGAGGTCAAGAGATCGAGACCATCCTGGTCAATATGGTGAAACACTGTCTCTACTAAAAATACAAAAAATTAGCTGGGCACGGTGGCGCGTGCCTATAATCCCAGCTACTCAGGAGGCTTAGGCAGGACAATTGCCTGAACCCAGGAGGCGGAGGTTGTGGTGAGCCGAGATCGCGCCATTGCACTCTAGCCTGGGTAACAAGAGCGAAACTCCGTCTCAAAAAAAAAAAAAATATATTAGGTATGTAGTTTAGCATACACAATGTCTCCTTTGCAGAAGAGACAGTGTTACTGTTTTGATATGTTATTAATATATTTCTCTCTACTGGAATGTTAAATAGAGAAAGGAAATTCTTCAAAAGTGCATACGTTAATTCTCAAGGGAGCCACTTTGTCCTCTGGAGAATTTCTGTGTTGTAGATGTAGCCAAGGTTAACTTACTAAGTGGAAATAAACACCTGGCTGCCCTGATACCTTACCTCTTCCCTTACGTGAACTTGGAAATTTTCCAGCTGTGTAGCTACATGAGATCATACTGACAGCTTATAATTTAGTTATACAAATAATGATATCCTTTAGCAACACTGAAATAACCTCCTGCAATCTTTTCATTGTTATTTTCACAGTATTATTCTTACAAAATCAGAGATTGTTTTTCTCTTTTCACTGTGCTTGAATCCACCTTTTTTCTTTCTTTTTTGTTTTTTTTTTTTCGAGACGGATTTTCTCTCTTTTCACCCAGGCTGGAGTGAGTGCAGTGGTGCAATCTTGGCTCACTGCAACCTCCACCTTCCGGGTTCAGGAAATTCTCCTGTCTCAGCATCCCAAGTAGCTGGGATTACAGGCGCCTGCCAGACGCTCAGCTATTTTTTGTTTTTAGTAGAAGTGGGATTTTACCATGTTGGCCAGGTTGGTCTCAAACTCCTGACCAGATGATCCTCCTGCCTCGGCCTCCTCCATGTTTTTTCTTACTCTCTAGGTATTGTTTTTCCTTCCCTCACACAGTACTTTACTTCTTCAATTATTTGATATTAAGAAGGAATTCCAGGTACCCTCTCATCAGCAGTTGGTTATAGTTACTAACTAAGCATGCTTATTCGATTCATGTTTGTTCTTCCATTCAGTGATGCTGTAGGCCACCGAAAACTCATCATTTTGTGTCTCTCAAGGACATAAAGAATTTTGCCATGATTTCTTGTGGTTCAAAAGTCATAGTGGCAGCAATAAACCACCCAAAGCCCCATACAGTGATCTCTTTCCCCCAAGCTTCCAGGGCCCTAGAGGAGATTGAGATGTCAGGGATTTGGAAGACCTGCAACTTTTGTTGTGGCTTGGGTACAAGTATCCTAAATAGCAGCTTTATTACCACGCTTGGAACAAAACAGCAGGGCAGCATGGCAGCGGCAAGCCTCCAAAGCAAGGCCCTTCTGCAGACATTGAAGTAATGTGCTCATGGGTCGTGCTCTGTTGAATTGGCTTTGTGGAGCAGATGGATGACAGCTGCTGAATGAAGGGAGAGCAGAAGTAGGGCAATCGTGTATGTCTAAGAGAATCTCTAGGAACATGAGGAAGCACAGTCTCATGTCAGGTGCCATAGCTACTGAATGCTGTGATGTGTGTCTCTGTCTCATAACATTGAGAAAGTTCATTTTGAGTAAATCCATTATCCCTACTGTGAAGTTTAAGAAATAAAAAAGGCTAAAAGCAGTGAATGATATTACAGCTATTTCCTAGAAAGACTATGCCTGCTTTCTGCTGATGAGACTGCATTTTTTTTTGTCATCCTTACATATGTGGTTAGTAAAATACAATCTTCAAATCTGTCTACTAACCATATTATTCAAATGATGTATGGACTGAAGTTTCATAAGCATCAAATTTTATCTCACATTATTTTCTTTTAACTCATAGGCTGCATATATTCAATATAATGAATATTCATTAAGCAGCCAGTGGGTGCTAAGCATAGTGGGAAACACAAAAATAAATAATGTATGTTCCCTTTTTTCAAGTTTCTCATAGTCTACAGAAGATAGGACAAGCATACTGACTATGATGACTGTAATACAAAGCAAAATGTATTACATTCTGTACCAGAATTGCAAATAAAAATGCTGTAGGAGACAGTATAAGGAGAGTTGGGAGACACTTATGTGAAGACGGCATGATTTAAGAAAAAATAGGATTTAAGAAACAGGTATGATTGAAGAGCCAAGATAAATTGCATTTTAACAGGCAGAAATGGGGACAATGTGTTCTAGAGGAAGAGGAAAATGGGAACAAAGTCAGGGAGGCAGAAAAACATAGGATATGTTCACAATCCTATGTGTCATTCAGAAGGACTGAAAAAGAAGTATGTGACAGGAAATCATGGAGGAAATGGTGGAAGATACACTAAGCCCAAGCCAAAGTGTTTCCATGTGCTTTCATTGCCCCACCTTGAACCATAAAGATGAGATGTTTATAATAAAGCTGTGTTGTCCACACCTGAGTCTTGTCCTTTGCAATCTAAAGTTACTGCAATTTACAGTTATTGAGAGACAGAGAAGCTGGCTGTAGGTCTTAGGATGTCTGCACCAGGAAAAAGACCTAAAGCAGGGATTAGAAAGAACTCAGATTTGCTTTTGGAAACTGTTCTTCTGTTCACTCAGTAATGATCAAGTTGTGAAGAACTGATACATTCTAATTAAACTCAAAGTGTGTTATTTTAAAGTCAGAGAGGTTATTCTTAATTGTGTAGTGTAGGATATTTTTGTGCATGTGAATGAATGTGGGTCCTTTTCTTTTTTTTCTTTTTTTTTTTTTTTGAGACGGAGTTTCGCTCTTGTTACCCAGGCTGGAGTGCAACTGCGCGATCTCGGCTCACGGCAACCTCCGCCTTCTGGGTTCAGGCAATTCTCCTGCCTCAGCCTCCTGAGTAGCTGGGATTACAGGCACGGGCCACCATGCCCAGCTAATTTTTTTTGTATTTTTAGTAGAGATGGGGTTTCACCATGCTGACCAGGATGGTCTCGATCTCTTGACCTCGTGATCCACCCGCCTCGGCCTCCCAAAGTGCTGGGATTACAGGCGTGAGCCACCGCGCCCGGCCCCATGTGGGTCCTTTTCATAGGATCATCCTCTTCTTAGGCTGTCCTAGGACCTGGCTGAAAAATAAATAGCAGACTTCTATTTTCTCTCCTCCCCTGCCTACCTGAGGTGGGCTGAGGTGGGGTGAAGGTGAGGCTTAGTAATTAGTAACATCCCACACATATTCATAATCTACAACCAATTAGTTGGATTTGACATTCAGCTGAAACTGTTTTGCCACTTTTTACCTAGAGGAACAGATTACATCTTCAAAGTTTACTGATAGACATAGAATTTGAGGCAAGGAAGTTTTTATATTTCTAAAAGCTCTTTTCATAAAACCTTGCTATATTGCCCTTCTCTATTCCAGAGTTATTTCTTACTTCCAACCATGATCAGTTAGTTGGACATTGAACATTTTACCAGTTTTCTTTTGCAATATTCCTTATGAGTTACCCAAATTTGCTGTATTACAGTATACTTATAGTAATGGCATCACCATTCCTCAGTCACAATTTCTCATCCTTTCTTTTTGTTTTGAGACAGGGTTTCATTCTGTCTTCCAGGCTGGAGTGCACTGGCACAATCATAGCTCGCCATAGCCTTGAACTCCCAGGCTCAAGCGATCTGCCTACCTAAGCCTCCTGAGTAGCTGGGACTACAGGGGTTGGCCACCACACTCAGCTAGTTTTTTTTTTTTTCTTTCTTTTTTTATTTTTTTAGTAGAGGCGAGGTCTCTCTGTGTGCTAGCTTCAGCATCCCAAAGTGCTGCAATTACAGACGTGAGCTGCCACTCGTGGCCCCTTCATTTGTATGTTAAGCTGAGTCTTTCTTCTTTCTTTATAAATGCATCATAATCCATCTGCTGAAATTTAAGAAGCATTCTACCTTAATCAGGAACATACACATTATTGCTTTTTAAAGTTGTCTGGATAGATCACTAATGGTCTCCATTTTGTATGAATTTTTATTAACCTATTGGTTTCACAGAGTGACATTCTCTGACTTCAAACTCTATTCAAAAGAATATCATATAGACTGTTTTAGGAAGCTGCAGAATCCAAATGTAAAAGCATATTTTAAGGCATGAGTTTATTTTATATATTTCCAAGTGGTGAATTAACTGTACACCTTATTTTTAACATTTCAATATTCAAACTTGATTGAGAGAAGAGGTTTCTGAATAAAAGGAGAGGGAGAAAAAAAGCAATAGAAGTCAGAATGGATAAGGACCATCATTTGCTGGTAAATTATTGTCGTCTGTCTTTGACAGGTGAAGGAAGTAGGAGCCTAAATGTTAAATCTGAAATACAAACTGATCAATAAGGATTTTACTGAAATCGAGATTTATTTTAGCTGTTTCTATGTAAAACTAAAACATAGCTGTTTGAATCCCATTAAAGTCTCACTAATTCTTGGAATTGTGTGCTTATGGCATCTGAATAGTTGCCATTATCTTGAAATATCTTGACCACACAGTGCTTCACCAAGTCTCTTCACAGTAGCTTGAGGGTACTTGATGTCCTAAATAATGACTAATCACAGTTATCTGTAATGAAGCTAGAAATATATTCCACAAATAGTTCTTTTGTAGCATTTTCTGCTTTGCATATGTTTCGGGACATTTATATTTGTGCAACTTGTGGCCTAAAATTTTATTTTCTTATAGAAGGATCATATCCCAGCACTCTTGGGAATGGCAACGGCTTATATGATCTTGAAACAGACTCCACGAGCCAGAAACCAGCTGAAACGTATTGCAAAAATGAATTGGAATGCTATTGATGCTGAAGAGTTTGAAAAGAGTTGGCTGCTACTTGCTGATATTTACATTCAATCAGCAAAATACGATATGGCAGAAGAACTATTAAAACGGTGCCTGCGTTATAATAGAGTAGGTGATTTAGGAGTAAACAATTATTTTTAACTTTTGCTGCATAAGCTTTCCATAATAGATACTGTTGAATGTTAGTCCATTTCCAAGGATTCCTGTGTGATTTTTGAAAACTAAATGTTTATTCTTACCACAATCAGGAAACAAACATAAATAATAAGAAAGAAGCCATTTGCCCTTTAAAGTTTTTTTTAAAAAAAAGATTCATGCAATTTCAAGTTTCAGCTGTATTAATGCCCTACTTAATGGGAAGTGTTTTTGGAATGTCAAATGTTTGCCTGTGATTATCCATCTCAACCCAGAACTAATGAAAATTGCAGAACATTAATTGCGGACGTCTGTCCCTCCCATTAAGAAATACTCTTGATGAATTTACTGCAGCTGCATGTCATTTTCACATTATTAGAATCCATTATGCATAATATATTTTGTGGGAGAAAGTCTTTTCAGCTTTTAATTTGATTTGTTTAATAAAAATTCCTTATCTTTAGGTATAAAATGGAATATTATAAAGTCCTTATAATTTAAGGCTTATTACTAACATTTTCATGATTAATTACAAAATATGTCATAACGGGTTTTTAAAGTTAATATTTATTTTTTGTTGAGAAATAATTGCACACAACTTAGAAATGATATTTTATTTTCATATATTTATATACTTAAATTTTAATCACAGTAAATCTGTTTTAGCAAATTACATTGCGAATGGACCATTCATTTTTTAAGGAAGAGTTGTGATTATCTAGTACGATTAAGACGCTCTCCTAGAAACTTAAAAATTTGAAAGATCCAAGCATTTATCAATTTATAAACTATTCTAGATGATTAGTTACATAAATTTTAAGTTAAATTGGCCTTGAAAAACAGAATGCTCATTAATAGGCTTTGAAAATCTAAATTGCTGAATAGTTTACCGTTCTATGCCTAGTCTAGGATTAACCAAGATTGCATGAGAATTAAAGTTTCAGTGCACACAGAATTTCAGTTTGCCAGAACGCTGATAACAATACATTGCATAGTTGAACATGATGGTTGCTTTAGAGGCTTCATTCAGCCCTACTGGTTGAATATGTTGATTTTGAAAGTGTTGCATTTAAGAACTAAAGCTTAGAAACCTTGAATTACATAATTTAAAAAATGGAAATCATCCAGATCTGGGGCAGGAAATGTACAAGACAACACTAGACTGTCTTCCCTTACCAGATGATTGAGGAAGCTATGATGATTAGCGTTTATGTCAAAGACCTAGTGGCCAATGAAGGCACCACCAATAGCCAAAGTTGGGATGCTTTAAGTATCAATAAGAATAACTGCAATATATTGAAACACATAAAATCTGTTTAAATCCGTGACTTCTCAAAGATCCAAAATAGAAAAAAAAAAAACTAATTGGTGTCTACTACAGTATGCTAGTGAGCTGACTGCTATTTCTGAAGCTTGCAAATAAATAGTCAATGAGATGTTTCTCATCATAGAGATTTTCCAGCTAATAAATGAAGACTAATAGGCTATCCCCATTTTTCAACCCTGATAAATGTAAATATGATGTAACATCACAAAAAGAGGGAGAATCAGACATTCTGTGCCTCCCAATAGAAGAACATACATCTATGGCAGGGCTAAGATTGGGGTAATTCAAATGAAACAGTAATCAAGATAAATAATAATTTAATGCAGTTGTGCTGAGCTGTATTGGAGACTGAATCAAAGGGGAATATGTGCATTCCTATATTCATGTTTTTATATATATTTTTAAATGGGTAATGGTTTTAATGAAAATATTGCTGGGAAGATTTTTTCCATTAAAATGAGAAGAGTGAAATGGTAAGAAACCAAGCTTAGGTATAAATAAAATGTTCAATCCTAATGGATTTTTAATATATACTTTCAAATTATTCAATATTTTTAAACTCATGTTTTGAAAAAAAATTACAATTAAGCTACTCAGGAGGCAGAGGCAGGAGAATCTTTGGAACCAGAGAGGCGGAGGTTGCAGTGAGCCGAGACCCTGCCACTGCACTCCAGCCTGGGCAACATAGGAGACTCCATCTAAAAAAAAAAAGATACTTTTTCTTCTGTAGCTTCCTTTATTTTACCTTCCATTTTTCTTAGTATCTAAGAAATACATTATTTGACCAAGGACCTTGTGTCTCCTCTCCCCTCTCCCAGCCTATCCTGACATTCATGAGAACTTCTCCCTGTTCCACCCTTAAAACGCTGAGCTTTCGGGACCCTGCCTGGCTTGCCAGTGTGAAATGGCCTCGCTGTCTGGGGTAAATACCAAGGTTCTTGGTCTCACAGCCGAGGAAATCAAGGATGTGGACACACACAGGGTGGGATTGGGGCAGGAATTTAATAGGCAAAAGGAAAGAACAGCTCTGTTACAGAGAGGGGGCCCAAATGGGTTGTCAAGTTGTAGTAGAAGTGTCAGGTTTTATAGATGGGTTGTTGAGAGGGCGGGGGTTCATATCTTCTGAGGGCCTGAAGAACCAGTTAGGACCAGGTGTGCTATCTGCATAGAGCAGAGTCTCTAGCAGCCCCAATCCCATTCTTTTTTTTTTTTGGATGGAGTCTGGCTCTGTTGCCCAAGCTGGAGTGCAGTGATAAGATCTTGACTCACTGCAACCTCCACCAAAAAAAAAAAAAAAAAGAAATACACAAAAATATGCATCCATGTTTTTATGCCTCAGGCTCCATTATGGCTTATCATGGTACTGATGTATGAAGTAGATTCACCTCTCTCCCGCAGAATTAAAATTGAGTCCAAACCTCTAAATCTACAATTTCTAGAAAATGTCAGTGACATAGGAATATATTATATAAACACCACAAAGATGCAGTCAACTAAATCCTGGGTGGTGAGAAACTCTGGGATAAATATTCTTGTTTCTATTACATTTAATTTCAAGAAAAGAGACCCAGAGAGACAGACAGGCAGGCAGAAGGAAAACCTCTGGATCAAAAGAGTCTAGATTAAAACATTGACCAGTTACAATGTTTGGTTCTTATTTCAATCCTCAATCTAACAAACAGAAATTATATTGAGATAATTAAAATGTAAATAGTACTGGATATTTGGTGCTATTAAGAAGTCATTAACATTTTAGGTGTGATAAAATTGTGGTTATGTTTAAATAAAGTTTTTTAGAGGTGTGCACTAACACATTTAGAATTGATATAATATCTGAGGATTTTTCTGGTAACACCAGAAGGACAGGTTTGTGAGATAGAGGTGAAACAGTATTAGTCATGAGATAATTGTTGAAGATAAGGGTTCATGGAGTTCGTTATGTTCTTATCTCTGTATGTGTTGAAATTATTCCTAATAGATAGTGTACATGTGCTTGTGTACAATACAAATATCCTGTTGTGTTTTTCTGATTCTGTAAAGAAAACCCTGATACTGCAGATTTGTGTTGGAGACTTGGCATCAGAATCATTTATTAAGTTCAGTAAAAAATGTGATTGTCTACCCAAAGTTGAAAACCATTGTTTGATGTGTCATTTAAGTAGATTAATATGATTGACCTTTAGAGTCACAAACATCCTGTAAAATCTTAGTAATATAAAGTGTAATCTATTGATGTCTTCCATTTTTCTTTAGTCTTGCTGCAAAGCTTATGAATATATGGGATACATTATGGAAAAAGAGCAAGCATATACAGATGCTGCCTTAAACTATGAGATGGCGTGGAAATATAGCCATCAGACAAATCTGGCTATAGGTGAGTTTAGCAATCGCCTGGATTTTTCATAGCAAAATTATATTTTATTTATTTTTATTTAAATGCGTTTGATTTTTTTCAAAACAAAATAAACATTGAGTCAATTTTTATTGTCAACCTTTCTGAAAGGAGAATAAATTTTATATTCATTATATATTATTAGCTACTAATAGTTAAATACGATTTCCTGAGTTCCAAACTTGTCCTCAGTCACCTTAGAGTACATCTAGTATAATTCTGCCCCCTTCTCTTCCTTCACCTCTTCTATGTTGAAATTGGGGATGCCATGGAAAAAGATGTTTCCATTGCCAAGTAAGTTAGGAAAACATTGCATTCAATTGAATTGCACGCATTTCTTTACTTCTCAAAGCCTTTAAACACTAATATATATTGAGATAGATATCACAGAGGGGGCCCTGTTTCCCACAATTATTTGACCATGGGTGATTTCTTGTCCCATGAGCATCTAGAAACATCATCCAGTCCCAGTGTTTTGTAGACTGTTAGTTTAAGGAATGCTAGTTTACAGTGTCCCTAACAGAGGTGCCATCAGAATATACTTCATGACCAACCTTCATATGAAATCCTCATGTTTGTGTTCTTTTTCTTTGTATTGGATTGAATTGTGCCTCCTTGAAACTACCCAAGTCTATTCTTTGGAGCAACCCACAGAATGTCTCTCTCTCACAGATCATGACCCTTTAAATTGCAGACTTCTGTCATGTGTCCTAAGGCTATCTCTTCAAGCCATCTGCAGTTACTTGTCCCTTCTTCCTAAGATTGCATTCCAAGTCTCACCCTTCATGTTGATGTCTCTTGGAAGCTCCAAAATAGTGTTTCCCAAACTGTGCTTTGGAACACTTGGGGAGATTTTAATAATATATATATTTTTTTATTAAA
This sequence comes from Callithrix jacchus, assembly GCF_049354715.1. Classification (NCBI taxonomy): domain Eukaryota; kingdom Metazoa; phylum Chordata; class Mammalia; order Primates; family Cebidae; genus Callithrix; species Callithrix jacchus. The sequence goes on from NC_133507.1 coordinate 63,760,654, forward strand.
AAGAATAGAGTGTGAAGGTGGTAGATGTCATGGCCATGTAAGTTAGGAAAATGCTGTTTTGTTTTTCCATGTCCCTCTGACCTGTTGTACCATAAATAAACAAGCTCTCAAATATGATTTGGCTAGTTGTAAGTATAATTAAGCTATTTTTTTTTTGATTTGGCGTTTTGGAGTTGCTAATTCAGCCTGAGATGACATCTATCTTTTCAGCAGGCGTGTCACAGTGTGAATTCAATTTTAATTAGCAGTCAAATGGGTCACCCTCACACTCACTGCTGTTAGCTCAGGTCTTCCGTCACCATTTGGTTTCCTGGAGTCTGTTCTTATACTATACTAAACTTGTACAAAGCACAAGAACTAATGATTTTTATAGTATTTTTTATTTAAAAGTGTGATAGATCTTTCAGAAGAAAGTCACCTTGTAAAATGAAAAATTCTTAAGTATCCTTAAAATATTAATTCTGACATTGTATTCCCTAGAAGGAATATACATAGAAGTTAAATTATTTATGTATTCCATTCCTTGGAAGACCTCAGCAAAGAAAGGAATTCCAAATCACCAGTTCTTTCATTGTGTCATTGTTGTACTTTATAAATTATTTTATTAGTTCCTCAAACTTTGCTTTGGTAAACATTTCTTTCTAAGGCTCTCCATTAATTCCTTAATTTTATCCTTAAGATTATCATTGCCTCAACACCCCCAACCTGCCTGGCCAAATAAACAATGCATTTCACTTTTTCAATTGTCAGAAAACCCTTAAAATCATGCTCATGCTCTTTCCATAGCATTCAGGGTTGATTCTGCCATAGGCCCTGAGCACGTGTGCCTTTGTGTGTGCGTGCTTGTACGTGCATGCCTGTGCGTGCATGTGTGTGTGTGTGGAGAGAGATACATATATAGACATACAAATATATATACAGTCCTGTCATTTAACAATGGAAATATTCTGAGATATGCGTAGATAATTTCATTGTTGTGCAAATGTCCTAGAGTATACTTACACAAACCTAGATATACACTTAGGCTCTATGGTATAGCCTGTTGCTCCTAGGCTACACACCTGTACAACATGTTACTGTCCTGAATGCTATTGGCAATGTGTGTATATAAACAGAGAAAAGGTAAAATACAGTATTACAAAAATACAAAACACAGCATTACAGTCTCATCGGACTACCATCAGGTATGTGATCTGTTAATGAAACATCATCGTGTGGTACCTGACTATATATAAAGTATTGTGAATTTTAAGTCATTTCTATTTATTTCCTTTTACTAGCATCTGATAATGTTAGCAAATAATTCTTTTCAGACACTTAAAATTTTAAACATTTGTTTTGGTACTTTTATTGAAGCCTAAGAGCACTATTCACATTTCATATTTTTAAGAGGTAGAGTGAAATATTTATTACATATTATTTTACGTTGCATTATAATATCTTGTTTACTGAGTGCACAGCTGCTATTACTTGTCTTTTTAGTTTTCTCATCTTTATAGCATGTTACAGGAGAACAACATCCATTAAAAGGAATGTCTTTTAAACATTCTTCTAATTGCTGATAGTGGAAGTGCAGCCTTAATCCAGTCCTGCCACTGGCCTTAATCCATGCAGTTGCCTGTAACTGACGGTGTCCTTGATTCCTACCCAGCCTAGTTTATGCTTCATCCTTCAGATTTCAGACATCTCTTGACACCCTCTTCTTCCCCAATCAGGTTCTTTATGGTGACTCACTTGGATCTTTCATAACATTTATGAAATTGTATTAGTTTTTAAAATATTAATTTACTCATGCAATTATTTTAAAATGTACTTTTTCTCCTGATAGAATGCAAACCTCATAGCTATAGGCATCAGTTTGCCTGTGTAAGTGCTATAATGAATGGCTGTGTTGTCATTTACTGCCCTGTGATGAGTTTTTTTACTATAATCTGAAATAAATGAGACTTTTCTAGTAAGTTACAGAAACCACACTTGTGGGATGGCAGCTTTCTAACTGATCAATATATTCACAGTGATCCGTTATTCCAACTCCACTTTCTTTTCTCCTTATACTTCTTTTGTGTCACTCTGCCTACTATTATCATGCAACTTCTCTGTATGGTGTAGTTGGCTGTTCATTCACCAGCCCCCTTTACAAATGCTTTAGTGAGTAAGCAAAGAGAGGAGGAGCCAAGGAAAAGTAATAGTAGCAGTGTACTCCATCATTCTGTTTTATGGTTTTTGTCTTAACAGGATACAAACTGGCATTTAATTACTTAAAAGCAAAAAGATATGTGGATTCCATTGATGTATGTCACCAGGTAAACACTTAAATTTAGATTTCTTAAAAATTTTTCAGATGCACCATTCCCTCCTTTTTTAAATCTCCAGATGTATTAGTTAAATGATTTATCGGCTATGTTAAGGGAGATTATCAGTGTTCAAAATTTAGAAAATAATGTTCACCTAAATAAAAAACATATGTTTACTTGGAGATCAAATAATAAAATGTTTATGTCAATTTAAAGACAAAGACTACTGAGGGGTATCTGTAAACAGTAAACCATAGAATATTTACATCTGTGGAAGGGAGTAGGATTAAAGTGGTGGAGTAAAGGAACTTTTACTAAAAAATAAAAATAAAAAAATAGACAAAGACCAGTAGCAGAAACATGTTAAATGAAATTTAGTCTTTAAGTTAGAAGCTATTTGAAGATAGTATAGATTCTCCAGATCATTGTTCTGAATAGAAGTTGTTGTGAATGTGTCTCAATCTGGTTACTAGAGAATAGAGATTGACCAACTAAAGATAAAAAGGAATTCTATTAGAAGTCATTCAATTACATTCTGTAATTCATCGCCTACTAAAATAACAAATATTTAAATTATGGTTTTAGAATTTGCAGAGTATCTTCATATATACATTGTCCCATTGATATTCCATGTAAGGCATTCTATTAAACATTGTAAGGAGCTCCAAGAAAAGTTCCTTAGAAAATAATTTTTTAATGCCCCTTTTCTCACACAGCGATCCGATCTGTCAGCATCATTACCGTAAATACTTGACCTTAGTAATTGCTGTTGATTACTGAGTCTCTGTAAAAGAGTATTTCAGTCAGGTTAGAATTGTATGTTAATGTAAGGTCATATGTAGGATCATTTTTGGAGTTACTAAAAAAAAACTAGTATCTCCCCGCTATTAGTAGACTTGGAAATATGTCTCAAGATTATTTCAGGTAAAGCAGATGTATACTGCTGTATAAAAATCGCTCTCTAAGAGTTTATCAAGTATTATGAATAAAAAGCTAAATTACAAAAAATATTTTAAATCATTGATATTTGTTTTGTACAACTCATCTATTTAGTAAACAGTTGTTATATTTTCTACATCTGATATTCACACATTAATATGAAGGAGTCATCATGTTACATTTAAAATGCCTCCATTAAATAACTGTTGTAGTATTAGTACTAGGAAATCTTAACTGTAATGCTCATTTCTAGTAAGTTTTGTAGCTCCGTAGTTCTTGATAATTAGTTACAAGTTTCTGTGGGATCTTTATTTGTTTTGCAGATTCTTAAAGCACATCCAACTTATCCAAGAATCAGAAAGGATATACTTGATAAGGCCCGTGCATCTTTAAGACCTTGAAAATAATTTTAACATAGGTTGTTGGTTTAACAGAAAATAAAGGAAATCTTTCAGTTCTTCCTGTTGAAACAGGTTTGATCTTCTTTGTTATTAGAAATATACCCTTTTTCTCCAGCAGAGGTTGCTGCTGTACATCAAGAGAAGTAGTCTGTGACATTGGTGTTTTCTAATGGAGTTCAATGAGAGCTGGTCTGACTCTTTGATTAGGTACAGATTTGGTGACTCTGTGATAAAGACTATAACCATTTATAAGAAGAATATATTGTTAGAATCTGGGTGATTAAATACCCTATATCTTTTCTAAGGAATATTTATTTCAGGAAATATATTTAAAATGCATTGTTCTCTGTTAAAAGTGTTTTTGTCTTACTCTGTTTTGTTTCAAAGGTTTGAATAAATCTCCCGTCAATAACTCATGAAAAAGACAATATATATGCATATTATATATACATATATAATACATATATGTGCATATATACATCTATAATACATATATAATATGTATATATAATATGTATATATATTTTTTAATAAAGGTTTTATAAATATATGGCTTATATTCCTCTTGGAACTCAAAAGACATGGTAAATTTTGCAAAATCAGGGTAAGCTCCGCTGCAGTCTAATGTTAATGGGTGGTACTATGTTGCAGAAAATGTAACTTTCATTTAAAAAATCTTTTTTGGAAAAGCATAAAGAGCGTGAGTTTCCCTTTCCTTTCTTGAGCTCATTCTTCCTACTTTCAAGGCCAATGTTGTCTTCAGAAATTATCAGAATCTTAAATCAGTTTGAATAGTTCCCTTATAGGGATATTTAACCTTAGCCTAGAAGACTCTGTCTTCAGGTGTAATTTCAGACACTGTAATATTTGGTGGTAAAGAGGTGACCAAATACTTTTGGTCAACAGGGAGTCACAAAGCACACGACATGAAGGCAATGGTTTTCCCAGCTGTGTCTAACAGAACCCTGGCATAGAAGCTTTCACTCTTTTACACTAAATTTAACCTAATCTAAACTTTATCCTTAGCATTATTTTTAATTTCTCATCTACATCTTTTTCAGTTATCCTTAAAAATACAGTAAACATAGTTCTAAACTTTATCCTTAGCTTTATTTTTAATTTCTCATCTACATCTTTTTCAGTTATCCTTAAAAATACAGTAAGCATAGTCCTTAATTTTATTTGCATTTACAGTAAGCAGTATTTATAAGTCATTTGCTGCTTTTTATGAACTGTCCTATGTTTGTTGTGAAGTCTCTTATTTCTGATCATTTATCCAATTATTCAAATCCTTTTCATTTCATTTGCATTATAAAATTCCAATTATTCCTCTTTTCACTTAACAAAATGGTTTTGAGTTTGTTGTTGCTGTTGTTGTTTTTGAGACAGGGTCTAACTCTGTCTCCCAGACTAGAGTGCAGTGGTGCGATCTCGGCCCACTGCAAACTCCACCTCCCAGTTTCAATCAATTCTGCTGCAGCTTCCCGAGTATCTGGGACTATAGGAGCATTCCACCACCCCTGGCTAAGTTTGATATTTTTAGTAGAGATGGGGTTTTGTCATGTTGGCCACAGTGGTCTTGAACTCCTGGCCTCAAGTGATCTGTCCACCTTGTCACCTAGCTTTTATTTATGGCATTTCATAGATATGTTTAATAATAAGAGTTTTATATGTTTTATAATTATAAAGCACTTCATATATGTTCAAATACTTTTACATTTCTTACATTTGATCTTCACAAACCTATAGCATTATTCCTGTTTTATAAATCTGAAATCATGAAACATTCCCCTCCCCCCTTTTTTTTTAATTCGGGGGAGAAATATCTTTCAGCCTGAATGGACACTGTTAAGGACAATGCTATGGACTGAATGTTTGTGTCCCCCCAAACTTCATGTATTGACATCTAATCTCTAATTCAATAATAATTAGAGGTGAGGCTTTGGGAAATAATTAGGTCAGAAGGCTGAATCCCTCATGAGTGGGATTAGTGCCCTTATAAAGGGGTCCCCACCAAGTTCTCTAGCTATCTTTCTACCATGTGAGGACACAATAAGAAGTCAACTATTTGCAACCCAGAAGAGGGTCCTCACAATAACCTGGTGGTGCTAGAACCACGATCTCAGACCTCCAGCCTCCGGAACTGTGAAAAATGTATTTGTCTTGTTAATAAGCCCACCAGTTTATGATATTTGATTATTGCAGCCAGAGCTGACTCAGGCAGAAATTATATAACAGAATGTCTTTAGTGGTTCCAATGAACTTGCATCATGGGATGCTAGAATCATGGAAATTGGATAGAGAAATAGAGCATCTGTTCTCTGAGCAAGACATTTCCAAATCGGTTTTCCTATCTGTAAAAGGAGAGGAAGGTTTTGGTTTTGTTTCTTAAGCAGCCATTTATTTTGCACCTACCATTTGTTAGGTGCTATTTTAGGGCCTTTCCCTACTTTATGTCTTTTAATTCTCAGCTATTCAGAGAAGTACATTTTCAGATGAGAATGATAAAACCTGGACTAAATGATTTGCCCAGGGTCACAGAGAAAAGTGATCAGAACCTGAATTCCACACTGGCCCAGTCAACTTCAAAGCCCCTGCCTTATTTATTAAGATGCCTTCTATAACTAAGAGATGTTTCTATAAGCAAAAGTTATGTCTACATCTGGCTAGCAGAAAAAACTGATTGATGTATCACAGAGATAGCTAAGTAATGAAGAACAAGATGAACCAAGTGGAATAAACAGCTGTTAGAAATGTAGAAACTATCAAAGAGTAGGCTAATTGAGGAGCAGTATGTTGTAGCAATCAAGAGCATGAATCTGAAATCAGACCAGCCTGGATTAAGTTTTGGTTCTACCATCACCTAGATGTTTCATCTTTCTCCAAGTTACACACTCTCTGAGCCTCAGTTTTCTCACCCATAAACAAGCATATAAGGATAATAACCTGCCTCAGGTTGTAAGGATTAAAGGGAACATATATAAAACCTATAATGAATCTGACTCACTAGGCTCTTAATAGTAGCTTCACTTATAAGCAGACCAAGGCCAAGTAGTAATTGCAAGTGAGAAGAGAAAATGCAGTTCAAAGCAAGATGAAAAGGATGAGTAAATTTCCCTAGGGAGCTCAGCCCTATAGGATTCAAGATTCTCATTTGTTCATACCCTCCGTCCCTTCTCATTTTTCTTCTTCAATGACCTTCTTCCCTCTTTTCCTCTCCACCCATCACATTATGCTAGACTCTACATGCAGTGTCTCATTTTATCCATCTTGAGCTTGCTTTTGCCCCACTCTCCTCGGTGTGGAATTCTCTCCCTCTTGTCCCTCCCTTCACCCCCCGTTTCTGTCCCTGAGCTTTCTTTTCCAGGTTTGCTCTTTCTTTTTATCAGATACCACTTTATCATACCTCCTTAAAGAGGTCATGTTCACATCCAGGCCCACAATCTCAAGTAGCCATCCTGTGATTCTGTATCATATTATCCTTTTTAAACTGTGCAGCATTTAAAACCTCTGATGTTTTTCTTCTTTCCTAAGGTTGTAATTGCACCATGTGGCAAGCCCAAGATCTGTGATACTTGGAGCTCGGACTAGGCAGTCTTGATTCAAGACTGCTCTGAACTAGTATTGAAGGAACTAATGCCCATAATGTGCTAAATGGAAGTTTGAGGCCTAACACTTAGGATGGAGGTAGGGGGACACAGCAGAAATGAAAGACTTCTCTGTAGATCTGGGATCTGGACACTGGCCGCCATTGTAGTAAGGAAGCAGTTCTAAGTTTAGTGTACTTGTGACCTTAATTCAGCTAGTATGGTGAACTGAGTCCCAAGAGGAAATAGCTTTTTTCCCCAGAAGTAAAGAACCTAGAGCAAATCTGGAAGGCTTTTATGCATGGACAGCTGAGGAAGTAGGTTGAACTTTGCACTAACGTAAAAGTAGAAAATGGAATCACTATGGAAACCAAAAGACCAATTAAGAAATTGACAGGGGCTATCCTAGTTTGGGACTGGAGATGACAAGTGAATAGCATTAAAATAAGATCATATAACAGTGTTCATGCCAGTAGGTTTTTTTAAATGCAAGAGGCAAAGGTGCAAGGAAACCACCACATTCAGACACTGCTTGTCAAAGTGTAGCCCTGCCTTCCTAAAGAAAATTTGGCAGCACAAAATAAGAGTCCAAGTGATCCCACATAGAGAAATGTATCACAGGAAATATTCCAAAATTTTCTCAAAGGTTTTTAATTTAAAAAATTGTAACAGTGATTAATTTTGCTGCTTTTGGTTGTTATCACAACATCCAACATGAAGTTGTCAAATGTTAGCTTTGACCAATAATAGAGCACTAGGTAGTCATTAAAAATTATTTCAAGGGTTTTTTTACATTTTAAATATTTTGAAATTTTAAGTGCTAAAATGTTCATAAATTAAGTGAAAAAACAGGAAAATGTAACTGTTCAAATATCCATTTGCCAAAAAATATAGATGCATATTATATAAATATACACACACAAATCTAGGTGAAAGTAACCCAATTATTAACATAGTTATATCTGAGTGATGAAATAGAATATTTACCATTGTAAAAGTTAGCTGGAATCAACATATATTCTACACTTTAAAAAAAAGTTTTTTCGTTGTTTTGTAGAGAACAGCCTTCTTGAACTTGCTTTTTGCTGTTTAAAGCTATTTTGCTGAACACAGATGAAGAGAAAAAGCTAAGCAAAACCTGACATTTCAACTCTCAGTACCACAGTTTACTATTAATTGTTAATGCAAAATGTAATATATATTACTTCAATGGCCAGTGATAGAGATTTAGGAAGTGGAAGACAGAAAAAAAGACTGCCAGAAAGTAGTTACAGGAGTGGTAACAGCAGTGGTACTAGAACCTAAGAGTTGCAGAGGGGATGTGTAAGAGCACAGTCCAGCAATTACAGAGAATTGAGAGCAAACCCAGTCCTCTGTAATTTTAGTCCATTATTCCAGTAACAGAGTTTTAATGATGATTCTATCAAATATAATAAATTAGAAGCCAGTTCAAATAACCAAAGTCCTGCAGAGCCTCCACATGTGATTGTGTAGTGTGTGCACTGCACAGGGTGACCCAGCCAAAGGTACAGGAGGTGGAGGCAGAAATCCAATTCTTACCACTCTGGAATTGCATCTCCATGCAGAAGGACCACTCCCTTTTTTAATTTGAATACAGCTTTCTCATAGGCTATTGGAACCCCTGTGAATGGAAGGCAAGGAACTAGAGTCAGTATAGAAAAGTGTTTAGAAATAAGTCTGAGGGTGAAGAGTGATGTGTACATAAGGGTGTAAGAAGTCTGTCTTTTAAGATAAGAGCTACATGGGCATCTATGGAGAAAAAAAAAGCCAGTAAATATTGAAGGTACAAGAAAGAGAAGAGGGGAAAACCTGAGTAGAAAAATGGTGGCATTCTGGGGGTGCACAATTTTTGCAAGGGGAATGAAGGAACAAATGAACTGCAAAAAGAGTCACAGATACAAAGGTGGCTTCAGGAGCCCTTATGCTAGTTGGCTCCAGTAGTTTTAGAACAAATAAAATAGTCTTTGATCTAAGGGCGATACCACTCCTTCGTATGCATAGGATCTTGGACCTCTGTTTTCTTTGGACTCTGAGGTATTTTTCACTTATTTCCAGGTTCCTGGTTGTGGTTGTTGGAAGTCCACCTGCCAGATTAGAGGGGAGTTACAGTAACATAATAAATCTCACTTAGGAGCAAAAATGTGCTACCCACCTTCTAATACTCTTCTTAAGAACCAGATGTTTTCTAGGAAAAATGTTTCACTCTGCAATCTGCCTTACAGTGCACATCAATGAATCTGGCATGATGCCCATAAAAGCAATCTGATCCCATAAATGAGGGAAGCGGAGTAATGAGCAAGTTCTAAATGTCTTACTTCCGAGTGATATAACATGAGAATCGATGGCAATCCTTAAGCCAGGCTGTTTTCAAATAGTATGTATGTTATTTTTATCTTCCTTCAAACAAATTCTTTTGGCAATGTGAAAGAAACCCTGTTGGTTTTTTTTAAGGGGATATTTTAAGAAGGTAATTACTATTTCCATTTTCACCAAAAGCAGCCTAGTTTTATTTTTAAGGGGTAAATGATGTAAGGACCTTAAAAAAACACTTGAAGCATAGAGGACAGAGCTGCAAAGTGTTCAGTAGTATCCTCACTTATTTTGGGTCAGGGCAGTAGGTCCTTTTTCATAGTTACAGATTAAACCTTCTTTAAAAATCATACTAAGCTTAAGAGCTTTGAGGAAAAAGAATGCACTAAAATGCTAAGCAGTTACAAAAATGCTCTTTTCATACAGTTCAAGTTTAATATGTGACATTGCTCTAGTAAATAAAAACTCCCTAAAGAATTTTTTGTCCAATTTTTTCACATTGACTTAAGTAACAAATTGCAGAGGGTAGTTTGAGGCAGACTCTCAGGTGGGGGCAAGCGCAGGATATTGAGAAATCCCAACAGCAAAGTTAAAATGATTTTATTCGTACCATGTAAGAATCAAGGTGAGGAAACAGTACAAACGACATGCCTAGATCTTGATGTCACTTACTTATGTTAAACACATAAATCTACTGCCTCTTATAAAATGTATGTGCCGGGTGGTTGTAGATTCCTTAAAATGCCCAATATTCATTATTCAAGTTCCAATAAAAATAATTATGTTTCTACAAAAAGAAAACCTTTTTAACTTTTTATTTGGAAAAAAATTTAAATATATAGAAAAGTACATAAGATTGCAAAGAGCACATATACTCAGGTAAATTTTAAAATATTGTTTATCTCTTACACCATTTGCTTTATCATTTGTGCTTCCTGTGTGTATGCAAATTTTTGTACACATTTACACTCACATACATATATACACACATATGTACAAATTATGTTTTTTCTGAAGATCCTGAAAGTAAGTTGCAAGCATTGTACACATCCCTGTGCCCCTAAGTACTTCTGTGGTGTGTATTTCCTAAGAATATGCATAAACTCCTATAAAATCAAACTATAGTTACCAACTTCAGTAGATTTAACATTGATACAATACTTTAATCCACATCATTTACCACCAGTTTATCCAATAAAGTCCTTTTTCCTTGAGTCAAGATCCACTCTGGAATCAGATACTGTATTTACTTGCCATACAAATATGTTGCTTCATCTGGAGCATATCCACAGCCTTTCTCTGTCTTTTACAATGTAGTAGAATTGTAAAATTCTTTTTTTGTAGTAGAATGTTCTTCAATTGGGGTTTGTCTGATATTTCATCATGATTCAAGTTGAGCTAAACATCCCTGGCCATAATGCTATGTAAGTAATGTGTCCTCAGGGTATCCCATATGGAAGCACACATACTTATCTGCCCTCACTAGTGATTTTGATTACTCTGTCAAATTTCTCTACTACATAGTTATGTTTTTTCTTGCAACTAATAACCAATCTGTGAGGAGACACCTGTAGATCAAATATACTGTTCCTCTTCAAAACTTTCTGCTAGACTGATCATGAGTCTTGCCTAGTCCCGTCTTTACTGTGATGGTAACAAAGGCTCCGCATGTACCCAGCAGTCAGTACACAGCATTTTGCCATAAGCAGCATTTACCCTGGCTTTGCTTGTTTATTATTATTTTTACTTTTAAATTTTATCCATTATTTAATATAGAAGAGCAGGAGACTCTGGAGCTTAACAAACTATCACATGGTGAGGATTGAGAGTTGAACTTTTTATTTTTCTTGATAAAATAATTTTATCCATTGTTTAATAAAGGAGAGTAGGGGACTCTGGCGCTTAAACAGGCACATGGTGAGGATTGAGATTTTAGATTTTTGTTGTTGTTAAAAATATTTAATATCATTCAGTCTTGTGAAATCCTGTTTTTTCAATATTTCATCATTAATTAATATCTTTAATTATTTTGGTGCTCAAATCATTTCAAATTTGTCCAACAGGAACCCCTTCAAGCTGGTTCCTGTGCCCTTGTGACATGCTCTCATTGTTCATTTTTCTTTTTTTAAGCACTTTCTTACTTTCTAACATAACAGGGTGTCTCGGGCTCGACTTCTGATTTCCCTGCCTCAGGCTTGGAATCAGCCATTTCTCTGAGGAGCCCTGGTTCTTTTTATTGGGAATGGTGTTAGAGATGAAGATCCCAGTGCTAAGTCTGCTCATTGCTACTAGGGTGTAATTGCTTCTAGATCCTTTCAGCAGATAGAAAACATATGCATGCATACATACATCTGCATGTGCAGACATATAGACACAAGGATGTTTGCACGAATACTGTGCATACACACAGTCTCATACACACACACTGACCTCTAGTTCTAATCTGTATGACCCTTTTTCCACAGTGTGACCCTGGATCCTAACAACCTCAACCTATTTGATCATTTCTTCAATCTTCTAATCCACCTAAAATGGTTTCAGAATTGCTTCACTCAAACACTCATAACAAAAACAAGTCTACAAAATCTATAAAAACGAGATCAGAATTTGTTTTCAGTCTCCCATCTCCCACAATGCCAAAAACTTCGGTCAATTTCTTATTTATTGCTGATAAATTTAACAACCTATCTTAAAACGTTACCACAACCACTTCCCAGTAATATGAGGTATTTTGAAAATCAAACTAGATCGGACATGGTGGCTTATACCTGTAATCCTAGCACTTTGGGAGGCCGAGGTGGGTGTATCACCTGAGGTCAGGAGTTGGAAACCAGCCTGGCCAAGATGACAAAACCCCATCTGTACTAAAAATACAAAAATTAGCTGGGCATGGTGGTGGATGCCTGTAATCCCAGCTACTTGGAAGGCTGAAGAATCATCACTTGAACCTGAGAGGTGGAGGTTGTAGTGAGCTGACATTGTGCCATTGCACTCCAGCCTGGGTGACAAGAGTGAAACTCTCTCAAAAAAAGAAAAAACAATCAAACTAAATTGTTTATTGCTGATAAGAGTGTGTGCCCTGTTTCATGGACAAGCTTTGCAATTGCCTTCCAAATATTCATCTACTTGCAAAATAAATGCCATCCTTCCCACGCCAACCATATTGATGATTTAGTGGTAGGAAGGAGAGTAGGGGACTCTGGAGCTTAAACCATCACATGGTAAAGATTGAGAATTGAGTTTTTTGTTAAAAATATGTTGTAGATCTACATTATTTTAAACTGATTTTTCTGTTTGACCATATTTTCAGTCCTTTTGCTCTGATAGGTTTACTGTCAGCCATAAACATTTCTAAAGAAACATGAAAATTTTCTTCCCATATTTTTCAAAATACAATTTCCTGGTTTATAGCAACTAATACTGTTTTTTCCCCCTCAACCTGTCATTTCCAACTGCTACGTTTTTTATTGAGTGAATTCTGGTCTTTGCTTGAAAAAGTTAGATTTATATCCTTTATTCTTTATTTTTGTATTTACATTTTATATCTATTTTCTTGATTTCTACAGCCTCATAAAATCGTTTTGAATAGTAGAACTGCAGAGCTGATGGGGAGGTCAGCTATGTTAATTCCACAGAGCCCCAGTCTTCCCTGTGAGGTTGCCTAGCAACCCATCTCTCAGGCTTCCTTTGTGGATGAGAGAAGAGAGAGCAATTCTTCTATACACTCTCAAGCTGAGATGATTTTATAAAGTGAAAAACCTTTCTCAAAGGGTCCAACACAACCCCTGCTTCTCCTCTTCTGCCCACTTTGTACACTTAACATATGATGAGAGAAATATTCCATCCTTTGATGCTTTAGATCTGATACAGATATAAAACAGAGCTAGACACTGTATGGTTAAACAGTGGAAGTGACCTGTATCTTCATGTTAAATTGAGACACATTAATTAAGCCACTCATCTTCCCTTTCCTCTTATATGAAAGCATAGTTTCCCCTCAAATTCTAAAAGCCAGTTATGTTAAATGAAACTGCAACTGCCTGCTGAGCATCAGTTACCATAGCAACGAGAGCCAGGAGTGGTGTTTTTCTCCTTAGGCACAGGATGGCTGAAATGTGTTCAACCAGGGGATTCAAGCAGCCTGCTGACTAGAAGTCAGGCCTGTTCGGTTGCTTTTTCTTCACACTAATTTGAAAAAAATAACTAACCCCTCTGCTATTCCCTTAAAGCTGTTACCTTTTTAGCACCAAACTTCAGTGGGTGGCAGAAGTGCCCTACCTTAGGCATACAGGAGAAAGGGGAGCAATGATGCATGCCAGTGAAACCCACACTAACAGCTGAGGGAGGTGGGGAATAGTGCAGAGAAGATGCACTGCCCTTTCAGATGTCTGTGAAAATACAGAGTACCAAATGCATTTTCCACATTGTGAATATACTAAGGTACATTTTTTTTGAAACATTTATGATCCTCTCGCCTTATTTTCTAGGCAGATGATGTTATTCGGAAGAATATTGTGGTTCAGATGGATAATACTTTATGGAGGGTTGCTGTAAGCTTAAACAGGTTTAAGGAAAAATTCTTTGTGCTGTTCTTATTTGCCTCTAATTATGGCTGAGAAGAGAGAGGCAGGGTAGCACAATGGGCTTTGGAGTCAAACAACCTGGTTTGACCTTCTCTGCCACTTAACAGTGTGATTTGGGGCAAATTCCATAAGCTGTCTCGGTCTCACTTTCCTAATTTTTACAAGGAAACTAAGAAGAAGATTGTTGACTGTAAAGTAAAAAATATATACTTTAACCTGATTGAAACACTGATAACTGGTTATAATCAATTTGGCTTAATTGATCACTCAGTACTAATTGAACACCTGGTACATGCCCATGCTTGATATGAAGAGCACTGAGGTCCCAGCCAAAAAGAGGGAAGCCAACTTTGGGGACTGCAACTGCAAATTGTCTACCCTCTGATGCTTCATAAAGGTTTGGTATGTTATCCTCATGAATGTTCTATCCATAGTGACAGTGAAATGATACTCTTTGTGGGTCTACCTCCATGGCCAGTTCACAGAGAAAACTCTGACTGCTGTTTTATAACTAAATTTTTGCTTTTCCACCTGAACTGTCATTACCAGCACCCTCAGTCGTCACATTCATTAGTCTGGACGTCTTCCTCCATGGATAATATGTGAGTACCTCTGAATGTGCTTCCTGAAGCAGCTGCCAAACTATTTCCAGCAATGGAAAAACATAGAACGTATGTGAATTCCCAAAGTGCCTTCCCTGGACATCTTTTCTAGCAACAGAATGGCTTCTGGTGATTTTCGAATAAAACAATGGCGTAATTCCTGGAAAGCATATACTTTTAAAATTTTAGATCATTGAATCTAACCCTTTCATTTTAGAGATAAAAAGTGAGGTCAGGAACATCGATTAATTTGCTCAGTTTATTTATATATCCATATGTATATACCCTGAAACAATATAATATATACATATACCTACACGCACACTCATATATATATATTTACACACACACACACATGTAGAGAGAAAGAATCAGTTACACAAATACATATTTTTTTCCCGTGGTTGTCTAAAAGTATACTCCAAGTTCCCCCAAACTAGAGACCATTATTATCAGTGATTGCTCTATAATTCACAAGTAGCAGAACCCAGCTGAGGATGGCCTGAATTATATGTAAGTCTTCAAGTTGGCACTGGAGCTGAAAGGTGGGATGGAACTGGAACCAGGGACTGGAATGCAGGCAGGACTCTATGCCTTTCCTCCGATACTTTCTGCATGTTGGTGTTCACTCATCTATCCATCCATGTATGAATTCAAGCCATTTGACAGATATTCATTCACTAAAGACCTTTTCTATGCAAGGCACTGTGCTAGGCAGAGGAAAAGCCCTCATATCAGACAGACTTGGTCTTCTCCAGTAGATCTCATGAGACTTACTGGCTTTCATTCTTTCTTGCCACCACTATGTAAGTAGTGCCTTTTGCCTTCCACCATGGTTGTGAGGCCTCACCAGCCATGTGGAACTATTGAGTTTGTTAAACCTCTTGTATTAGTTCATTTTCATGCTGATGATAAAGACATATCTGAGACTGGGCAATTTATAAGAAAAAAAGAGGTTTAATGGGACTTACAGTTCCACATACCTGGGGAAGCCTCAAAATCATGGTGGAAGGCAAGGAGGAGCAAGTCCCATCTTACATGGATGGCAGTGGGCAAAAAAAGAGAGCTTGTGCAGGAAATTCCCCCTTAACATACCATCAGATCTTATGAGACTTATTCACTATCACCAGAACAGCATGAGAAATACCTGCCCCCACGATTCAGTTACCTCCCACTAGGTTCCTCCTACAATATGCGGGTATTCAAGATGAGATTTGGGTGGGGATATAGTCAAACCATATCACCTCTTTTTCTTCCCAGTCTCAGGTGCTGTTAAAGTTATTCAGTTTAATAAAGAAAGCAGAGCATAACAGTTCAAAAATTTGCAGCCTGACAATGTGATAGAAAAGAAAATCCCATTTTCTGAGGACAAATTTAAGCTAGCTGCAGAAGTTTGCATAAGCAATGAGGAGCTGAATGTGAATCATTGCCAAGACAACAGGGAAAATTTTTCCAGTGCATGTCAGAAATCTTCAACGCAGCCCCTCCCATCATATGCCTGGAGGCCTAGGAGGAAAAAAAGTGGTCTCATTGGCTGGCCCCAGGGTCCCTCTGCTGTGTGCAGCCTAAGGACCTGGTGCTCTGAGTTCCAGTCACTCCAGCAATGCCTAAAAGTAGCCAAGGTAGAGCTCAGGCTGTGGCTGCAGAGGGTGCAAGCTCTTGGCAGCTTCCACATGGTGTTGAGCCTGTGAATGCACTGAAGTCAAGAAGTGGGGTTTGGGAAACTTCACCTAGATTTCAGAAGATGTATGGAAATGCCTGGATGTCCAGGAAGAAGTTTCGTTCAGGGGCAGACCTCATGGAGAACTTCTGCTAGGGCAGTATGGAAAGGAAATGTGGGGTAGAAGCCCCTAGACAGAGTTCACACTATAGGGTGCTGTCTAGTGGAGCTGTGAGAAAAGGGCCACCATCCTTCAGACCCCAGAATGGTAGAACCACTGACAGCTTGTGCCTTGCGCCTGGGAAAGTCACAGACACTCATCACTAGCCCATGAAAGCAGCCAGAAAGGAGGCTCTACCCTGCAAAGCCACCCTGGCAGAGCTGCCCAGAACCATAGGAACCCACTTCTTGCATCAGCATAACTTGGATGTGAGACAAGGAGTTAAAGCAGATCATTTTGGAGCTTTAAGATTTAACTGCCCTGCTGGATTTTGGACTTGCATGGAGCCTGTAGCCCCTTCATTTTGCCCAATTTCTCCCATTTGAAACAGCTGTATTTACCCAACGCCTGTACCTACATTATATCTAGGAAGTAACTAACTTGCTTTTGATTTTACAGGCTCATAGGCAGAAGAGACTTGTCTTGGATGAGACTTTGGACTGTGGACTTTTAAAAAAGTTAGTGCTGAAATGAGTTAAGACTTTGGGGGACCGTTGGGAAGGCATGATTGATTTTGACATGTGAGGACATGAGATTTGGGAGGGGCAAGGGGCAGAGTGATATGGTTGGCTGTGTCCCCACCCAAATCTCATCTTGAATTCCCACGTGTTGTGGGAGGGACCCCATGGGAGGTAATTGAATCATGGGGACAGGTGTTTCCCTATTCTTGTGATAGTGAATATGTCTCACAAAATCTGATGGTTTTATAAGGAGAAGTTTCCCTGCACAAGTTCTGTTTGCCTGCTGCCATCCATGTAATATATGACTTGTTCCTCCCTGGCCTCACCATGACTGTGAGGCCTCTGCAGCCATGTGGAACTGTGAGTCCATTAAACCTCGTTTTCTGTACAAATTACCTAATCTTGGGTATGTCTTTATTAGCAGCATGAAAATAGACTAATATACTAGTTCTCACAGATGTTTCACTACTCCCATGTTTCAAGTTTAGCCACATGCAGAGAATGATGTGTAGTCCCTTATTCCCCAACCCCTACCACCACTCTGGCCAGGAAGGAGGCCACCAGGTGACACAGATTACCCAGACCCATATCTATGGGTCAGAAGGTTACTGGGCAGACAGCCTGAAGGCTCCAATACAGAGTGCTATCTGATCCTTTTGCACTTCTCCCTCCACAGTGTTTAGTCCAATTTGTTTTTAGTTCACTCAAGTGCTAGCTTAGTTGAACAACTACATTTTAAAACCCACAACTTTTAGTTAAGCAATGTAGAAAAGTACTGAACTTTCATTGATAAAGCAATTTGCAACGTGGTAAATTATTTTTTCAAAATCATAATTCTCCCATCTGTTTTCTTTCTTAAAGCGTCCAAGAAAGCCAAACCAGGACAGTATCAAGGGCTGTACCACCCTAGAGTTAACTAGGAGTTTAGTCTGACCTATGCTGCTGAGAGTATCAATGAGTTGACAGCTGCCTAGGCTTTCACTTTTCCAAATCATGGAAGAAGCAGCCATAAAGAGCTGGGCTCATCCAAACTGAGTATAAGCAATTCCCATACAAGACCTTTGACCTTTATATTCCTTCTTTATGTGTTAGATGACCCTTATATTTACACATTGTTTAATTATACTATAAAAGGAGCCATTAACCATTGTCTCAGCTCATGTGAAAGAAGGAGAGATGCTGGGAAGGTATCAAATCAGTTTGGCTCCAGTTAACTCCAAGGATTCTTTGTTAGGCCACCTTCCTAAGTCTCTAGGACTTTAATCTCATTTTCTTGTGTTCACTTTTATCCTGGGGCATTGTGAGGTGAGAATAACTCAGTCAGGAACCAAACAAAATTCAAAGAAATGACTAGGTATCATGATAGGGTTTGGCTCTGTGTCCCCACCCAAATCTCATCTCAAATTGTAATCCCCACATATCAAAGGAATTACCTGTTGGGAGGTGATTGGATCGTGGGGGTGGTTTTGTTCATGCTGCTCTTGTGATAGTGAAGGAGTTCTTACAAAATCTGGTAGTTTGATAAGTGTCTGGCATTTCCCCTGATTGCTCACACTCTTCTGTTGCCTTGTGAAGGAGGCACCTTGCTTCCCCTTTGCCTTCCACCATGATTGTAAATTTTGGAGGCCCCCCAGGCCATGCAGAACTTTCAGTGATTTAAATTTCTTCTCACTATAAATTAGTCTTGGATATCTTTATAACAGTGATAGAACAGACTAATATTAATACATATCACTTCTTTAGAAGAGTCAGCAAACAAGATGCTAACTGATGGAGTGAATTCCTCAGGAGATGCAGGAGGCAAGTGCAGCTGAGACCTCAGGGGTAGTAGATGCCCATCAAGATGGGAGCTACGGGCTTTCTCCAGTGATTACTCTGCTTTTATAAGGTCACTGGCAGTAGACCACATCTTGCTGGCATACATTTGGGGTAAGAATATCATTGGCGAAGTTGCTTAAGATCTGATCCGCTTAACCTATCTCCCCCTTCCCCCTTTCGTTCATCTTCCTACTCATATACACATGGTACTTTCCTCTCCCTTTTTCTAGTTCACCCCCTGGGAGAATCCCCCTCCTGCCTAAAGTGAAACCCTACTCTTCATTTCTGTTCAAGATGTTTTGTTGATGCTCCAAATTCTCTTGTTCTGGCTTCCAGCCAAGGCATTTTGTTCTCTTCCTTACAACTAATGTGAAAAAAAAAAAAGAAAAATGCTTCAACTTTTAATTGAATAATAAATAATATTATACATATAATATAATTAATAATCCAATAGACCCATATGTCTAATCAACAAAAAGAATTTAAAAACATCAACTTTTGCTCAAATGCAAGAAGAGCTAAAACTCCAGACTCTTCTAACACAACAAGGAAAGAAAAACAACAACAGTACAGCTGGTTCCATATTAAAACGATAGGAATGTTCATCTCCTTCCACAATTCAAAAAATATCACTGAAGAATCAGAAAAGTTGTGCTTGTATAAAGAGTTCCTGGATTGTGCTGGCTTCCTGTATCAATCATTTCTCTCCTGCTTGCTTGTAGATAGCCCTGCCCATCCTGGACTTCCATCTGTCATCAGGAGAACATGACCATCTGGAGTCAGTACAGATCATCAATTTTTCCACGTATACAAGTTCATTTTAAAAATATAATATAACTAAGAAGTCTTCATAAAGGGATCCATTACAACTCAAAGACACATGGGTGATGCTCTAATGCCAGGGCCAAAACTCTGCTTTAGTGCTCTGTTAGTTTTGTATTACTGCTATAACAAATTATCACAAACTGAGTGGCTTCAAACATCTCAAATTTATTTTCTTACACTTCTGGAAGTCAGATGTCCAAAATGGGTCTTAGAGCTAAGACTAAGGGGCAACAGAGCTGCCTTCCTTCTGCAAGCTCCAGGGAAGGCTCTATTGCTTGACTTTTCCTGCTTCTAAAGGCTGCCTGCATTCTTTGTCTCATGATCACATCACTAAGACCTCTGCTTCTGTCATCATATTTCCTTCTCTAACTTTCCTGTCTCCCTCTCTCCCTAGTAAGGACCCTTGTGATTATATTTGGGACTTTATGCATAATGCAGCATATGCTCAAGATCCCTAACTGAATCACATCTGCAAAGTATTTTTTGACATGTAAGTTAACACATTCACAGGTTTTAGGGATGAGGATGTGGACCTCTGTAGGGGGTGGGGGTGTTATTCTGCTCACCACAGGGTCTCATATAATCAGAGGCCCACTTCCTTGAAATCAGAAAACCTGATTTCTAGTCCACAATTAGGAAATTCAAGTAGGAGAGTGCATAGAGATTGTTGGTATCTCTGTTTTACCTTTGATTTATTACAATGTAGTCCAAAATTCTGGCCCTAGCCTATAGAATGTTATGATGAGAAGAACTGGCCTTAAAGTCATACTAACTTGAGTGGGTTTTGGGTGTTTTGTTTGTTTGTTTGTTTGTTTGAGACAGGGTATTGCTCTGATACCCAGGCTAGAGTGCAGTGGCATGATCATGGCTCACTGCAGCCTCGACCTCTCAGACTCAAGTGATCCCCCACCTCAGCCCCACAAGTAGCTGAAACTACAGGTGTGTACCTATCATGCCCAGCTAATTTTTTTAGTTTTTTAAGAAATGGGGGTCTCACTATGTTGCCCAGGCTGGTCTTGAACTCCTGGTTCCAAAGATCCTCAGCCTCCCAGTGCTGGGATTACCATCATGAACCACTGTGCTTGGCGTAACCTGTGTTTTCATCACACAGGAATTCAGAGAACTTGGGCATGTTCTCTGTGGACTTCAGTTTTCACCTCTCTTCTTTGGGGAGGTCTTAGAGGAAACAGACTCAGAGACTTGCCTACAGGAGTACTCTGGGAATAATGCTGGTAAGGGAGTGAACAAACCAGGATTGGACTGCAATAAAGTCACAGGAAGGCTTCAGCTGATCCCAGAGGGACTATGTGGATGGAATGGCCTCTCAGCATGGCCTCCCTTTAAGGCAAAGGAGAGAGACATTGGTATTCCCTGAGTCAACCTGCCAGGACTGGGACTACATGAGTGAGGCATGTGCCTTGAGGACAAAATTTAGAGGGTGCCAAAAAGGTCAGTAGCCAAGATAAATAATATTTCAATGCATTTTTTTAAAAAATCTAAACTAATGCAGAAATCAGTCTTTATTTGCAAATTTTAGTATTTTGTTCCGGGTGAACTTTTGCATTGGTTTGTGTTTTTTAAATAACACTTTAAAATATAGGGCTTTGGGAAGCCATATTAGAGCCTCAAGTGAAGAGAAAAATCAGTCATATTGGTCATATCTTTATTTAAAATTATGATATTTTGATCATTAAAGAACACTTGCATTTTTATTTTTAAAATATTACATTAAAATATTGTTTGTTTTGATTACTGAGATCTTGGAACCTTCTTAAATTTAGCACTCAAGGCCAGTTCCTCACCCTAGTCCTGGCCCTGCATTGTATACAGGTTGCCCCACACTCTCTTCAGGAGGAAATACAGTCTTAATCCAGGCCAATGCTTGGAAAAGGGTTTGGCTATGAGTCATTAGCAGTGAATACTCCTGGCATCAGGGAAAATGAGTGCTGCAATTTTGAATAGGGACATGGTGCCTACTATGGTATCCACTGTGGTGTGATGATGCCTACCTATGATGAGATAGTTTTGTCATATAGTCATTCATTCACTGAGATAGTATGAGTCACGAAAGACATAAATATTTGTGTGAGAGAAACGTTAAGAGGACTGACTGGAGGCATCCGACACTTACCTCCTCCACAGACAAGAACCAAAATAGCAAATACATAATCAGACTTCAAATAGATCATCTGAGATACTGGAATTCAACAGAGAAGAAACAGAAAGTATTGAGGCATGGAAGGAGCAGGAAGGGAGGCAGCCAGCTCAGCTGGGATCAGCTGGGAGCTTACAGAGGTTCCGTAGTGCAGGGAAAGAGTAAGCAGAAGATTCGCAGCTGTCCATATTCCCATCATGGACTCCTGAGACCCTACCCATAGGAGACCCCATCATAGGGTCTGAGAATAACATAGGGACCTGCCTGGGGATGACACAAGGGCATTGCTCTAGAGAGAGAGTTCATAATGGTCCGACACATCCACCAAGTCCTAAACAGATTCAGCATGGTGCCGTTTTAAGAGCCTAGACCCAACTGAGGTCTGCATCCTGCCTTGGGGCCCAATAGCCTCTGCATCTTCACATCCCTAGAGCCCCATTGACACCCTTCTGTGTCCACCCAGAGAGCTGTAGCAGCAATAACACCAGTCAGACCCAGCAGAGTGGCAGAGTCCTCAGCATTCTAGCACACACAGTGCCCTGTACGCCAGCTAAAGGCAGTGCAGCACCCTAGGGAGGTTGCCCCAGGACAACGAAAGCCAAAGCACATACTCTCTATGGCCAAAGAACCACCTACCTTTGAAAGCTACCATACTCAATGACCCTGCTCCAAGCAGCAGGGCTGCCACAATCACACTCTAAGGACAGGGTCTCTTATTACCAACCACAGCCACTATTGCTTCTACCAGGAGCCGTAGCACACACAGCTGACTATAACCTCATCTATCAAGCAGCAAGCCTGCCACCATGCATTTGCACACTACTTCAAAATGTATTGCAATGCTATAGTAATCAAAACAGCATAGTACTGGTACAAAAACAGACACAGACCAATGGAACAAAATAGAGAACCCAAGGCTGGGCATGGTGGCTCACACCTGTAATCCCAGCACTTTGGGAAGTCAAGGTGGGAGGATGACTTGAGACCAGGAGTTAAAAACAGCCTGGGCAACATGGCAAGACCCTATGTCTAAAAAAAATTAAATAGCCAAGCATGCAATTGGCTTCTGTAATTTCAGCTTCTTGGGAGGCTGAGGCAGGAGGATTGCTTGGGCTTAGGAGGTTGGGGCTGCAGTGGACTGTGATTGTGCAATGGAGCAAAATTCTGTCTTGAAGACAAAAACAAAGGAACAAATGAAAAAGAGAGAATCCAGAAATAAACCCACATTTTTATAGTGAACAGATTTTTGACAAAGGATCCAAGAACATACATTGGGGAAAAGATGTCCTCTTCAATCATGGTGCTGGGAAAACTGGATATTTATATGCATAAGAATAAAACTAGACAGCTACCTCTCATCATATAAAAATATCTATTCAAAATGGATTAAAGACCTAAAAATAAGACCCAAAACTATAAAACTACTAGGAGAAAATAAAGAAGAAACACCACAGGGTATTTGGCCTAGGCAAAGATTTTATGGCTAAGAACTCAAATGTGAGGCAACAAAAACAAAAATAGACATGGGACTATGTTAAGCTAGAAATCTTCTGCACAGCAAAGGAGATAATCAACAGAGTGAAGATACAATCTGTTGAATGGGAGAAAATATTTGTAAGCTATTCATCTGATAGAGACTAATATCCAGAATATGCAAGGAACTCAAACAGCTCAACAGCCAAAAACACTAGTAATCCTATTGAAACATGGGCAAGGTACATGAATAGACATTTCTCTACAGAAGATACACAAATGGCCAACAGTTATATTTCTAAGATGGTCCATATTCCTAATCATCAGGGAAATGCAAATCAAAACCACAATGAGATATCATCTCACCCCAGTTAGAATGGCTATTAATAAAATGATAAAAAATAGTAGATGTTGGTAAGGATGCAGAGAAAAGGGAACTTTTATACATTGTTGATGGGAATGTAAATTAGTACAGCCACTGTGAAAAATAGTATGGAGATTTCTCAAAAATCATACTATCCAGCAATCCCATTGCTGTGTATTTGTCCATAATAAAGGAGATTATATCAAAGGAATACCTACACTCCCATGCTTATTGCAGCACTATTCACAATAGCAAAGATATAGAATCAACCTGAGTGTACACTATTGGATAATTGGATAAAGAAAATTTGCATATGTACACAATGTAATACTATTCAGCTTTCATTTAAAAAGAATGAAATCTGGTCATTTGCAGCAACAAGGATGGAACTGGAGGTCACTTTGTTAAGTGAAATAAGCCAAGCACAGAAAGACAAATATTGCATGTTCTCACTTGTATGTAAGAGCTTAAAAAAGTGGATCTCATAGAGATACAGAGTGAAATATTAGGTTGATACAAAAGTAATTGCGGTTTTTGCCATTTAAAAGTAATGTTAAAAGTAATAGTTACCAGTTAGAAAGAATGTGTGGGGGTGGGTGGATAGAGGAATGGATGGGCATAAATTAGTTCAAACACAGTTAAGTAGAAGGAATTAAGTTCTAATGTTTGATAACAAAGTAGGATGTCTACAGTTAGCAACAATGTATTGTGTATATATCAAAATAACTAGAAGAGAAGACTTGAAATGTTCTCAACACATAGAAATGATGAATACTCAAAGTGCTGGACACTCTAAACACCCTGATTTGATCATTACACATTCTATGCATGTAACAAAATACCACAGGTATCCCATAAAAATGTACAAATATGTATCAATTATAAAAAGGAGCGGGGAAGACTGTGTGGCTACGGAAACTCATTATTTCAGGTGCTAGTAAATGTAGTCACAACCAAGACTAGGCTTGAGCTCTTCCTTTCAGCTTCCTGACAGCCAAGTAATGGAGTGAAAGGTCAGATGATTTACTTAGACCTGAGGCTGCCATTAATATTGTCAATGAATTGCTTTGAAATATGGCTCATTAGCTTCGGTTAGAATTGCTAAGCAAATAAGCCAAAGTGAAATTTTATTGTACCCCATGGCCTATCTAGTACCTTAACCCCAGGCAACCTACTTACATGGTCATCACAACCAAACTGATGGATAGGCATAAATCTTTTTTTGCTACAAGAAAAAATATCAAAGTGCTACCTCTATCAAATTTGGGCGAGTGAATGCCCGTGGTGCATCTAGCATCTGCACACTGTGTTCTAGAAGTGTGTTAATTTGGCTTAAAGAAGAACTATAAATTATTTGTCTTCATTCAGAAATCAGTAATTCTCAAAAGGGAAGGTAGTTTATAACTCCTAGGAAGACTAATAATTCTCAAAAGGGAGTATGGTTTATAACCTCTAGGGGTCACATCAGAATCTCCTGAGGAAAATGCTGAACTATGCAATTCCTTCTCAACTTTCCACTAGAGAGAGATTCTAACGACATTGTCTCCTACGAAGGATTTCATGATTGCTGTCATGAATCACTATTATTGATGGAAGAAAAAGTTTACGTCAGGTGTACTGAGATCCAAAAGGGAAAGAATCACTGTCATAAGCTGAAATTGTTAATACAAGTGCACATGAAACAAAACAGCAGCAAGGTACTGCACAATTAGCTGACATATGTAGTGATATTTTTGCCACATTATACAGAAAAATATATAACTGTAGTTTTTTCATGAGCCAAATTTCAATAACAGCTATTAAATGATATTTAAAATGCTTCATTTTATAGAAATGACCTTTTTCAGAAACACTGGAAAATTTTAACTCATATATACTAGCTGAAGGAAAAAGATACTTGGTTGTATTTCAGTAAGCCCTCTTCGCGTTGAGAAAAGAATGCTGTTGACTACCTTTTGTTTCTTGGCTTGATACTAGTTCTCTAGCTTTCTTCTTTTTTTTTTCTTTTTATCCTTTTTTTAAAAAAATACACAATTCTTACTAATACAAACCTCACATTGACTCAGATGAAAGAGGCAACAGAATTTTTTGGACACCATGTACCCTTTAGATAATGTACCTCAACAATGATTCAGTTTCTTTTTCTAATTTTGCAAATCATTTAACAAACTGTACAGCTGAAAATGGTATGTATAAATGGTTTTTCATCTGTAAGCTTATTATATTTCCTTTGAAAATTGTTCTTTGTGATTTCAACATCTTCTGGGGGCAGGGTGGTGATATATATATAAATTTCACTCTCTCTATCTGAATGCCTTTTAAATCCAACAGTCACTTTTCTTGCCTCGTGATAATCACTTCTTTTATGGACTGAAAGCACTTTGTGCTTTTTCCTCTGTAATCCTAGTTGATTATACAGTATCTTCATTGTTGCTCTGTGCATAAGCCTTTGAGCCTTTGGCTGCACTGTCCAAATCATGATGAGTTTCAACCATGGCCACTGACGAAACCTCAGGCATTTCGGCTGGTCTTTTGAACAAACTTATTTACTGCCTTTATTATAATGTTGTCTGACAGTTGTGCATCTAGATGATCTGATGGAGTTTATACTTCAGAGTCACTGGGAATGCCAAAGATGTATTTGCCTCTCATTCACTAAGAAGGAAAAAAGAAAGAAAATGTAACTAATTGAAGAGTCTGGATGACGATTATCTTTTTGTGAGTATTTTCTCCTCCATCTCCTCCTGATTTAAACCAATATAATGCTTAACAAATGCCCATTCACATTTAACAGGTGTTTGCTTTGTTTTTTGAAACAACTCCTCCTATACATCAAGGGGAGAAAACAGAAATATTTTTTAAACCCCGGAAGAACTTTGAAGTGCTAGAATATTAAAGGGAAGTTGCAGATAAGTTAATCTCACACGTAAACTACTAATTTGAGACAAATTACAAAAGGAATTATTGTAACATGGATTCACTTCTGACCTTTATGGTGAAAGTATAAGAATGATATTCTTAAATCTCATGAATTTTAAATGTTTTCATTATTGTTGTATTATGCTTTAAAAGTACCTTTCCATGGGACATTCTTAAATCTAGGTAAAAATTACATTAAAATTGTAGTTGCCATTATACTTTTTCTGATTTATATGTATATGTGTATCAGAGGAAACATTTTATGTGTGCATGTATTTCTTTTTACATTTACCATCATTGAAAAGAAAAGTTTTTATAATATCACAGAATACATCAAGAGTAGACTATTTTATTTCTGCCACTAATGGTAAACTTTATTTTTTTTCAATAGTTTTCTTCATTGAAAATTGCCACCTATCACTTGTCGGT
The DNA here is from genome assembly GCF_049354715.1 of Callithrix jacchus. Taxonomy (NCBI): domain Eukaryota; kingdom Metazoa; phylum Chordata; class Mammalia; order Primates; family Cebidae; genus Callithrix; species Callithrix jacchus. Next base: position 63,787,715 of record NC_133507.1, read on the forward strand.
GATCTTTATCTGAATGTTACTATTCAGAAATAGAACTAAAGCTTTGTCACTTTTTAAGGAATAAAATTCTTTCAGGAAAAACTATCTATTACATGTAAATTTGTGATATAACATTATTTGTGGCTTGAGAGTATCATGAACATCTTAGATTTACACAGAAATATTTTGTCAGTACGACATCAGGGTTAAGAGTACATTATTAATAATATTAAAGAAATACAGGCACAAATTAGAAGATAATTTTCTCATTTTAAAAATTCTCTTCATGAAAATAACCTGTGAACACTTGAAAAAATATTTGTTTTAATATTGATTTAAGACATTATTGGATTATATGTGACAGCAGGAGCCCAGCATATCACAAGTTCATGCTTTTTAGAGCTTTTATGTGTTGCTATCCTTGTGTACCTTCTGTGCTTACATGTTGAAAATTATTCATGTGACATTTAGGCTGTTCTGAGGGTCATTTGATGAAATTGTTGGTGTATTCCTTGGTGCAGAGCCCAGACCACCCAATCTTTCTTTAACAATTGCACTTCTGAAAAAAGGTGTGATGGTCGATGCTGGGAGGCTGTTAAATTGAGAGAATATAGGTCAATTCAGAACTGGTTTTGCCACTGAACTTGCGTAAACAGCTTGGATAGCCAGGTATATCTTCTTTTATGGTGACCAAATGGGACCAAGTTTTTTTTTTAATTATTATTATTCTTAAAAATGAGATAACAATATTTTCCAGTTAAGGTTATTTTAAGGACGAAGGGAAGGGAAAAGGTGACCTGCTAGCTATAGAATATTGACTAAGAATAGGGGATAGTATTTGGTGTTTGAAAGGCTCTGTTAGCTGGTCACACTTTAGGTACGGTTGGTTATATTAATAGCCCAGCTTCAGGGGACTTCTATCAAAAAGGCGGTTACAGTAATTTTGCTACAATTCTACTGCTAAGTGTGAAGACATAACCCCATTCATTAGGTTTACTCTTTGTAACCAGAAAGTAGCATTCTAATGAGAAAAAAGGCTAGAACGTTATTCATACCTCTTCAGATGAAGAAATGTTTGTACCTTCCAATGCTAAATTTTGCTGTTGCTATAACAAGAACTAAATAAGATTCAGATTGTGTTAGCCTCTGAATATTTTGGAGTTAGCAGAAGAGAAAAGAACAAATGCTTTTTAAACTTACTGGTAAAATTCAGGAGCTGCAAAATAAAATAGGTACTACTAATATTCTATTTGTTGTGTTTGGTTAATCACCTTGTAGAATGAAATGAACTATGAACTCTAAATGGAATGCATATATCTATTAGTAGACAGAGAAATCCAAATAAAAACCTTGATGGTTTATTTAAAATAATTTTGAACAGAAAGGATTCCCTACTCTGGGTACTACAAAGCTTTTGGAACTTCCCCTGGATATTTGAGGTTGGCACACATACCCTGAAGTAAACAGCAAGTAACTTCTCTACATGATTGTTACAAAACTCATGGACTTTTATATATATATAATATGTAATCTTTTATATATATAATATGTAATATTTTACATAATATATGTATGCTTTTCTATATGTATATACACATATATATTATATATATAATATTGCACGCACACACATGCACACACAGAAAAGGTAATGACAATGGTAGGCATGAGAATGGCCAAGGAAGGGTGTAACAGCTAAAAAAAAAAAATCATGGTAAAAAAGAAGTAAAAGAAAACAGAAAACAGAGAGAAAATATACCAAGAAAAGCCAAATTAAATTTGTAAACATGTGGAAGTTCAGGACTATTTGCATCATGCCAAGTCCTCACATTCCAGTGACCCTTGCAGACATTACTGAGTTACATCCCATTAACTGTCATGGATACTTGGAAATTCTATGCCAAAAGTATATGGTTAATTCCTAATCATTGCAAACAATAAATGATTCTACTGAAAACATTTACATTTTTTTTAAAAGGGAAGTAAACTAACAAAAAGTAGTCATTAGGTTAAGTTATGAGTCACATAAAAAAAAACCATAATTCTCAAAAAGTATAGATAAATGAAGTTTATCTACACTTTTTATCTATTATTCACCCAAGTTTTTCTTTATTCTTCATCTCTCTTATCAAAATGGGTGAAATCACTTTCAACCAAATTATAACATTTATTGTAGGACATATTACCTCAGATTTGTAGCCAAGGGTCAATATTGTATTCAGGGTTAGGATGTATATTTCAGATGTTCTGTTTTGTTTTGCTTGCTTTCATTCTTTGGTTTACTTATTTATTCATTTATTAATATATTATTTCTAACTTCCTAAAACACTGGATTGAAAATATATTCTGGAGCCTATGTCTAAAAATGTTAAAGTTGTGTGATTATTTGGAAAACGATTATGTTAGGTTTTCCTAGTACTTCCTTCCTTTTGAAACCAGGTTGACCAGAACAAAAGAATAATTCAGTTGGTGCATTCTGCCTTGTAAATGAAGTGTCCACAGGAACCTATGTGTGCACCTCCCACAGCCCTTGACTGGTGAGTGAATGAGAGAGCTTGACAGTTGAAATCAAGCTAAAAGACTCTTTTTGCTATTTATACATAGGGTAATGACCTACCATGAGACTGTTCTGCTAAAAGGCAATGATTTTGTCAAACAAATTGTCTTTCATTAAGGTAAGACTAATGAACAAGTTCTAACACTGGCCAAAACATTTGCCATCGTGTTTTCTCCAAGTGCAAATCTAAGAAATTAATTATTTTATCTTTAGAAAAAGTTTTCCTCTGCTCCTTGCAGCATTGCAGACTACATTTTCTTGATATGGCTTCCTTTCCCAATAAAATGTTGGGTACATACTTTTGTAAATTCAAATATCCAAGGTCAGCATAAGCTCTTTAGCCAATAACAATAGAGCTTAATTCCACAGCATTTTTAGTTGTCTTTGGGGATACCTCAAGTGCTGAGAGATGAGTTAGTCATGCTCTGTAGTTAATAATGTTCAATCATTAGCTGTCTAGTCAGGCCTCTCTCTTCCTTTATAATATTTTTTCAATTCATTCCTGACCTCATTTCCATTTCCCCTTCCCCAAGAAGCAGCCATTCTAATAAGTTTGATATATGTCATTGAATATATAAATATCTTGAAAAATATATAAACTCATTATGTGCATGCAAGTTTTAATTTAGATAAGTGGTGTTATGCAATAGATTTTATTCTCTGCCATACTTTTTATTCACTCAACACGATGTTTTTAAAATGATGCTATACATACTAATTAATTACTACTAACCACTGCATGTTATTCCATAGTGTGCATGGAATACATTTTACTTATCTGTTCCCTAATAATAGAACTTGTTTGACACCAGCTCCCAGCCCTCACAGAATACATGAGAGACCCTAGCACTGGGTCTGGGGTACACCCACAAATTTCCCCAAACATTGCTAACTGACCTCATCAGTCCTAGATTCCCACTAACCTTGTACAAAGGCTCCCTAGTCTCACTGACCCACCAACACCTAGTATTATTGAAAATTCTAATTTTTACAAACCAGATGGGTAAAAGGGATATCTCATTTTAATTTGTGTTTTTCTGGTTATTAGTGAGTGTGACCATTTTACCAAACATTGTTAATCATTTGAAATTCTCTTCTACTAATTGTGTTTTCAAAGCATTTCCAAGTATTTAAATTTGTTTTACCTTATAGCATATTCAGTTTTTTTAAAATGTAAAATCATTGCAAAAATTAGAATGGTTACCTATCTAGCATCTTTTGGCTAACAAGATGGCATAGAAGTTGGAAATTAGATTGCTTGGGAAATTTTTCAGATACTGAGGATTATTAAATACTGGTTTGAATCACAATTTTACAACTTAATTGCTGGGTGAATTAGAGTCAGGTACTTTCTCTTTGTGTGTCTCTGGCTGGCTGTGTTGTGTGTGTGTGTGTGTGTGTGTGTGTGTGTAAAATGGGGGAAATAATAATTGTGGTTTATTGTGAGGGCTTGCTATTTTCTATAAGATGACATATAAAGTATGCAGTACAGTATATGGACAATCAGGTGTTCCCTAAAAATCATTTTCTTGTTATTCCATCTGATATACATGAGGAACTTATAAATAAATGCTCACAGTATTGATGTCATCATCATTATCATCATTGTTTGGAAGGATTTAGGAAAAGCCTTACCTGAAGATGCGTATATACCACCTGTCTTCTTAAGATCTTGTCTAGCCCTATGTATTCACAGAATCCACTCACAGAAATTTGCCTCCTTAGTGTTGATGGGTTATTACATTTCTCATATTCCCTTGCAGGCCTGGTAAATTGCTGATGTTTGTCATTTTCTTAAAATCTTACAATTTCTTCAGATGTTTTCTGTACAGATCTGAAAATCACCAAATTAAACCTAAAAAAATTCATACAATTTAACTAAGGCCATATTTCTTCCATCTTTTCTTTCTCCCTCCCTTTCTCTCTTTTTTCTGTCTCTCTTCCTTTCTTCATTCCTTTTCTTTTCTTTGACTTTCTTTTCACTGCCTTTCCTTCCTTCATTCATTCCTTCCTTCCTTCCTTCCTTTCTTTTCTTCTTTCTTCTCTTTCATATTTCTCTTTCTTCTTTCTTTCCTTTCTTGTTTTTCTCTTTCTTTCTTCCTTCCTTTCTTCCTTAATTTCTTCCTTGCCTTTCTTTTCACTATTTTAATAGCTTTAAAAAGTTATAAAGATAACCAAACACCTTGTTTTACTTATTTTTTGGCTATTTAATAAATGACCCCCAAACTTATTATCTTAAAACAAAACACTTTTATGATCTCATACTTTTCGAGTCAGGAGACTGGGCATGTTGAATCCTTTACTTATGGTCTCACCAGGCTTTAAGCAGGGTGTCAACTGGTCTTTATTCTCATCTGGAAGCTTAACTAAAGAGAAATCTGCTTCCAAGCTCATTCGGATTGCTGGCAGAATTCAATTCCTTGCATTTGTGGGACCGAGGGCTCTGGCTACTTTCTGGGTGTTGACTGGAGGTTACCCTCAGCTCCTAGAGGCCACCCTCAGTCCTCAAAGGCCACTGTGGTTCCTCATCACACAGGCTTTCCTAACACGGCTGCTACTGTAACTTCATCAAGTCAGTAAGGAGAGTCTCTAGAGCAGTCTGCTAGCAAAACAGAATCTTATATAAATTTAACATAATCACAGAGTGACACCTGATGATCTTTGCCATATTCCATTGGTTAGAAACAAGTCACAAGAGCTTCTGGCCACACTCTACGGGGAGGTATTACCCAAAGGTGTGAACACCAGGAGGCAGGAATCTTGGAACATTTCTGCCACATGACTAAAACACTACCGTCTGCAAGTAGACAAAGGCAAAAACAGGAGACTCTGCTGAAAAGGGTTACACTCTGTCATACTTACTTAGAAATCTTAGAATTTGTAAATTAGGTAACTCTTCAATTATTTAAATTTAATCTGCTTTTAATTATTTTTTCTTACCATTCATTTGCTACTCCATTTTTCATACCAATTTCTATATGAGTCCCTCCCTCCATCTCTGCTTCCTTCCTTCCTTCTTCCTTTCTGCAAATGCTTATTTATTCCCGTTTATATTTCCAAACACTATTTTAAGTACTGGGGATACAATGATGAAAATAAATGCCCAGTCAGTGTTAATCTTCACAGAGCTTATAAGTTACTATAGAACCAAAATTATATAGACAATCCCAAAATATTGTCACAACAGATATTGTCACAACAGATATTGTGACAGATCCTGAGATATTGTCTCAGGATCACTGAGAAAGCCCAAAGTGATGGTCAGGCTACGCAACCTGGGAGGGAACCCAACCCATTCTGGAGGGGAAACAAAGACTTCTCAGAGGAAGTGACCTCAAAATTCTGGTTAAAAACGTAGTAAAGTGGTAGAATGTGGAAATCTATATTAAGGACTAAACATATATGATCTAAAGAGCAAGAAGAATTGACTTTATTTTCATATCCTTGCTTAAAATCGTAACCTCAATCAATAAGTATGTAAAGTTCTAATGCATTAGTAAAAAACAAATCTATAAGCAAACCTGATGAAGATTATATTGTAATATCATTTAATAAAAAATTTATTAGCTATTTAAACTTGGACAAACTTTTTACTTTTTGTATTAGGCCATTCTTGCACTGCTGTGAAGAAATACCCGAGACTGGGTAATTTATAAAATAAGAGGTTTGACTGGCTCACAGTTCTTCAAGCTGTGCAAGAATAGCAGCATCTGCTTCTGGGGAGGCCTCAGGAAGCTTCCAATCATGGCAGAAGGCAAGGCCATTTGTGGTGGCTCATGCCTGTAATCCCAGTATTTCAAGAGGCCCAGAGGGAACAGATCACTGTGCACAAAATTTAGAGACCAGCCTGGGAAACATGGCAAAAATCACCTGGGCATGGTGGTACATGCCTATGATCTCATCTACTTGGGAGGCTGAGGTGGTAGAATCGCTTGAGCCTGGGAGGTCAAGACTCCAGTGAGCTATGACTGTGCTCACTCAGGCATTCCAGCCTGAGTGACAGAGTGAGACCCTGTCCCAAAAAGAAGTCAAGGGGGAGCAGGCACATCACAAGGAGAAAGAAGGCACAAAAGAAAGAGAGTTGAAGTGGGAGGGAGGTGCCACACACTTTTAAACCACACGATCTCAGTGTTAATCAGAGCTCGCTTATCACCAAGGGGATGGTCCAAGACATTCACGAGGAATCTGCTGCCATGATCCAAATATCTCCCACAGGGTTCCACCTCTAACACTGAGGATTACAATTCAACATGAGATTGAGGTGTGGGCAAATATTCAAACTATCTCACTTCTCTATGCTTCACGTACCTCATCTACAAAATGGGTGAGAATTGGTCATTTCTAAGGCATTTAACTAGTTCAAAACTCCGTAAATCTAGGAGTCTGTAGGGGTGAGAATGGCATGTTGTGTTAACAGGGACGGTGCTCTTGGAAGACACTTTAGCAGAGATCCAAACCTATGTCTCTCGGCCAGCCAAGGTAAGGCCTCCCTCTACTAGCAAGGCCTTCTTGTGAATTATCAAAAGGTGCCACCTCATCGCAGATGCATCCCTGAAAGGCATCCCTTCTCCAAGGCACTGGGCTTTTCAAGAGCTGTGAGGGATTTTAGGCCCCCCAGATGCTCCCATACAGAACAGAAAAAAAATTTACATGATAGTTCTGAGATCACTGTTATTTCTGATCTAGTTGTGACATTTAAAGTTCCAGCTTCATGAGAAATGAGAGATGTTCTGGCAGAGGTGTAGGCAATGATTTGTCCATGGTCACTACCAACCTTATATACATAAGAATTCTGAACACTGCAGTTTAGGAAGGAGCTGCTGTTGGATTTTGACAATATTTTCCTTGGCACCTAGCATTTTCGTAGGCAGAATTGTGTGTTTGCATTTAAAAAAATCTATTTTGGTTTTCTCTTTACCCAGTCTTTTTTCAAGCTTTGGTATAATTACACTTGAGATGTTTTGGGGACAGCAAAATGATCAGCTTTACAAGGCACGGGCCACTGAATATCAAGGTAGATTTATCATTCACCCCTTCTGGGTGAGGACTCCTGTCACAGTCCCTCCTCTGCTGCGGAGCTGACAGACTGCATTTCTTGCTCTTCCTGGGATCCCAGACACCTCTCTTCCCTTCTCTTTGGAACTTGTTACTACCCACGGTACAGCCTGTGATTCATCTCCCCAGAGAAGGCTGTACCACTGGCTGCCTGGTGGCTATTCAAGAATCATTATTTATACCTGTTTAAATCCCCACTGGTCTCAAAGGCTCAGAGGAGGTGAGTCCCACCCAGTAGATATCTTTCTTTTAGATAGAATTGATTTAGGCTTTTAAATGCCCTAGAAACTATATACCTTCTTTGCTGCCTTACTAGCTGACAGATGGATGGATTGCATTTTTTTGTTCAATTTTGGCACTGTGCTAGGTAGCCATGGGCTGGGCAGATTCTGAAGAGAACCAACTTGAGTCTAACAGTCCTTCCAGAACATGGCACCCACCTCCACCATATAACACAGCCAAGTAGTTTCTTAAAATGAAAATATAAGATGGGGGGAATATTATATATATATATATATAGCAATTAAATAAAAGAAACCCCATCTCTGACAATACACATTTACTGGGAGTGAGCTTAGAGAGATAGTCATCTGTAGCCATCATTATCATCAATATCATAATGGCTAATATTTATTTATCAATCATTTACAATCTGCCAAATTTTGCTAAGCATTTTTCTGAATTACCTAATTAAATCTTCACAACGCCAAGTTGCCACCTAGCTAAGTTGCTATTTTATTTTAAGGGCAGTCTCCTTTATTTTACAAATAATTTTCTAATAATTAGTTAGTCAAAATGTTTAAATGACTCCTTATATGGTGTTAAAAATGGGATTGATGAATATGTATTTACATGGAAAGATGCCCAGGAGCTATTTTAAATTGGGAAATGAACAGAACAAAAAAGCTGTTGCAAAAGATTCTCTTTTCAGCAACTTTGAACTTTCTGCAAAAAAGGATCTTTTTTTATAATTTGGAAATAGAAAATGTATACTATACATGTATATGTCCCATTATATAAAAATGATATTTACATACAGAGATTAATTGGTTACATTGTAATACGGTTAATTCTCAAGAATGGAGTGGAAGAGAGAAGGAAGGGGGTGAACTTTTACTCATGATCTTATAATTTAACTACAAACACTATATTGATTTTTGTAATAGATAACTTTTAAGATAAAAGTAAATGAATAAAAGATGTCATAACCTCAAGCACTTCTAAGCACTTTCTTTATGCTCCCAAATGATCCCAAATAAGTGGGTAGTATTCAGAGCTTTTGTCTGAGCTCTGAAACATCAGTGTAATGACAAGCCTATAAACATTCATAATTGGCTAAAGTTAAGTAAACCTAACAAAAGTAAAGAAATCTGTATCTATCTATTTTTTAATTGACCTAAATATAGATTGATCCTAGTAGAGCATGCTGGCAGTTAGCCAGTTCCTTGAAATAATTTAATGGTGATGATGATAATTATGACCAACATTTATACAGTGATTCTCAGATTTACAGATTAAAAAGCAAGCTCACTTACAGTTTCATCTGACCACAGTGACCCTTTTAATGAGAAACTTTATGCTAGTAATAAAAACAGGCATGTATATGTGTGTATATATATACACACATATATATATGTATACGTATATATACACACACATATATATGTATATACATATATATATACACACACACATATATATATATTTTCTTTTTGAGATGGAGTCTCGCTCTGTCACCCAGGATGGAGTCCAGTGACATGATCTTGGCTCACTGCAACCTCTGCCTCCTAGGTTCAAGCAATTCTCCTGTGTCAGCCTCCCGAGCAGCTGGAACTATAGGCACCTACCACCACACCCAGCTAAGTTTTGTATAAAACAGCCCTATATTAAGCACCTTCTTTCTCAGGTGCCAGACAATGTACAAAGTGTGCTACACATGCCATCCCATTTAATCTTCAAAAAGATCCTACAGATTAAGCACATATTGGGTTCAGCAGCAAGTTGGAGAGAAGTAACAACAATGACTCAAAAAGAATAAAAAAGGGAAGGAAAGAAAGAAATGCATTTCTTTCTTCTCTAAAACCCTGGGTAAAAGGTCTAGGGCTTTGGTGGTGATTTCATGGTCAGGAGGACCCAGGGCTCTGCTCTTGTTCTGCTGTTCTCAACCCAGTTTACATTTCATGGTTCAAGATGACTTCTCTAGCTCCACCCATCATGTCTGAATTTCAGCCATAAGGAAGAAAATGACATTCTGCCTCCTTTTAAAAAGGATACTTCTTGGAAGTTACAGACACCACTTTTATTTTTATCTCCCTGTCCAGAATTTAACCATATAAACACATCTAGCTGAAAGCAAGGGCTGAAAACATGGGCTTTTTTTCTGGGCATCTGTGTCTAGCTAACTTTTGTGGGTTATTTACTGATGAAGAAGGGGAGAATGGATATTGGGATAAAACTAGCAGTCCCAGACATAATATATTATGATTCTCATTTTACAAGTGAGAAGCTAATCCATATATCCAGTGTTACATAGTTAGTAAGTGACAGGGATAGGTTTGTTTGACTCTGAAGTTTATGCTCTTTCCACCATAGTAGACTATCTCTTATACTCTTAATCTATTTCTTAAGATAGTTAGAATTTAGCTAATCATAATAAGACACTTTTTAAACAAAAGGCCAACTAGCAAAGTTTTGCTTTTGATGTGAGTACCTATTTCCTACATCAGCTAGTGGGCTTACAAGAAATAAGCAGGTATCCCTTACATATGTACTTTTGGTTAATACATAGCTAAAAACTAGAATTTTCTGGGATAAATTATAATATTTCCATCTAATAGCTGTAAAAGTGACATTCAGCAAAGAATAATAAGGAAATCTTTGCATAAAGAGGAATGACATCTCTATACTCATCAAGACTGTCTTAAATCTCAATATAAGAAACTGTTTCATGTAAGATTACATTAAATCAGATAGGGGGATGAAATGACACTAGTTTAATGATGATTGCAATAACAATATAATACCGTTGCATAATTAATTAGATGCTAAACACTATGTGTTTAAGAGTTTTATGCTGTAACAGAAGTAGAGGAAATTTTTGTGTGGCTACAACTGTCCTGTTTATTGAGCACTTGAAATGTGGCTGGTCTAAATTGCGATGTGCTCTAAGTGTAAAACACACACAGGATTTTGAAGACTTTGTACAAAAATAACAATGTTAAGTAACTCAATAGTTTTTAAGATAATTGCATGTTGAAGCGATATTTTAGATACATTGGGTTAAATGAAACATAATATTAACTTTATTTTCACCTATTTCTTTTTACTTTTTAAATTTAGCTACTTAGTTTGTATGTGAGGCTCATATGATACATAATTTTTGAACAATGATGGTCTATACAAAGACAAACAAAGGATGAGACAAGGGCAGAGTTTCTTTATCATTGTTTGAGAAGAAAAAAATTCTCACTGTGGAGTGTCTTGAATCTTCCAGTCACTAGAGAGGGGACTTTGTTTCTGGGTTATAATACTTCAACAGGATTTCTAGAAATTTAGCTCCAGCTCTCTGAAAATTCATCTCATTCCCTTTGGAAGAACTCCACCCTCAGGAGGGGAGAGAGGAGTTGGGACAGAGAAATTTCCAATGACTAATTTGGTTGCTCAGATCTTCCAATAGAGGAAGGAGTGTCTAGGGGAAGCAACTAATGCCTTGTGGTTATTGGAAAGGATATGCCCCACTAGAAGTAAATGCATTTATCTTGAATCAATTACACTTTTCACTACAAGTAATAGAAAAACGGGTTTACACAATGAGGAAACACTGTCTCAGCACTAAGTCCAGAGATAAAGCAGGCTTCTGTTCCATTTCTCTGCAGTTTCTCAGGCTCTGCTTTTCTGGGTGTATTGGCTTCCTTTTCAAATTATGTTTAATAACATATGAATTAGTGGCTTCATTTCTTCTTATTACTCTGTTTAATTTTTACCACATTCTTTGTCATTAAAACTTTCCAAAAATAATCACACAAACTATTTCGCAGGCCTTTGTTGCCCTTTATTTATTTATTTATTTATTTATGTAGGAATATGTTCTTGAGCATCTACAATGTGCCACACATAACGCAATTCTTGTTCTTATGGAGTTTGCCATCTCTCTCTTACTAGATAAAATAGACAAGTACACACAATTCATATCTCAAGTTTGTCAAAACAATAGGGTTCTACAATGGACTTAAGGTTACCCATGACCTAAATTCAAGTTTAAAACTTTGTTTTTGAAATCCAGTGGCCAAATTGGGTGGAAGAGCCAGCGTGGTCAGTCCAAGCCATTCCTGAGAATAGACTTGTATCAGCAGGTTTTTCTGTTCTTCAGTCTGTGCTTTGGAGCCTTCAATGACTAATGCTTGTGGAACTGTATGATGAATCTTGCCAAATATCTTTGTCAAAGAAAGAAAGAGAGACTTTAATTCTCTGTTTTTCTTTTTGCCCAGGTGAAACACTAAGTAGGCTCTGTAAGGCATGACTCTTTGAAGAAGGCCACTATCTTTTACTGCCATGATACCATTTCTCAGATCACATCACATTGGCACCGAGTGGTCAGGCATCCAGAGAAAAACAAATCAAGTTCTCCTTTAATAGAAAAAGTGTTGTCTGACCCTCTCAAATGTCTATTTAGATCTCTTGCAAATTGAACCAGAAGGTCTTTGGTTCAGGTTCCTGACTTAGCAATTTTGGATGTATTATTTCACATGCAACGATCAGGTTCTTTGTGGACGTTGTCTCTTTAATTCTTCGTGAAATGAGTTTTGTTTTGTTTTTTAATGCCTATTTGAAATTTGAGGGAACTAAAGCTCAGAAAGTGGCTGGGTCCTTGACTTTCCAGCTTTTTATTACAGTTATTGGAGAACACAACGACCCCCAACCCTAATCGCTTCTTCAAGAGGTGCAAGTGACCCAGGAATTCCCTAGCCATTGCACAATGAACTTTCCATGCCTTTATTGGGAATTCAGTTGTGGGGAGGAAATCAAGGTTTCTAAAAACATTAACAGGAGACAAAAATGCAGCCCCATCTGCATTTCAATTTTCCATTTTCTCAATGTCAAGTGTTTAATTGTCCTGGTTTTGCTCCCACTCATTTTCTGCTTCAATGCTCAACAAGAAGACATGGAAGTGCAGCAGCATCTAGAAGTCATTTGGTGGATATTGTTGAAAGAATAAATGTGTGAATGAATGAATGAATGAATCCAGGTTTTCTCATCCTGGAGATTGCTATGAAGTTCTGTCTTTAAAGATTCATTTAATTTCAGGCCATTCTCAGAAAGAACAACCATTTGGTGTGATGAAAAGTTTTTACATATGAGGTTTCATTCTAAAGCTCTTACTACATTTCATTTCATTACCATTCTCTAGAGCAGACAATTTTAACTGAGGATTAGAACTCAAAATATCTTTAGGACACTTGATTCTCCCACACTTTTGACCAAGATATAAGAAAGAAAATAAAAAGTAAGGAGAATGACTATCCCATTCTTAACTCTTCAGGTTGGAAAGAAATGCATTTCCTGTGAGCTGGAGAAGGTCTTTCAGTTCTTTGCAGGTGAGTGAACAGCAGAAGCATTTTTCTTGGTACTCTAAGTAGAAGTGGCCCTGAAAGCTGCTCGATCTTGGTTTTAACCGCTCAGCTGAATTTGGTTGTGTAATGGAAAGTGGACCCTAAATCATGAGTGCCTGTCCTGGTATGCCATAAAATCCTCCCACTCCATTTTTTGGCGCTATAGACCCCTTGTTTTGACAGATAGATCTTACCTAGTGATACACATAATTGTTCCAATTTATGTATAATGCTTTTAGTGATAAATTCATAACACACCATGTAGTGTTTACAGCAGTGTATTGATATCACACACATACATATGTTTAGCTAAAGACTAATAACTTTCTATTTTGTCACTTACAACAATTTGAACTCATTAATGATTTTTTTTTTTTTTTTACCAGTACTTGTGATCCAGAGGTAGAGCCATTACAAATAAAGTCAGGGACCTGTGGCAAGAGAAGATTTGTGATATCCTGTTCTAATTCTATCTCTATCTCCCTTCCCTGATCCAAAAAAGAAAAAAGAAAAAAAATCTATCCTAAGGTCCTAAGGATATTTGTCAATAATTAAAATTCTGCCATCAATGGCATATATTCCTTTGATAGACTGCATCTCTTAATGACATATACATTACTCTGGAGAAAGGTTAACTTTGTTATTTTGCTATTTAGCTTTTTTCATGTTGATAGGGAAGAATGCATAGATCATGAAGCTGCTAAATAAATCCTCACAGTGGTATTGGTGGTAGGTGAGACTGCACCTGGCAATTTTGAGTATCAAAGGAAATTTTTGTCTACTGAACGTTGTGGGCAGGGTTGGCACTCAGATTATGAGTCTTGCTTCTTTCTCATGGTTATGGAAGAATAGAAAAGTGTTACATAATCATGAAAAGCACTTGGAACAACTCCTGGTACTTTAAACTTTGTTGACATTTGTACTGACTTGAGTTATGCTAACTAAAGTCTAATTGTTAAAACATTTATTATCAGAATGTATTTCTGATAATGTTTATACAATCAAGAAGTGTCAAAGTTGGCCTAGAAGCCTAGTATATCTGACTCCAGATACACACTTTATTGTTTTGGAATCAAATACACTAGGATTCTTAGGCCAACTTTGCTACTTCTCGACTGTAAAAACTTCAGCTTTCAGAGCCTCATTTTTAGTTAAAATCTATTTAAGTGAAGAGTAGTCTCCCCTGATCCACGGTTTCACTTTCTGCAATTTCAGTTAGCCCCAGTGAACCTGAAAATATTAAATAAAAAAATTCCAGAAATAAACAATTCATAGTTTAAAATTTTGCTGCCTTCTGAATAGCCTGATGAAATCTTGTGCTGTCCTGCACTGTCCTACCCGAGACATGAATCCTCCCTTTGTCCAGAGCCTGCACTCTATACACACTTCTTGCCTATTAGTCACTTAGTATCCATCTTGGTTATCAGATTGACTCCCAGCAGCCGAGTGCTTGCACTCAAGTAACCTTTATTTTACTTAATAGTGGTTCCAAAGTGCAAGAGGAGGGATACTGACAATTTGAATATGCCAAAAAAGAAGTCATCAGTTGCTTCCTTTAAGTGAAAAGATAAAAGTTATCAACTTCAGGAAGAAAAGAAATTATATGCTGAGATTGCTATGATGTTCTATCTGTGAAATTGTGAAGAAGGAAAAAGAAATCTGTGCCAGTTTTGTTGTCACATCACCAATTGCAGAAATTACAGCCACAGTGCATGCTAAGTGCTTCATTAGATGGAAAAGGTATTAAACTTGTGAGTGGAAGACGTGAACAGAAGTGTATTCCAATTGATGGCTATCAAGTTTGCTGCTTTTCTAGGTTTCAGCTATCCACAGGGTCTTGGAACTTATCCCCTATGGATTAGTGGGGGATTACTGTACCTATTTTATAGTATTAGTATAGTATATTATATATTAATTTATGGTATTGCATATTAAGTAAGATAATGTGTGGTGATTATTGAATACAGTGTAGATTTACTTAAGTAATAAAGGTAACAGTGATGACAATGACAATGATAGATGGTAATATTTTCTCTTTAACAGATGCATGTCAAGATTTTACCCTTTTCAGTTGCTGTATTAGTATTAAAATCTCTTAGGTTTCTAAGTAAATACATTTATGATAATATGGTAATAGAATTTTTGAAAGTTAGTATCTTTTAACATGATAAGTCCAAATCTATACCTATTCCCAGGGCCCAACTTGGATCTATTATTACTAAAGACATTAATATATGCTTTGAGTTCTTTGAAATATAAGTAAGTCAAAGGCTACATATCGACTTACCTCTTTCCTTGGCAGTCTGTAAGCTCCTTGAGTTCTATCCTGGGTACTTTTTAGACTGTGCTTTCGTTTTGACTTCAGTCATTTTCATAGAATCAACCTGCAGTGATTTCCTACCCTCTATCCATCCATGTACCCAACCACCTATGGTTGTCTCCATCTGAACGCCCTTCCCCCTTATCTTGTCTGAGCCTTTAGAATTTGGTTTAGGTATCACCTCTTCTAGAAACCTTCCCTTTCATATATAGTTTAAGAAATCCTCTTCTGAGTACTTACCACATTGCATTATAAACTTTGTGTAACATGTTTAGCAGCACACAGGTTTCATATATAATGAGTATAACATGAATAAAGTCACTTGGTCCTTTCAACCATTTCTAACTATTTTCACACACATATGCTCCACTTACCTTATTTATATTGATGTCTTACAGATTACTAATTTACTTATCTATGCTTAATTCATCTTCTGAGCTTCAGCCATCCTGTTTGTTTTCTTGCCTTATACAGCTGAATTAATTACTTGCAAACACCCATTACAGATTATGTATTTTTATCACTCAATACCACCAATTTGAAACACTGTCACTTCTTGAAATTTACCCTTGACAGTTTGTGCTTTGAACGTAATCCAGGTATTAAGGATTTCTAATTTAAAGGAAAAACAATTCATTCCTTTAAGTCTCAAGGTGATTTACAGAAGTCAAGTTAAATGGTACCTTGGTTAACTACTTTAACCTCTCTGGCCTTTAGCTTTCTCTATCATAAAAGTGGGATTTTGTATCAGATATATTGTGAATGCTGCCATTTCAACCTCAGAGGGACATGGGGTTATGTTCACATTGGATGGGTTAGCAGATCATTTAGAGTGATTATCTCTCAGCTCGAAGGATGGGCAGAGGGGGTTGAATACCTAAGTCAGTACAAAGAAAAAAATCCTATAAGGCTGGGTATGGCAACTCATGCCTGTAATCCCAGCACTTTGGGAAGCTGAGGAAATAGGATTGCTGAGTCCAGGAGTTTGAGATCACTCTGGAAACATAGTGAGACCCCAAAATATAAAATTTTAAATATTAAAAAATTAGCCACACATGGTGGCAGGCACCTGTTATCCTAGCTACTTGGGAGGCTAAGGTGGGAGGATCCTTTGAGCCCAGGACTTTGAGGCTGTGGTGAGCTATGGTTGCGTCACTGCATTCCAGCCTGGGTGACAGAGCAAGACGCTGTCTCAAAAACATAAGATACCCTATAACATAGAAAAAAATGCTTGCTGCCATGTGGAGTTGTTTTCAAACCTTTAGTGCAGTAGGCCTAGCCATGCTTTTACTGTAACCAGTTAGTGACTAAGTGACCTTCTGCTGCGTAGAGTGACCAACCATCTTGGTTTGCCCAGAAGTCTGGTGTTAAGCATGAAAATCCTACAACCTGGGAAAACTCTCAGTCCCGGGGAAATCAGGATGGCTGTCAAATCTATTAGTCTCTTTAAGCATCGGTTTCCTCAGATATTGAGGGGTGATGTAGACATATCCAATCACAGCAGTTATAAGGGCTAAAAGAGGTAATGAGAGTAGAGCGCTTAACGACAAAGCCTTCACTATGAAGGCCATTAGTATTATATTTCTCATCCACCAATCTAGTTTGGGGTTTTATCATCTCTGAGTGAGCTTGTGTTTATTTTTCTTTTATTTTACTTTATCTCATTTTTCATGGAAACACATGTAATCAGCCAGAGAATGCAAATGGTTCCTCCTAAAACTGCTGATTTTTGCTGTTTGTGTGTGTGCATGTGAAAACACACAGCATTTATAGTCCTCATAATGATGATTATGACAGCTCTTTTCCAGGATATTTCAAACTGCAGGCCTTGGGACAGCAGCATCAGCATCACCTGGATCCTTATTTGAAGTATAAATTCTCAGGCTCTATTCTAGATGTACTCAATCAATCCAAAGCTGTAAGGGTGGAACTTAGAAATCCGTGGCCCATCCAGCCCTCCAGGTGCTTCCGATGCACGTTTAATTTTGAGAAACACTGCTGTGTTCCACAACTGCCTGGACCAGAATGTGCTGAGGCCCACTTCACAAAAAGGTGATCTATTAAAACAGAAGCTGCATGATTTTTGACGATGCTAGATTTTGAAAGGTAGAAATCTTTTCTTCTTTGCATAGAGATCACTTAAAGGCTAGATTTTCCTCTTCTGCATATTGTTACATGCAGCACTTGACTGCTAAGGGTTAAGGTTCTTCCTGTGTTGTGGTGTTCGTAGTTTGAAATCTTCAGTGCAGCAGGCTTAGCCATGCCTTTCCCATAACCAATTAGTAAGTAAGTGACCTATGCAGATTGTAGTTTCAGTCAATATCTTCCAGGCAACTTACTAGCTTCCCATAGTCCGCCGTAACTTATTAAATAAGATAGGCAAAATTTCCCTTACTAACCCAATATGATGTTCAACCTAAACTTAGAGTGTCAAAACATTTCAAACAAATGCAGAGTAAAATGTTCAGTAAGTGTAGCCAAATTTGACAATTACATTTTGAATGGCTGATTATATGTTTTACAGCTGTTTAAATTTAAGTGTTTCAATTTGGATGCTTAGTTACCTTCTCCCTTGTGAGATCACCTTGACTACTCTCTGCTTTTACTCTTCCTTATAGCAATGACTTCTTTGGAGGAAGTCTAATCTCATTCTCAGTGGCAGAAATAAAGGGAGCAGTGAAATGTAAACAATGTCTCTTCACTTGACAGGATGTTCAAAATCCAAAATCCCCCTTCACAGTGTAATAGCTGTTGCTACAATTTAAACATATATACTCGTAGCAATCATGATGCACCTCATTTAATGCTGAATTATCTGTTTCTATAAATTAAGCCATAACATTTGTGAGCATCTAGTTTCAAAGGATTATTTTAGCTTTGGAGAAGGCTTCAATGGCACTCTCATTTCACTTTCTTTTTCCTGAATTTGAGACACTTTTGAATTTGCAAAGTAATCTGTTTTATGAAATTCTGTTTCTGGCACAGGAATGTATTTAGATGAGTGAGGGAACTGATGAGGTGTGAAGAGAAAAAGAGGGTTATTAATCCAAGTGACAGTTATATTGTATTTGTCATAGGTAATTTATCATTATGTGTTATCTCGACACTATGAAAACAAGGGATTACTATGTCTTACAGGGGCATCCTCTCCTAAACTATGACCCACCCTCAGCTGTGACTGTATGACTTGTCTTAAACTTCAAGGAAAGGTTAACACTTTAAAATGTCTGTAGATAATCAAACAAGGATATTGTAGTAGAATTTAAAAGACTAGAGATTGAGAGGCTCTTCCTAGATGACTAAGGGAAACTTACAAGTCACAAGATCTGATACTAGGGGGAGCTATTGCTCATTCTAGGGCCTGTTCTTCTCTGCATCATTTGTTCGTTGTTACATGACTTAGTGGGACAAATCAACAGCAATCACTTCTTATTGTGACTTCACATGATTTTGGGTGTTGACTGGATTCAGCGAGGCAGATTCAGCGAGACACTGGGGTGTCTCATATGGCTACAGGCAGCGATTGCAACACGTGGTGCTCCTTGATCACCACTCTGTCATGTGGTCTTTCCAGCACTGCAGCCGTGGGGTGTTATATTCCCACATGACTCTTCAGGGGTTCAAGGCACACAGAGAGTTTCCAGTCCACTTCTTATTTCCTCCTTATTAAACATGAACACATAGCTAAGGATCAACAGGTCTTTGAGAAAACTCTAACACAAATTATAAAGACTAAGATAAAACAGGAAAAAAGGGACCTTGGAAGAAATAGATGTAATAACTTAATACAAAGTCTTCTTCTTTTCCAATTACTGTTCCGAGTGCTGGGTACATTTTGCTCTCATTTGCACCTCACAATAATGCTGTGCGTTATTGTGTACTCTTATTGTTTCTTTTTACTGAGACAGCTGATGAGCAGAGGTTAGATAACTTGCCCAAGGTCATAGGCACAGTCAATGGCAGTGCTGATTGGCATTTAAGCTGGCTGTAGAGTCTAAATTTCCAGCCAGTACACCATATACTAGAAACCATTAATGGAGTAACAGGAAAAGTTTCCGTAAGTAACATCCTCAGAAACAAAAGTAGATTTTGCACCCAGGAAAAAGAATAGAATGCTATCTGAAAGAAATAAAATTTTTAAAAGCTCTTTAAATTTTTAAAAAAATACATAGCACTAATAAAAACAGAAGAATTTAAACACAAAATTTGGGCTGGGTGTGGTGGCTCACATCTGTAATCCCAGCACTTTGGGAGGCTGAGGCAGGTGGATCACGAGATCAGGAGTTCGAGACTAGCCTGACTAACATGGTGAAACCCCATCTCTACTAAAAATACAAAAAAAGTTAGCTGGGCATGTTGGCATGCACCTGTGATGTAATCTCAGCTACTCTGGAGGCTGAGACAGGAGAATCATTTGAACCTAGGAGGTGGCAGTTGCAGTGAGCTGAGATAATGCCACTGCACTCCAGCCTGGGAAACAAAGTGAGACTTCATCTCAAAAAACAAACAAATAAATAAACACAAAATGTGATAAAATCTTTCAGAAATGAAAACAAAAATCAGGAGATGAAAACCAGTATAGAAAAGACTAGGATCAGAGATTTTACATTCAATTAACCTATTCATGCAGGAGGTTGTGGGTTTTTTTGTGTGAAAAATCAGACCTTGGCGATGACCTCGACAGTAAGATATGGATAACTCCCACAAGTTTAGCATTCCAATAACGGAACATTAGGCATAAATGGATTAATAGGAGTTCCACAAATAGGGAAGAGGTATAACAGAGGGGATAGCATTATCAAAGAAATCATAGAATAAACATTTTTGGTACTGAAGGACACCTTATCAGATTGAAAGGGCTGATTAAAAACCTAACACAATTAATTAAGACAGACCCACGTCAAGCAAGGCTTACTATCAGAAAGCCAGAGATAAAGAAAGGATCTTAAAAGTCTCCAGAGAGAAAAATCAGTTCTCATTACAAGGAATAGGAATCTGGATCAGATTCCACCGAACCTCTCAACAGCAGCATGTGCCCCGTTCCAGTCGGAGCACTGCCTTTGACATTCAGAGGGAAAATGATTCCCAGCTTGAATTTGGTACTGTGCCAAGCACAATCAAGCATGAGAACAGAATAAAGATATTTTTGACATGCAGTACCTCAATATATTTACCTCTCAAGTCCTCTTTTCAAGAGGCTGCTGAACTATTTGCTTCTTTAAAATAAAAGGGTAAATAAAAAACAGGAGGACATTAAATCTAATCTATACCAGGCAGATTAAAAATTAGAAAGAATGGGAATACTTAGAAAAAGGCAGATAAAATTTCTAGAACCACAGCAGTTCAGGCCACAAAATCATCTGTGGTAAAGACTTGCAAGAGAAAAAAATTAGCCATTTGAGAGTAGGATGAACTAAGGAATCTCCAGAAAAATTCTTCTAGAGACAGTCTTGGGAATCTGTGTCTATATCATGGGCAAAACACAGCTGTGTGTACTCTTTCCTAGTTATCCCTCATTCACATAATAAACCTTATTTGAAATATAGGAAAAATAATCAAAATGAAAATAAAGTTATGTCTTCAAATCACATGTCAAGACTGCTCTTCACTAAATATAGAACTGTATTGTTGTTTGAATGAAGCGATACGGTTAGCAATAATAGAGTATCTGCAGTAGGCCAGAGAAGCAGAAGGACAGCCAGGCCCAGGAAGACTGTCTTCATGAAAGGAGAAGTACTACTGATAGTTCACCTAATGTGTCTGATTTCACTGAGAGTTAAGCAGCAGTATCAGAAAATTTGAGAGTATGTGAATGGTAGGCACATAGGAAACAAAGAAAACAAAACAGTGCATGGCTATGTTAGTCTGGGAAAAATGAAAAGTAATACGAGAAAAGAAATGTAAATTACAAAACATGGAGTCATTCATCTGTGATAGGCACAGTGAATCAATGGAAATATTAAATATTAATTTAACCCCAAAGTCTGCTATAGAGTAAGAAGATGGAGGGAGGGACATTTATTTGCAGTGTGTTATGAGAAGTGTGCATCAGACTGCTTAATCTTCATTTCTCATGCAGGAAAATCATTCAATAATAATATCGAAAATTGAAAAGTCAATAAAGGGAGCAGGTAGTTTAGAAATTCAGAGGCATATATAAACAGGTGTTGAAGATCCTGCTGTTGAAGTAGGGCAACACAGCAGGCAAGCTACTTTTATTAAAAGCTTCCTTAAGTGCTATTTTACTTTATAAAAGCATGCATCTGTGTGTTGCTCTAATAAAATTCAAAATTAAATAGAATTGAAGCTCCAATGAAATAATATGTATCAGTATCTTCTACCAGTATCTATGATTGCAACTAGAAACTAAGAGCTGTTGCCCCACTTGGTATGACCATGGATTTAACAGAAAACATCCTGTTCGGAGAAGCCTGAATTCCCTTTATGGAACAGATTTCTTCCCACTGAAGCATTGAAGGACACTTCTAAATTGCTGTTGTTACCAGGAGTAGTAAAACACTGGTCTACTCTCAGTCATTAATTTTCAAAATAGTTATCACTTAAAAGAGGATTATTTAGAAGTGCCATAAGAAAAGTTAAAGACTAAAGCATTCAGAGGGTATAGGGTGAGGTAAATTTGGTCCTTGGGCACCCACCTGGAAGTTCTGTCTGCAGGGACAGAGCTGAATGAGAGGAAGAAAGGCTTCAGGCTGAGTTGTAGCAGTGTCAGCTAGAAAAGTTGGGCACTGGAGAAAGCTTGGGGATGAATGGACAGTCATATTCAAAATGATATATTTTTCTATTTCGTGGGTTTGCCATGGGCTAGTTTTGCAAAATTAAAGACCTATATGGTTTTATCCATTTAACAGACCCTTTTGGATTTAAATATCTGTGGAAGTATAATAATTATCTTTATTCACTTTGGAAATATTTCAAAACAATAACTTCCTTTTCTAAATGTAGTATCTCCTAAAGATATTTGTTAACCTGATCTAAACAAGAAGGTTCTGGTCCAAACAGAAGTGTGAGGTGGGAAAAGTACAATGCATTTTTTTAACTATAGTAGGAAAAGGGAGACTTGTTTTTATAGCCTACTGAAAGCATGATTAACATTATATTTGAAACTAGATTTCAACAGTGTCTCTTATCTTTCCAGTCTCCTGAGTAAAACAGTAACATTCCAGCTCATTCATACTAAAACTTCTGGGTTTCTCTCCTACAGTAAACTTGTACATTCATAAGATTGTTCTCTCAGCATCTTCTTTGGCTTGAAGCCTGACTTCATGTAACATGTACCTTCTTTATTGTTAGGTGTTTCAGCATCTCTAAGATGTACTCATTTTTCTATCTTCTCATAGACTTTTTCTTAAAAAATATATCCAGTATCATCCTCATCTCTTAATCTTCTCTTTCCTAATCATTTCCTTTACCGTAAAGTTTTCTTCCAACTAAACTTTGTGTAAAGCAGAAACTACCCTTTAAGGATATTAAAACCATGGCTTTTGACATTGTTGAAGGGCAAGTTGAGAATACATTTTAAATAGTTTAAATATCCATAGTCAGTAGCCTTTGGGAATAAAACCTAAAGAGATTATCAGAGAAACATACATTGCTATTTGCTACAGTGTTATTTAAAATTTAATTGAAATTACTTAAATGTTCATCAGTAGTGGATTGGAAAATATGCAAAATATAATTTAATACCATGCAGTATTTTAAGTGGTGAGTTGGAGATCTCTCTCTATATTTTCCTATATATATATTTTAAAGAGTATATTGTTAATTTTAAAAGAGTATGATATTATAGGGGAAATAAAATGTGTCTTCTACCTTCTCGGGGTCTCTGATTGGACCTAAAAGTCACATAGACATAAGATAGATTAATAGAAGAAAAGTACATATGTCTTATTAGAATTCTATATGGACATGGAACTCCTCACAAGAAAATGAAACCATGAAGAAGTGACCAGAGCAGAAAGCATATGTATCTTTTGAAAAAATAAACTATACGTTTGTGAAGAAATGACAAGACATAGTGGTTTGGGCTGAGGCAGTTAATTGTGGGGAAGTGACTAAAAGATAAAGTGGGGAAAATAGTGGACAGTAAGAGTTATTTTAGTAAATTTGTGTATATAGATTAATTTTAGTGTTGATTCCCATTCTCTGGTGATAAGGATGTTCTTCACTTTTTGATACAGGTAAGGTACCTATCTCATAAAAAAATTTTATGGAGTTTATTTTGTTTTTAAATAGAAAGGGGGCAGTCAGAAAGCCCCCTTCTTTTTGAGTCAGCATCTCACTCTGTCACCAGGCTGGAGTGCAGTGGTGTGATCTCAGCTCACTGTAACCCCCTCCTCCTGAGTTCAAGTGATTCTCCTGCCTCAGCCTCCTGAGTAGCTGGAACTGCAGGTGTAAACCACCTCACTCAGCTAATCTTTTGTATTTTAGTAGAAATGAGGTTTGACTGTGTTGGCCAGGATGATCTCAATCTCCTGTCCTTGTGGTCCACCTGCCGTGGCCTCCCAAAGTGCTGGAATTACAGGGTGAACCACTGCTCCCGCCCATAAAGGCCTTCTTATACCTGCTGTCTCCTAAGTGTCTTGCCTTTTTTGTTGGTTTTTTTTGGAGACAGGGTCTCACTCTGCCACCCAAGCTGGAGTGCAGTGGCATAATCTTAGCTCACTGGAGCCTCCACCTTCTGGGTTCAAGTGATTTTCCAACCTCAGACTCTCAAGGAGCTGGGACGACAGGTGAGCACCACCACTCCCATCCAATTTTTGTATTTATTTATTTTTTTTGGTAGAGATAGGGTTCCACCATGTTAGGCTGGTCTCACACTCTGACCTCAAGTCGTCACCTGTCTTGGCCTCCTAAAATGCTGGGATTAAAGGTGTGAGCCACCACACTCAGCCCCAAGTGTCTTTAAATCAAAATAATCAGTATGCCAAAGGGACATATTTGGGGCATGTCCTGAACTCCTTCTCTATTATCCCATTTGTCTTTAAAAAATGTGTATGCCTGATGTCTGTCCATATAGATGTCTGAAGAGACATACATGAAAATTTTCATAGTAGTATTCTTTGGGTACCTAGAAATACAGTGGGTTTTATTTGGTTTAAAAAAATTTTTAATGAATTCCACTGTTTTGTTTTGCTACAGTTAAGCATTTTTTAATCAGAAAGAATAATTTATTTTCATTTAACAATATATATTATGGAAAATTAATTACTCTAAGTTCTCTACAAATCCTTCCAATAAAGAGTTTATTCTATTCTTGATATATCTGAATTAATTATTTGGGAAAAATTGTTAAACAGCTTTCAAATCATAAAGCAATAGTCTTGGAAGGAACTCCAAGATATTGCCCTGATCTTTGAGCAAGATAATAATTAAGTTAAACAATTTTATATATTCTTCCATGGGGATATATTTAGGGGCAGTATTGGGAGTATAATTAAAAGGCCGACCATAAATCTTAAATGAAAACAGCAATGCCTTTTTGGCAGAGGCAGTAACTGCTTTCATACTGAGTGAATATCACTAATGAGAACATTTTATTACATGTGCTCAATGGAAGTCAAGATCTCACTGCTCCATGAGCACATTGTGAAATAAAGCATGCCAACTTGTCAGAAACCCTAGAAATACACATGTGAGTTTAAAGTTTCTTAAGTAAGACAAAAGTGCAAAAGCTTGGACTGTACCATACATATATTTTCTGCTCATCACGGAAGTTAGCACAACTTGATTAGAAAAATTGATCAGAGAGAAACTAGAACATCTAAAACCTAAAAAAGGTTGCATTCACCTGCAAGGCTCAAACTAATTGAAATGGAAATGAAGCAGATTTCTCAGACCTTTCAGAGTCCCTCATGTTGGTTACTAGTTTTATGCAATTTCATTGCCCAGGAGTAAATATGGATTATCTTTGTAAAATTTTTTACTTTTATACTAATTGTTGTTGCTCTTATTAGTGAGGACAAGTAGCTTGGATTAGGTCCAATTTAAGGTCTGTGGAAATTAGTTTGGTTTCCTTCCAGGCCAAGCCAATGAAAATAACTGGTTTCATTCATTTATTAGTCCAGATAAACAGAGCCAGTTTTATTCTGGGCATAATGCTTATCTGTGTGTGTGACTGACCTGCACTGAAGCGGAGGGGAAGACAGAAACCATGAAAGACAGAAACTGAAAAGTTGGCCTCTTTTTCCCAAGAAGAGCTAATTGTGTTCCAGAGCAAAGAGAAATATTACTCAGAGGAGCTAATGTTAAGAGCAACAGGCTCTCTGGTGTTTTGACCTTTGATAGGAAAATTAAAGTAATTTTACAGTGTATTCTACAGGAACCATTTTTTTTAGTTTGTACTCAGCTTAAAGGTACACAGGAATGCAAATGAAATTGTTCACTAAGGCACTGCTCCCTATTTAAAAACAATGCTTCCCTCTTTCTCAAACTGTGTGAAACATGTTTTCTTTCAAAATTGTATTAACACTTACTTTTATTTTGAGATCTATAAAATAATTCTACAAGTTTTTGAGCCACTCAGAAATGAACTTGTAATAAACCCAGGACTGGAAAATACTGGTTTATTAATATGGGCATTAATGTCAAGATTGTATATTACTTAGCCTCTAACTAGCCACTGTGGAATTGACCAAAAATGACTTATCTCCAGTGGTTATTTTTTCTTTAATTAAATAATTTTTAATAAAAATATATTAGCCTGGTAAAAATCACATGCTACAAAGGACAGGCAATGAAAAGTGTGCCTGCTGCCTAGTCCAGACCCATCCACAAATCATTCCTATTTGTACTTTCTTGCTGATCTTTTCAGAAGTTTTCCATGCATGTATAGCATTCATGTGGACTAAATCAATATATAAAAAACACAGGTAAATAATTATGTCTCACAAATGGAAATCTGCTTCCTTATACCCATTCTTATATTCCTTATACCTTCCTTATACCCATTCTTATATTCCTTATACCCTTCCTTATACCCACCCACCTCAGCCTCCCAAAGTGCTGGGATTACAGGCATGAGCCACCGCACCTAACCAGATTCCACATCTTAAAGGAGTGACAACCAACATTCTCCAGATAGAACAGTTAAGGGGCTTATGATACCTATCTCAATGGCAAAAGCCAAGTAATTCCTATGCAGTATTGGACTAAATTGGATTAAGACATTTAGAGTTTCTAAACAGTAAAAAAGATTACAGTGTCCATCGATCTTTTACCCTTCCAAAAATACAGTTAAGAACAAACAAAACAAACTCTAAGCCAAAAATAAATGTAACAGTAAAAAAGATTACAGTGTCCATCAATCTTTTACCCTTCCAAAAATATAGTTAAAAACAAACAAAACAAACTCTAAGCCAAAAATAAATGTAACAAAGTCCTGTGAAATTTCAATTTTTTTCACTGATAACTTTTTTAAAAAGCATCAAATATCAATTTTCTTCTCCCAAAAAATGTTCATAGGAGCCTTCCCTGCTGTGTCCTAAATATATTCTTGGTTTTTCTTTTGCATTGTTTTGTGCTGCCTCTAACATGAAAAGTAATGGTGATGTAAGTGCTGACGGTCATGAAAAGGTGACCTCTCAGATTATGTCCTCTGTTGCTGCACAGTGACCCTGACTTTAGACTTACTGGTCTGCATGGATTCCCTGTTTCTTCTACTCAATACTGTAATGGATATTCATTTTCCTTGTTCAAAAACCACCATTTATTTCCTGTTTTTCCACAACAATACTGCCCTGGGTGTTTTTTGAAGAAAGCAGTCATAATCTTGTAATATTCCTAATTTTGCACTAAATCTGCAGTACAGGAAATGTGCTTTGAGGTCACTCATGTATGGGCCACTCTATCTCATTCATTGGGGATGTCATATCACACTTATTACCATATAAAGACCCTAATGGGTAAAGAAGGTAAACACAGTGATAATATTGTAGCCCCAAACATTTGGCTTTGGGATACCATAATTAACAGGGAATGAGGTAGAAATGAAGAAGGCCAGTGTAAATGGGGAAGTTAGACAAGATGCAAATAATTATATTATCATTCTTAGTACCAGACTCTAGTTCCTACTTCTAATTAAAGAACCTCATATTTCAATCAGTTACTGCTAAGCCTAATTTAGGATGATTATATTTTTTACTCTGCAGAACATAAAATTGTAGGAGTGGAGGTGAAAAAGTTCAAGGTCAAGCGGTAGGAAAAAGGCAGTGTTTGCCAAGAGAAAATTTAGCACAGGTCTGCATTACTTCCTTGGGCAGCCATTGATACTTCTTGTTTTGCTGGTTTTAGTCTAAGTATTCCATTTTATGTCTCTATTTGCTGAAAGACAACAAGAGGAAAGCTGGGCCTGGAAAGGAGTTGGTCCACAAGATAGTTTTAATAATGGTTAATCTTTTGAGTGCTTACAATATGCAGTCACAGTACTGAGATTTTGATCATCTGACTAAACCCAGTGCCCATGATGTAGGAACTATCGTTAACATAAGTTTACAAATGAGGAAATGGAAGCTTAGATTGGCTAAGAAAAAAACAAAACTTGCCCAAGGCACACGGCTATGCTTTAATCACTATTCTAAAATGACAAATGAACAACGTGAGTATAAAAACCTGAGATGAGGCAACGGCTGAGTAAAAAGGATCTTGGTCTAGGAATAAAAGGGCTCAGTTTTTCCTCTGCCTTGATTGTGGGGTTATTGTGAAGAGTCAGCTAAGATAATGTTTATTTTAAGGCCTCTGTAAATGTACACAAACCAAACAAACACAATGCATTGCTATAGTACACGTAAGACAAAATAGTTTGAGAGAACATTTCTATCAGAGAACTAAAATTGAGGGAGTTCACACTTAATATTAGAGGGAGAAAATGGCTATATGGCTACATGATTAGGTATTCTGATATTTGGGAAGTTGGGGCAGACAGAGGCGGATGGGCGCAAGATGCTTTCTAGGAAAGCAAAAGAGGAAATGCCAAATAAGGATGAGTAGGTGTTGGCTAGCATGACATGGAGATGTTTAGACACCCCCCCCAAAAAAAGGAAGAAGCAGAAGGAGACAGAGACAGCTAAAGCCCAGTGCAAAACTAGAGAAACAAGGAAGTAGAATTTCTCTGGCTGCTGGATTGTCTGTTTGCCACTGTGGCTGCTGAAACAAATGCTAACCTACTCTGAAGAAGAGAAAACTGAATCCTTGGTCTTCTGCATCCTTATTTTGTGGATGCATGGGCCATCTAGGGTCCATCCATGGGCTTGGCTTGCCTTTCTTTTTCTCGCTTTCTCACTTTCTTTCTTTCTCTCTCTTTCTTCTTTCTGTCTTTCTTTCACTTTCTTTTCTTTCTTTCTCTCCTTTCTTCTTTCTCTTTTTCTCTTTTCTCTTTCTTCTCTTACCCTTCCTCCCTCCCTCCCTCCCTCCCTCCCTCCCTCCCTCCCTCCCTCCCTCCCTCCCTTCCTTCCTTCCTTCCTTCCTTCCTTCCTTCCTTCCCTCCTTGGAAGCTCATGAAGTTGAATTTGAAATTTTTGCCAAATATCTGAAACCAGTGGTCTTCAAATATAATGCATCAGAATTCCTGAGATTGGTTTGCCAGATTTAGCGATTAAAATTACAAGATACTTCATTTAATTTGAACATCAGATAAACAATAAATAATTTTTTTTAGTATAAGTATGTTCCAAATATTTCATGGAACAGACATACTTATACTGAAAATTATTCATTGTTTATTGGAATTCAAATTTAACTGGATGTGCTATACTTTATATGGCACCCCTTGCTTGGTGAGCTTGTTAAAAATGCAGATTTACAAGTTCCATCTTTGAACTCTGTTAGTTACACTGAAATGGGGCCACGTGAGGCTCCAGGTGATTCCAATTTAGCTTGTTCTTAGACAACACCTTGAGAGACACTGGTCAAGCTTGGATGATACTGATTTGAGGATGAAACATTTCAGGAGGAGAAGGACACCTGGGAGAGAGGAGGGAGCTATGCATAGCCAGGGTAAACTCAGGGGATGCTAGAGGACCCAGTTGTGAGTAAGGCCAGAAATAGCTGTGAGTGCTAGGACCCCAGTATGGTAACAAAAGAAGACACTGATTGAGCCCCCACTGTTGTCATTTAGTCCTCTCAGCAACCACATAAGAATGATAATTTTCATCTGTATCTCATTAGATGAGGAAATAAGAGCTCAGGATTAGTTAACTTGTCAAAGGTCCTATAGGTAGTGAGTGGAATTAGGGTTTGATCCAAGACTTGTTATTTCCAAAGTCCACATTCTGAGCCAGTCCTATGAAAAAATAGGCGGGTTAAGGAGTTTTGTCAACACAACTATATGTATATATATTGCTAAGTTACCTAAAGTATAGTTAGGGATGTGACATTTGCCCTCTGAAAGTGCCCAAAGATCACCACATACTAATATATATGCAACAGGTAAAGTGTCTGGGAATTTCTGAAAAGCCTAAAGATTTGAGATACTAAAAAATTTGGAGACTGTGATGAGATATTGTTTAAGGAAAGATTTCTTTTGTCTAGAAGGCTCAGCCACATAGCCAAAACCATCGTTCTAAAGGAAAGTATGTCAAGGGACCACTTCCTTTGGAGAATAGACCAACAATTCTCTCACCAGCTGACTCAAGACAGCTATAAAGCTTCTGAAGAGAATGTCAGGTAAGACCACTAGTTATAGGAAACAGGTCAGTGGAGGAATTAGAGCTGGTAAACAAGGAATTAGACCAGAAAACAAGACAGCTCAAAGAAAACATGGCTAAGGTTTCCTGACATTTGCAGAGCTGGTAAAGAGAAAAGGCAATGGGGAAAGAGGATATTGGTTGGAAAGGATTTGATTCAATAAATATGTGGAACATTGCACTGTTATTCCAGATATTTACTGCTGTTCTCTGGGTTGTCTTGCTCCTGGCCTTGTCATTCTCTGTGGGATGACTCCATGTGATGCATGTTGGCTAATGATATGTGGAAGCTCGAGCAGCCAGTATACAATTCTCCAGGATCTCTTTTCCTCTGCCATGAGATTAGAGATGTCCCAGAGAGGGGCATTTTCCTCAGCCAGGATCCCAGAGGGATATCAGTGTATAGCAGAACCAAGCTGATCTGATAGGCACGTAATGTTAGAAAAAAAATTACTTCCACTATGTTAGAGCTGACCTTTTAGGGCTGTTTGTTACTGAAGAGCAGCTTAGCTATCCTGACTGGTGAAATAAGAAAGCACTCTTTGTAGATGAAGTTGTCTAAGCATGGAAACGACTACTTGAAGAAGTGTTAAGTTCCATAGACTGGAGTTATTCCCATATAGCTATGAGACCAGTTTGGAGGATGTTAAAGAAATAAAAAACATCGTGGAAAGATGTGGGTTGAAATCTTGGCTGAGTGCTTGGGCTTTAATTTTTTTCCATATCTGAGAGTCTATGCTGTATTAATGGGAGATAAAAGTTGGTACAAACTGAACAAGGCAAATTGTGTGCACCCATGCTTTCAACTCACTTGAAGAGGAGGAACACAGTGACATTAAGGTAGATTAATCTCAGTTCGTAGGTACTGAAACATACACTTGTTTGAGAACAGGCTTCGGCAATGTAACTAAAAGGAGAGTTAAATATTTATATGGTTTGAGATTAACCATAAAAGACCTTCAGGGGAGGATTAGAATACAAGAATAGCTAGGGAAAGTGCAATTTGGTCACTACCATGAGCCTCTCCCTAGAATGCTGCTAACTGTTAGTTGTGCAGTGCCAAGCCACACGCTTGGCCAGAGATCAGAGAAGACAGGGTCACAGGGTGGGATACCACCATTCCATCAGATCCACAGTGCCCTGAGAAGTATGTGGGCAGTGTTCACTCTCTTCTCTCTCCTGTTTCCTGTTTATTCTCTTCATAATCTTGAGCTTTCACCCCTTCCCTTTCATTCACTTCTCACTCTTAACTTCATCTCTCTAAACAATCTAATGTCTCATTATTTTTTGATCTGTCAGTGATCTGACCTTGTTTCCATCGATTCATCTACACAAGTCACCAGTGAAAAAGCTAGGAATGAAAAAGTGTAAAACCAAAGCAGAATTACAAAAGGAGGGAAGATTTTATTCACAAAACGAATTAATCAGCATGTAGTGGTATGTATACTATGTGCAAGCATGGCTTGGGGGGGAAGAAAGAGATCTTGTCCAAACTTCAGCTCTACTGCTTATGCCCTGGGTGGCCTTGAATGAATTACTTAACCTCTCAGTGTTCTCAGTTTTCTAACACTTGAGACTAATAAATACCTAGCAGTGTTCTTGTGAAGATCAGATAAAGTATGTTACAGCATTATTACATAATAGGCACCAGATAAAACGTTGATATTATAGGTTACATAACATTTTAGTCTAATTTTGGTCTGTATTCAGCAAAGAAGTATTCTGCTTAAATGCATTAAAAGCTGGGATCATTTTCTGTTGGTATTTTTTCTGTGTCTACAATTTTGCTGGGCATAGGGAGGTGTAATAAGTATTCTAATACATGGAAGTGACTTCTGGGAATATTCTATATTATTTTTAACATATAAATATATAATGGTCTAAATGTTTTTTCCCCAAAATTCGTATGTTGAACACCTAACCTCTAGTATAATGGTATTTGAATGCGGAACCTTTGTGGGGTGCTTAGGCTTAGATTAGGACATGAGGGTGAAGTCCTCATGATGGCATTAGTGTCCTTTTAAGAAGAGAGGAGCAGCTAGAGAACTCTCTACCATGCAAGCACACAGCAAGGACAGTAAGAGGAGGGCTCTCATCAGGAAATTAATTTGTTGGCACCTTGATCTTGAACTTCCCAATCTCCAGAACTGTGACAAAATAATTTCTAACATTTAAACCACCTAGTTTATCATATTTTGCTATAGTAGCCTAAGCTGACCAAGAATATGTATATTTATAACCTCTAGTTTTGTGCTCAAATAGCACCTCTCATATTAGAAAAATCGAGTGAAATTTATGGATACTGCCTTGATGTTTAGAATTTATAGTGTCAATGATTTTTCTTATGATATAGTCCTAGGCACAAAGAAGAGAACAGGCACAATCCCAGCCTTTAAGAGTTTTACATTCCAAATGAACTAGGGCATTTAGGCAGATTTTTTCTGCCCCCTAGCAAATATTCATTCCTCCTTGTCCTTTGCTAATAGAATTCCAGATTTTGTTTGAACTGTCAATGTGACTTTTCCTAGGCAATGTCTCACAATGGTGCCAAAAATGAGAATCTTCTTTTCTGCTTTTCTACTTTTTGAAAGTTGTGGCCTTGAGATGTAAGGAGGAGTCGCTAAGAGAGCTTCTGGGAAAGCTTCTGCTTTTCTGACAAAAAGAGACAGATACAGCTGGCAGCACCTCCCTCCATCCTGTCCTGGCTCGAGCACTCTAGTATTACTGGCCAGTAGCAGCCATTCTGTGACCCTGATATGACACCCACAGGGAAGGAAACCCAACACGTTGAAGACAGTGAATGGAAATATAAAAAGACAAGACAGTGATTGATTATATTGTTGAATAACTGAAACAAAGGCAGCAACCACCTACTTCTTGACTTTTTACATGAGAAAATAAACCTGTATTTAACTCACTGTGTTATATATTTCAAATCATAGCCAAATACATTGCCAATAACTATCAGATAGAAGGATAATGTATAGCAGAATTTCTGCTGCTGTGAAATTTCAGGACAAGTAAACGATAGGGTGAAATTATTTGCATGGAAACAATGAAAAAAGGAAGTTTTTCTGAGATGCTTTTTTCATTCTTTCTTTTTTTTTTTTTTTGTTGTTTGTTTTTGAGATGTAGTCTCACTGTGTCACCCAGTTTGCTGCAGCCTCCGCCTCCCGGGTTCAAGCAATTCTCATGCCTCAGCCTCCCGAATAGCTGGGATTACAGGCACCCATCACCATGCCTGGTTAATTTTTGTATTTTTAGTGGAGATGGGGTTTCACCATGTAGGCCAGGCTGGTCTGAAACTCCTGACCTCAAGTGATCTGCTCACCTCAGCCTGCCAAAGTGCTGGGATTACAGGCATGAGCCACTGCACCAGTCCTGAAAAGCTTTTTCTATTAGAAGGACACAATTTTTGTGAGCAAATATAATCTTCACCCTGCTAAGAAATGATAAGTAGAAAATAGCTTTCAGTGGTATTTTATTTAAAAAATTTTATTTTCAATATTTAAAATATTTAACATAGATATACTAGGGAACATAAAACTTTATATTTTAATCAGAAAAGGAGAAGAAAAATATAATACATATATTTCTAAACATGAACAAGGAATGCTAGATGGATATGGCTACTGATGATGAAAGAAAGTAATTTTAGGGAAATTTTATATAGTAAATATTAGTCATGTGATGTTGGCAATTAACACATACAGTTTTTTACCAGCTGTCATCACATCTGTCAATATAATGTGTTGTAATGCTTAAAGGAAACTAAGCATCATTATATTTAAAAATTTTTTAAAAATTGGCTGTAGCCTGATTTCTTATTTATAACTAGTCACCCCCTTACCCCATATCAGTTTATGTCCCCATGCTAATTTGATTGTTTTGGAGTGCAAGTCACCTTACCGCTAATTTCTACTGAGACATTTACCTCAGGATTAATTCAGTAATCTTCCATCATTTTTTAGTTCCATAAATCTCTGAGTTTATGTTTCTATGAAAAATCTTTAATATGAGCAGGTCTTACCTACAATTTATTTTCATGTAAGTGTTTGATTATAGTTGGGGCAGTTTATATACCTTTCTTGTTGACTTCTTTTACAATTGGCCTTTCTAGGTTCGTAATACTTCTTTGGTCATTACGAAGTTTTCCGGCTCAACACTTTGTGACTTCCTATGCTCAGAGAGATCAGAGCCAAGTACAGATGTACCAAAGACATTTCTTTAACATGTGTATTTATCTAGTTACAGTAGCAGTTTGGATGGCGCAACTAACTGGTGTTTAAACGTGTTAGTCTTTTTGAAATTTGTCCCACAGAGTTATGACATAGAATGATATTCATTAAATAATCAAATAGCAACCTTAATAGTGATTGAAATAAATTTTCTAAATTACCTTTAAATGATATTAGAATCTAATGGTAATAGAATCTAAAATTATTCTAAAATAAAATGTTTACTTTAAAAAAAAAAAGGTTATAGAGGAAACATAAATCAAACCATCAAAGTCTTTTCTACTCAGAAGCTTTGCTTTTGTTGCATGCAAGGCCATCACTTTCTTAGTCATAGTGAATATTGGCCTCTTTCTCCCTATCAGCTTGTGGTATCTATGAGTGCAGGAAATGGACAAGTCTTGTTCACCTCAATATTCCCATCATCTATCACAGTGCCAAAAACATACTGATACTCCACAAATACTTTTTGAATGAATGATATCATTTCTTGCTTCAAAACTTCAATGGTTCCCCATTGTTAAATAATTTGGTACAAATTCATCAGAGTATGAGAGTGCCCAGTCTGTAGGCACTTTTCATGCATGCCCTGTTCTAGCCCAACCAGAATAAAACAAGTCATACCTACAACATACCTTAAACTTTTGTCTGTAAAGCATGCTTTGTGCAAAATCCTGATTATCCACTTCACTCTTCCCCAAAATATTCACTTTACCTGCTTTATAAATACTCTTGTTGTCCCACTTAGCCAACAGGAGTTCTTTCCTTTGTGCATTGCCATAATATGTTTCTTATGGCTATTGACATATTTTGCTTGTGATTATATGTATTTTTGTTCATATGTTACCCCCCCATCTACATTGCAAGCTGCTTGGGGAAAGGGTGAATGTGTCCTTACTTTACTTCCCATGGCATAGTATTCACAGCAGGTATTTCATTCAGGCATGAGAGTATGCACCTTGTGCTTGTATATGTTTGGACCATCAGAGTTCATACATGTACGAAGAAAGGTACTAATGGAAGACATATCTTACTAGAGTTGCATGGTGTAGTAAGCACATAGCTTCTACATCAACCTGCATGAGCTGAATCCTCACTCTGTTGCTCACTAGCTTTGTAACCTTGGATAATTCACATATACCTTCTAAAACTCAGTCTCCTCATCTGCAACATGATAGTAATATTACCTACCTGAAAAAGCTTTTGTACAAACTATATAAAATTGATGGTACATATAATAAGCAATCATTAATATTCCATTGATACTATTATTATTTGAGGTATGATTTTGATTTTGATGGTGGATGCTTTGTGATATTGGATTCCTGATTAGAAAAGCATCTCTGTGTTGAGTATCTCCCCATCAACAAAGTCATAACAACAGCCAAATAATTTAGGGCCCAATATATTTTGCTTAGAAAACTCAGAACATTTTTGCAGTTCTCTATTTTATTTGCAACAGAGACCTGTGATATGTTTCTTATCATAGTACTTAGTGTCCAATAATTTCTCATTGGGTTAATATCAATGATTGCTCATACATACACTGGGTTACTTATTTCGTATTAATAAAGCATATTAGTGAGTGCATTGCACCACTAAAATGAACACACAGTGAAGTACCTAAGCCACTTTATCTTAACTGCAAGATAGAGTCTTACAGATTTCTGGTTCTCATGCAAGAGACCATCAGGGACCCACACATTAAAAACAGAAGAGTTCAAGAACTGGGAGGGTGCCACTCTAGGAACATTTTAAGATAATATTACCATTTGCCTGATTTTAATTCACATAATTTGGAGTTCTTATAATATTGAGAAGTTTTGAAAAGTAGAATATTTACACAAAGAGAGTATAAAGGGAACCATTTTCTGGAATTTTGCAATGTGTTTCTTTTAAGGAACATCACATTCTTGTAGGCCTTCACCAATTAAAGAAACTTTATTAGGTATAAATGAGAAGCATGTGCTTCTGGTAGCATTGTACCCAGAAGATTTTCATTAAGTCAAGTTTGAACTTTTACAGCATTTGAAATATACTCAGTTGGGCAGTTAGTGGATCCTCTTCAACTTAAAGTGGTAATTGTTATAAGAGAAAAATGTACAATAAGAGTTACAGAGTAGACAGAAACATCTTAAACTCTTTTTCAGTGTTCCAATTCTGCTGGTTTTGGGGAGTTACAGGTGAAGAAGTATGGTCTATCCCTAAATTTGGTTTCTTGCATAACACATTATTTTGAATGTCACCAGTCAGCTCTTGGGCTTCTTTAGAAGACCAAAGACTAACATTGAAAATAGAGTGAATGCATATTTTAGTCCTATAAATGAAGACATCAGAAGTGTAATAGAAAGCAAATGAAAGATAAATACATTTGCTTTTCCATCTGTTAAGACACAACTAAAACATTCTTTTCATTTTTTCCTTAATATTTTGTTTCCTGGCAACAAATGACAAAAATTCCCAATCGACCACATTTTTCACAATTTTTGGTTTTCTAAAAAGGCAGCACTAACACTGTTATTTAGATTTTTACTATATAAAATCATTTTCAGAAAAGGAGTTACATATACATACATATATAATCAAATGATATATCTATATATCGTGTATGTGTGTGTGCCTGTGTGTGTGTGTGTGTGTGTGTGTGTGTGATAAATTAGTAAAGAAGCATACCATTAAAACCATAAGGATGTGTTATATAAGCACTTTGGAAAATAATTGGCATTATCTGGTAAATTTGCTACTACCCAGCAATTTCACTCTTAGCTATTTTTCCAGGAGAAGCTCTTTCACATGCTCTTTAACCAGAAGGAGAGTATAAGAATGTTCTTAGCACTATTTGCAATCTCTCTCACACATGCACCTGGAGATTTTTCAAATGTTCACCAAGAGCAGAATGGATTAATATAATACAGTGTGAAAATTAATTAATTACACCTATATGCAATAACATATATGAATCTCATCTACCTCATTTGGGCAAAAATATCAAGTAACAAAATCATATACATACATTTCATTCATATACAAAGCTGTAAAAAGTATGAAATTAACCAGTATTTTGTTTAGGCATATGCAGCAACACTAAAGAAAAACGAGAAAATGATTGAACACAAAATTCAAAATTAGGAGGGAGGGGACAGGACCTGAGAGGGTTCCATGGTAGATACAAAATACTATTTTTTAAAAATAAGTAGTAGGTACATAGTGGTTTATTGTATTATGATTCCTCATATATTGCATGAATTTAGTAAATGTTCCTTTGAAACTACTCAATATTTGAGTAAAATGGCATAAAACGAAGGGTGCTAATAATTATTGCCATTATTCTCTCTAATAAAAATATTTTAAAAGTAATATAATCCTTCAGTCTTTCGTAACTCATCCATTTGTGTGTGGTCTGGAACATTATTTCCTGATTTCTATGATATTATTGCAGCGTTTAATTGCTGTTTAAAAAAAGATAAGATGGCAAAACTGGTAAGTCCAGTTTTTTGTGGTCTGTAAGGCTGCGAAAAGTCAAATTCCATTAAGCAAACTGACAGGCTGTCTCAGGTCTATTGTGTTTCACAATATGTAGAAATAAAAAGTCACTGTAAAATAACTTTTATAATAGAGGTATTATAAAATATTTTTATTTATGAGTATTCTCTTCTCATTTTGGTTGACCTTTTCATGAAGTAGTTTCATACACTTTTAGAATGACTCCTTAAATGCCTCTGAAATTCCATACATCTAGTGGTTTGTATGTATTTCAATACAGTTAAATGATAAAACTTACAGTTCCACTTTTGATATTAGTTAAATTTATTGTATCTTCTCATTTAACATTTTTGCT
Source organism: Callithrix jacchus (assembly GCF_049354715.1). NCBI lineage: Eukaryota > Metazoa > Chordata > Mammalia > Primates > Cebidae > Callithrix > Callithrix jacchus. The sequence goes on from NC_133507.1 coordinate 63,826,007, forward strand.
TCTGTCAAGAAATTGCTTTAGTTAAGAATTATTGGTCCAAAAGTCTTTCACTCTCAAGTTTATGGAGAGACTTAAAAGAGAGACCTTATTTTTACATCAATGTATCAATATAGAAGTATTTTATTTATTTTGTCTAGTTATAATTTAATAGACCAAATTATACTATTAAATATTATGAAGAATTACTTTGGATCATTTTCTGTTTTAAAAATAACACATACAGCTGGGTGTGGTAGGCTCACACATGAAATTCCAGCACTTTGGGAGGCTGAGGCGGGCAGATTGCTTGAAGTAAGAAGTTTGAGACCAGCCTGGGCAACATTTAGTAGAAACTCTATCTGTATTAAAAATACAAAAATTAGCCAGGCATGGTGGCTACTTGGGAGGCAGAGGTTGCCATGAGTCAAGATCGCAGCACTTTACTCCAGCTTGGGCAACAGAGTGAGACGCTGTCTCAAAATCAATAAGTAAATAAATAAATAAATAAAAATAGCACAGACCAAGTTATTATATAATTATACCAAAATTATAACAATCGATTTATTAAAGCAACTTCATTATATTTAAGGTTATAAAGGACCCAAATCAACAAACAATGTTTCTATTGTTAAGTGAAGCATCGAGTCAACCCCATTTTGTAACCCCTTTTTCCTCTGAGTTATCTAGAGTTTCCTGTGTTCCTTAAGGTTTTGATTTCAGCAGTCAGTAAAATGTTTGCTTTTTGGTATGACACTCTATTTCATAGAATCTTACATTTGAAGGAATCTCTATATGAAGTGAAATGAACAATTTTGGCTTTATTATATTTGAAAATTTGTAAAATTTATACATGAAAACCCTGTAGATCCTTATATGAATGGAACAGAAACTGGGAAAGTAGAAATTGTTGACGAATGCCGAATGGCAAGCTAGCAATGACCTATAATTCACCCTTGGATTCAAGGTAAAATTATTCCACAACTTCTGTGATATAGTTTATAGAGCATGGGTTTTTGAGTCTGGCAGACCTGCTTTTACATTCCAGCTCTTCAGCTATGCATCTTGGAGCTTGTCACTGAGGTCTCCTCACCTGAAGGTTTATGTAGGGTTTTCTGGAGACTAAATGATATAATAGAGGAATAATCCTTGGCACAGAGTTAATACTCAGTAAATGTCCTCCCAGCTCCCACATCCCAGCTCAAAGTGGGGAGTAAGATTTTCCCAGTGTAAGAATGTCAGGCCACTGCAAAGGACAACAAGCTACTTCCTTATCATCCAAAGCACTTTCCAGTGTTTTATGTGCAATAAACCACAGACCTCTGGACCCCTGCCCTGTTGTCTCCTCCCACACACTTCATAGATGTTTTCCTATGTACCTCTTGTATCCTTGGGGTTTAGGACAAGGGAGAGAAATAGTTGTCTCAGGGAATAGAAAAACTTACAGTGAAGAAAGGAGATGAAAATTAACAAGTATCATCATCATCATCAGAAAAAGCTTATATAAAACGTGAACAATATGTTTCCTACATGAAATGGCAAAATGATAGAAAAACTATTTTTAACATGCTATCATGTAGTTTTCTAAGGTAAAAAACCAAATGAGAAACCTTCTGAGGCAGAACATTCGCAGGTATTTCCTTTGCACTGATTTTGTGCTTATGACTGTGGAAGGCTTTATAGTGGGTGCCAGTTTCTGAAGACAGAATTAAGTATATAAGAAACTTAATCTAACACTATATTCCTATGTTTCTACCCGAGGTTAATTTCTCTCTCAAATCCCTGTTACACCATGTGGCAATAACTAAATCTCAGTAAAATCAGGGACTTTTCCTGTGTCACTAGAAATGCAGATATAGTGCATGGGTCCTATCTAGCATAAGGTATGAGATGGGAGTGGTAGAATGCATTGGTATGAGAAAATTGGTACTAGGCCATTGCAGGTATCCAGGCTTTTATGTTCTGACACTACATCCTGGTTCCAATGTCAGCAGCTGAAGACAATGGGCCCTTTGATTATGGTCTACGTGGTTAACTTTTGTTTTCTATTATTATACAAGGTTTAAGTTTTACCAGTTCATTGTGTTTCATCTAATATAAAAACTTTTAAAAATAAAGAACCAGATAGTAAACGTTTTAGGCTTTGGGCACCGTATGATATCTGTCACAACTACTCAGCTCTGCTATTGTAGTATCAAGCGGCCATAGGCAATAGTAAATGTATGGATGTGCCTCTCTTCCAGTAAAAAATAAGTTACAAAAACATGGATCTAAACAATTCTCATTGGAACTGAAAACCTTTTTTTGGGCTCTCTGCATTTCCTGGGGCACATGAGGGCTGCGGGACTCCCTAAGGCCTGTCTGCCTCAGGACTCTCTTTGAAAATGTTTTGTATTCTTACTTAACACTGGGCAAGGAAAAACCCTGGGGTCTTACCAATCTCCACAGTAGGGCCCATGAGCCTAGCTTCACTTTTGCTGTGAGTCCTCTCACCAGTCTGGTTTCAAAGGTCAAGACTCATTACTAAACATCTTATTCTATGTGAATGGTGGTCCATGCAGTTGTGCAATATGGTGTTCCAGCATGGTGAGAGGCTACTGGGCTTTACTCAGGTACATTGCCAGTGCCCACCCCTGTCCCACCATCTTACCCCAGACTCTCTTCTCCTTTCTCTGTTCTGCACCAATATAATCAAGATTTGATGTGGAAATAGAAAACTCGCTCAGACTGAGAACATATCCTTCAAATATATGGTTTTTGGCATAGTTTTGTTCAGAGTCCTTCAAGGCTTAGATTTCTAAAATTCCAATACATTCAAGCTTTTGCATCTTAAAAGCTTTCTCTGTATGAGTAGAAAAAGTACAAAGGCTGTACAAATGCAGAAAAAAAAAAAAGGTGCTTATGTTCATGTTAAGAGACCAAACTTAGGTGAAACAGTTAAATAAAACATTATTTCAAAACTTACTGACTTAAGACAACAGCAAATTAATATCTCTCATGATTCTGTGGGTTGACCAGGTGCTTCTTCTGCTGGTATTTGCTTTAGGTCCATCACCAGGTTGCATTGAGCTGGCAGGTGGCTGGGGGCTATGCTCAGTTAGAGCATCTGGGAAGCTGAGCCTCCTTCCACATGAGCCTGGGAGGTTGAGGCTGCAGTGAGATATGATTGCACTACTGTGCTCCAGCCTGGGCAGCAGTACAAGACCCTATCTCAAAAGACAAACATAAGCTGGGCCTGGTGGATTATGCGTGTAATCCCAGCACTTTGGGAGGCCAAGACAGGAGGATTGCTTGAGTCCAGGAGTTCATTTGCAGCCTGGACAACATAGTGAGACCCTGTCTTTATATAAAATAAAACAAAAACAAAAACAAAATAAAAGTCAATTAGAATAAAGTCATCATAAGTGTTTCAACAGATGAAGAGGGTGTGATCATTACATCACTGCTTGCAATATCAAAATTTGGGAGCAATCTTCATTGTCCAACAGTAAGTGATGGATTAAATAAATCCTTACAAAGGGATATCAGGCAACCATTAAAATAATTCTGTACACTACTTAGGAAGCTGAGGCAGGAGAATCGCTTGAACCAGAAGGCGGAAGTTGCAGTGAGCTGAGGTTGTGCCGCTGCACTCCAGCTTGGGCGATAGAGTGAGACTTTGTCTCAAAGAAGAATAATAATAATAGTAATGCTGTAAAATAAATGTATTGACATAGAATTATATGTTAAGTAGAAAATGCTGGCTACAAAATGAGTCCCCAGAACAATCTAGTTTTTAATTTTACAAATCTGCCTGTGTATCCCTCTATTTTCCCCATTCCATGCCAGGCCCCCTGCTGACTTTTTCAATAAAAAAATTCTGGCAAGATATATGATAGAAAGGGTCTGATAGCACTGATTCATCTTGGTATAAGGAATTCTGAGTATTTCAAAACTAGTTTCTTTTCATTTATGTGTATTTTCTGATTTTTCTATAATGAATATTAATTTCTTTTCCATTTAAAAAACCATTTTACAGGAAAAAAGAAATAAATTTAGGAAAAGAGTGAGTAAGGAACACCGGAGGACATTGTGGAGGTCAACATCATGCAAGACTGTCACCGTAGTTTCCCACAAAATACTCTTTGGTGCCACTGTCAGAATTTAGAGCCAGTTAGATTGAATATTATTCTGACTCAGCATGACATTTCTTTTTGTTCTTATGCTAATGCTTAAAAGCTTGAAACAATGCACTCTATTCGATACATTTCATCAAATATTTATTGAGCACCTACTATGTGCCAAGTACTAAGAATACACAATTAGCAAGACAGTTTTGCTGTAATCTAAGTCAACATGTGCCCTCACAGTATGTGTACCACTTTGAAAATCTGAGATGATTATTCTGAGGTTCTACAGGGGGGGAATCACACAAAACAATGTCCAAAAAAGTTCATACTAAAATAATCTATTTATATTTTCACTGTTTTAAGTCTTGTAATATTTTAAACACAATGGAGAATGATGCTGAATCATTATTTTTAAAACCCGCATATTTATGGTTCTTGACTGTGATACCACCTCTATCCTCTGCTTGAATCAATAACATTTGAACGCTTCTACTTATTTGGGAAGAAATTATTCCAATCTGTTCAGCCTTTGAGCCAAATCTCTCAGTCTGACTTTGAGATCCTTACTAAAACCTCTAGTTCCCTCATGAGGCAAAGCTGCTTCTAGAGTATGTTTCAAAGCAAAGTTGTATAACCAACAATTAAACAAACTACAATAGTTTAAAGTTGGGCTTAGCAATTGTACACATTTACTTATCACGTTATATATTATAATTACTTTTATGAATTAAAATTTTGATCTCGGTTAATTTCAATTTTGTTATCTTTGTTTTCCATTAATTATTATTGCTGTATCCAGAAGGTTTTGCTTATTTATCTATTTGCACAACTCTCTTGGCAAGGAGCTTATATGAATCAGAATGTAAAGAAACCTGGAGATCATCTTGTACCATTATTTTGTTTTGTGGAAGAGAATAATTAAGCTAGATGTAAAGTAACTTGTAGGAGTGTAAGTTGTTTTGTGTGGTGTCTCTTGAAATGTAGGTATGTGAAAGCTGGTAGCTATTGTTCTTAGAACTTTGAAGTTCAGATTACCAGGCTAGCATTCTTACCTGCCTTGATTATTTTCTCCTGACTGGTGGGTAAAACCATTTTTAGACCTATAAATTGCTGAAGATACTATGTGTGTTAATTTACTTGATGGGTAAAAAAACTTGATGGGTCAATTTATTCATTTAACACATATTTATTAAGTGCCTACTAAGTGCCAGGCTCTGGTCATGGCATTAATTTAAATGTTAATGGAAATTATTAAAGAGTGGGTATTGTTTCAAATCTATACAAATGACCATTTTGTGTCTAATTGTGTGTGTCTATGTGTGTGTCTGTGTGTGTGTGTGTAGAAATAGTGTATGTGTATGAGAGAGAGAAAGAGAATGTTTTCTTCGTTTTCTTCCTGTGTAAAATCAGTCCAATTTTCTATCTTAACTGTCATTATATGCCAAACATGTACTATTCAAACTAGCTTATTTCGGTGAACCATGTCTACACTAAGGCTCCTGGATTTTATTTTATGATGAAATGCTAATTTCCCTTTATAAAGCAAATTCTTTATTTCATAATTTTGAATAGGATGATACTTTCGAAAGCCTGCATCTGATTATATATGAGGCATTAAATATTTCAGTATAACATTTTTTTTCTTGGGCCTGCAGCATTTTAATTTTATTGTGAAATAGAAAAAGAGAGAGCAAGCAAAGAATGCTTTAAGACTTTGCTTTCAGAACGCTCTGAAACAGTACAAGTAATGTTGTGTAAAATAGGACAGCTAGAGCATCCCTAATCCACCAATCTAAAGTCTGAAATGTTCCAAAATTCAAAACTTTTTGAGCACGAACATTACACAAATGGAAAATTTCACACATAAGTACTTTACACAAAGTTTCTTTCATGCATAATGTTATTTATAATGCTTTATAAAATTACCTTAAGGCTATGTGTATAAGGCATATGTAAAACATAAATTAATTTTGTGTTTAGACTTGGGTCTCATCCCTAAGATATCTCATTACATATATATATGTACATCTCATTATATATATGTGTATATACATATATCTCAATATATATGAACACACACACACACACACACACACGTTTTAAAATCTGAGAAAATCCTAACTCCAAAACACTTCTTGTCCCAAGCATTTCAAATAAGGGACACTCAACCTGCACAAGTAATGCCACACTCTGAAATACTGCTTCCTTCTTTAAATTGTCTGTCTTCGTTGTAAAACCGACAGTCAAATTTTAGTAACTCCTGATCATTTCTATGTTTCCTCTGTTCTTTTTTCACTTCTCATCCAGCATTCTTTGCTTGCTCTCTCTTTTTATAGGTCTGCCCCAGCTTCTCTTTTCAGTTGTTACTGATGTTACTAGTCTCACTATCAATGCATCTCAGTCCTTGGAGTCCAGATTTTGCTATTCTATATCTACCTGCTCTGTCCTAATTATCCGTGAAAGGCATTGCTTTTTGCCTGGTGGAACATAAAACGCTGACAATCTTTGGCTCTTGCTTCATTCAGAGATGGGTGGTGGATGACAAAGGATACAGGTTTCCTGGTTATACATTTAGGATACCTTGCAAATTTTCCAAGGCTAACATTAACCTCCAGTTAGAGGAAAGCAACAAAGTTGCAGGACAAAGAAGAAGGAGAAAAGAATTTGAGGAGCTAGTATTTTCAGTTCTGGACCTAGACCTAAGGAAAAACATTACCAAGTTAGTATATCAGTACACACAAGTATCTTCTGAACTGTTTTTTGTTTGTTTTTGGAGGGAGAGGGAACTCGGCAATTGCATGTAGGTACTGACATTAAAATGTCGCAAATACATGAAGGTTCCTTGGTGCTTGCAAAATAACCACAACATGTAAAACAAGCAAAGTTACTAAAGTCTTAAACCTAACTCATAGGTGTCATAGTATGAAATAGTACTATGGATGCTAAAACCAATGTCATAAACTAGTCAAGTACTAAAGCTACACTTGTTGATACTATATTAACCTGTATTTTGAACCTTATTTTTAGGTCACACATAGCCCTAATAAAACAGTAAATAAGTACCTTAAGAGCATGTCAAAGTGTAGAAGGAAGGCCACAGCTAAACTTTATAGGAAAACCTTTCACCATATGATTAAACACTCCACCAAAAATTTTTAGCTAGTTTTCTATTTATATCCCTATATAACTTTGGGATAGAGCCAAATAAATTAGTTCATAGAAAGGTACAAAGGCCATTTTAAGTCTGGGTTTTGGGTGTGTCAGTGTTTGTTATAGCAGCAAAAGGAAGGCTGAAACAGAAAGTGGTGTCATAAACGGAACAAATACTGTTTAACGATTTTTTTTTTTTTTTTTTTTTTTTTTGTCTAAAAACAACAGCAAAACCGACCATCTTCCTGGAGTCTGCGTTGTCCCTTTCCAGAATAGATGCTGAGCTTTCAAACAAACCCAAGGTAGAAGCAAGCCCTCTCCAGGAAATCCCAATCTCTTTCCAAACAGGGACAGGGTTCTCTCTGTTGTCTCTGTTTTCCCCTCTCCCCTGGGAATTGGTTTGCCTGCTGAGAGCATCCCAAGAAGGGGAGGTGCGCCCCAAATTGGCGAGGCTCTGCCAAATACCAGAGGCTCTTCTTTGGAAGGAGACTCCTCCTTTGGACGTGAGGCGCTCCTACCAGAGCGCCCGCGTACAGAAACGGAAACCACTAGCTGCGCTGAAGTGAGTCAAGTGATGAAATCAAGACTACACGGGAAGGAAGCTCACGAAACCTAACTGGTGACAGAAGCTGCTGAACCCTGCCCGAGGAAACCACAAGAGCCAACAGTTGCTGCCCTCCCGAAGTGGCCCTCGGAGGCAGCGCACCCCTTCATTTTGGCGAGCCGAGGAGGAAGGGAGGAAGCGTGTGGGGGAAATCTAGAACTTCTGGTTACTCAAGGACTCAGCAGACTGTGTCCTGGCTACAAGGTGATCGCTGCCACCAGGTCAGTGCAGGATTCCTCCAATGTAGACCGGCCGGGAGCCACGACTCGCGCGCAGCAGCGGCAGCATTGCCAACTGCGCAGGGGAAAGCCGCGCGGCAGCCAGGCGTGGCCAGGACGGCGCCACCGCCCCGCGCGCGCGGTCCACGGTTCCCACCTGGAGCGCTCAGGTAGGACTGGGGCGGGGCGGGAGGCTGGCGCGCAGGCGCGGGAGCGGGGCCTCGCCCCTGCCGACGTCTCAGGCTGGAGCTCACCTGGGAGACTCCGAGAGGAAGCCGAGCCTCGGTTCTGCCTCTCCAGGCGACGCGGGAGGCCCCGCGGGAAGGCAGGAGGCGGCGGCGGGGGAGGAGCTCGACTGAGCCGCAACTGTAGCGACAGCAACCGGAGTCGCCGCCACCGCCACCTGCACCTGGCGCCCGGCCCACGTCCAGCGCCCGCCCGGCCGCCGCTTCCCGCCGCCTTGCCCTGCCCACCCACCAGGTAAGCCGGCGGCGGGCGGCGGGGGAAGCGGTACCCCTGGGCTGCGTTAGAGCAGGCGGGAGGCAGCCGCGGGGGTTCACGTGTTGGGGACAGGGCTGCGGTCCGGGTGGCCGTTTGGAGACGGTCTCGAGAGCAGAGTTTCAGTTGCCCCTGGAGAGAACCCGAAAGAAGCGCTCCCGGCCACGGGGCAGGTGGCACCCCGGGGGAAGCCCGGTCACCCCCTCTCGCTCACGGTGCCCCCCGCCACTCCCTATGGGGCGGCCCCAGAGGAGCTGGACCGAGACCAAAGTCCTGGTGGCCCCGGACTTGCCCTTGGGAGGGTCGCAGCTTAGGGACCCTGAGAGCGAGGGCTGGCCGCCAGGCGGGCGCTCTTCCCCTCCGGCTAGCCGGTTATCTGTCTCCTGCCCCTCTGCCCGAGAGGGCATCCCGCGACGGCGAGGGGCATGGCTTTGCCAGGCAACTTTCCCAACCGGGGACCCCAGACAGTTCTAGGCTGCAAACCGCGGCCGCGGAGCCATTTAAATGGTTTCCGAGTGGTTTGGAAAGCGCTCTGTGGCCGGGACGCGGACACCCCTCTCCCTGTGTTTCGACTCTGCACTTTTCCGGGTTCGCTCTCCAAGCCAGAGCTGGGCCCACTTTCCTGTTCAATGGAGAAGAGTTCTTTTCTTCAGTGGCAGGAGGAAATCCAACTGCCACTCACCAACCACACACCATCTCGTCAGAGGACCTGTTGACTTAAGGACCTGTACATCGCGGTATGGTTTGGCTGTGGCATGACTCAAAGGTTCAAAAAAACAGTTTCAGGATCCTGCCACGTCTAAGCTTGGGTGTGCCAGGCCCAAATTCCTTTCCCTGCCTAATTAGGCTTTTCTGAAGCCTAAGAATTGAGGGTGAAACTGGCGCTTATCTTAGACTTTTATTTCCTTCTCTTTCAAACTCATCAAAGAAACGATTTCTATTTAAGAACCCCATGAACTTACCAATATTTCCAATTTTCGAAAAACGTTAGTAAGTTAACATAACTTGCTATAGAAGTTATGCTACATAATGAAGACATTTACACTCAGATTGTATAGTTAAAAAATATAAAAGTGACAGCATTTTAATTAGAAAATCTCTACTTGTGGGAAAATCTGTTGCTTCTTTTATTGTATATATTATTCTTTGAGTTTGTGGCAAAAATACATGAGGTTAAAGTCACACCTGCAATTAGATTCTTGTAACTTTTAATATCTGAAGTCTAGCGCACATATTAAACTTCCCAAGCAATTTGTACGTAGAATATTTCTTTTTATATTACTTTAGCCAACATTTGTACGTAGAAGTTTCTAATAATAAATAACAAGTTCAATAGATTTGTTTTGTTCTATCTCCGAACATTTTAAAAATATTTTTTTTTAATTGCACATTTGACTTAAAATGCCCTGTGCAACATGTAGTGGTTATTTCTTTCTTTCTTTCTTTTTTTTTTTTTTTGCTTTTTAAGATTGAATGGAAAGCTAAAAGCCAACCACAGCATAACAGGATGTAATTATTAATTCAACCAGGACTTTTCTACATTTGTTAAAAGACTCTCACCTGACCTCTTAATCTTGTCTTCATACCAAGTAATAAATGTGCTCAATACTGTTTTCATATTAAATATGGGAGTTGTTCCTTGAATTTTGAGTGTTAATCTTCATTGCTTATTGGGCAGATGTTATCAGAGTTTCTTTCCTCTTAACATCTAGTAAGAAATGTAACATTAGCTACAGTAACAGTGTGACTTAATCTATCTGTTATATAGGAAAAATAATACTTTCCTAGATTCAGATAACAAAGCCTTAAAAACAATCAGGACTGTCTTCCAACCTAGCATTTTCGGGATCCCTTTCTCACTTTGGAGATTTAGTAGTCAATCCATCCATTTGCGAAAAATTGAAGCTAAGAGAGGTGTTCTAATTTCATTTCATCCAGAGATGGCATGGTCATTCCAGTAGCTTGACTCATGACTCCTATATCTTTCTTTTCACCACCCACATTCTCACGTATCATTAGACATTTCTCTTTTTTTATTTCATATAATTTGTTAGGCCTTTGTAATTATAGAATAGCCCGTTGTTCTTTCTTCAGCTCTGATTTACTCTCGTTTCTGCTTGTTCAAATGATGCCTGACTTCACTGAGAATACCCAGTGAAGGCATCATGCTCCTCTCACTGTGGAATAGCTTGCATATTGACGATGCCATGTCAATTGTGAGTTTTAGTTCCTTCTTCGTACTTCCAAGCCACAGTTAATTTTTTAAGTCAATGTGGATAACATTATTTAGTCTTCTGATCCTTTTATTATATTGGCTTAAAATATATTTTATAAGGCAGCGACCCAGTGCCTTTCATCTATTTGCAACACTCCAGATTTTTGGTTTCAAGCACACTTCCTTAACACTAAGTTTCTTTAAACTTTTTTTTCCCTTTTACTGCAATCTTCAATAACTAACTTATGCCTCAGTTGAGTAAACTCTAGTGTGAATGTATATAAATGAAACAAATTTTATTAATATAAAACAATGCTTAACCTTACAACATGGATGTTCATTATTTAATTTTTTTAAAATATTGGTCTAAACACATTAGACTGCTTTATGGCCACAAAGGTACTGGAGCCTACAATGTGAAAATAGCACTATCCTGTTGAATTTATGTTTTTTAAAGGCTGATTTTTCTACCAGCTTGCTTTCTCTCTGTCTCATAAATGCATGTGCAGACACACACACAGGCACACACCCACTCACACAAAAGAAAACAAACTATTTCTTAAAAACTGTACTGTAATCCTGATTAAACATTTATTGTAGGGCTTGAGGCTCCAGGACCTTGGTGCTAGATTAAATCTTTCAAATCTTAGGAAGTATATGAAACCTTGTTCATTATACATTATTTTGTGTTAAATGGGTTCTCATCGTGCCGCAGTATATTTGGGAGCAGGAAAAACTAGAAATATTTTTCTGAGGGGATTTTCATGGTAAGAATTAAGTAAAAGTTTGAGGGAAAAAACATTCTATCCAGCTCTATTCTAAACTCTTAAAGTTTTATGATTGAGTTTTGGGTGGAGTCTGAAAAATTTATTAGAGAAAACATAGCCAGTTTATTATTCAGTTTATATTCTGTTAATATTTAATGCTTTCTCTTTTATTATGAAACAAGTATAAGATACAAATTATAGGAATTACACCCCCCCGCCCACCAAAAGACTACATTGAGAGATTAAAATATATTTTAGGAATGTTGTCTTAGAAGCTCTGATTGGATGATTAAGCCTTCCATAGACACTTTCAATTTTAATCTGCCTCTACATTCTTGGTGGGAGAAATTTTTCTTCTAAGGAAAATATTATCATATATAGTATTCTGGAAATGATCAGTGCCTGAATTATCTTCACATGTATTCAGTTCTCTAATCCATGGAGTGTAAAAATACATTTGGAATGGTAGATCTTTTATAGGTATAAAGTCCTATTGAAAAGGAAGGAGATATTTTCAATTACCTATTTAATTATGCATCTAGGTAGTATCAAAGGAAATTCATACTATGTAATTTGAGTAAAATTTAACACAAGTCACGTACAATCAGGGGCAACACTGAATTCAAATCAATTCCAGCAGTGGCAAGAGACCAAAGTACATTCATTTATTACAAAGCAAAGACAAGTAGGATTCTGAATTCTAGGTCATTTAAGACTACTGACCATTAGATGACACTTTCTTGGGTCATTCTGAGAGTTGGGCTCTTATTTTTGGCACTATCTAGAGAATATTCCCCCAAGTACACCTCTTCGCATAATTTTTAGTTTCAAACTGTCCAGATGAGTTTCTTCTCAATATGATTGCCTGCTGGACATCTTTAACTTTTCTTCATCACTGGAGATTATTTATGTTCAAACCAGAACTTTCATTTCATCAAAAACCAAACAAATGAGCAAATAACCTGCTCACTTTCTGTATTCTATCTATAGATAGTAGTACGTTTTACCATTTCTTACCTATAATGCCAAAATCAGCCTCTGAAAACAAAATAGAATTTAACTCATTTGTTAGCAAAACTTGAACCTAATTGGAGCAAAGCCTGGGTGAACCGTCAGGAGGCTATTGTGCATCCAATTTAGTGGATTATGTCCCACTGTAGAAATAGTACTGTTTGATTATATAATACTGCCCAGGCCCTGCTGGGGTACACTCTTAAATTGGATATGTAAACCATATCACCTTTCTAACATCTAAAAAAATCTGAATTTTTTTTTTATATGACAAGGTCTCATTATGTTTCCCAGGCTGACCTTGAACTTCTGGGCTCAAGTCTCAGCCTTCCAAATAACTGAGACTACAGGCTGTCAAATTCTGAATTTTGAAACACGTTTGGTTGCAGGTATTTGGGGAAGTGAATCATAGATTTGTACCACTCTGCAGGTGCCATACCAGAAATCCAAAGGTAATTTTGCACTCTTTTCCTTAGCCTCTACAACTGCTATGGTCTGAATGTTTGTGTTTTTCCAAAATTCATGTTGAAATAAAATCCAATTTATTGGTATTAGGAATAGAGTCTTTGTGGGGTGATTAGGTTATGAGGGCCCTTGCCTCATGTGTTTTTATAAATGACAATGTCCTTATAAAAGAGGACTAAGAAAGCTTGTTAGTCTTTTGCCCTTCCTCCATGTGAGGACACACAGGAGGCCATCTCTGAGGGCTGGGCACTCACCAGACCTTGAATCTGCCAGTACCTTGATCTTGGACTTCCCAGCCTTCAGGCTGTGAGTGGTATATTCATGTTGTTTAAATTACCCAGTCTAAGGTACTTTGTTATAGCATGGACTAAGACAACAACCACGAGAACCAGAATGCTGAATCCACTTAACATTTTATGCCTTTCCCCCAGCCATAAATTCTTCTTTTACTATTACTGCTCTAGTTTAGGGTCTTATCATCTCTTAGCTAGGGTACCATAGCTGCCTCCGACCTGTTATCTCAGCAGATCGTCTTGTCATCTTCAAGTCCATCATCTGCTGGAGGATGAGGATGATGTTTTTAGAAATGTAAATTCTCTCTCTCATTTAAAATCCTTCAATAATTTTTCATTGCTTACAGGATAGAACCCATAGCCCTTAAAATGGCCCCATGGGATCTGACCCTTGCTGAACTCTGGATTGACACTCCGTCAGATGAAATTTTACTTCCCAGCTGTAGATTTCTTGTTCTTTTGTTTTTGTTTTTGTTTTTCCTTTGTGCTTTTCTTTTGCATTTCCCACTGCAGAGAGTGCCTTTCTTTCTCCCTTTACCTCTAACTATAGCTCTTAATGGCCCTTAAGACTTAAAGAAGGTCTTGCCTCATTTGGGAAACTGTGTCCCCTCACCCAAGCCTCCACAGATACCTGAGCAGGGTGAGGTGTCCTGTGTATACTTCTATTATTTGCTTGAAGTCTGTATATACACACACACACTTCCCTTTTGGATTATTTGCAAAACAAGCAAAATTTCTCTTTCCATTAAGCCTTTTGTGGAATAAAAAATTTGGAGTAGAAGTGCACAGAAAGCGGAGAGGCATCGGCAGGCAGTATAAGTCAATCCGCCTTTTCAGTAGGAAGTAACCAAAGAAATTGGGGAGTAGGGAACTTGTTTCCCTGACTTAATTAGCATATTTAATTTGGATTGCTGTTACTTCCATCTCATTATTTTGAATTCTAATTTATTTTGGGGCCTTTTGGTTCTGTTCCAAGATCTGGGGGTTTTATCATTTAAAAGTGAAAATTTAACTTTGTGATTGAAATGTCTTGCAGCTTTTGCTTATACATATTCCACAATTGAGTATATTATTATTGTTGAAGAGCTTAAAGGGAGCGGCCTTTATTTACAAAATATGATTGAGTTAGACTAGACCAAAACACTCTCCCAAACAAATTAAATAAGGCAAAAGATTTTTTTGAATCAGCAGTCCTCCTTTTCATCTCTTTCTGGCTACTCCTATGCCAAGTTCTGTCAGTTTTACTTTCTAAATGTTTCTCAAATCCGTCTACTTTTATTCATTCCTATTTTGATCATCATCTCTTGCCTGGACTTTTGCTGTGACCACCCTGTTTGTCTATCTGAGCTCATTCTCGCTTCTTGCTTGTTGGTTCCTCACCCTGCACCCAAAGTGATCTTTTCAGAATACGTGGTTATGTTACACCCTGGATAAAGCCCTTCATGGCCCTTACGATAAGGCAAACTCCTTACCATGGCCAAAGGCCTGGCATGATTTGGCTCCCATCAAGCACGCAGCACACTCATCCTTGCTCCAACTCCAGCAATCCTTTTGTATTGTCATTTTCCTCCCGCCTCTAGGTCTTTGCAAGTGGTCTTCTCTGCCTGGAAGGGTAGACTACTTCCCTTTCCTCCCTTCTTAGCCTAACTGCCTAACATTCAGTCTCCAAATTCCCATTTGAGCTCCCACTTTTTCAGCACTAACTATAACATGGAATTTTTCAACAATCTCACCACATCCTTCCCTCTAACTATGGGTTAGAGTGAAGACTGTAGCTTAAAGAAATAACGTCCTATTTAGTACCTGGGAGCATTAACTTATAAAAATAAAGGATTCTCCACAAAGGGGGCAGACAACATATGGCTGATATTTTTAAAAATAGATTTTAGTTATTAATGCCTTTATATTTTTATCAAGTAATAATTGTTTATAGTCTCATAATAAGTATTGGTCTTTATTTACTGTTTTACTATTGAACAATTACATGGCAGGCATATTTTAAACAATTTACATGAGGTAACTTATTTAACCTTCAAAGCACCCCTATGAAGTGCATGCTATTTTCCTCCCTCTTTTAAAGATAGGAAAATTGAGAGATTAAGTACCTTACTTCTATTTACAAGGTTAGTGAAAGATCAGAGCCAAGACTCAAATCCAAGCAGTACAGTTCCAAATCCTGCCCAGTCTGCCTTCTGTTTCCATGAGTTCTATGTCTATAGATTCAAACTACCTTAGATTAAAAATAGATAAAAAAGTATTAGATGTTACAAGCAATCTAGAGATGATTTAATGTGATTAGGTGATGTACGTAGGTTAGATGCAAATACTACATCATTTTATAGAAGCAACTTGAGCATCTGCAGATTCTGATATCTACAGGGGTTTTGGAACCAATCCCCTGCAGATACCAGGACATGACTATACATTTGTCCTACTTACATGTAAATAAAATTAAATAGGGTCGTTAAGAGGTTTCCAACAACAATAATAATCCAGTCAACTCTGCCCCTCCTTTATCATCTCCCTAGTCCTATTGCCAAAAAGCTACTACTTTCATTTATTTAAATGGAAGTTTAAATAATATTATTTAAACTTATGCTATTTTCCTCCCTCTTTTATTTTTAAGAAAGAAAGTTTCTTCCAGCACTTACCTTTTCAAACAATATGCTTATACTGCTGTTTCTTAATGTATCAATATTTGGCAATGTCTACTGACTTCCCATTATGGTAGATAAATATTCAGCTCTTTCATACACAGCCACCTCTACTATTACTCCTTGACCTACCAATATAATTCTCACATTGTTTTGTTTGCATTTTAATGTTTATTTATAATGATTATGTAGATACTGCTTACTACTGAGTCAAGCAAGCATATTATGAGTAGGATTCCTTACTTGTAGAATTTTTTTTGATTAAATCCTGGAAGTAATAATGAACTCATTTAAGAAAACACTTGGCTTAGTATCTCTATATATCAATTGGAGTACAATTTCTATGTACTCTAACATCTTTTCAGCTTGGTTTCCACGTAGTCTAACATAACAGGTATGTTGGTCCCTTCCTGGAGCAATTGTCTTGTCCTCTTGTCCCTCCTTGAACTGTTGCTCTCTAGGTGTGTTCCATGGTGGCGGTTTGGAGTTTCTTTTTGCTGACATCTCTGACAGAGCCTCTATTCCTTAGATACTATGACTTTTGGTTTTTATTCACGACCTCATTTGGATGAAACACATATCCACCACTAGCTTCCTGAAAAATGGTGCATGGAATTAAGAAATTTGAGATGTTACATGTCTAAAACTCTTATTCTACCTTCACACATTTTCCTTTCTGTTTTATTCTTAAAATGTGTTCGTAGTTGCAGTTGTTTGTGAACTCCAATTGTTTGAAGTTCACAATTTTCAAAAGTTAGGAAGGGTATATGATAAATCTTCGTTTCACAGTTGCCCTCTGACACCAGTTTTCTTCTCTAGAGGTAACCGATGCTATTTTTTAAAAAGTATGTATTTTTTTTCTTTTTAAAATGCAAATATTTTTTGCTTTTCTTGTTCCCATTTAACTATATCATGGGGATCATTTTACATCAGCATATAAATTAACTTTACTTTTTGCTTTGCTAATATTTAATCATATTAATTTATCATAATTTATCTCTTTCCCTACTGGTAGAGTTCTAGGTTATTTCAACCCTTTGATATTAGAACAGTGTTTTAATGTGCAAATTACAGGTGTGCCATTTCACTGGTGTATTAGCGTATCTATGGGATTTCTAGAAGTCATCCCCACATGTGATTGATATTTTGATATAGGGTAGTAAGCAGCCCTGCAAGTGTGATAATTCTAAGTCAAATGAGATAAGGGGAAAGGGGAAAAAACACGGGATACTAAATACTTCATGGCAGAGTAGGCTTGTTTCTAGAGGACAATTAATAATGCAGAAAAGGTTTCTAATATAAAGTATTGTTTTCTTTGAGCTTTTTGAACATGGCCTTTGTTTTTTCAGATATGACCCATCATTTTGAACTGGATAAAACTTGTTTTTGTTGTGGCTTCAGTCTCCTTTTTGTACTCCTTACCCTCTGTCATTGCCTCCGTTAGTTTTACTGGCCTCTTGTCTCATTTTTTGAGTTTTAGATCTACCACTGAAGATAATGCAGAACAGAGAGCACTCCATTAGCCAGCATCTTTCTTTTTTGAGATGGGATCTTGCTTTGTTTCCCAGGCTGGTCTTGAATTCAAGCAATTGCTCAAGCAATCCTCTTGACTCAGCCTCCCAAGTAGCTGGGATTACAAACACCTAGCTAGATAGCACCTTTTGACAAGTCCAGAACACATCCTTAACACCCATCACAACTTAACCTCTGTAGCCTCCACATTGACTCATTTGCTGAGTTCAGCTAACTCTACCTCCCAAATCTCTTTCCAAGTTTCCACACCCCTTCTACTTATCGCTTGCCTGGATTACTTTTAAGGGTCTCCTAATTGCCTCTAGCCTCCTATCTGGTTTTTCTAGGCTCCCCAAAATTCCATATTCAGCACAACTTCAAGGTTAATTATTCTAAATTTTAGTTCTCATTAGGTCATCACTTTGCTTAAAACTCATCAGGGCCTCTCCCTTTGCCTAAAGAATTAAGTATAAATCCGGAGGAATTAAGCACCCTCCCCTCCCCTATTTGGAGGTTGGCATTCAGTATGTGTTTAGTAGGCCTCACCGTATATGGTAATTGACTTTGCATGATTCTGTGTAAAATTACCCTACTTGAAGCCAGCTGTTGATAGAAGAATTAAAGTTTAGGCTAAGACTGGTTTATTTCCAACCCACATTTTTATATTAAAGGAGCTTTCGTGTACCTTACCCATAAAGAGTGGATAATGCAGGAATTTCAGATGGTAATTGGAGAAGTGGAGGGATATTATTTGCTTCAAATTAGGCATATATATAGCCTAATCTTAAACACAGATTTTATATATAATAAAAAATGATGTTATAAAAGACTTGAATTCTGTTTTACATCTGAGGAAGTGCCAGCTAATGGGGAAGGGGTAAATATGGGGAGACTTACAAATATTGAGATTGAAGTCTTTTAGAATTTCTAGAGCAGAGGTTAGTAAACTATAGTCCTTAGACCAAATCTGAACAAAGTTTAACTGGAATGCAGCTATGCTCATTCATTTACAGTTGTCTTTTTTTTGTACTACAACAGAATTGAGTAGTTGCAGTAAAGACCATATGGCCAGCAAAGTGAAAACAAAATTATTTACAATAGTCTTTTACAAAAATTTTGCTGACACGTTTTCTAGAGAATAATGGAAGCTGAGAGCTGGAGAGGTAGAAGATGAGTATCCATCACATAAGCATTGGTAAAACTGTAGAAAGGTGAATGCAAAATGACAATTGAGCAAGCAATCTTTCTTATTCCTTTACTTCCTATTCCTTAATATTCTTGAGGCCTCAAAGGAAGAATAAATAGAGAGAGCAATAGTAGAAGTAGTAACTTGTATGTGTTTGGACTCCTTCAAAAAGGAATGTTTGGCTGAATTAATTGAGTGCAACCTGTCCATCCTCCAAATACATTCCATAAAAAGGCCCAGTAGACACTCTTTACACTAAAGTATTAGGAAGTACATTAGTGAAGGGATTCCCTGCATCCATGAAAAACCTGTGCCTGCTCTCCTTTGTAGACCATTGAAGTTGGCTCTCTGATTTCACCGGAGATGATGAAATCCCATAGTAGCAAAAATCAAGTGGCAGTAAGCCCTTATCCACTAAATACAAAGTAGGTACATCTTCATCTTCCACAATGGAAAGCTGGGACATAGAGGTATCAGAAAACACTGGCTTGCAGAGGCTTTTGATAACCGAGATAATATCTTTGGTATATGCTTAGTGATAGCTAATGAATGAAATACATAAGCAATGCTATAGCATTCCTTCATCTATGTAATAGGAAAAACTCTAGCTCTGGTATCAAAAAAGTTTACTTTAGTTGCTGCAGTTGAGAGTCACGGCATCTCACTCAGTTTTCAGACCTAAGTCAATTCACAGTTACAGAGCTTTTCCCCAAAGGGACCTGTTGCCATTTGCCAGAGACTATGCTTTGGGGAAAAGAAAATAATCAGACCTTTCATACTAATTTCTGGACCCCAAAATACTTTGGTCAATTGTTCAAAATGGGGACTTACAGTGGTCAGGTAACAAATGGAGTCTTAGCTCCAGTTGTACTCACGGTGGATCCAGGGGGTCAGCAGATCTAGCCTATGCTTATTTCTCCAGTTCTTAAATGTAATGGAGTAGACACACTGGGTAACTGCCGGAATCTCTATATTGACTCTTTAAACCACGCTTGCCTGACCTGTGGCCCATGGGCCCCATGCGACCTAGGACAGATTTGAATGTGGCCCAATACAAATTCATAAACTTTCTTAAAACATTGTGAGATTCTTTTTGTAATTCTTTTTTTTTCCCCAGCTCATCAGCTGTTGTTAGTGTTGGTGTATTTTCTGTGTGGCCCAAGACACAATCCTTCTAATGTGGCCCAGGAAGACCAAAAGATTGGACACCCCTGCTAACCCATGGAGGGAAGACCATGTGATAGGAGAGCTAAGTAGAAGACTTTAGAATTTCCCCTTCCTTCAAAGATAGTAAATCAGAAGTAATGGCATATCCCTGAGGAAACTGTCAAGATTGATGTCACTATCAAAGACTTGAAACAAGACTTGTGATATCTATCACATCCCCATTTAGCTCACTTATTTTGCCTGGGCAGAAGTTAAATGGATCTTAGAGAATGGCTGTAGACTACCCTAAACTTAATTATTGGGTGACCCCAAAAGTATTTGCTGGCCCAGATGTAATATCTTTATCAAATCACATAGCTCCTGGCATTTGGTATGTAGCTATTGACTTAGTTAATATTTTTTTTTCTGCCAGTTTTCAAGGATCACCAAAAACTGTTTATTTTTATCTATCAGTGCCAACAATATGGCTTCACAACCTTGCCTCAGGGATAGGTGAATTCTTAATCTTAGTCATTGTAACATTTCAGAAGCTATCACACTGCTCCGCTACATTGATGATATTGTGCTGATTGTCTCTCATGAGAAGAAAGTAGCAAATACTTTAGATGTCTTAGTAGAGCATATGAGAATTAGAGGGTGATAAATTAGCCCCACAAACATTCAGTAAAATTTCTGGTCATTCTGTAGCCACTATGCTCGATAGGCTTTTTTTTTTTTTTCTTTTTTGAGGGGGAGTCTCATTCTGTTGCCCAGGTTGGAATGCAGTGGTGGGAGCTGGGCTCACTGCAACCTCTGCCTCCTGGGCTCAAGCAATCCTCTCACCTCAGCCTCTTGAGTAGCTGGGACCATAGGTGAGCTCCACCACACCTAGCTAATTTTTGTATTATTTGTAGAGATGGGGTTTTGCCATGTTACCCAGGCTAGTCTTACACTCCTGGGCTCAGGTGATTTACCTACCTCAGCCTCCTTGTAAGTGCTGTAATTACAGGCATGAGCCATTGTACCCAGCCTCGATAGTCATTTTCAAATTTGGGGAAATATCTACAACATTTGAATATGCTACATCAACCTGTTTACAGAGGAACTCATGAGGCTGCCTGTTTTTAATGATGATCAGAGTAGAAGGCTCTGCAGCAAGCCCAGCGGTACAGGCTATGCTACCACTTCAGCTTTGTGATCTAGCAAACTCAATGACTCTCTTAGTATCTGCGGCAAAGAGGAATGCTCTGTGGAGTTTCTGGAAAGTGCTGATAGCAGAATCACAATGCAGGCATCCAGGATTTTGAAATAAATATATTCTTCATATAACTTTACTTTTTGATAAATAGCTTTTGACTTGCTACTAGGTAGATACTGAATGCATAATTATGGAGTATCAGGTTACCATGTGGACCAAGTTTCCCATCATTATCTGGGAAAAAATCTAACCCATCTTGCCATAAGGTTGGCAATGTACAACAGCAGTATACCATTGAGTGGAAACAGTACATGAAACAGAACCAGAGCAGATCTGGATAGTATAGATAAGTTGCATGGACCAAGGACTCAGACTTCTTTGGTAGCAACTCCAATGGCATTGCTTCGTCTCCTTCAATTTATGCCTATAACTTCTTGGTGATTCCCTTAGTCCAGTTGTTAGAAGGAAAAAAAAAAAACAAAAAAAAACAAAACCTCAAACCTGATTTACAGATGAATCTGAACAATACACTAGTACTACCCAAGAGTAGACCTGTATAGCACTATGGCCCCACCCATGAGTAATTGTGAAGGATACTGGATGAGGAAAATTCTTCCTGTAGGCAGCGATTTGAACAGTAAATGTGGTTGTCCACTATGCCGGAAATGAAACATGCCTAGAATTACAGATCTATATTGGTCATCGATGAGTAGTTGTTAATGGTTTGTATGGTCAGAGCTTTGGAAGGAACAGGATGGGAAGATCAGTGACGAGGCAGTTAGATTGAGGAAGAGGTATGGGAATGAACCTTTCAATATGAAAAGACCTTGAAAAAAATTGTATTTCATCTGAGTGTATTTTACAAAAACACATCAATTGCAGAGGAGGCTCATAATAACCAACTGAACAAAATGACACATTATGGATGTCAGCCAGCCTCTCTCTCCAGCTGTCTCAGTGTTTGCCCAGTGGGCCCATGAACAGGGATCTTGGTGGCAAGACTGGAGCTGTGTATGCCTGGGCTCAGCAACATGGCTTCCCCTTTCTAAAGTTGACTGGGATAGCACTGCTGCTGAGTTCTTAATCTGCAGAGACCAGCACTGAACCCCTGCAGGGATCAGCCAGCCTCTGGGTGACAGGTTCATTACACTGGATTTCTTCCTTTATTGTCTATTCACTAGACTAGACAAATATTCTGGATATGGATTTGCCCTTCCTTGACATCACCAACATCTGTGGACTCCTAGAATGCTTAATGGCAGGGTGAATACAGAGTAGTAGGTAGTGTAAGAAAGAAGTCATACATATTCGTTACGGCCTCACAGCCAATTAGATAGGTGAGGATTATTGTAGATTTGCACATTTTTCTTTTTAAAATTTTTTTTCAATCAGCTTTCCTGAGTTCAATGCACATTTCTTTCTTTGCCTCTTACATTCAAGTGTTTATTTGTATATATTAACAATTTTCTTCTCTCATTTTCATTAAAAAATGTTAAATATAAGCTGTTGGAGATCAACTTTACAATTTAGTCTTTGGATAACAGAATATTTAGTGAGACTCTGACAGAATTTAAGGAGTAACTCAGAGTCATAGCAATGGCTACAATGGGTGTTAGGACTCTATGTCTCTCGTTTTTGAGGAGATAAAACTCTTCACTTATAAAGAAGGAAACAGACTTTGTGAGCTGAAATGTAGAATTGTGTTGTTATTGTACAGGAGTTTTAGTGTGTGGGAGAGTGGTGCATGTGGAAGCTGAGTAGTCAAAAGTGTAGCCTTTGCTGCTTATCAGTTTATTGTCTCTTAGTTCCAAATTTACTGTATTAGTCTTTTCTGCAATAATGGAGCTGGGCCTTGTAAATATTTTTCTGCTGACTCATGTAATGTTAAGCCTTGCCAGTAGAGGGCACTAGAGGGACACTGAAGTGGCTGAGGCTTCTCTTCATGGGTTCTGTGATGCTCCCCGGCTAAGCTCCCTCTGAGCACAGTTCTGAGCATAGTTTTCCTCCACTTCTCACTCCCCAGTAGGATTTTCTCCAGTACTAGGTACCTGCACAACATAGCTTTCTCTAGAGTTGGTGTCCCCCAAACACTGCACTTTCTTTAGAGCTTGATTTGGGCAACAATGGTGTACCCCTGCACCATAGACACCATGGACCTGCTCTATCATCCAAGTCAATGCTCCCCAAACTCTCTCCTCAGATCTATGCATGCCAACTGGGGGCCCCACAGGACTGGGTGTCTAGGGAGCTGGCTGCCCAACCTTTGTCCCAGGCAGCCAGCCCAAAGCCATTGTTGCCTGTGTGGCACATGAAAGTGCACTAAACTCCTGCAGGGGACAACCTCTGTGATTCCAGATTCCATTAGCAGCCAGCAGTTTTCCTCAGCACCTAGCTAGTTCTAGGGTTTTACCCCCAGATATGAATGGTCTTTTCTGGAACTTCTGGGGCAGATTTCTGGTAACTCCCATGAATGAAGTACTTCTATGACTTTTCTTCCTGGCAGTCAAAGCTAGGGCATCTCCATATACATTTCTGGATTCAGCCCTGTGAGAGGAGAGCTCTTCTTTGAATGCTTATTTCAGCCCTAGGGAGAGTGGTGGCCCCTTATACTCTATCCACGACTCCTATATTCTTTAGAATTCTCCTTAACTCCCACTAGGCAATTCCCTCTTACTTCAATCTTCTCTTAATAGTAGATTGTATTAAAAAGTCTCTCTTTTCAAATCACTGTGTGGTTTCTATCTCCTTACTATTCCAAAAGCCACCAACTATGTTTACAAGGTAAATCAATGGACAGATATTTTAAAATGCAGTGCCTCTGCCTAGGGGCGGTGGGGTGGGGGGATAACAGTTACGTAAATAATCTCTGGATCCACCTAAATCACTCCTCAAAATTCCTCTACTCTGTAGCATGCCCATAAATAATCAATATGTATCTTTCATATGTAATATAAAAGTCATTCACAGGTGCAGATGTGACAGGAAAGAGCGTGTGAGCCCCTGAGTTTGTGACTCCCTTGACAGGTAATGTAGTATCATAATTACTTGTTTGTGTCAAACTGTCAAGGTAGAGTTGGCTAGCTCACACATCAAGATTCTATCAGCAACCTTGAACATGTAGAGATGACAATAAGGGAGATGTTTATCTGACCAGTCATAGCTGAGAAGCTAGATGTCTGATCCTGTCCTCCTCAGTATTGAAACCTGTGTCTTACAGTTGCTGATGGTTAACTCTGTCACTCAGCGTTTTGTCTCATAACCTGCAGATATCTTTTAGGAAGCTGTTCTTTGTTTATAACAATTGAAAGTAGTTTAGTTATCCACTGGTGGCATTGCTCTGTCACTCAGAGTAACTCTACTTTGCCTTTAGCTGAGATCTTTGAGGTATGTCCACTACTGCCCGCTTCAGACAGAACGTGGCCATCCATGCAGCTTGCTTTGCATCACTGTTTGTTTCTTTTCATACATCCACAGGTCACTTACTGCTCAGAAGAAATGCTGCCAAGGATGTGAACATAAACTTAAACATAATCAAAACTAACAAACTACAGCAGTAAAACACCATGAGATTTGATTCCACCAATAAATGAAAGCAGAAATGATATTCTGCCACTTCTCTGTTCCCTAACATTTAACCAGTAGACGAGGGGCATATAAAAAACAAGCACTTCAAGGTTTATTATCTATAATTTATATTAGAGTATTGGGAGGTAATTTTGTATTTTTTCTGCTTAGTGTGGTTACCCCTAACTCTTTACAACATGTTTTAATTCAGTAGTAAGCAAGTTTTATATTACCAAATTAGACCTCATGACAATTACATTCATCAGGAAGCAGACTTTAAACTTCTGAAGTTGTTTTTTGTCACAAACACAGAAACAGAAGTGAAAGGAACCACTATCTTCTTATTTCATTAAATGTTACTTTTATGTAAAACTATACTGTTCTGCTTTTCACTACTTTAGAAAATTGTTTCCGTTGGAATTTTTAGGTTAAATGAACAATTAATATTTCTGCAACCCATGCTTCTCCACCTGGGACAATCACAATGGATCTTACCTTGATATTGTCCCTTCTCAATTTGCATTTATAAAAGATCCCCAGGTGATTCATAGTCACTTTAAAGTTTGAGAAGCTGTAGTCTAGATAGCTGAAGGCCACCACATTTTAGTTAGATTATTTTAAATTTGTGAGATTTCAGATGGAAGCATATTTTTACACCTGAAAATAATCCATCAATTTTAACAGTGAGTATCACAGCCAGTTAAAATTGTGTATATTGCTTTAGCTTTTCACTTTATGAACATTTTTATTAATGACTTTTACAATGTCTACATATATGTCAGGATACAGATTAATTAATTTTTAAAACCAGGTATCTGAATTTTACTCTTAGAAATTCATAGGAATTTAGAATTTTTTTTTTTAGTTTTTAAAAACTATTTTATGATTTTTGACTTCTCTTCCTCTGTGAATCTGATATTTGTTAATTAGCAAATAGCCATCTTGGATAGGTGTATTTAAAGGTTTTAGAAAGAGTACAAGAAGAACAAATCCTTTATCTCCTAATTATTTCCAATGTGCAAATATGACATATTATTTCCTGAGTGTGCTGTTGTGCTGATTTTTTTCTTATCGATGCTCAAACTTCTGAGTTCCACTGGAATTTGACTGTAGGAGAGATGTGTTTTGTTACATGAGGTCTTTACATAGGTCTTCAAATTTGGCAGGTAGTACTGACAAGGAACGTGGCATTATTACCAGAAAAAGGAATTAAGAATCCTGGTTTCATTTTACTCATTCATTTGTTGTGTATCTTTGGCTTATGTCCTTTATTGTTCAGGTCTCAATTATCCATTTTTATGATTGGAATATAATATTTATAACATGATTTACCAAATCATAATTTGCAATAAAACCTCAGTGCCTCATATACATCAGCATAAGTCCTTAGTCTTTTTAGAAAACTGCAGGTCTTTCTTGCTTTGAATTTTATCTTACCTCTCCATTTCTAAATAACTTCTATTCATTTGCATCAGGAATCTGTTTTGAAACACCTGCCTTTGGAGTATTAGAAATTAGTAATGTGGTTGCCTTTGGACAGATACCACCCTTATCAGGTGCTAGTTTTGATTTGCCCAAAATCTTGTGATCTAGATCAGTAATTCTTAATCCTTGCTGCTTATTAGAATTATCTGGAGAGCTTAAAGTAACAACAAAAGCAGACTGCACACCCTGCCCCTACACCAATTAAATCAGAGGTAAAGCTTAAGGCACTTTATTTTTTAAGAGCTTTCCACTAATGTATACCCATAATTGAAGATAACTGATGGAGATGCTTAATGTTGAGTGTCATTCAGCATTAATGGAAGCCTAATATTTCACATTAATGGCAAAATACAGAAAAGTGATAATGAAAAATCCCATCAATGTTGGAATCATTAAGTGATCAGGGTTGATAAGAGAAGATTAATCTCTTCAGAAATAGTCTGAAAAGATCAAAACATCATCTTCCCATTTCTAGACTCTGCCTCTGTAGGGTTCTCAACCTCCTAATCTTCCATTTTAAGATCTACAATCTTATTGCCAGTCTTTATTTCTAAAAAGATGCTTTGAACAGTTTTTAAAAATAATTTATCTGTAAAATGTTACCTAACAATAGGAAGCTACTTATAGTTTTTATCATTTTTCACCAGTTTTTTTCTTATTACCTTATATTTAGGATTTCAGTTCTTGACTCTTAAATACTTTATTTTAGATACTTTTAGTTAAAAGCTCAGGATTTTACATTGAAACTGAGTTTGAACACAGTTAGAAAAAATACTGGTCTTAAACAGAACTGGCTTGGCCAAGCCACTTAATCTCTTTGATTCTCCATATCTGTCAGTAAAATTGGAATAACAAGAATGAAGTGTAGTAGCTCATACCTGTAATCCCAGCACTTTGGGAGGCTGAGGCAGGAGGATACCTTGAATTTGGGAGTTCAAGATCAACCTGGGCAGCATAGCAAGACCTCATATCTACAAAAAGAAAGAAAGAAAAAAAGAAAAAGAATAATACTTCATAATATTGCTGGGAGAGTTAGAACTATGTATTAAATGTTATTTAATATCAGGGACCTAGTCAACATTTAACACAAGTTAAATATTGTTTTTGTTGTTGATTCTGATGAAATCTTGGTCCTCCTTCTTCCTTTTTCCAGTCATCAAATTTTCTGGATGCCTACTATGTTACCGACATTGTGGTATGTGCCAGGAAAAAAGCCATGAATAAGAGAGATGCTATCCTTGTCTTTCATGAGCTTTCCTTGACTCCTCTATTAGAAGCATTCCAAACTAAAACTGACTAATTGAGTGGGTCCTTACATAGATACACATGCACTCACAATGATAGGATTAAGAATTCCTCTAGTTTATTATTTATTCCTAAAAAAAGAATTGTTTTCTGTCTGCCTTATTAATTGTATCCTTCTTTTCAATTTCTGCCCTAGCCACAAATATGATTTCTGACATAACGTGTTTCAGGAAAACTATCACTATTGTGATAGTTCTGTCATATGCTCCTGTTCTGTGCATTCTCTGAACTCTTTTCTCATGTTCTGTCAAAATATCTCAGGGAGACCAGCTCAGTCCTTCTCAGATTCCTAATTTAGCCTACCTCTAGCTACAGAAAAAAATGAGTATTACTAGATAGCCCTGAGGAAGTGGATTTTTGGTAGTTGTCTTAGGAACAGAAAGGAGGTAAACAGAGGTTGATGAATATCTACAGTTAGAGGGGATGAGGTTGTGGTTCATCAACTGGAAACTACTTTCCTGGGAGACCCCAATATTTTTCCTGTTCTTATCTTCCTGGATGGAACCCCTTCGATGAGGTTGCTGCCCTATTATTCTGAAAGTGCCCTGAGTCCTAAGCCTTAGGATATTTAAGGCATGACTATCACTACTCTCTCGGCCAAGGTTCTCTTTTCATTTTTCACTGGAGTCCCTTAGGTCAGATCTAATGAAGTTCAGTTTTAAAGATCAACCAACTGTTACACATTTAACATCTCTCAAGTATGAGATAAGATTTTAAAATTATCTCCACTTGACATGGGTAATTTATCTGTGTTTTCATTTGTCTTTTTTTTTCTTTATATACTACCTCTTCATAGGATTGGAAAAATTGAACTTTTTTTTCAGTCTGTCTCTTTTGTTCTAACCTTAAATGTAGGTATTTCTCTGTCTTCTTTGTTTTACATTCTCTGAAGATGAACTCTTCTATACTCTAAGACTGACTCAAATTTTCATCTCAACTGCAGAGCTTTTTCCTAATTTCCAGTCTCATATATATGTTTGCTCATGCAAACTCACGTTGGAAGTTCCATTAGCATATCACATTTGCTATGTCCAAAACTGAACAAATTATCTCCCTAATACCTATGCTGAATCTATCCTTCTTCCTGCATTTCTTGCCTTTAAGAAGTTAATGTTATTCACTTTACTCATTTGTATTAGTCTGTTCTCATGCTGCTAATAAAGACTTACCAGAGACTGGGTAATTTATAAAGAAAAAGAGGTTTAATGGACTCACAATTTAACATGGCTGGGGAGACCTCACAATCATGGCAGAAGGTGAAAGATGAGCAAAGGCACGTCTTACATGATGGCAGGCAAGAGAACCATGTGCAGAGGTACTCCCATTTATAAAACCATCAGGTCTTGTGAGACTTATCCATGGCCATGAGAAACAGTGGGGTGGGCTGCGAAACCATACACATGATTCAATTATCCTCATCTAGCCCTGCCTTTGACATGTGGGGATTATTATATTTCAGGGTGAGAGTTGGGTAGGGATATAGCCAAACCATAGCACCATTCATCTTCCATTCTTCCCTTTCTCTCACCAAGTCTTATTGTTTGGTTACATTTCCTGGACTCTCTGGAAATCATTACACTCCATCTTCTGGCCCCCCTAACCTCTTTAATATCTATCACCTTTACTGGGTAGAAAACGTGATTTTTCTAAAAACAGAAATTTGATTATGATGTTTTCTTAAAAGCAGTTCTCTCCATTCCATCCATTTGGGACAAAATTGGTAAATTCCAAATTCACTGAAAGATGTACGAGGCTTTTTATGGGCAAATCCTTAACTGACCTTTGAGCCATATCAGTTGTCATTCTCCCCTTGTGCTTTCCGCTCCTGCTGCTCAAGGATTGACCATGCCTTTTCTTGCTTTTATGCTTTTGCATCTGACATTTCCTCTCTATTTTCCCTCCTGTCTACCTGATCAGATTCTGCTCAACAGTGTCATCTTTGGGAAATTTTCCCTAACATTTCTCCTGACCCTCTATGTCACTTTTTTTTTCTTTTAAGAGACAGAGTCTTGCTCTGCTACCCATGCTGGAGTGCAGTGGCACAATCACAGCCCACTGCAGCCTTAATCTCTTGAGCTCAAGCCATCCTCCCACCTCAGCCACCTGTGTAGCTGGGACTACAGGCATGCACCGCCACATTTGACTAATTTTTGTATTTTTTATTTTTTTGTCGGAAGGGGTCTTGCTATGTTGCCCAGGCTGGTCTCAAACTCCTGGTCTTGAGAGATCCTCTGGTCTCAGCTTCTTAAAGTTCTGGGATTATAGCTGTGAGCCATTGTTCCCAGGCTGTGTAGCTTTCTTAATCTCCTGTCATAGCACATATCCGCTCTCCTTTGTGGCTGCCCTTTGACCTCCTATGTTTCAATTCTGCTTCTTAAAGGTAAGGGCTTTCTTTTATTTTGTAGCTACAGCCTTACACAACATTTGACACATAATAAATTGCACAACTGTCATTGTGTGGTTCTGTAACTTCTTACATTCTTTTCAAAGTGAAAAGCTTAAGCAGTCATTTCATTTTTTACATGAAGTTCTTAAAGCAACCCACACTCAGAAATATTGGAATCTTACTTTCCTGAGCAATATATGTCAGAATTGGGGTTATCTTTTGGAGCAGAAGTCTCCACTTCATACTGAAAAGATACAGGGCACTCCGATTAGATATATGATATGAACTATGTTCTGCCAGTTTTATTTATTCTGCTTAAAATTTCCTGCCAAAAGCCAGAGAATGCACCGGAGAACCTGGTTTTCTTATTTCAAATTTTGTGAGAACTTTGGAAGATAAGCTGAAAAAGGTATCAAAGTTAATTTTCTTTGCTATAAATCATATCTTACTTAAAATACGTTTAGGCCTTAGGAAGAACAGACATTTTCCCTCCCCTTTGCCCCTGCAAATTTCTTGACTGGCTATCATGGCTCATAGTAAGTAATTGTTTCCTGAAAAGTCCTATTTTTCTTTTCCTTTGCTCCTGCTGGTGCATATTAGGGTTTAGTAAACTTGCTGTCCAGTCTTTGGGTCAATGAATTGCAAGCAATATTTTATCAAACTAAATTCTGCTTTTTTAACCTAATGACCTCTATAGCCTCTCTAGAGATACCTCAAGTAAAGCTGATGAATTTTCTTTTTGCTATGAGATTTTGTATTGGTGTGAGCTATTCACAATAGCTGTTCTATAATAACAAATTAAATACTCTCGATTTTCTTGTTTTTAGGGATTCCTTCAGGATTCATAAGTACTATTGGGTCAGAAAATCAGGGATAAGGATAGTTTACTTATTGATGAAACAGCTGTATCATCATAATTGGTTAAGCTGGAGTAGATCATAGTTTGAGGATAAACTACATAAAATGAAGGCCACTATTTTAGATGGATACCTGATAGTACCTATCAAGATACCCTTGCTTCCTTATGGAACTCTCTTTTTTGTAATTAATTTAATAAAGTCCTTTGATTTCTTGGTTATCAAGTAAAGATATTCTTTTTCAACTCAAAATATATTTATAAAAGTAATTTTATACACAGTGTATAGTGGATATTAGAGTTTAAAAAGAAAGTATTTTTAATGGAGAGGAATATCAAATATTTGCAGCCCCAATAAATTGTAGCAAATTGTAACAATTATTTTATTCTGAAAGTGTAATTTTCTTGAGGACAAGATATCTTTGCATTCTTGTTAACCATAAGAGTATGTTGGTAGCTTACCTTCAGTTGTTGGATAAGTGAATGAATTGAGCCATGCCTGTGGGACTGAATAACTACTAACACCATCTATCATTTCTTTTTATAGGTGGTGCCTTTTAAAGATACCTTCTTAGCAAATCTATGATAAAAAATAAAAGTAACGAAAGAAATCATAACTCTTATTTCTCAAGTGACAAGCATTTAATGTCAGAATGGCTCACCTAAAGCGACTAGTAAAATTACACATTAAGAGACATTACCATAAAAAGTTCTGCAAGCTTGGTGCAGTAATTTTTTTCTTTTTAATAGTTTTGGTTTTAATGCAAAGAGAAGTAAGTGTTCAATATTCCAAAGAGGAATCAAAGATGGAAAGAAACATGAAAAGCAAAAACAAGATGTTGGATTTAATGCTAGAAGCTGTAAACAATATTAAGGATGCAATGCCAAAAATGCAAATAGGAGCACCTGTCAGGCAAAGCATTGATGTTGGTGAGAGACCCTGTTTGCAAGGATATTATACAGCAGCAGAATTGAAGCCTGTTCTTGACCGTCCACCTCAGGATTCAAATGCACCTGGTGCTTCTGGTAAAGCATTCAAGACAACCAATTTAAGTATTGAAGAACAAAAGGAAAAGGAACGTGGGGAAGCTAAACACTGCTTTAATGCTTTTGCCAGTGACAGGGTTTCTTTGCACCGAGATCTTGGACCAGACACTCGACCTCCTGAGTATGTTGAAGAATATTTATTGTTTATTCTTTATCACCAGGCTTTGCAGGGGAGAAAGGAGTTAGCTAAGGAAATTGCCTGCTCTTTAGCTTCTCTAAGGCAAAAAAATCAACAAATACTGTTTATTTAACCTACTGTATTTATTTTTTGCTTATAACAATTGAGGCTACATAACCCTGTTTACGCTTGGTGAGGCAGTGCAGACATGAAAAGTTATTAGCTTGGAAATTGGAAAACTGAATTCTAGATATGACTGCTATCCACAAGGAAATCCTTTAGTCCTAAATTCTGTGGTTTTGTCACCTATTTAGGAGGAATTATTGGATAATTTGTATGGGAAATACAGAAGGTAGAGGAATTATTTCCATTTCTCTGTGTATTTCTATATAATAGAAATGCTAAAAAATATGCCAGGATTTTGGAGCTATTGGACAATATTTTATAGATTTATAAACCAGTTCTCAGACTTTGTGATTACTTTGACTCAAAGTCTTTGAGTATATAACTATATTTCAGAATGCCCTACTTTTTGTAAGCATTCTCTTGAAGGAGAATATTGTTACAATTACTATTACAACTATGATTATGTCTCTAGAGTTTTGTTAAGTTCTCATATCTATAAAGTTGTCTTCCTTTAGCAACTGAGAGGCTGTTTTTTTAATCCAGTTACTTTGTTTACCTGTTTCAAGTATACAATATTTTGACTAATATTTCCCCCAGGTTCTGTTATGCTGTCTCTTTGTCCTTAGTTAACCTTTTTATTTTCTTCTAGTCTGTGAGGAAAAGGCCAAATGCTGTATTTGAGCTGATATGGCTAAAATGAATTCCAGCACCAAGTCCTCAGTAGATTTTTTTTTTTTTGAGATGGAGTAGTTTGTTGCCCAGGTCTGAGGGCAGTGGCGTGATCTCGGCTCACTGCAACCTCCACCTCCCAGGTTCAAGTGATTCTCCTCCTTCAGCCTCCTGAGTAGGCTGGGATTATAGGCATCTACCACCACACCCAGCTAATTTTGTTGTATTCTTAGTAGAGACAGATTTTCATCATGTTGCCCAGCCTGGTCTTGAACTCCTGACCTCAGGTCATCCACCTGCCTCAACCTCCCAAAGTGGTGGGATTACAAGTGTGAGCCACTGCACCTGGCCCTTCCTCAGTAGATTATTTTTTAATTATTATTATTATTTTTTGAGATGGAGTATCTCTCCGTTGCCTAGGCTGAAGTGCAGTAGCACGATCTCTGCTCACTGCAACTTCCACCTCCCAGGTTCAAGCGATTCTCTAACCTTAGGCTCCTGAGTAGCTGGGACTGCAGGCATACGGCACTGTCTCTTGTTAATTTTTGTATTTTTAATAGAGATGAGATTTTACCATGTTGGCCATGCTGGTCTTGAACTTCTGACCTCAGGTGATCTGCCCACCTTGGCCTCCCAAAGTGCTGGGATTATAGGTGTGAGCCACTGCACCTGGCCCCTCTGTAGAATTTTAAGAGTACAAGACAGTACAAGAAGGATACTCTGTCTCAAAAACAAACAAACAAAAACCCAGTAAAAGACAAACTGTAAACAAACAGTGCCTAAGTATTTTGCTTTCTAGTTATTAGAGAATTACATCTGGCAGTGAACTTGAACTGTTGCGCTATTCTAATCTGATTGATTCAAGTTTAAGTTGCTCATAATTTTAAATGAATGTGTAAAGAAACTATAAAATATTCTAGATGTTATAACAAGGCGCATTATAGTTCCTTTTATATATTAATATATTATAATGTAGTATTGCACTTTACTGATTTGGGGGAAGGTTTTGACTGAAAAGTAATCTACATTAAAAATCAATAATTATGATTTTTATTCTTTTGACATGACAATCAATGCTAGCTCAAAATGAGCTTTTCCCCCCCAAGATAGCATTAAGAAGCTGTAATAATTTTCAGTGATATTAATCACTAAGTAAGTGTAAAACAACTAAGCACATTAACAACGTTTTTTAATGAGTGTAGTCTTTTGTGTTGAAGATGTAATTATTTCTTACTTTGGACAGGATTTTGTACAGGTGGTAAAGATTTGTTTTACTTCGACTGTAACCAATATAAGCAAAGAACACATTTTCTGAAGAATTGCTACCGTTTTCCATGCTCATTAGAAATATAGATCTAGTTTCTTCCAAAGCCAGGTGGTCATATGACTGATAAGTTAAGCATGTTTCTATATGCCAGGTTTTTCATATGGTTTGACTGAAATTATACAGTCACTTTGGCAAGTTATTTTAATTGCACTATTTTGAATATGTAAAACAATTTTCAAAGTATGCATTTAACCTGTTGTTTCAAAATGAATGATGTTTTTGAAATCATATTGTGAAATTTTATTACTTGTATTAATGATATAACATGACACTTTTAGTTGATATTGGTAATTATCAGTTAAGCAAATAAATCCTAGTTTAAACTGATGAAAAATCTTACAAGATTAAAGTGGTAACATTTTATTAGTGTAAATTTTTGTGAAATTTTATACTTTAAATCTTCAAAATTGTTTTATAATTCTTGATTAATAAATACTGTATTAATTAACTCCATATCAAGTAAAGGTAGGAAAAAATCTTAAACTCGGAATTTCACTTTCTCCTCAAAATGCTTAAAACCAATCATGAGTTTCCTCTTTTTTTCTTTAAAAATAAAAAAACAGTATGGAATTTTCATGATTTTTATTTCTAGTTGATGTTAGTTATAAACCTTTATGAGTTCAAAATGTAAGCTTATATTTAGTAGTTTGTTTCTGTGTAATTGTAGTTCAAGTATGTATATGAATAATTTGCAATTGAGCTTTTTTAAAATTGGTAGTTTATCCAAAAATAGAATAAATAATTTGCTTTGGTTTGTGAATGACAAAGAAGGTGCTTATTTCATTTCTGCTCATGCACCTGTATCATGCTTTGAAATCATGAAGAAACTGAAGAGTAATGCCACTTTCACTCAGAACGCACACTCTCCTTTTTCTACTCTGTTGACATCTTCTCTCGGTATTTTACTCCAGTCCAGCCCCTTTTTTATCACTACAAATATTCCATTTTAAAGACTTGCTCTTAGAAAAGGGTCTCAGAGACATTCCGATTGAGGTATGACCATAAAAATAATTAATTAATGGGATAATTTGTGGATCTTTTTAAGGGTGGTTTTCTCAGGCTTCTAATATCACACTAGAGGCTACAGTTTCCCATTTGGCCCTGGCAGAGCAACTGAAGTGTGTTGGACTCTTATCTCCATGAGTAAATGATTTACTGCCTTATCTTGGTGTTTTAGCAGCACTGTTTAATTGTTCACACACTGCATTTACTGTGCCTTTTGACTGTATGGGAGGATTTCATAGTCTGTGGTCTAAAACTGTACAGCCATTTATGATTTTTAAGTGGCCTTAAAGATATAGTTGCTTTATTTGCTTATTTTTCCCATAAACTACACACAGTTTTATTCTATGTCCCAGTGATTTGAAACCCTCTCCTATGGGTTTTTTCATTTAATCTTCACCTCACTTCAGCAGGCTTGGAACTGTGGTTATCTCTACATTTCTATCCTCAAAGCCTGGAGACTATACAGACTTACCTGCACCCCAGTGGCTTAATATGAAGATTTTTTTTCATTGTGGAAAGACATTACTATAAAAAATGAATTTGAGATCAATTTAAAACTAATGTTTTTAGCTAATAGATAGTACCACTAATTAGTCAAGGGTACTTAGAGTCTCTCTCCCTGTGCCCAATCAATGTTTCAGATGTTGATAGCAGCACAGGAATTTTAACATGGAGTTAGGTCTTTATTTAGATCTTTATTTCTATGTATGTTTTTTAAAAGGATTTTTTAAACGCTGGTCTTATTAAACAGTAGATCAAATGATTGGAGCAAAATCTTTAATATAACACATGGCAAATGGCAGCACTTAAGTATTTGCTGAATGATGAACATCATAAAAACTTAGGTTTAGGCTGGACGTAATGGCTAACACCTATAATCCCAATATTATGGATGGCTGAGGCAGGAAAATTGCTTGAGGCCAGGAGTTCAAGTCCAGCCTGGGCAACATCACAAGGCTGTCTGTATTTTAAATAATAATCATAAGAAGAAGAACATAGGTTTTACAGTAAAGCTATTTTTTTTTCCTTTTGGTTATGTATACAGATCAAGTAAATTGATTCAATAAACCTAGGAAAATATTTAAGAAACCTATATTACACACTTAGGAAAGTAATTAAAGATAATCTCTCTAAAAATGTTTCAGTAAAGTGGTACAAATTTTAAAGTTGCAAATATGAAAAATGGAAGATTTCTGCATCAAAGAAGAAAAACTTCGTTTTTATTTGAGCAATTATAAGGATTTGTCTTTGTTGTTGTTTTGAGATGGAGTCTCACTCTTGCCCAGCCTGGAGTGCGGTGGTACGATCTCTGCTCACTGCAACCTCCACCACCCTGGTTCAAGCAGTTCCCTTGCCCCAGACTCCCGAATACCTGGGATTCCAGGCATGTACCACTATGCCTGGCTTTTTTTTTTTTTTTAATTTTTAGTAGAGATGGGGTTTCTCTGTGTTGGCCAGGCTGGTCTCAAACTCCTGACCTCAGGAAATCCTCCTACCTTGGGCTTCCAAAGTGCTGGGACCTTACCCAGCCTGGATTTGTCATTTTTACATGCTGTCTATTGTAGGTTATTTTCATTATTTAAAATGTTATTTGTATTTAAAATTGTATTATTGAGAAAGTTTACAATAACATTTTACAATTCTTGCTATGTCATAATCCCTATTGGTGGACGTCATCTCTGAGTGAGTCTGTTGCTTATAAAAAATTTGTGTGATCTATTTACATTTGATATGGCACTAAGATCATCTCACATAGAAAAAAACTATCATTTTTCAGTGATAAAGATTAAATAATAATGTTAGCAATGGTATAACCGTGAAATAAAATAATAAAATTTTTAATTGTTTTCTACTTCTTTGACTTCTAGATGTATTGAACAAAAATTTAAACGCTGCCCTCCCCTGCCCACCACCAGTGTCATAATAGTTTTTCATAATGAAGCATGGTCCACATTGCTTAGAACTGTCCACAGTGTGCTCTATTCTTCACCTGCCGTACTGCTGAAGGAAATCATTTTGGTGGATGATGCTAGTGTAGATGGTAAGAAAGCACGTGCAAATTAGATTGTTTCCCGAATAAATCCATATGATAGTATCTAAAGTCTACTTGTTATATGGTGCTCTCTGTATGCCATCTCAGAGCTTGAATAATAAAAGTTTGAATAGTAAGTGTACTGAATGAAATTAGAATCTAAGGATGGACATATTCAAATATTTTCAAATGCAGAAAAGTATGAAACACAATTATTTGTAACTCTGTAGTCCTCAATGTGAGACTGTTGTTGTAAGGCACAGTGGTTAAGAGCAGACTTGAGCCTTGGAGTCGGGCTGCTTTGATTTGAATCTCAGCTCTTTTCATAACCAACTATATAACTTGGGCAAGTTACTCAACCTCTCTGCCATGATTTTTTTTTATCAGTAAAACTGGGAATAATACCATGTTAAATCAAACATATTTTGTGTCATTAATTTATAAATCACTAGGAGAAAACCTACAGCTAATTAAGTTAACATGCCATTGATTGTAAGAAGTATCTAATGATGTAGTTTAAAATTGAGGAAATACAGCACTAGTACATAACTTCTAGAGTTGTTTTAAAGACCAAATGGGTTAATATAAATATATCAATAAATAATATAAATGAATAATTAAAAATCACTAAAGAGTCACCAGGTTCTATTTTACTGGGTGTTCTTAAATATTCCAAGATATTATTTATAATGTTACCCAAATTATTTAGTGCATTTCCACTTAAAATTTGAAGTCAAATACTAAATTACACATTTTAAATTGGAATCACAAGGCTAATTTAACAAATACTGTAACTTGCTAAATTTTCAAATATCGTATTTTAAATATTATATCAAACAGATACAGATTATTTCAATGATTACACAATTTATTTCTTAACAAATCCAAGTTTGGAGTCAGATGTCTCATTTTATCCTTCCAGCAATCGCCTGTGATTGTAAGTCCTATTATCCTCATTAAAGAAACTGAGGTGCAGAAAAGGTAAAATACCTTGCCCAAGGTCACACAGCTAAAAGTAATTGTGCCATGAAGTGAAATCAGGGCATCTGATTTCATGTAGCTTTTTATTCTTAACCCCCACATAAAGGGTGTACATAGGAGCTAAATTTAGGGTGCAGATAGGAATTTACAGGAATTCATATGTTGTGAGTAAGTAATTTTTTTTTTTTTTTTTTTACAAATTCCAACAGTGAGAGGGTATATTGAAGGAATCTGTAGTAACTCCATTTAAAATAATTCTAATCAAGGATGTGGAAATTTTTGCAAGTCTCTTAAAACAGAAAATATTTGATTGTATTTTTTAAGATGAATTACAATTCTGTTTGTCTTCCTGAGAATTATTGAGGTAGTTAGAAGGTGCTAAACAGTTAATCTGGTCATTATTTTGAACTGCTTAGAAGGTGTTAAAAAGTTGATCTATTACTCTGAGACAACAGTGTTGAGATAGATTTATTTTTCCTCCATGTTTTGTTCCTGGACTTAACCTCTCTTATGAATGTTTACACTTTAAATAAGCAACTCTCTTATCTGAACCACTGGAGAATTGGAAAAAAGCATATATTATCACAGATAAAGTCATATACATTCACTTCTAAAATCTGGCAGAAACAAACTT
The DNA here is from genome assembly GCF_049354715.1 of Callithrix jacchus. NCBI lineage: Eukaryota > Metazoa > Chordata > Mammalia > Primates > Cebidae > Callithrix > Callithrix jacchus. The sequence goes on from NC_133507.1 coordinate 63,864,544, forward strand.
TTACCCCAGGACATTTATTGATTTTCTTAATAGTCCCAAATCTTTTTGAGGCTATGTTTTGGGCCCAAGAAGGCCGCTTGAGGAACTGAACTTGACGAATTTTATACTCAATCAGAAATCAAAAATTTAATTGTGAAAAGCAGGCTTAAGAAATTGTTTAAGACTATGAACAGCTGGGTGCAGTGGCTCACCCTGTAATCCCAGCATTTTGGGAGGCTGAGGCCTGCAAATAGCTTGAGTTCAGGAGTTGCAGGCCAGCCTGGGCAGCATGATGAAACCCTGTCTCTTAACAAAACAAAACAAAAACTAGCTGGGCGTGTTGGCGCACACCTGTTGTCCCAGCTCCCTGGAAAGCTGAGGAGAATCGCTTGCGGCCCAAAAATGGAGTTTGCAGTGAGCTGTGCCACTGTACTCCAGCCTGGGCGACAGAGCAAGACTGTCTTAAAACAAACCAAACAAACAAAAAACAACACTTGATTGATATTTGTTAATAACTTTTTTAAAAAACCTGTAATCTCAACTTTTGCTTGTTACCAACCTCATCCAATTTGGGATATTGAATTAAAGTATATACCCAATACTAAAATTTACCTGTTTCATATTTTTACTGGAAAAAAATCTGTCAGGAGACTCCAAAGCTTTCACAAATTTTTCTGCTGAGTCTGTGTAGGAATAGTCCCAAACTGCTGTAGCCTGGACTTTCTGACTTGTCTCAACATTTTGGCCTTAAATTATTTTGATCCTTGCTTAAATATCAGAGATCTTTTGATATTTGACATTTTTATTTAAGCTTTCCAGATTTAAATATCAATTTCAAAGCACTGAATATCTTTTTGGCCAAATTCCATTTCTTCGACTCTTGTGGCCAGTCTTCTCAGACCTCTAAACGAGTCTTCTTAATGACTAGCATTCACTCCATTTGAAGTTTCTCACTTCCCTCCAAACACATTATATTTGTTGATAAGAAGTGTACAGAATCAGTATGTGTTACAGTAGTGATAATTTGCATAGATAACCTTTTTCCCCAGTAAGAAATAAAGGTAAATTTTTCATCTTACTGGTAGGACACATGCAACTGTTAAGATTACGAATTTGGAAGGATCATTGCTCTGTGGTTTCATTAGCTTTCATATGCTATATATGAAATAAATTTAGAAAGAGTTAATCCTGATTTTTTTTTCTTTACAGAGTACTTACATGATAAACTAGATGAATATGTAAAACAATTTTCTATAGTAAAAATAGTCAGACAAAGAGAAAGAAAAGGTCTGATCACTGCTCGGTTGCTAGGAGCATCAGTCGCAACAGCTGAAACGCTCACATTTTTAGATGCTCACTGTAAGTATATATGTATGGTTGTAACATTTTTCCTCCCTCTCCCTCTAATTTAAAAGGTAAGGAAGACTTTTCTTTTCTAAATGCCTAATTGCGTTTTCTTTCACAGCATTTTCAACTGGTGATTATAGCAATGACAGCCCAAGCAGATAGCAGCTCTGCAGAGAAAATTCCTTTCACTTACATAGAATTCTTACCCCCTTTGTGCTTAAGTTTTCTCAACTTTAATATTCTCCAGTTACTAGCTGTTCCAGCCAGTTATCCTTGCCTCTTTTTTTTTTTTCTTGATTGCTACACTTTAAAGTGAGTCAAAGCTTATTTAATATTTAAATATGGGTGGGCATGGTGGCTCATGCCTGTAATCCCAGCTCTTTGGGAGGTCAGGGTGGGTGAATCACTTGAGGTCAGGAGTTCAAGACCAGCCTGGCCAAAATGGTGAAAGCCCATCTTTACTAAAAATACAAAAATTAGTCGGGCATGGTAGCATGTGCCTATAATTCCAGTTACTAAAGAGACTGAGTCATGGGAATCGCTTGAACCCAGGAGGCAGAGGTTGCAGTGAGCCAAGATTGTGCCACTACACTCTAGCCTGGGCAACAGAGTGACACTCCATTTCAAAACAAATGAATGAATAAATGAATGTAAACCACCCTATCATTAAACTTTGTCCTAGTCCTGCTGCTTTTAATTTTTATATATAGTTTTTGTGTTTTTTCAAAAAAATTTGCAGACTCCTTGGCATAAAAAGGAGTCTGCAAATATTCAAAAAAAACCCCCACAAAACCAAAATATACTTATATATACAGTTTTTATGCCAATTTAGGGATGTCCCATCCCAACTTCTTTGGTATCTCTTCATAAACATTGTCAATTTTTGTTTGACTTTGTTGCTGTTGGTTTTTCTTTGTACTTTAATTTTTTCAGAGTCAAAGTTTTTAAAGCATTTAGAAAGCATTTTCAGAGTCAATGTATCATATGTATGCTAGGTATTACTAAAATGTCATTTAGCCCCTTGAGCTTTGAGTTTGGTGGGTGATACTCTGTATGAGTATCTAGCTTTGAATTGGTCAGTGCTTAGGTTGTGTTTCACCCAATAACTGGATTTGAGCACACATCGATTGTTACAGAAGGGCTTTTGGATGTTCTTGAGTTGCTTAGAGCCATCACATTCAGTTCTCTCTCAACACCAGACATTTCGAAAATGAAGAGAAGACTAAAGGTAATCCTAGAGAGGTGTTTTAAAAAGAAAAATACCATCTTCTGGTATTTCTTTTCCTTGTCCAAAATTACAATAAGATCATACTGGACATTCTTCCACACTGGGTGAATGTGTCTGATGGTCCTTCTGGACCATGACTTCTAAATTCTGCTTTGTGGGGAGCCCAGAATGGAACTGCGCATGAATTGTCTGAACTTGCTGTGTATTATGTAAAATAGCCTGGCCTGTGACCAGGACCCAGACCTATCATGGTATGGAACTCCTTCGCCCTCCCTTTATAGTAGGTCTGGAGCAGCTTTGAATGGTCCTTCTTCTCCATTTGTTAAAATCAGAATTTATACTGACTACTTATTTTCTCCTAAGAACCAGTCAGATAAATGAAGATTTCTATTACTGTACCTTACTAAGGGAGATGCATGTTTAAATAAATCAGAACACGTTTAGGGCCAGGTGACATGGAACAGCAAAAAGCTACCTTTAATTCATAGGCCATTTCAACACGTCATCTAAACTTTAAATACACTAGTGTTATTTTGCATATTTTGTAGAAGAAAGAAGGTCATCATCTGTAGGGGAGTTTTTCCAACTGTATTGAATCTTGTTTCAACTTTTTCATCCCACCCTTATCTCATCTCAAGAAACCTTTAAGAAAGCTCTCCTTCTGGAGATCTGTTGTACAACTTGGTGATTATAATTAATAATAATGTATTGTCTACTCAAAAATTGCTAAGAGTAGATCTTAGATGTTCTTACCACCTACTTCATAAGCCAATAGGGTGATGGATATATTAATTAGCTTGATTGTAATAATCATTTTACAATGTATACATATATAAACACTATGCTATACACTGTAAATATATAGAATTTTTGTCTTTTATATCTCAATAAATCTAAGGAAGAAAGAAATCTCCATTATATACATGTTCAAAACACAAATGACTCTGTTATTTTCATTTCTCTGCAAACCTTCACCTAAACAACTAAAGAAAACACATTCAGTGTTTGTATTGAATTAATTAAAATTCTGTTCCCTCCAGGTGAGTGTTTCTATGGTTGGTTAGAACCTTTGTTGGCCAGAATAGCTGAGAACTACACTGCTGTCGTGAGTCCAGATATTGCATCCATAGATATGAATACATTTGAATTCAACAAACCTTCTCCTTATGGAAGTCACCATAACCGTGGAAATTTTGACTGGAGTCTTTCATTTGGCTGGGAATCACTTCCTGATCATGAGAAGCAAAGAAGGAAAGATGAAACCTACCCAATTAAGTAAGATGATTGCTTACATTGAATATGTACACACTCTGCTTTATAGCAATTGCCCCTGAGGTAATTGATAAAGAGCACACACATTCTATATAAAGAGAATCTAAAAGTCATTCATTTATGGACTTATTTACACATGTTGTTGCTTAGTAAGAGGTAGCAGTAAGTGCACTCTTAGGTCTTCTTCATCAATCATTACTTAAGAATCTTGAAGGATGATTAGGAGAAGACATCTAATTTTGCCCCAATGGGAGAGGACATGAAGTACTCCTCACCACTCCAAAAATCTTGACTTTGAAGCTAGCATTTCTAGTTTTTATTAATCTGTATAAAAACTTTGAAAATGTGATGTGGCTTTAATTTTTGAATTTGATTCAATTCTTAAAATATGCTGTTTTATCTTGTTTAGTTTTTATAACAAAATTTGACTATGGATTATTTTTCAGAACACCTACTTTTGCAGGAGGACTTTTTTCCATATCAAAAGAATATTTTGAGTATATTGGAAGTTATGATGAAGAAATGGAAATCTGGGGAGGTGAAAATATAGAAATGTCTTTCAGAGTAAGTTTATGGAAATTAAATATAGCAGATATATTAAACAATAAAATATATTGTGTTCTAATTGGCTGGTACAGATGATTACAGATGTGTGAACTCTACCTTTTGTGCTTTCTAAAACTTAATTGCTAGAAATTTTGGAATAAGAATATTTTCTTTTAATATATAACTTAATATATGTATTCATTGTTGCCAATGTAACAAGAGGAATCACTTAAACTCCTGTGTCCAGGCAATAACACCAATTAATGCACTTGTAACTACTGAATTGCAGCCAAGATAAATATAATTAAATCTAGTGCTTCAGGAAATGAGTTGATTATCAAGGGAGTTAGAATGGAAAACCATTTATGTATAATTTTAAAGGACATTGGACTTAATTGTTTGGATAGAATAAGCTGGATATTTTTCTATACATAAATTAATATATTTTAAAAAGACTTTGGATACGCTCCATATGTACCTTATTTATTTGATTTTATGTTTCATTTTCTGCAGTAACTTTATCATTCATTTTTCATCTCTTAGGTTGGAATGTAGTGGAAAAAGAACAGAACTAGGTAGGAGTTAGAATATTTAAGTTCTGGCTCTGGCTTGCTCCATCACATACCAGCAGTGATGATCTTAGCCAAGTTTGAACTGCTTATGGCAGGGGTCTTGTTTATTCATTTCAGTATTTCCAACCCCTAGCACATGTTGGGTTACAAGCACAGTTTGTTGAGTTGAACTGAGTCTTCTCATTTGTTCAAGAAAGAAAGTAGATAAAGAGAACGTGATCACTTGCTCTACTACTAACACATACTATTAAATATGACTTATTTTCAGATTCTTTGCTTGGTGACTATGGCAGAGTCAATTATAAAGATATTTAAGTGAAAAGCCATGGAATTCATGATTTGCCATTTCATTTCAAATTAATGCAAATAAGGGTTTTTTGTTTTTTACATTTTCTCTCTAAATAGGCATGAATTTTTAAATAATCATCCACTACTTCACAAGTTCAATAGAATGGTCATTGGTAATAATGGCTATCCAAAATTGTTTTTCTTGGTTACAAAATTGAATATATAAGGGGTAATAGGGTCTGAGTCCACTTAAACCTAAGCTTAGAAGAGAAACTCTAGTTTAAGTGAAGTGACTATGTAAGCAGTTCAGACAGAAGTCAAATGCATAAGAGCCTTTAGTATTCTGTGTCTGTTAGAGAACTCACATAACTACTTGCAAAAAAAAAAAAAAAACACCTGGAATTAATTTTTATGAAAAATCTGAATTCATCATTTGGTTAACTTGCTGAAAATGTACTTCTTTTATCTTTGGTGTCTATGCCATTTAATAAAAATCATTCCTTATATTTAAGAACTTAAGTTGAAATGGCAGGGGACAGAGACTATTTGTAATATTGTAATCTCTTCTCTATTTTTGTTTTTAGTATCTTAAAGGTGAACTTAAAAGCAACACTGATTTTTCTAAAATACTGTAAATTTAAACAAATATCATTAATTATCAGGTATGGCAATGTGGTGGGCAGTTGGAGATTATGCCTTGCTCTGTTGTTGGACATGTTTTTCGCAGCAAAAGCCCTCATAGCTTTCCAAAAGGCACTCAGGTGATTGCTAGAAACCAAGTTCGCCTTGCAGAAGTCTGGATGGATGAATACAAGGAAATATTTTATAGGAGAAATACAGATGCAGCAAAAATTGTTAAACAAGTAAGTTAAAGCTAAGTAGTTAAAATGCAATAAAAATCTGTAACAAGTTCCCATGCCATTTTGCTTTGATTCATCTCAAGCATAAAACATCAAAATAAATTGAAAGTAGATTTGTAATTTTAACTCAATGTATGTAAGTTATGAATGCCAGTTTCCTTTTTTTGAGAAAAAAACTAAATAAACTGCTTTTGACAAATCAGGAATTCTACTTGATGTTTTTAATGTGAAAGATACTTTATTTTTGTTGCTGCCCGGTTCAATATTTTACTCAAAGAACATTAAGTAGAACTGGGTGTTTTTGTTGTTTGTTTGTTTTTTTACTGGTTTTAGGAGATATAACACCTAAATAAAGGTTCTAAGTGACTTTTTGCACTGGAGATAGAGACAGTGTCTTAAGTGGCATGAGAATGAACCAGGAATGTCAAGGCTTTTTTTTTTTTCAAGTTCTAGTTCCACTACTTACTGGAAATGTTACTTTGGCAAAGCCTTTGAGTATGTAAAATAGGGAAGTCACTTCATAGAGTGGTTGCAGGGTGGCTGGACATGCAGTGGATGTTAACATGTTTCTTTTCTCTCCTTCCCTGTTTTTAAGAGATGAAATACACATTCTGACTCTCTCCCAGAGTAGCTGTGAAATAAGAAAGTGATAAGTGCTAACAAGTACATGGTACTCTTGTTATTAACCTGTCATAAATAGATTATGCTCTGTAGGACCATGAAACCTAACACACTGAAGTGAGTTCCAATAGTCTTAATAATATTAGATGAGGTAAATTAACTAGAGAGTTTAAGACCATGCTTCAAGGAATAGTACTCATCTCTTTGTAGGAAATAGATAGTGCTAATTTGCAGGGTGGGTGGAAGGTGGAGTATTTATTGGGAGTCAATGGTATCAATATTTTGGCTGTTGTGGTAAAGAAAGATCTGGTTACCTCTTTCCCCTTTTCTTTAGTCTCCAGTATCTCCCAATAGGATGCAAAGTCAGAGCACTACTGTGTTAAATTGCTATCTTTTTACCTGCTGCCATGAAGACAAATTGGGCAGATTGTGTACTGCACAATAGTGTTTGGCTAAGCAGGCAAGTGGGCACTACATGAAGCTTATGCTCTGCTTGTCCCCCACAAAGGTGCACATGAGTCAGCCAGTACCTGTTTGTTACCACAGGATAAATAATAATAAGCTAAACAGAACTTCTGAAGACTCGTGCTTTTTGCTAAAACACCTAGGTTTAGACATTGATGTTGGCATAAGAAAATCTTTTCTTTACTTGGACTGACAAGATTGAGTATTTACTTTTGCATACATTTAGGTATTACCTGTACTTTTTCTCTAATATTTTGCCTGTAGGTCAAATACCTTAAAGTTTAATACTTTTTAAAAAATTATATTCTAGTTCCTTAAAATAAAGGAAAATAAAATTCATTTAATTTGAAAATTGCCTTTTTCTACTAAAGGTTCAGTTGGGGATATTGTTAAGAACAAGCAACACCCTTGGACTAGAAAAATTACTCCTGGCTGGGAGCTGTGGCTCAACGCCTATAATCCCAGCACTTTGGGAGGCTGAGGCGGGTGGATCACAAGGTCAAGAGATCGAGACCATCCTGGTCAACATGGTGAAACCCCGTCTCTACTAAAAATACAAAAATTAGCTGGGCATGGTGGCGCACACCCTGTAGTCCCAGCTACTTGGGAGGCTGAGGCAGGAGAATTGCTTGAACCCAGGAGGCAGAGGTTGCGGTGAGCCGAGATCGTGCCATTGCACTCCAGCCTGGGTAACAAGAGCGAAACTCTGTCTCAAAAAAAAAGAAAAGAAAAAGAAAAATTACTCCCAATGGGTTGTTTCTTGCTGGTAGTTTTCTGTGACCTTGACAGAGAAGAGATAGAAGTTTGTTGTGTATTGGAACTGTTTGTCTATACCTGCTTTCTCACACCTCGCTTTGCAGATCAGTTTTAGGTATAAAGTCAGGACCAATTTTGGGTGCTCCCACTACCATTCTTTTGCCCACAGAATTTCACTAGAAATCTTTGTCTTGTAGGGGATGTTTGTGGCACAAATGAAGAATAAAATAGCATAATTTTAGTATTTTAGTCAGTGCTGATGTGGTCTTGACTCTCTTTAAAGTCAGAAATGAACAGGCAGGCATACTTTATACTTGAATGAATGATGATGCCATTGAATTGCCTCTCGAATTTTTAGCACAGATTTTTAACTATACCAAAATAGAAATACATGTAGTAGAATTTTAATTACTTTATCAGTGTTGTTTTAATTAAGCATTCCCTTTATTTCTCATCTTTTTACAGAAAACATTTGGTGATCTTTCAAAAAGATTTGAAATAAAACACCGCCTTCAGTGTAAAAATTTTACATGGTATCTGAACAATATTTATCCTGAGGTGTATGTGCCAGACCTTAATCCTGTTATATCTGGATATGTGAGTATTTTCCTGTTCCTTTTTCACTTAATATGCTCCTTGCCACCAACCTTTATGTGGTTCCAGGAAAATTGCTGAAATACTTTCTGGTTTATTGCTTTTGAGATTTTTACATTATAATCAGTAACATTACTTTTTAAATTATTTTACAAATATATAAACCCCACAGATTTAAAAACTTTTCATAACTTAAAAATTTTCCTTTAGATTAAAAGCGTTGGTCACCCTCTATGTCTGGATGTTGGAGAAAACAATCAAGGAGGCAAACCATTAATTATGTATACATGTCATGGACTTGGGGGAAACCAGGTGAGCACTGCATTAAAAATCCTTCACTTGTAAAGCATTTACAAGCACAAGTAAGATGTTGCCTATTTTTCAGAAGTCCCAAAGCAGCTTTATACTTGGGTAAGCTGGTATGTACAATGTTTTTAGAACTTGTTTGGCAATTGATATTGATAAGTATTTTATTTTGGTTTTTACTCTGACTCTGAAAACAATTTGAAGTAGCTTACCCATTTAAAAGAAAAAAGAAAAAAGGAGGCCGGGTGCAGTGGCTCACACTTGTCATCCCGACACTTTGGGAAGCCAACGTAGATGGATCACTTGAGGCCAGGTGTTGGAGACCAGCCTGGCCAATATGGTGAAACCTCATCTCTACTAAAAATACAAAAATTAGCCAAGCATGGCGGTACATGCCTGTGTTTCCAGCTACTCGGGAGTCTGAGGCTGGAGAATTGCTTGAACCCAGGATGCGGGGGTTGCAGTGAGCTGAGATCATTCCACTGTACTCCAGACTGGGCAACAAACAAATAAAAAATAATAATAAATAAAGGAAAATGGGAAAATAATAAAATAGAATAATGGTATTTGAAATATTTTAAAAAAGAAACTTCTATATAGATCTTTGATGCTTTGACTTTTGCATGACTATTGGTGTGGTGAGTTTGCAAGTTTGCACATAAAGGCCATAGATAACTGGATTTAATCACAAATTATATCAAGTGTTAATAACAAAATAGGCATTGTAAATTAACTTTGTGGGGCCACAATATTATTTCAGCATGTTCCTCCTCTCTCAGAAGAGGATTCTCCTTGATTAGTGACATTTCTGCTTGTTACTACCTTTTCACTATTTTATTGATGAGATTCAAGTATCAAATATTACTATTTACTTGGCTATGGGTTGAGAACATGTTAAATACAAACTTTCTGTTTTCTTAAGCCTCCTTTTCTTGCCTTTTGCAAATTAACCCCTGGAAAGATTAGACTGTATTTCTCTCATTTGTTCATTCAACAGATTCACTGAGTGATCCCTATATGCTGGATACTAAGATCGATTCAAACTATTTAGATTCTAACTCCTTTAGGAAATCTGTAATTGAGCATTTCCTGAGGGTAATGCATTCAGAGTGTTCTGGGGCTATAGAAAACGTATCTGAATGAGACTGGGTGCTCACCCATTTTCCTGAGAAAGATGACATTTGAAAACATTTTTTTTTAAAGTGGGTAGGAGCTAGTGAGGTGGCTGTTGGGAATAGGAATAGAATAAGAAGAGTGTGAAGGAAAGCGAACTGAGGAGAAGAGCCTGGAGTATCTCTTCTGGGCATTGCAAGTATTTTGGTGTAGAGTTCAAGATGTGCATGGAGGATTTTTTGCAGTAATTAATACCCATGGTGTCCTATTTTAATGGGACAAAACTTTGAGATGTCAGTTTTAGGAAAAAAAGTGGTCCAGTTTATCTCCTGGTCTATCCGCTTCTGTATTTCTTCCTACCCATTAGACTCAGCTTAATCTAGTTCTAATACTCATTTAACTAAATCAATCGATCTAGTAAGGGCAGATGATACAGATGTGCAGAAGCCAGAGCTGGTGAACTGAATCTGTTGCTGGATAATTAAGGTGTAATTCTGAAATAGGATGGAGATATATATGGACACATATAGGTACACATACATCTATACCTATATCTATATACATATGTATCTGTAAATATATGTCTATGTGCATAAATCTATATGCATCTTTTTAAATAATTTTCTGTCCCTCAATATGTTAGAAGAAAAATAGTTGTATAAATAACTGCATTCTTTGGAAATAACACTGATTTAGGTTTGTAAAAAGATTTTGAGCAAAGGTAAATATTTCTGCAATTGCAAAAATCTTATTACTAAATGTAAATCCTTATAAATTTATCTTAGGCTTCTTCTAGCATTACATTTATTTTATCTTAAAGCTGAAGATACATTGTACACATTGTTTTTTTGCATTTTTTTGTTATCATTGTCATAAAGATAGTAACGGCTTTATTATATTTCTGTATCAAAAGTGTGTTTATATTTTAGATAGAATATAGCCATCTTTTAGAAATTGGGGGATGGGAAAAAATTCACATATTCTTTCAACTGACTGTCACCATATTGAAAAGATAAAGTTTCTGATCTTGTGACGCTTATATTCCACAGGAACAAAGAAAAAAAAAACTTTAGAAAAATATAGCAGGTAGTGTGTTTGGGGTGGGGTGGTTACTTTAAGAGGTGAGGGACGACCTCTTTGGAAAAGTAAACTTAGAGTGGAGGCCTGAATGTGTTGAGACAGTGTTCTAGCAGAAGATGCTCATCTTGGAGGAAGGATTTTCAAGGGTGGAGGCCCAGAGGCAGATACATGGAGAAAGAAAAAACCAGCGTGCTTAGAGCAGAGTTGTCTAGCAAAGAAGGGTAGGAAACGAGATCAGGGGCATTGATAAAGGACCTTATCATGTAGGGCTTAATAGGTCGCATTAAGAAACTTGGACTTAATTCTGAGTTTGACAGAAAGGATTGAAGAGTTTTGAGGAGGAGAATACATATTGTCTGGTATATATATTAAACAGATAACTTTGGCTTTTGTTACCCTAACACAATTATTTATTTCATTTTGTTTTATTTCCTTGACATTTTATTTTTAATCAAGCATTGCACTGAGACTGTTTTGAAGATTTTAGTTCCCTGAGTACTAAAATTTTGATATATCATGTAACTTGTTCATTTTTTGGTGTTCCCTTCTACTTTTCATCAGATAATGTTTTACAGCATAAAACTTCATTGGGACAGTATTTGTGTATGCCAAATAAAAGTAAATATTTTGGTTATGTGACTAAATTGGCCAATATTACTAGAGCAATGCAGTTTGAGTCATTATAACTTGATTATACTTACTGCTTTGCCTCATCCACTTTCTCTACTGGTTCTAAGTGATGGATATCTCCAACATTCTCAGCTATCCAATTATGTCATCTTTTTTGTTACCACCGTACTTTTAATATCTTCCAATTTTTATAATTTTCATTTTCATGACTTTTAAATAATTGGTAAAATATTTGACAGCCTTTATTACCATCTTTGAGATCTTAAGGTTTATCTTTCTTAGCCAGGTATAGATAGAATGCTATTTTCATCATCTAAATCCATTTTCTTCCAGTGTTTCCATCTGAAGAACTACTAGTTATAAAAATGACTGATGTTTTACTGGTAGGAGGAGATAAATTAAGCATCAGACCAAGAGTAGGGAAACTCAAGATATGTGGCTCTGTGAATTCAGTGAATGCTTGTAGAGTACCTGCTCTAATATACTAATATACATAAAGGGTTTAACACAGTGCCTGCCTAGCATGTAATAAGGGCTTAACAAATATTAGTGCTCCTACTAATTATTTAATTATTGCAAATCAATTATATTAACTTATTTTATCTTTAGAATGTCAACATTATGAAATATTGGATTTGTAATGGGTGTTATGACTCGATAAATTGCCTGACTTCAGTCTATGGGGAAGCCAGCTCTACACACACAATTCTACTAGAGTACTACAAAAGTTATCTCTGATGTAGTATGGGAAGCTTGAAAAGGGTGTAATTATTTTGCAGCTGGGCAAATTCAGAAAAAGCCACAGAAGGAAGGTAATATTTGAACTGGCTCTTGAAGGATTAAAAAGGAGTTAGGCAGAAAAGGGTCAAAAGGATCTTCCAGGCAGAGGACAGACTGTAAAGCAAAGTCTTAGAGTTATAGATACATATGTTCTGATTGGTAGAATTTTATGAAAGAAGCATCATATATAACTGGGGCAATGGTTGATGCAAGATCAAAAATGAAAGATTTCATGTACCAATTAAGGAATGTGGACTTTATCTTAGCAACAGTAGTGATTCACTTATGCGAGGGCAGTTGGAGATCAAACCAATGCTATAAAATACTGTCTGGCAGCAAATTGGATTGTTGGATGATAGGAACAGAAATTGGAGGTAGCTGTAGGTGTTTCAGTAAAAATTCTGAGAGTCAGAGTAACAGAAGTGAGTACATGGAAGTAAAAATGGATGGGATGTTAACATCTGAGAGGAATAGTACAGCTAAGGGATGAATTACCTGAATATGTGGAGAAAGAGAAGCATCAGCAATAACAATAGCTAAAATGTATGAGAACTCTTCATGTGCCAGTCATTTTTCTAAGTGTATTACACATATTAACCCACTTATCTTCTTAACCCTATGGGTTAGGAGCTATTAAATGACCCATCTTCAAGTGAGAAAACAGGCACGGTGAACAACCCGAAGTCCCTAGTTTAGTGAAAACACCTTTAATTAAGATGAAGAAGAGAGATGGAACACTTGTGGGAGAGAGACAGTTAATGTACTCATTAAAACTCTTCATTCCATTTTCTGAGGAATGTCTGGGGAAGCCTCCCCAGACTTGACAACTTCCAAATGCTGGTATGGGGAGGAAGACAATACCTTCTTAATGAAGTAACCAACTGTTGATGAAGAAAGGCTATTGTATCGTCTATCATAAAAACTCAGCTTATGTTTCTGATAACTATGTTTATTGTATTATTTTGTTGAAATAAAAATGACTTCATTATTTAACAAGTTGCTGATGTATTTACTTATTTTGTAACTGAGCACAGGGGTGCTTTTGTCAATAACAGTGTTCTTCCTTCCACAGTACTTTGAATACTCTGCTCAACATGAAATTCGGCACAACATCCAGAAGGAATTATGTCTTCATGCTGCTCAAGGTCTTGTTCAGCTGAAGGCATGTACCTACAAAGGTCACAAGACAGTTGTCACTGGAGAGCAGATATGGGAGATCCAGAAGGTACCTCAGTGCAGTTACCACCTCTTTAACTATTTTTCTTAGCTCTAATTGTTGTCTGGGAAAATGAGTGGAACATGGTACATTAATATTACCTATCGGAATTTTTCTCCCTTTATTAACTTTGTTATTATGTGTTTCTACCCATGTGATAAGAGAATATATATATGAATTAAGAAGCAAATAATTAAGTTGGTTGGTTGAAGCATGGTATATGCAGATCAATACCTCTGTGAATTGTTAATATTAGTTGCTCATTTTTTTCTATTTAGGGTTTCTTATAATGCTTTTTACAACAGCCATATATTTTTTCTGGCAGAGAGAAGAAAAAAATCATTGTATCTTCTCATTTGAATTGATTAATTGTTTCTGCCCTCTTTAGCACTTTTTCATGAACCTAGAATTGAGAAAAGACATAACTGGTCTCTTAAATATGTTTGAAGGCTTAGCTGTATCATGGCAATTCTTACCTGAACATTGTTTTGTATAAAACTAGAAAAGCTTAACATTGGTTTTTATGATTTATGATGTTATTAAGAGTTTGTCACCTATGGATATATCAAGGGAATACTTGTTTGAAAAAGTGATTCAGAACTTTTTCTGTCTGCCTCTCTTCATTATGTAATACCTTGTTAATTAAACAGTAGTAGTGTAAAAGGCAACTTACACTAGAAGCCAACAAGAGTTTATCAGACATGGTTGATCTTAGAAAGTTTTACTTAAGAATGGTGTCGATTAGGTTTGCTTCAGTGAAACCATAAAGCATTTTTCATATTTATCAGTTAACTATGAGTCTTAAAATTTAATGTCTGTTGTTTCCTTTTATTCTAGGATCAACTTCTATATAATCCATTCTTAAATATGTGCCTTTCAGCAAATGGAGAGCATCCAAGTTTAGTGTCATGCAACCCATCAGATTCACTCCAAAAATGGATATTTAGCCAAAATGATTAAGTGTTCCTTAAAATTAAGGAGTTGAAAAAGGAGATATTCTTTCTCAGAAAACTGTGACTAGGCATACACTGTAGTTTTCAAAAATTATGCAAAAGCAGCTAATTGTAACTTATTCCAAATGCATTTTTCTTATTTATATCTTAAAATATCTATGTAGCACTACTACAGAAATTCTGCAAGTTTCTGTTTCAAAGCACAATAACTAGTAATACCAAAGACTATTTCAAAATGTCCAGATGTAGGGGAAGAGATGTTTACAGTATGATGAAAATAATTTTCCAAGTGAAGTGGTGTTTGTGTGTTTTGTACACTTAGGGATATATATAACTACATTCACACACTCACAGTTTAAAATATTTCCCCTAGCTTTTTGGGGGTATAGAAAGAAAGATTTGTTACTGTATTTTTTTAACTACATAGAAGTGGATAAATGAAGGTCAACTTTGGCCTCTATGTATAAACCAAGAAATTTTTACAGAGCTAGAATTTATTATTTTAAAATGCAGGTGAACTTTTTTTGCCTTTGGTTTACTTGTCTGTCAAATGTTTTCTTAAACATGAAACTGAATAAGGAGAGGAATATTTTTATCACTTAAATTTCTTGGCAAATTTTAAAATATTTTTAGTCTGCAGCTCACTCCACTTGAAGCATTTAAGTCTTCCTTACATGACTTTTCTTAAGTAACTATACTGTGTATTTTCCAAAGCACTTTTTAAAAATTTTTTATAAATTACTATCTGTTGAAAATGTGTCATTTTCCTTTCTCTAGTATTTCTTTTCTTATCAAAATTCACTAATCTTGAATGTTTGTGACAAATGCAGAATACTTGACTCATTTAAAGCTAAATTTTATTACTGAATCAATTTTAATTGTAATGGATTTTTGACCTTGTAATGGATTCTTTTCATCAAATAAAGCCTTATTTTTATGTGGAAAACACAATAAAAATCCTCAACACTATTGTAATCATTTGATTAAGTTTTTCCTCTTACGGGTAGAATCTATAATCGATAATAGGTAGGGGAATATAGATTTTTATATGCTGAATTCCTAAGAACCTATTGTTTGTAAAGCCATCTGATATTTCTTAAGGCACAAAAAATTGGGAATAGCAAATCTTCTGTGTTCAATATTTAGAAAATTTTGTATTTTTGATGATTTTCCTTGAGCAACTGATAGAGTGACTTTTTTTAACAATTTGATGCTCGCCTAGGAGATTTAACACTTTTGTTGTTGGTGGTGGTGGTCATTTTATATTTAGATCTCCTTTATTCTTGTTGCAGAAGTAAAATATGATTGGTTTAATATTTTAAACCTAGCAGAGTCTCAACTGTATTAAAAAGAGCATATCTTAGTTATTGGCCCCATCTTCTCATTGTTTGTTTATAAATTTGAATTTCATTAAGAAGCCTGCATTCTCAGCTGGACATGTTGGTCCAGCCTCTAATCCCAGCACTTTGGTAGGCAAAGGCAGGAGGATCATTTGAGCTTGGGAGTTCCAGACCAGCCTGGGCAACATTACAAAATCTCGTCTCTACTAAAAAAAAAAAATTTTTTTTTTAAAGAAATTAAAAATAAAATTAGCTCGGTGTGGTGACACACATCTGTAGTTCCAGCTATACAGGAGGGTGAGGTGTAAGCATTGCTTGAGCTTGGGCGATCGAGGCTACAGTGAGCTATAATTACACTACTGCACTTCCGACTGTGTGACTGAGCAAGACAAGACTCTTTAAAAAAAAAAAAAGCCTACATTCTCTAGTTGATTGATTCAACTAATGTATATTATGTACCTAATTTTCTGTCAGAAGTTGTATTAGTCCATTTTCATGCCGCTGATAAAAACATACCCGAGACTGGATAATTTCTTAAGAAAAAGAGGTTTGTTGTACTCACAGGTGTGCACGGCTGGGGAGGTCTCACAATCATGGCAGAAGTTGAAAGGCATGTTTTGCATGGTGGCAGACAATACAGAATGAGAACCAAGGGAAACGGGTTTTCCCTTATAAAACAATCAGGTCTCATGGGACTTATTCCCTACCACAACAACAGTATGGGGAAACCACTTCGTTTATTCAATTATTTACTACTGGGTCCCTCTCACATGTGGGAATTATGAGAACTACAATTTAACATGAGACTTGGGTGGGGACATAGCCAAACATATCAGAAGTTTTGGTAGGCAGAGTAAGACTTGTTATTGCCTTTGAGCTATGTCTCATGGGTCAGAAAGAAAAATAATTTCAAAGTAGATTGTACCAGTAGACATGAATATCTATCAGCATATATTGCTCTTAGGTCTTATTATATCTCTAAAAACAAAATTATTTTTCAAATATATTTTATAAGTGAACTTAGGTACCGCATAATTTTTAAAAAACCAAAGTGTATTTATTAGTCATATGTTGTCATATCATGATCCAAATGAAATCTCCTTAGAGTAGGTTGATACTGTTATGGGAAAGTCCTTCTTAGCTGATTTTGGAGCCTCAGGCTATTGCTCAAGTGTCATACAAATCATGTCATTAAGAACTGGACCATTAGGGTAGGTAGTGCCTTTTAAAAGTCTGAGTTTTGGAACAATGGTAACAGGGAGTTATTTATGGAGCCTGGCTGCCATCCACCTGAGACTTAACTGCACTCAAGTGTGAAATTGTGAAATTCGTGCTCAATTTGAAGCTGCCATGGCAAATGGTCTGGTTACAGAAGACCTGGCATGCTGCCTTCATTCCAGAGGACCAAGTCCTAAGAACTCTAGGTTGGTAAGCTGCACTGCCAAATCCACTAGGGTTAACCTGATGGGCAAGCTCACAGAAATCCGAGAGGGGATCACACAATGAACAGTAGGAGAAATACGCAACACACTAAAATTGCCCATTACTATTACCAATTATGATGGACTTTTAAGCCCCTGTATTAGCAGAGACTGGCCCTGGACAATTTAAATAAATACTTTATAAGCCATCAAAATATTAAGCGCAAAAAGGTAGAGAGTTACTATTGCTGAAGAAGACAAGGCTGACCTTATAGAAAAGACTAGAAAAAAAATAATTTTTAAAATGCTGTTACATGCGGATGAGAATTGTAAAAGACAGGGAAAACAAAAATCCAGGAAGATTCTGTAATCAAATTGCTTCACAATTTAAAGACAGTAGAAATAATATCTTTAGACAATGCATTTTTAGTATGATTTGTGCAGGAAAGATGTTTGCAGAACTTCCGGAAACCAGTTCATACTCTGTAAAAGGCCTTGGCCCTATAGTAGAATATCTGTGAAGGAATTAATACATATATACCAACGCAGTGGCATATGTGTGTGTGTAGTGTGTATTAAATTAAAATATTTGACATGTTTTTTTATGAATTTATGTTTTAATTACCTTTTCCAAATTATCAACCCACCCAGTCTTTCCTTTTCCAGTCCTACAGTCCTACCTTTTCACATCATCAGCCCAACTATATTGCAAAGGAGAGTCCTCTGGCACAAATAGTCTCTCCTGCTCTCTAGTTTTTCATAATATCTAGGAAAATTTTGTGTCTGTTTTAGGGATTGTGTTAGGCACCAGGCACTAATAACATACAAAATAGTCCCCATTTGAAGGCAGGGAAAGTTATGGTTTAGTGATAGGGTCATCAGTATGGTCTCATAATAATAATGTTTTGAAGAGAAATAGGCCCATGATGGAGTCAACATATTCAACTTCTGGTGAGTCCACTGACAGGAGCTAGAGGAGAAAACAGGCACCCCATATTTTAGAGGTAAATAATTAAAGTAATGCTTCTTAAACCTTATTGTGCACACCTGGGGATCTCATTAAAATGCAGATTCTGATTGATTAAGTCTGGGATAGAGCTTGTAATTTTGTATTTCTGACAAACTTTCAGGTGATACCAAAGCAGCTGGCCCTGGTATCACACTTTGAATAAAAAGGGCTACCCAGTGAACCAGTGTCCAGGTTTCTTTGAGACTACCATGGTGACTTCGAACATGCTTGACATCCATAATTACTTTGAGTACCACCAGAATTCAATTCCTCTCTATCATCCATTATGATCATTATGCTTCCCAGGCGTATATATCTTCTTCCAATATATCTTCTGCTACAAAGAACCTCCAAGTTGCTAAATTCAATACCCATTTTCCTGCTGCTGTTTACTCAAGCTCTGCAGCAGTTGAAACAATTCATTGCACTATCACTTTTGAAATTGGTGACACTCTCTCCTCTCTGGGCTTTGATGGCACCACAAGCTTCTATCTCCAGTCCCACACCTCTGCTTCAAACCATCATTATATCTCACATGGACTAAAATGGTCTAACTAATTGCTCTATTTTTTGGTCATTTCTCATTGATTTTTTTTCACAGCAACTTAACTTTTTAAATAAAACAACAACATAGCTCCTCTGCTTTATTATCTTCCAATGGCTCTCAAATTGTTCTTAGAGTAAAATTCTTGCTTCTGGTTATAGCCTATGAGTTCCTATATGACCCACTCCATGCCAATTTCTCCTCCCTTATCTAGGACCACCTTTTCTGTGCTGAGTGTGTTTCATTTGGAGTAGTTGCCTTCTATTTGGCTCGTGTTTCAAACTGATTATTGCTTTAGAGCCTCTGTTTTCTTTGTCCCGATGCCCCTTGTAACAGTATCTTTTACATGTTTCTGTTCTCAGCTCAAATAATAAAATCTGGGAAGAGACCATCTTTTATGCAGTAGCCCAGTCACTACTGAATCACATGATTATTTCCTTTGTTACATTTACTACTGCTTGAAATTTTATGTGTGAACTTATCTTTTGTTTCCATAAAATGTCATCTTCACAAAAGAAAGGTGGCACATATACACCATGGAATACTATGTAGCGATAAAAAAGGATGAGTTCATGTCCTTTGCAGGGACATGGATGAAGCTGCAAACCATCATTCTCCATAAACTGACACAAGAACAGAAAACCAAACACCACATGTTCTTACTCATAAGTGTTGAACAATGAGAACACATGGACACAGGGAGGGGAATTTCACACACTGGGGTCTGGGGGTGGGGGGCGAGGGAAGGAATAGCAAGGTGTGGGGGGATTGGGGAAGGATAGCATTAGGAGAAATATGTAATGCAGATGATGGGGCGACGGATGCAGCAAACCACCACCATGACACATGTACACCTACATAACAAACCTGCATGATCTGCATAGGTACCCCAGAACTTCAAATATAGCAAATAAATTTTTTTAAAAAAGAAAAAGAAAAAAAAGGTTTGACTAGAATTGAAAACAAAAAGTAATAATGAAATCCATATCATGTTAAAATTTAGGTAAATTCAGTATATCATCAACATAAAACAACTCTATTTTTCAAGGACGTTTACATTAAATAAGGAATCTGTACCAATGAGGATGGACTATGAGTATAGGAATGAAGAATGAAGAGAAAAATATGAGCAAAAGTAAAAAAGGACAAAAAAGACAGATTTTTCTTAGATTGATGAAGAGCAACAACAAAAACTCTTGATAAGAAAAGTTTTTTGAGTAGATACATTATTTCTTCAAAAGACATGTTACAGAAAACATAGGTTTATTTACAATATTCTATAGTACAAGAATAATGGAACCAAGAAATAGTGGTACTAGTTCACATAGCACAGTGTATCTATGAAACTCATTACTTAAAAGAGTTTATATAGGTAAAAATTTTGAATAAAGTAGACTCAACAAAATTGATGACTGACAAATTCACAATCAATAAGAAAAAAATAGAACGAATGGCATGTCCCCATGTTTTCAGAGTAACATATCTGAAACATCCCTTGGATACTACATCTGTCATATAGCATGTTCCCTTGAAAGTTAATTATGAGAGTATTAGCTTTTATTTAATATTATCATAATTTTATGATATTCCTTTAAAAATCTCAGTCATATATTGTGTAAATTATCATGGGAGAAGTCTAATTTTTTCCAGTGGATCTTTTGAAAATGTTTCTTCTTTAAAAATAACATTGATTGTGAAAAATACTTTTCTTTGAAAGCACAGGTGGAGTTCATGGTGTCAAAAAAGTTATTTTTAAGAATGTACTTTTAAAAATAAATAATTTTTACTTGTTTGTAAAAAATCCTTGTTAACTAGATGTAGCATTATTTCTGATATTCTGTGTTAGAATGCATTGTTATTTTATTTTCTACATTGCCAGCAGTAGAAATTAACTCTGGATGATTTAAGTGGAAAAGAAGTTTGTTGAAAGGATATTGAGTAGTTCACAGAGTCATTTGGAACACTAGAGAAAAGGCTTAAAAAATGGGCAGGCAGGATAAAGCAAAGCGCATGGCTTTGAAGGTAAAATTATGCTGCAGAACTTGACTGGTGAGGATATTCTTTCTGCTTCCAGCAAATGCTAGATAAATGGTTTGTACCTCTCATTCCCCTGGCATTGGCACTGCCTGCTGCTGACATTGGCTACTTATGACCCCCCTGCTATAGCTGTGACTGGATCCTCGAAGTAACTGCTACTATTGCTGCCAGAATAGATTCTCCACTGAGTGCTTCTTTTCTCACTGGTTCCCAAGTCAATATCCAAGCTGAATTCAGAGTAACTGAGCCTATTCATGTGCCCTGCCCTCAAGGCAATGGAGACTATGAAAGCAAGTATCTGACTTTGCAGCTTCTGCAGTTAAAGGTGGAAATTTCACAGGTGCAGAAAGGGAGTTCAGATACCAGGTGGCTAAAAAAAGAAAAAAAAAAGCAAACAACTTTAGCACAAATCTTAGGATTTGTAAACTATAGCATTCTTTTCTTCACTACCTTTTAAACTGTAAACATTTAAATGATTATATATATGTATTTTATATATTTATAAATGCCATTCATATATTCATTATATATATATATATATATAGCATTCATTTAATCATATTGTCATATTGTAGGCACTTTATTGCTTTTCTTTTGTTGACTTTGAAATAGGTCAAAGTTAATACTATTTTTCTAATTTCTGTACTCTGTGGAGTTAGATAGCATATTCATAATTTGTTTTCTCTGAGCAGCAATTTGTTTTTAAAATTAATTCTTATTGCAAAATAATTTACATACAATGAAATGCACAAAATTTAAGAGTTCAGTTTAATGAGTTTTGACTTGTAGATATCCCTGTAACTGCCACCCAAAACAAAATCTAGAATATTTCCTCCACACCAGAAAGTGCTCTGCATCTCCCTCTACTCAAACTTTCAACCTTGAAACAACCATCCTGATTTCTATCGGCATGCATTAGCATCAATTATTATTTTGTTTCATCTAAATGGAATCATACATTACATATTTTTGTACCTGCTTTTCGTTGTTCTTTTTCATGTTTTTTGATATTAATCCATGAGGTTTTGTCTACTTGTAGACCTACTTTTCAAGTGCTGAGTAATATTCCATGTATAGATATACCACAGTTTGTCCATTCTTTCATTAACAGCCATTTGAGTTATTTCATAATTTTGGATATTTTGAATAAGGGGGCTATGATCATTCATATACAATGTTTTTACCTTTATTATTTATCACTGGAGAAACAGTTCTACAATGAAACATCTTTAATGTTTTCCAGTGAAAAATGTTTTTACTTTTAAAAACATTGATGGATACCACGTATGTTTAACTTTAAAAGGTATAGGTTTTTTTTAAATGGTTGTGATATTTCACATTTCCACCAGCAACATGCGAGAGTTCCCAGTGGTTACATATCCTTGCCAAAAATTTGATATCTTCAGTCTTTTTTATTTTAAATATTCTAGTATGTATCTTGTGGTGGTTTTAATTGTTATTTCCCTGATAAGCCCCTTTTTATGTTTATATTGAACAGTCATTTTTTTTGGTAAAATGTTTACATATTATATGCATATTTATTGAGATTTCTTCATTATTGATTTGCAGATCTTTATATATTCTAAATATAAGTTCTTTGTTAGATATTTGTATTGTAAATATTTTCTCCAAGTCTGAAGCTTGACTTTCTTATAACGTTTTTAATGTGCAGAAGTTCTTATTTTTGATGTGTAATTTATCAAGTTTTCTTTTATGTTTAGTGCTCTTTATGCTGTAAAGAAATCTTTGCCTATCCCAAATATATGAAGACCTATTTCTATGTTTCTTCTAGATGCTTTATTTTTCTAACTTTTATTTTAGGTCAATAATTAATTTTGAAATAATTTTTGTGCACAGAGTAGGAGGTCGATATTTATTAATTGAGTTTTCCATTGTTCAAACACTATTTGGTAACTTTCTTTCTTGAAGGAATTGATATGGTTTGGTTGTGCTCCTACCCAAATCTCATATTGAATTATAGTTCCCATAATCCCCACATGTCCTGGGAGGGAACAGGTGGAGACAGTTGAATCACGGCAGAGGTTCCCCCATCCTGTGATCACGATAGTGTGTGAGTTCTCATGAGATCCGAGTTTATAAGGAGCTTTTCCCCTTTTTTCTCTGCACTTCTGCCTGTCATCACATAAAGACTGATGTGTTTGCTGCTGCTTCTGCTGTGATTACAAGTTTTCTGAAGCCTCCTCAGCCATAAAGAACCGTGAGTCAATTAAACCTCTTTCCTTTATAAATTACCCACTCTCAGGCAGTCCTTTATAGCAAAAACAAACTAATATAGGAATTGTGTCAGTACTCTTGTTAAAAATGAGTGGATGCTGTGCTTGTGTATATCAATTTCGGAACTCATTCTTCTGTTTTATTGGTCTACCTGTCTTTGCTTATGGCAATACACACTGTCTTAATTACTGTAGTTTTATAGATTGCGTATTGTCCTACTTTCTTATTCTGTTTTAAGTTTATTTTGACTATTTTAGATTATTTGCATTTCTCCTGTAAATTTTGGAATCTACTTGTTAATTTACTTTTCCTCCCACAGTGTTTATGCCTTATTGTTCTTTTTCTTACCTTTTTACATTTATTGGGACTTTTAATACAATGTCGAATAGAAGTAATAATGAACATCCTTGCATTTTTTTCTGTTCTTGAGAGGTAAGTATTCACTGTTTTACCCTTAAATGTGGTCTTTGCTGTAGTTTTTGCACTTATCAAATTCAGGAAATTTCCATCCAGTCCTAGTTTGAGAATTTGTACCATGCATGAGTGTTAAATTTTGTCAATGATAGGATTTTATCCTTTATCCTACTTATATTGTGAATTACCTATGTGCTTTTCTTGTGTTAAACCGATCTTACATACATGGGATAAACTACACTTGGTCATAATGAAGTATTCCTCTTATAAAATGGATTAAAAAAAGAGTAATCTACTTTTCTGTCTGTAGAGATATTCCTATTCTGGACATTTTGTATTAATGGAGTCATGTAATATGTTGTTTTCTGTGACTGGCCTATTAATTTAGGCACAATATTTTCAGGATTTATGTCTACTGCAACAAGTATCAGCATTTTTTTAATGACCAAATAATATTTCATTTTAAGGATAAGCCACCTTTGTTTATTTATCACTTAATGGACATTTGACACTTTTTGACTATTATAAATAATTCTGCTGTCAACACAAAAACATTTGTGGATAAGTTTTTGTTTATAAGACTGTTATTTATTTATTTAGAGATGGGGTCTGGCTCTGTCACCAGGCTAGAATGCAGTGGTGTGGTCTCTGCTCACTAAAGCCTTGCCATCCTCCCTCCTTAGTCTCCTGAATAGCTGAGACTTACAGGCATGTACCACCACACCCAGCTAATTTTTGTATTTTTTGTAGAGATGATGTCTGACTTTGTTGCCCATGCTAATCTCTAATGCCTAAGCTCAAGAAATTCACCTGCCTCAACCTTCTGAAGTGCTGGGATTACAGGCATAAGCCACCACACCTGGCTGAAAACCCGTTTTTAATTCTCTTGAGTACCTCACTAGGAGTGGAATTGCTGGTTTATATGGTCACTCTACGTTAATCACTTGAGAAATTACCTATTGTTTTCCAAAGCAGCTGCACCATTTTACAACTCCATCAGCAATGTATGAGGGTTCTGATTTCTCCTCATTCTGACCAACATTTTTATTATCTAACTTTTTTATTCTAGCCATCCTTGTGGGTTTGAATTGGTATCTCATTTGGGTTTTTATTTGCATTTCTCTGATGAATAATTATGTTGAACATCTTTATGCACTTATTGGCCATTTGTATATTTTCCTTGAAAAAAATGTTTATTGTGATTATTTGCCCATTTTTAACTTGGATTATTTGTCTTTTTTTCTTATTAAGTTGTAAGGGTTATTTATATATTGTGGAAAGTCCCATATAAGAGATATGATCTGCAAATATTTTCTCCCATTATGTAAAATTGTAATTTCGCTTTCTTGGTGGTTTCCTTTGAAGGACAAAGTCTTAATTTTTACCAAGTTCAAACTATCAATTTTTTTTCTTTTGTTGCTCATACTTTTAATGCCATATGTAAGAACTGTTTGCTGAATATGAGGTCATGAAGATGTATCTCTGTGTGTTCTTCAAGGAGTTTTTATAGTTTTCAGTTTTAAATTTAGGTCTTTGATGCATGTTAAGTTTGTTTTGTTTTGTTTTGCATATGGTGTGAAGTAAGGCTTCAACTTCATTATTTTGCATGTCGGTATTCATTAGTCTCAGAACCATTTGTTGAAAAGACTATTCTTTCTCCCATTAAATTGTTGTGGCACTCTTCTCAAAATCAGTTTACCGTAGAAACATGGTTTCTCAATTCAGTTCAGTTTATCTATATTCTGTCCTTGTGCTAGCACCACAGTATTTTGATTGTCATTGTTTTGAAGTAAGTTTTGAAATAGAGAAGTGTGTTTTTTTTTGTACTTTGCTTTCTGTGTTGTCAATATTGTTTTAGCTCTTATGTATCCTTTGCAATTTTACATGAATGTTAGTATCTGCTTGTGAATTTCCACAATGATGTCTGGGATTCTGATAGAGATTGCCATTTTAACAATATTAAGTCTTCTGATCCATGAACATGGGATGTTTTTCCATTTATTATAATATGCAATTTCTTTCAATTATGTTTTATAGTTTGTAGACTATAAATTTTGAACTTCTTTTGTTAAATTTATTCCTGTCTTTATTTTTGCTGCAATCATACATTTTCTTAGTTTTTTGAGTTTATTTTGAATTCATTGCAAGTGTATAGAATTACAATTGATTTTTATATATTGATCTTGTATTTTGAAACCTTGCTGAATTGTTAGTTTTAATAGTTTGTTAGTGAATTCCTTAGGGCTTCCTATATACAAGATCATGCTATCTGTGTGTAGAAATAGTTTTTCCTGATCAGTCCTTTTTGAGGTGACTCCTTGGATATACAGGGGTCAGGGAGGTGCTTAAGGAGGCAGTCTGTACTTTATAGGAGCTCAAGTGCTGAGCTGTGAGCTCCATTGATCATTCAGGGCTGTTAGGCCAGTACATTTAAGTCTGCTGCAGCAGAACTCATAAAACCCCTTTTTTTCTTCAGATAATCTGTCTCCAGGAGTTAGGGCTTTCTTTATGAGTATCCGTCGCACCTTCCTGCCCAGCTGGGAGGCAGTCTAGTCACTATTTGCCTGCCAAGACTCCTCCCTGCTGCTGTGGGGTCCGCCCTGTTGCCCTGGGCTCCTCCCTGCTGCCGTGGGCTCTGCCCTGCTGTTGTGGGCTCCGCCCTGTTGCCGTGGGCTCCGCCCTGCTGTCGTGGGCTCCACCCTATTGGCGGACTCTCTCTCTTATGGTGGGTTGCCTTGGCAATGGCAGGCTGCATCAGCAATGGGAGTGTACTGAGGCAGTATGCCTCGGTAATGGCAGACGCCCCTCCCCCACTGAGCTGGACCATCCTGGGTTCAGCTGTGCCCACAGTGAAACTCTCAACCCCGAGCGTTTTGAATTGCCGTTTTGTTTGTCCCTGTGGGGGTGGGACCTGCCAAGCCTCATCACCTGGCTCCCTGCTTCATAGCCCTCTTTTTTTTTAATTTAAAGTTGAACAGTTGACTCTCTTCCAGGTGTTTCAGTCGGCTGCTGATAGGGCACCAGGATCTGTGTGATTTCCCATGCAGCGACCCACTGTGCCAGCTCAAACCTCTCTTCCCGGGAAACTCCTGGTCTGGCTCACTGTCCAGGTCCCGTTAAATCAGATGAATATGCTAATCTGCCCTCCCAAATCTCAGATTGCCAGTTCAACAGGGCACCCAGATCAGTGCATTCTGTGCTGAGTGCCACTGCTCTGCGGCGCTGGCCGAAATGGCTGCGTGAGCCAAAACAGCTGTGCTGGCGTCCCTTGTCTCTCCTACATCTGGGAGTTTCCCCGTTCTGTGGGCAAGAAAGATCCGTCTGGAAATGCGGATTGAACTCACCCTCTGCATCTTCACTGAGAGCTGCAATCCTGATTTGTTCCTACTGTGCCATCCTGGCAGCCCCCCTCACTGTTCTGCAGCTGCTACAGATGTACCCCAGACAAGCAGGGCCTGGAGTGGATCTCAGATGTCCTACAGCAGAGGGGGCTAGACTGTTAGAAGAAAAACTAAGTAACAGAAATACTTCATCATCAACAATATGGGGACCCACTTGGAGAACCAATCGAAAAGTAAGCAACTACTCAGACGACAGGTGGATAAACCCTCAAAGATGGGAAGAAACCAGCACAAAAAGGAGGAAAACACCCTAAACCAAAATACCTCACCTCCTACAAAGGACCAAAACTCCTCACCAGCAAGGGAACAAAGTTGGACGGAGAATGAGTGTGATGAAATGATGGAATCAGACTTTAGAAGGTGGGTAATGAGAAACTTCCGTGAGCTAAAAGAATATGTTCTAAATCAATGCAAAGAAACTAAGAACCTTGAAAAAAGATTTGAGAAATGATAACAAGAATGGACAACTTAGACAGGAATATGAATGAATTGAAAGAGCTGAAAAACACAACACGAGAACTTCGCGAAGCATGCACAAGTTTCAACAGCTGAATTGACCAAGCAGAGGAAAGAATATCAGAAGTCGAAGATCAACTCAGTGAAATAAAATGAGAAACCAAGATTAGAAAAAAAAGCACAAAAAGGAATGAACAAAGTCTCCAAGAAATGTGGGAGTACGTGAAGAGACCTAACCTATGTTTGATAGGTATACCAGAACTTGACGAAGAGAATGAATCCAAGCTGGAAAATACTCTTCAGGATATTATTCAGGAAAATTTCCCCAACCTAGCAAGGCAGGCCAATATTCAAGTCCAGGAAATACAGAGAACACCTCAAAGATATTCCACAAGAAGAGAAACCCCAAGGCACATAATCGTCAGATTCACCAGGGTTGAAATGAAGGACAAAATACTAAGGGCAGCCAGAGAGAAAGGTCGGGTCACCCACAAAGGGAAGCCCATCAGACTCACAGCAGATCTCGGGGCAGAAACCCTACAAGCCAGGAGAGAGTGGAGGCCAATACTCAACATCCTTAAAGAAAGAACTTTCAACCCAGAATTTTATATCCAGCCAAACTGAGCTTCATAAGTGAAGGAAAAATAAAATCCTTTTCAAACAAGCAAGTACTCAGAGATTTTGTCACCACCAGGCCTGCTTTACAAGAGCTCCTGAAAGAGGCACTATATATAGAAAGGAACAACCAGTACCAGCCATTCCAAAAACATACCAAATGCTAAAGAGCATCAACAAAATGAAGAATCTGCATCAACTAATGGGCAAAACAGCCAGCTAGCATCAAAATGGCAGTATCAGATTCACACATAACAATATTAACCCTAAATGTAAATGGACTAAATGCACCAATCAAAAGACACAGGCTGGCAAATTGGATAAAAAAACAAAACCCATCAGTGTGCTGTATCCAGGAAACCCATCTCACAGGCAAGGATACACAAGGGCTCAAAATAAAGGGATGGAGGAAGATTTACCAAGCAAATGGACAGCAAAAAAAAAAAAAAAAAAAAAAAAAAAAAAAAAAAGCAGGAGTTGCAATTCTCATCTCAGATAAAATAGACTTTAAAGCAACAAAGATCAAAAGAGACAAAGAAGGTCATTACATAATGGTAAAAGGATAGATACCACAAGAAGATCCTAAATATATATGGACCCAATACAGGAGCACCCAGATATATAAGGCAAGTTCTTAATGACTTACAAAAAGACTTAGACTCCCACACAATAATAGTGGGAGACTTTAACACTCCACTGTCAATATTAGACAGATCAACCAGACAAAAATTTAACAAGGATATCCAGGGTTTGAACTCAGACCTGGAACAAGCAAACCTGATAGACATTTACAGAACTCTTCACCCCAAATCCACAGAATATACATTCTTCTCAGCACCACATCACACCTACTATAAAATTGACCACATAATTGGAAGTAAAGCACTGCTCAGCAAATGCAAAACAACTGACATAATAACAAACAGTCTCTCAGACCATAGTGCAATCAAGTTAGAACTCAGAATTTAGAAACTAACTCAGACTGCACGGCTTCATGGAAACTGAACAACTGGCTCTTGAATGTTGACTGGATAAACAATGAAATGAAGGCAAAAATAAAGAAGTTCTTCGAAATCAACGAGAATGAAGACACAACATACCAAAATCTCTGGGACACATTTAAAGCAGTCTCCAGAGGAAAATATATAGCAATAAGTGCCCATATGAGAAGAGTGGAGAGATCCAAAATTGACACCCTATGGTCAAAATTGAAAGAGCTAGAGGTGCAAGATTAAAAAAACTCAAAACCTAGCAGAAGACAAGAAATAACTAAGATCAGAGCAGAACTAAAGGAGATAGAGACATGAAAAACCCTTCAAAAAATCAATAAATCCAAGAGCTGGTTTTTTGAAAAGATCAACAAAATAGACAGACCACTGGCCAGACTGATAAAAAAGAAAAAAGAGAACAACCAAATAGATGCAATAATAAATGATAAAGGGGAAATCACCACAGATTCCACAGAAATTCAAGCCATCATCAGAGAATATTACAAACAACTCTATGCACATAAACTAGTAAACCTGGAAGAAATGGATAAATTCCTGGACACCTGTGTCCTCCCACGCCTAAACCAGGAGGAAGCTGAAACTATGAATAGACCAATAACAAGGTCTGAAGTCAAGGCAGCAATTAAGAGCCTACCACACACAAAAAGCCCAGGTCCAGATGGGTTCACAGCCAAATTCTACCAGACACACAAAGAGGAGCTGGTACCATTCCTTCTGAAACTATTCCAAATAATCCCAAAAGAGGGAATCCTTCCCAAATCATTTTATAAGACCAACATCATTCTGATACCAAAACCCGGCAGAGACCCAACGAGAAAAGAAAACTCAGGCCAATATCCATGATGAACATAGATGCAAAAATCTTCAATAAAATACTGACAAACCGATTGCAACAGCACATCAAAAAACTTATCCATCCTGATCAAGTAGGTTTCATCCCGGGGATGCAAGGCTGGTTCAACATATGCAAGTCTATAAATGTAATTCACCACATCAACAGAACCAAAACCAAGAACTGCATGATTATCTCTATTGATGCAGAGAAGGCATTTGACAAAATTCAACAACCCTTTATGCTAAAAACCCTCAATAAACTCGGTATTGACAGAACATATCTCAAAGTAATAAAAGCTATGTATGACAAACCAACAGCCAATATTATACTGAATGGGAAAAAACTGAAAGCATTCCCTTTGAAATCTGGCACTAGACAAGGATGCCCTCTGTCACCACTCCTATTCAATATAGTACTGGAAGTTCTAGCCAGAGCAATCAAGTAAGAAAAAGAAATAAAGGGTATTTAAATAGGACAGGTGGAAGCCAAATTGTCTCTATTTGCAGACAACCTGATAGTATACCTAGAAGACCCCATGGTCTCAGCCCAAAAACTCCTGAAACTGATAAGCAACTTCAGCAAAGTCCCAGGATATAAAAATCAATGTGCAAAAATCACAAGCCTTCCTCTACACCAATAACAAACTTAAAGAGAGTCAAATCAAGGACAAACTGCCATTCACAATTGCTACGAAAAGAATAAAATACCTAGTAATACAACTTACAAGGAAGGTAAGGGACATCTTCAAGGAAAACTACAAACCACTGCTCAACGAAATAAGAGAGGACACAAACAGAAGGAGAAACATTCCATGTTCATGGTTAGGAAGAATCAATATCGTGAAAATGGCTATACTGCCCAAAGTAATATACAGAATTAACGCTATCCCCATCAAGCTACCATTGACTTTCTTCACAGAACTGGAAAAAACCACCACAAACTTCATATGGAACCAAAAGAGAGCCTGCATAGCCAAGTCAATTCTAAGCAAAAAGAACACAGCGGGAGGCATCACACTACCAGACTTCAAACAATACTACAAGGCTACAGTAATCAAAACAGCATGGTACTGGTACCAAAACAGAGATATAGACCAATGGAACAGAACAGAGGCATCGGAGGCATCACAACATATCTACAACCATACAATCTTTGATAAACCTGACAAAAACAAGCAATGGGGAAAGGATTCCCTGTTTAATAAATGGTGCTGGGAAAACTGGCTAGCCATGTGCAGAAAGCAGAAACTGGACCCCTTCCTGACACGTTACACGAAAATTAACTCCAGATGGATCAAAGACTTAAACATAAGACCTGACACCATAAAAACCCTAGAAGAAAATCTAGGCAAAACCATTCAGGACATAGGAGTAGGCAAGGACTTCATGAACAAAACACCAAAAGCATTGGCAACAAAAGCCAAAATAGACAAATGGGACCTAATGAAACTCCACAGCTTCTGCAAAGCAAAAGAAACAGTCTCTAGAGTGAATCGGCAACCAACAGAATGGGAAAAAATTTTTGCAGTTTACCCATCTGACAAAGGGCTGATATCCCGAATTTACAAAGAACTCAAACAGATTTACAGGAAAAAAACAAAGAAGCCCATTCAAAAATGGGCAAAGGATATGAACAGACACTTTACAAAAGAAGACATACATGAGGCCAACAAACATATGAAAAAATGCTCATCACCACTGGTCATTAGAGAGATGCAAATCAAAAGCACATTGAGATACCATCTCATGCCAGTTAGAATGGTGATCATTTAAAAATCTGGACACAACAGATGCTGGAGAGGATGTGGAGAAATAGGAACACTTTTACACTGTTGGTGGGAGTGTCAATTAGTTCAACCATTGTGGAAGACAGTGTGGCGATTCCTCAAGACCTTAGAAATAGAAATTCCATTTGACCCAGCAATCCTATTACTGGGTATATATCCAAAGGACTATAAATCGTTCTACTATAAGGACACATGCACACGAATGTTCATTGCAGCACAGTTTACAATAGCAAAGACCTGGAACCAACCCAAATGCCCATCGATGATAGACTGGACTGGGAAAATGTGTCACATATACACCATGGAATATTATGCAGCAATCAGAAATGATGAGTTCGTGTCGTTTGAAGGAACATGGATGAATCTGGAGAACATCATTCTCAGCAAACTGACTCAAGAACAGAAAATGAAATACCGCATATTCTCACTCATAGGCGGGTGATGAAAAATGAGAACACATGGACACAGGGAAGGGAATACTACACACTGGGGTTTATTGGGGGGAATAGGGGAGGGACAGTGGGGGGGGATCTGGGGAGGGATAGCCTGGGGAGAAATGCCAAATGAGGATGAAGGGGAGGAAGGTAGCAGAACACACTGCCATGTGTGTACCTATGCTATGTGTATCTTGCATGTTCTGCAAATGTACCCCAAAACCTAAAATGCAATAAAAAAAAAGTTCTGACAGAAACCAAAAAAAAAAAAAGAAATAGTTTTTCCTTCTTCCTTTTTAATCTGGATACCTTTTACTTCTGTTCTCACTTAGTCGCCCTGACTAGAACCTACATTACAAGTACTTGTTATATTTTGATTGATTTAATTTGTTTATATTTTGTGAGGGATTTTTGTGTCTATATTCTATGTTTTTGAAAGATATTAGTTGGGAATTATTATTATTATTTTTTTTTTGAGACGGAGTTTCGCTCTTGTTACCCAGGCTGGAGTGCAATGGCGCGATCTCGGCTCACCGCAACCTCTGCCTCCTGAGTTCAGGCAATTCTCCTGCTTCAGCCTCCTGAGTAGCTGGGATTACCGGCACGTGCCACCATGCCCAGCTAATTTTTTGTATTTTTAGTAGGAATGGGGTTTCACCATGTTGACCGAGATGGTCTCGATCTCTTGACCTCGTGATCCACCCACCTCAGCCTCCCAAGGTGCTGGGATTACAGGCTTGAGCCACCGCACCCGGCCTAGTTGGGAATTTTCTTATGTCTATGTCAGGTTTTATTATCAAGGTTTGCTGGTCATAGAACCATTTGGAAAGTTGTTTCCTCCACCTTTATTTTTTTAAAGATAATATGTAATATAAATATAATTTCTTGGCTGGTACAGTGGTTCGTACCTATAATACCAATGCTTTGGGAGACTGGGGCAGGAGGATCACTTGAGATGAGGAGTTCAAGACCAGCCTCAGCAATATAATGGGACTCCATCTCTTAAAAAAAATAAAACCCACAAAAATTAGCCAGGCATGGTGGTGCATACCTAAAGGTAGAAGCTCAAGCAATTGGTTTGGAACTCTTTTTCTTGTTTAAATCTATAAATTCTCCTATAATACTTTAGCTGCAATATACTACCAATTATGATAGATGGTGTTTTTATTATCACTTAGTTCAAATTATTTTTCAGTATATATTTTCAACTCATGAGCTCTTTATAAGTGTGTTGCTTAATTTCCAAATTTGAGGATATTCTAAATATCTTACAGTTTTTTTTTCTTTCCAACTTCTATTTTAGGTTCAGGGGATACATGTGCAGGTTTGCTACATGAGTAAATTGCATGTCATGGAAGTAACACCTTTCTGCTTGTCTTTTTTTGTTATTTATTTTATACTGAGCATTGTATATGAAAAACAGTAGAGACTTGACAATATTTATCTCAGAAAAGGGCATGCTCCTCGGTTAAGTGGATAGAATTGGGAATTGGGTCAGTCTAATCTGTTCTGAGCAACATCTGAATTTTATTATAACTTTAATAAGATTCAGCTCATGATTGTATAAAAACATTCTGAGGGTGGAATTAGGGTTTTCAGCAGAGCTTGAGGATTGTACATCAGTGAGATTTCAGATCTTATACTGTATGGTACAGACACCTGATTTTCAAATCATGAAAGAGTTCTTTCTGCTTTATAACTACACTGTTCAACTCTTTAAGTCTTTAAGCAAGTTATATTTTCTCTGTAGTATGGCCCTCACTTTTCTGCAACTTGGGATACTTCTCTTGGCCTTTCACTCAGCTTTCAGTGGGAAGCTGGTGAAGGTCTAGTGCATATTAGAGGGACTTTTTTCAACTTGCCTGTCCAACCCACAGACTGATACTTGAGATGACTTCAAGGTATGTCAGTCAACTCTACTGCCTCAACTTCCTTTACTGCCTCAAATTCCAAACTTTCAAGGCACTTGGGGAAATATCTTCCTCCATGGGGTATCAAGTATATTTTTCCACTGTCTTGCGTATACCAAGCCTTTATTAGGCCATCCAGCAGTAATTTTTAGAATACGTATAGGACTAATTTTGTTTCAATACAAACTTTTATTGAGAACAACAAATTCTTCACTTCCTATTCATGTCAATTATTCTCCTCTCCCAGTGTCTTTGTGGAGAAGGCAAGACTCCAGTTTAAATGAAAAAAATAGATGTTCTCTGCCATATTAAAAAAGCACAAATTAATATTTTTACATTTTTGTGCTGCATGCTAAGCATATTTTCTACTCCTTTCTAAAAATCACATTCGTTTTAAAGGGCTATAACTCTAGGATCTTTGAATACTTTGAGATTCTGAGTATGAAGAATGTTTATATTTTTATTTTATAACAGATTCTTTAATTAAACACATTTTCATCTATTTCCATTGGAAATAATCCACTGAAAATGCTTGAGGAATTATTTGTTCTGGTGCTTATTTCTTATACTGTATTTTTAAAATGTAGTCTTTGATATTTAAACTGCTTTTGACTAATAACTTACAGACTTGAATACATCATTTGCCCACTAAAAGCCTACAATGATTTTCTCTTTTTTGAGACAAGATTTTGATCTGTGGCCCACACTGGAGTGTAGGGGCGCAACTGTGGTTCACTGCAGCCTTGATCTCCTACCTCAGCTTCCCAAGTAGCTGAGACCACAGGGGCCCACCATCATAGCTGGCTAATTTAAAAAATTGTTGTAGAGATGAGGTCCACTGTGTTGCCCAGGCTGGTCTCAAATTCCTGGTCTCAAGTGATCCTCTTGCCTTTGCCCACAAGGTGCTGGGATTATAGGTGCGAGCCACCTTGCCCAGCTACAGTGGCTTTCTACTGTTTGGTCAGATAATGTCCAAAGGTTCAGTGTCATAATTTGGCTCCTAGTTTTTTTTTTTCTTTTTTTGTTCAGGCATTTCTTCCCCTTACTATATTCCTTGTCGTCACATAGATATAGTGTGCTGACCTCATTATTCCTTGAAAATGCCATTTACATTTATGCTACCATATTTTGTCTCTTGTTTAATACTTTCCTTTAATATTTGAAATGTATGGTCTTCTAGGCCCATTTTAATTACCTCTTGTGTAAAACTAATTTTCTAGGCATTGTTTATATGTTTAATTGCCTACTAAAATAAAGGAGTAACTTATAATTTTAAAATTCTTAGATTCTCAATATTTAGTTTACAGGAATTAGCATCTCTTATAGGCTTGAATAAATATTTGTGGCATGAAAGTACATGCCTGCACAACACACCCATACTTCGTTATATTTTCCTGAATCATTTTGGGATCATAGAAGTTGTAGGCAGCATGTCCCATAAATCCTCACACCCCATAGTGCTTTTCATACAAACATACTCTCCCACATAATAGAGATACCACTATCTAAAATCAAGTAATAAACATTGATACAATACTAGTATCCAGTCATTCCAAAGATCTCATTCAAATAGTCCTCTTCCCATAATGTCGCTTTGTCCTTCTTGGTCTAGAATTCAATCCAGGATCACGCATGGCATTTGGTTGTCATATATTTTAGTCTCCTTCAACATGTAGCTTCACAGTCTTTTCCTTTACTTTCATGTAGTTTGCAGTTTTATAGTACAGACAATGTCAGTCAACCTGGAGCCATCTAATATTTCCTCATGTGCACACTCAAGCCATATATTCTTATCAGAAATAGCATGGAAATGATATTGTACTTATAGTGTTCTATCAGGAGTCCTTCAATGTTAATTCGTCTGAACCCTGGAGATGTTAACATTGACAACTTATTCAAGTTGGTGTCCGCCAGGTTCCTGCATCAGAATTCCACCATTTTCCCCTTTGTAAGTGAAAGTGTCTTGTGGAGACATACTCAAGACTACGCATATACAGTTCTTCACTAAATTTCTACCCATTGGCTTTGGCATCCACTAATGACCTTTGCCTGATTCAACTTCCTCTCTGACATGTGTCGTAACTCCTTCTACATTAGTTTGTTGGCATTATACTGCAAGAACATTTTCCTTTTATTCATTCATTATGGTCTGATGGATTCCTACTTTATTTAACAGGTTATAATCTGGTTACTGTCATCATTTATTCTAATACTTCATTTGTCTTAAATTCAGCCATGAGAGCCTCTTAAGCTAAGTGCTGTGCATTTATTTTGCTTGTTTCCGTCATTCTTAGAACATTTCCATACTTTCTAGCTAACCTTGTACTTTCCCTGTCCCAGCCTTGGAATCAGCCATTTCTCTCTGCAGTCTGGTTCCTTTTAGTAGAGGCATTTATAAATCCAGATCTGGGTGCTTAGTATACTCACTGCTACCAGGATATCATGGCTTCTAGGCTGACAGGGCTGTGTTTATATATCATCTATCTATCTGCATATATATATATATCTATACCCATTTAATTATACAAGTACTTCTATATACACACATATATATATGTTTCATCTGTACCTCTCTCCCTCTCTTCTTCTCTTTCTCAATGACAACCTAATACCTTAGCCTTCTCCATTTTCTATTTTCATCTTTTTTTTTTGAGACAGAGTCTTGCTCTGTCACCCAGGCTAGAGTGCACTGGCATGATCTCAGCTCAATGCAGCCTCTGCCTCTGGGGTTTAAACAATTTTTCTGCCTCAGCCTCCTTAGTAGCTGGGATTGCAGGCATGTGCCACCACACTTGGCTACTTTTTGTATTTTTAGTAGAGACAGTATTTTGTCTTGTTGGCCAGGTTGGTTTTGACCTCCTGACCTCAAGTAACCCTCCCACTTTAGCCTCCCAAAGCACTGACTAATTTGCATTTTTATAATTCCCTTCTCTGACAGTGAGCAATCTGGCACTCATTATCTTCAATATTTGCTTATTTCCTTAATCCCCCTACCTGTAACCAATCTACTGTGTCATCAGGCTTTTGGTCCCTGAACCCACTACTATCTCCTCAGCCATTTTCTCATTGTCCTTCTAATTTCCTCAGCCCCCAGCCACCTCCAAGCAAAGAGAAAAGAAGGGAGAAGAGGAAACAGCCTCCTGAAACCCTGTCTCCCCTGAAAATACAAAAAAAAAAAAAAAATTGGCTGGGCATGGTAACCCTTGCCTGTATTCCCAGCTACTTGGGAGGCTGAGGTGGGAGAATTGCTTGAACCCAGGAGGCAGAGATTGCAGTGAGCTGAGATGAAGCCACTGCACTACAACCTCGGTAACAGTTTTCTGAGACTCCGTCACACACACACAAAAAAGTATTTTTGATCAAATTTTATCTTGCTTCACTGTAGTTAGCATAGAGGAGGTATATTGAATACATTTTAACATGCATAAATATAAGGGGCCTTTTGATTGCTTTGTAAATATCATGTATGTAAAAATTGGGAAAATATTTTCAACATGTGAATCAGTTTCCCATTTCCACTATAACAATTGCCACACAATAGGTGGCTTCAAACAACACAGATCTATTTATCTTACATTTCTGGAGATCAGAAGTCTGAAATGAGTTTCATTAGACAAAAATTGAGATATTGTCACAACTATGTTCTTCTGCAAGCGTGAAGAGAGGATCTATTTCTTTGCTGTTTCCAACTTCTGGAGTCCACCAGCATTTCTTGGTTTGTGGCCCCATTCCTCCGTCTGTAAGTCAGCAGTGCAGCACCTTCAAGCCTCTCTCTGACTCTGATCCCTCCTCCACCTCTCTCCTACTTCTAAGAACCTGATAATTCCATTTACTCCACTGGATAATCCAACATAATTTCCCTATTTTAGGTCAGTTGATTAGCAACCTCAGTTCCATCTATAACCTTCAACCCCTTTTGTCATGTAACATAAGACGTTCAGAAGCTTTATGGGGACTACGAAGTGGACATTTGGAGGAATCCTTATTCTGCCTACCACAAATGAGACAGACAAAATTAGACATCTTTAATTATATAACCTTATAAATATGCAAGAATAATAATACCCTAACAGAAATATTTAAAAAACTAATAAGCAATTAATAAAAGAAAATGGGTAAAAACTTTAAAAATGTTTAATCACACTAGTAATTAAAGAAATGCATGTCAGAGAAAATATAAAACACAGGTTTTCAGTAACCAAATTGGCAGAGATTGTTTTTTTCTTCATTACGTTCAGTGTTGGCAAGAAATGATAAAATGACACTCATGCATTGCTGGTGGGAATAGAAATTGACATTACTTTTCTGCATGGCACTTTAGCAATATGTGTTAATGGCCTTAAACTTGTACAAATCGTTGCCTCAGCAATTGTATTTCTAGAAATTTATCCTAGGATAAAAAAGTGGGCATTTGCAACATTTTAATAGAAGAATATTTGCCAGGGGTTTATTTAGTGAAAGATTGGAAAAATATAAACACTTATTGGAATGAAACTGCTTTAATGTATTTTCATATATTATGAAATAATATAATATTCATATGGAAATTTTTATATATAACACATGTATGGTATAAAAATAATAAAAATATTCATGCCTTTGGAATCATGGCTATACCCTTAACAAATCCAATTCTCTCAATAAAAAAAGTCTTCTGAATTTTGTGTTTATTTATTTTGCATTATGATTTTACTGCATGCTTATAGATTGTTATACAGACGTTAAACATTATGGCTTCAGAAGTGTGTTATTGAAATGGGAAGATACCCAGGATATGTTGAATGAAATAAATCAGGTAAAAGACTGGAATTTTCAGGGTGATTTCATTAAAAAATACATGACATCGGGGAGCATATGCTGCATTATAACATGGTTAATTCTAGATGGTGAGGTAATGTCTGATATTTTAATATCTTCTTTTTTTTAATTAACTTTTATAGCTTACTTTAAAACAGTATAGGTACTTATCTTGAAACTTGTAGTTAGAAAAGGTTAATAAAAAGGTATTAGCTTTTTCTGTTAATACTTTGTAGACATGCTGTTCACCTCCTAATTATAAAATTTCATTGTATTATTATTATTTAACGTGAAGACATCATTTATATAGTCTTCTGTACATATGAAGCATTTAATAACAAAAACGAACAAGGTTAGATGAAGAAGGCAGAAATAATATTTTAGGCAGGGAGAATAAGTCTTCTCTGGAGGGCTGAGGGCAGATTGATGTGTGACCGAAGGGCAAGTGGCAGAGAGGAGGTAGAGAGTGAGAGGGCATCCAGGGAGGGGAAGGGGATGTGGGGGAGGGCATGCACATCTCAGGGGTGGTTTGCTTTCCTTACCATTATTTAATTCTTATTTTCTCTAAAATAATCTTCTTGTCTCTATCCTAAAGCATTCATGATAAATACTAGCTTATTTGCACAGTAGGCATTGCTAAGCAAAATGCTTTGTGAATTGCATGTGGAACCTATAATAAGTTAGAAGGACCTACCAGATATTAAGGCTATACAGTCAAGGCAACAAGCATTGAACAAATATAGCATAAAAGGATTTGCATTGTGTTTCAATCAGAAAGCAAGTGCATTTAATGGAGTGATAAGTTAACCATGGGAATTTTGTGTTTATGTAATAAATACAGAATAGAAAAGGAGTTGCCACTGTTTCAGTTAGGAAAGGCTTAGTAGAGGAGGCAGGATTGCCAGCACCATTTGACAGAAGCAAGAGAGGTTGAATTGGTGGGAGGAATATGTTTCAACCTTTGAATTATTTGTGGTCATGTTGCTATTTTGACTATTATGGAGCAGTAGCTGTCTGCATGGTCATCTCCCAAGCCTGCAATGGATTGTCCAGGAATGCTCCAATGTGGCTTTCACCTCCCCTCTGGCAGTCCTTTCTCTAAACCACAAAACCCAAATGAATGTGCTTTTCTGCTAACTGGGCTTGGCCTTAAATATAAAACCAAAAATTTTGGTTACGGAAGAATCACTGTTTCAATGGCATTTATATTTTTGGATTTTATTTTTTAAGTGCAGCAGCAAAGATTAACTTCCTCCATCTGTGCCTACATGCCTCCATAGTTAACCTAAAAGTGGACACCATGGTTCTCATCATGTTCATTGCCCCTTCTTGTCTGCTTCCTACTTATTTTTAGATCTGTTTCTCTCAACAGTGAAAGTACTCCTGCCCTTTGACATTCAAATTTATTTTGTGATGGGAAAAGAAAAAAAGTTACCAAAAGCCCTATGAGTCAGTTTTCAGTAAAGACAGTTTCAGCATCTTCTCACCTAGCTCTGCTTTTTGCTTCTATTTTTAATGCTATTGTTGATTTCATTGTCCTTCTGCCTCTCCCATGTCCCTTTTGTTCTTTTATGCTCATTCTAACAAAAGGTTCCACAGAGTCTTTCCTGATAAATTCTTCCAAGAGGGGACTTGACATAATATACAACCTCCACCCTCTCATTGTTAATTACGGGGAAATTTCGCCTGTACTGTCAAGGAGATCAACAATATAATTGTAGGAGGAAGTTTAAAGAATTTCTGAAAATTGTACCTAATGATGGAGTCAATTTATTTATTGTTGATAAAAATTGTATCCAATTATGCTAGAGGTAAGATGGAATTATTTTTTATATTCTCTAAGTAGAAAGTGCTTGTTATATGAACAGAGAATCCAGCTAAAAAAATGCAGAATAAAATATTATAGAAACATGTCAGTTAATTAACAAAATTACTATTACATTTTTTGAGACATGATTTTGCTCTGTTGTCCAAGCTGAAGTACAGTGGTGCAATCATGGCTCACTGCAGCCTCGACTTCCTGGGCTCAAGCAATCCTGCTGCCTCAGCCTCCCAAGTAGCTGGTGCTACAGGCACATTCACCATGCCTGGTTAATTTTTGTTTTATTTTTGTAGAGATGGGGATCTCAATATGTTGACCAGGCTGGTTTTGAACTCCTGGGCTCAAGTGATCCTCCTGCCTGGGCCTACCAAAGCATGAGCCTCAGTGCCTGGCCAATTGTTATTTTTATTGACTTTGTGACATTTTTCAACTTTTCAACATGTATTTGTTGAGATTTAAATTCTCATTTTAAGTATTTACTTTTACACTCCATTTTGTGTTCTCATTTTTTTAAATGAGAAACTCCCAAATTATATAATCTTCAGCCTCCACAACACTTGGATCTGCCTTTGATTGTCAAGAAAATCAACAATTGCAAATATGAAGGATGTGTGATAAATTAAAAGTACTTTCATTTTTCTACGTAGGTATATCCTAATACCTACGTAGGAAAATGAAATATAGCTGATCTTCTGCTGTGTTTATCATATTTCTGGTTCTGCTTCTTTAACCCATCTTTTTCTGTTTCCTGCTATTATCACATAGAACATTTTTTCAAATAGTCGAGTTCATGTTGTACTGTTGCGCTTATTCCTTTCAGAGCCTCAGCCACCCTCTTAATTCAGAGCTGTGCTTTTTGATGAACTGGAAACCTGCCCAGTGGGCATTGCCCTTGTGTTCCCATTTGATATAGTGCTTCCATGTACTGATGTTTAATAAATGTTTAATAGAATGTGTTCAGCTAAATCAGGTCAGCA
Organism: Callithrix jacchus; assembly: GCF_049354715.1. Taxonomy (NCBI): domain Eukaryota; kingdom Metazoa; phylum Chordata; class Mammalia; order Primates; family Cebidae; genus Callithrix; species Callithrix jacchus. Next base: position 63,906,193 of record NC_133507.1, read on the forward strand.
GCTAAGATAGGAGAAGAACTGTGTTTTTTTAAAAAATACTGGAGTGGCTTTAAATGTTGAAAAGCATTAGAAAGCAATGGTTCTGGCAGAGTGGACAATGGTTACTCCCTTCTTGTTTTCAGAAAAGTCCATAAGCTGCTCCAAATTTCTGAGGAGGTGTTCCAACCGTTAGAAACCATTAGGAATGAAATGTTGATCTGAAAGCCCAGGGAGAGATGTTATGAGACTTTTCCTTTCAGAGGGTCTGAAGACTCACCCAGCTGGCAGAGTGCATCCAAATCATTATGGATTTGGACTCATGGTGATTTGGAGGATTTAATGGTGAAGGGCATCATTTCCAGACTATAGGCTGAAATGATTCAGGGAAAAAGATGTTTGAGAGATAAAGCCAACATGGTAAAATATGATATTTAGGGGATCTGAGTGAAAGGTTTATGAAAATTTTCTGTACTAAGTCAGCTTGGACTACCATATTAAACACACACACACACACACAAACACACCCCATAGATTAGGGGGCTTATGAACAATAGAAATGTATTTCTCACAGTTACAGAGTCTGCGAGCTTAAGATCAGGATGCCAGCATGTTTGGGTTGTGGTGAGCATCCACTTCTAAGGTGCAGATTGCCATCTCCTCATTGTAGCCCCACGTGGCAAAAGAGGTCAAGAGAGCTTTCTGGGGTCCCATATATAAGCACACTAATCCTACTTATGAGGGCTCTACCCTCATGACCTCATTAACTCCCTAAAGCCCTACTCCCCAGTACATTACACGGGGATAAGAATTTCAACATATGAATTTTGAAGGAATACAAACATCCCATCCGTAACAGCACTCTTACAACTTTTCTATAAATTTGAAATCATATAAATAAAACGTGGAGAGAAAACAACAGCTACGGCAAACTAAAAATAAAATAAAATACCCTTGGATCTCGATTTTTAAACCCTACTTTTCCCTTAGTATAATGAAGGTATCATGCCACAAATTTAATTTAAATAAAGGAATGGTTCCACCTCTCTAACCTGTCATATTACTGAAAGCTGGGCATTATTGAGATTTTTTGGTAACAAATTATTTTTAAGTGCTTCTTATTTAGGAGAATTGGGGTTGTGTGAAGAACTGGAATTTGAGTTTTTTAGGATTTGATATTCAATTTCGCATTTCAGACAACCATGAATACTATAAGAGGTAGTGCCCCTCAAGTTCTTTTGAGAAGTGGGAAATATTAGAGTCCCTGGCATTCCTATCTATAGCTTGATTTGCTCTTTAGTTTTTTTTATATTGCCTAATATTCCCAAAATTTTATATGTATTTTGAGTTATAGCTTCCATCATAAAATAAGGTAGGTATTATTGAGATGATAAAAAAAGTTATGAATTAGATAAAGGCATTTTTTTTTCTAGAATTAGCTGAGATTTTTGCACTGCATTGAAGAAATAAAAGGTTTGTTAAGCAGAGGAGAGTTTTTGTTGGGGTGTGACTGGCCAATTTGTACTGTATCTGTGAGGGTACAGTATCTGTGAGGGTACAGATACAGTACAAGTTGGCCAGTCACATCCCTCTCCTATAACAATAGGCCAGAGGAGAGGGATGAAAAACAATGAGAGAAGGAAAAAAGACAATGAAGCATGCAAAAGCATTTTCCTTAGAGCAGATCCTATGTTCAGGAAAGGTAGGAATCATTTGTTTCTCCTTTTCTTACCTTTTGATGCGTTCTTTCTTTCTTCTCCCCATGACCTTCTGTTTCCAGAATTTAAGATAGGACTATTTGGACTGTTCTTCTGCTGTTTCAAATAGATTTTTTAAAATCATATTATAAAAATCTAAAAGCATATTAACCTTTTTAACCACTTACTGCATCTCTTAAAATATATTTATATAGCTCTAAGCAACTAATTTAGAGATAATTTTAGAAACAAAGACTGCAAACTAAGAAATGCATTGTGCACATGTCACTTTGAATCAACACATCTTTCAGTAATGCACATACTAAATTAGGTACAGCCATACAAGAGGAAACTTGATCTTGATGCAAGAGGAAATTCAGAGTCTTAAGTTTCATCTCTTGTACATCTATAAAGCATTTGGCCAAGTTATCTCAAGCAGGTACTTACCTTCCTTGTGCTTGACACAATGGTGTTTTAGCAGCTTATTCTTACAGTCCTGACTAAATTTCCTGTTAAATTATTTAGCATCATTTCCATCTCAGTAGTCAAGCTGAATATATTCTAACTATCTTTCATGTTTGCTTTTTTGGTCTTCCTGAAAAAGAAATTTAAAAATTATCTAATTCCTGGCAAAGAATAAATAAAATACAGCATCATTTTTCTATACTTGGGCAGTCACAAGGATCCTTAAAAACTGAGTTCCCGAGGTTCCAACCTGGAGACCTGGAATGCATTCCAGAATCTGTATTCACAAATAACATCCTTATCCAGCTAAGTCTGGGGAACACTGCCTACAGAAGAAGGAAATTGGGTAGAAATCCAATTTCTAGCCAAAAGGAAATCCCAAATGGTGCTGAATCCTTAAGTCACTCATACAGTGAAAAACCTTCATGAACCGGTATCCAACTAAATTCTTACTTTATTTTCCCCAATGTTGTTTTCTTTAGATAATTTTTTACCTAATTTCTTTCCCTTACACCATAACAAATTTGTAGCTGAAACAGAAATTTAAAGAGAGGAATATCAGCTAATGTTTATTGATCTCTTATTGTGGGAAACGTTTTGTTTTTAATCTTTCAACAGTTCTATAGGTCTGTATTACTGGCTCCATTTTCCTCACTGGGGAAAGCCTCAGTGAGAGATGGGAGAGACTCAGATAAGTCAAAGATCTTGGCCAAGTTTTTCTTGAAGGTGGGTGGCAGAGCTAGGGTTTGTTTTTAGATGGGTATGACTACTTGGTAAGTGCTGCTAAAATGTAGTTTTCTGGGGAGCAATATAGATTCAGGCCTTATCTTTTCTGTGGTAGCAATGAGACTACCATGCAAATGATGAGCTTCAAACTATGCAAAAATTTAGCATAAAGTATTGATTATGTTTTATTTAGTATTGCAGGAAGAATAAAGACATCTAAGAGTTTCGGATTAACCTTAAACTAGTGTAACACAATCATTGAGTTAAATTAGTTTCTAGAATCTAGATTTGCTTCTGATAATTACTATTAAAATAAGTATGCTCGTAGTTTGCCAGATTTTCTTTAGAACATTTTTTTTTAGATGGAGTCTCGCTGTGTCACTGGAGTGCAGTGGTGCGATCTCAATACACTGCAACCTCCTCCCAGGTTTGAGGGATTCTCCTGCCTCAGCCTCCTGAGTAGCTGAGGTACAGGCATGTACCACCACACCTAGTTAATTTTTGTATTTTTCGTAGAGATGGGGTTTCGCCATGTTGGTCAGGATGGTCTTGATCTCCTGACTTTGTGATCCACCCATCTCGGCCTACCAAAGTGCTGGGATTACAAGTGTGACCCACTGCACCCAGCCTAAAACATTTTTAAGAAGTAAAATAAAGGAATCTGATACTGGAAGACCTGGCAACTCCTCTAGAAAGTTCTTCCTCATGTCACACATCTTCCCTTGACACATGCTATTTCTTGAGGAGCCAGACCCCTGGGAACTGAACCTCAGCCCCAGTCTACCATGTGACAGGCATTGTGTCAACATCAGTCACACAGTGAGTCACACACTAGACAGGCAATGTCTTGGCCTCATGGAATTCACACTCCCAAAGGGAAGAGATACTTGGGAAAAAAAAAGAAAAGAAATACCAGATGGTGAGCATTATGAAAGCTATGAAATAAGGTAACAGGCAATGCAATAGAGAGTAACTGAGTGGGCTGGGTGCCATGGCTGACACCTGTAATCCCAGCACTTCGGGAGGCCTGGGTGGGAGGATCTTTGGAGCCCAGGAACTTAAGACCAGCCTGGGCTATGGTGAAACTCCATCTCTTCCAAAACACAAAAATTAGCCAGGTGTGGTGGCATGCCTGTAGTCCCAGCTATTTGGGGTGCTAAGTGGGAGAGTTGCTTGAAACTGGGAGGTCTAGAGTGCAGTGAACTGTGTTTGTGCCACTGTACTGCAGCCTGGGTGACAAATGAGGCTCTGTCTCAGAAACAAAAGAGAGAAAGAGAGAGAAAGAAAGAGAGAGAAACAGTAACTGAGTATAGTGAACTGCACAGCCAACCAAGGACTCTGAGATCAGAGTGACAAGAAGGAGGCAGTCATTGACCATCCTGGTAAGATTTCTTGGAGCTCTGAGAGTGGTCTCTCCTTCCATTTCCTGATGAAGTCCCAAGTTTGTCTGCTGTGAGGGAGATCTATAGTGGGGCTGATAACCTGAGATATACAAATAAATCTATGAAAAGGGGGCAAGATGCTAGATAATACCTGGGAAATATAGCCCAACTTCTGGACTCCTATTTTAATGTAAAAAGCCATGAGGTCTACAATTTAAAAAAATCTATTAAGAAATGGGCAAAAGATTTAAATAGCCATTTTTTTCCAAAAAATGGTATGCACAGGCCAATAAAGATGTTGAGCATTATTTTCCATTAGAAAACTAAACACCACTTCATGCCTACAAGTGTAACTATAATAAAAATGGAAAATAACAACTGTTGGCAAGTTGTGAAGAGATTGTAATCCTTATACACTACTTGTGGGAATGTTAAGTGATGCAGCTACCAAAAAGGTGGAAAACCGTTTGGCAGGACCTCAAAATTATACGTATGATTTATGACCTAACAATTCTATTCCTAGGTATATGCCTCATAGAACCGAAAACTTATTTTCACAAATAACTATAGAAAGCAAAAATTGTTGCACAAATAACATTATTTATACTAGCTGAAAGGTGGAAACAACCCAAATGTCTGTCAATGATGAATGGATTACAAATGTGTTATATCCATACAATGCAATAATATTTAGCCATAAATAGAAATGAGATTCTGATACATAGGACAACATTAATGAACCTTGAAAACATTATGTGAAGTGAAAGAAGCTAGCCACAAAAGACAACTTATTATATGATTAATTGACATGAAGTGTTCAAAATAGGCAAGTTCACAGAGTGAGAAAGTGGCTTGATAGTTGCCAGTGGGTTAGAGAAAGGAGGGAGAATGGTGAATGTCTACTAATGGTTAACAGGTTTCTTTTTGGAAATTATTATTTATCAAAAATATTTATCAAAAAAATTTGGAATTAGATAATGGTAATGGTCACAAACTCTGTGAATACTAAAAAGCACTGAATACTACACTTGAAAATTGTGAATTTTATGGTATGTGAAGTATATGCCGATAAGAAAGAAAAAATGTTGTGTTACCTCAATGAGATGTAAATACTGAGTTGTCATCTATCAGCCAAGTAAGTGAGCAGATTTTTACTGTTGAACTAGGAAGATATCTATACTAACAAAACATGTAATTGAAGTTCTTTGCTGTTGGATGTGGTGGCTTATGGCTGTAATCCCAGCCCTTTGGCAGGTTGAGGTGGGAGGATTACAGCCATGAGTTCTAGGCCAGCCTGGGCGACAAAGTGAAACACCCATCTCTACCATTTTTTTAAATGTTCATTGGGTATTTATTTTTAAAACTTTTTGAAAATAAGTGAAATATAATTCATAAAGAGAGAGAACTTGAAGATCGAGGCACTTGACTCAAATTAAGGTCTTTATCATTCATTCCATCTTCAGTTGGGCTTTAGGAAGTATCCACAAGCCTCAGAGCTAATCAGGTCATTACACTGAGGAAGATATAAACTAGAGAGCCTTCATCATGATCTTTCAAGAGCAGTTGTACTGACACCGTAAGAGTTCCGAGGTCAGTACTCACCTGATGCTGGATAGCTAAGGAAGAAGCATGACCTGACCTTTAGTGAAACCTAATATTCAAGAACGGAAGGACTTAAGGAAGAGGGAAGTATATGTATAAAGGTAGTGAAGGAGAAATTATTGGGGCTTATTCAGGGGAAAAATATATCCACTATTTTGCTTGCTTATACAAGTATGAAAATAATGGGATAATGTGGGAAAGGTTGGACTAGACTAGGGGAAGGTACCTTAAACACCAGGATAAAGAGATAAAACCAAACTAAGATAATTCCGCTTTTGTCCTGGACTTTAAATCCCTGAGTGAAGTTAAACGATTTACTTCACTCCTAGTGCTCCAGGATCCTTTACAATAATGAGAGATGTTGAAATTGATTTCTACAGAAAGTGTTTTATTTGGATAATGCTCTTTTTCATGAATCACTGTATAAGTTTCCAGTTATTACTGTAACAAATTACCATCAACTTGGTAACTTAAAATAACACAAATGTATTATTTTATAGTTCCGGAGGTCAGAGTCTAAAATAACGATGATGCAGAGCAGCAGTCTTTTGGAGGGTATTAAAAACCATCTGAGAATTCCTCTTCTTGCCTTTTCTTTTCTATCTTCTAGAGGTTGCCTGCATCCTTCAACTAATGGCTCTCTCTCCCATCTTCAAAGTGCATCACTCTTTCCTCTGGCTTCATTATTGCATCTTTTTCTGACTTTGATCCTCTTGCTTCCCTCTCATAAGGGCTCGTATGATAACACTGGGACCACCTGCATAACCGAAATAACCTTTCTTCTCAAGATCCTTCATCACATCTGCAAAGTCCCTTTTGTTATTGGAAGTAACACATTCACAGGTTCTGGGACAGCAGTGAGGACATGTTTGGGGGACCATTATTCAGCCTATCCCAATAATCGGTTGACTTGCTGGAATCCTTAACATATATATTTTGAATGTATCCCATTCTAGACCTCCAGGAATGGGTCCAGAAATATGCATTTTTAAATAAGCTTACCCAAGTTTCTCACTGCCGTAAGAAAAGGCATGCCACTAAAGATTTTTTAGGATGAGGCTAGGAATGAATTTAGTAAAACAGTGCTTTAAAATAAACATTGACATGTTGAAAATCATGCGGAAGTTAAGTAATATCAGGGGCTATTGAGTTCTTTGTGTGCAGTTGTTATTTATTTCTTTATTTTGGTAAGAGAAGATTCTGCATAGAATTTGGGTCAAAAAAAGCAAAACAGAAGGCAGTTGGTTTGGATGTGAGAGTGTAGGCAAGCCTGCTCTTCTAGTCCAGGAACTACCCTATTTATTCAACTTCTTTGCTCCTCTGGCAATCACTGCTTCATAAAACCTACTTTCCTCTGACATTGCCTGCCAGCAGGGAACCCTCTCAAACCCTATTGCAGCCTGAATGTTGGCATGTACTGTCAAAACACCCATGCATGTGTAAGGGGATTCAGAGCAAAGTCCTAAATGGCAAGATCTCCCTTCTCCCATCAGGTAATTATCCTATTTATATGACTGTCCTTCCAGTTGTGCATATGGCAAAGGATTCTGATTCCTGAGAGGGAATGGAAAATTTCTCTTGCTTTATGGTTAGTCTATAGGTGGAGAGGCTTACTTATGGGATATGGCTTTCTCATTTCAACTTGGCAGTCTCCCCTAACATAAAAACAGAAGATAAAATTAACCAAGCTGCCAGGGGGCTTCCTCCTGCAGGCAGGGTCCTGAAATCCTAGCAGGTGGCTCACAGAAAAGTAGGTTTCTATATCTTACATTAGGGAAATGGTTCTCAGCACAACCTGCACTTTTGGATCTTATGAGGGACTTAAAAACAAACTGTCCTGGCCAGATACGGTGGCCGGCATCTGTCATTCCAGCACATCAGGAGGCCCAGGTGGGAGGATTTCTGGAGGGCAGAAGTTTGAGACCAGCCTTAGCAGCAGAGTGAAAGGCCATCTCTACAAAAACAAATTTAAAACTTAGCTGAGCATGGTGGTGCATGACTGTAGTTCTAGCTACTTGGGAGGCTGACATCGGAGGATTGCTTGAGCTCAGCAGGTTGTGGCTATAGTGAGCTATGATCATGCCACTGCACTCCAGCCTGGGTGATGGAGTGAGACCATGTCCCAAAAAACAGACAAATCAACCCTCAAAACAAACAAACACACAAAAAACAACCAAGAAAAAACTGTCCCTAAGCCTCATTCCTGAAGATTCTTATTTCAGTCATTTGAGAAGAATCCTTGGTCTTAGCATTTTTAAAAAACTCTCTAAAATATTCTAATGCAAAGCCAGGTGTGAAAGCCACTGATTAGGAAATCTTAAGTGGTTCCAGGTTAAGAAATAAGTAGTAGTTACAGTTGTTACCATGTTTTAAAAAATGGAATACAGTTAAGAATCCTACTTTGGGTTGTATGTAAAACTCATTCAATGTATTTATTACATGGCACTCACTTAGTGATGACTATGAATTAGAAGGGATTTTAGAAACATTCTAATGCGATTTAGTAGAAAGAAATTGGGATTTGGAGACAGACAGACTTGAGTTTGAATGAATTTTGATTCTTCCAATTATTAGCTAGGAAACTTAGTTACTTAACTCTGCTAAGCTTCAGTTTCCTCATCTGTATAATATGCATAATAATCCCTAATTTATGGATTTCTTAAAAGGAATAAATGAGACTTACATAAAGCCCCTGTCATATTAGGAAGCACACAGAAAATATTATTATGCTTCCTTTTATACAGAAGAAGAATTTAGGCAAAAAAAAAAAAAAAGGAAAAAAAATCACGCACACAAAAAAACTCCCGATGAGTGTCCCTCCAAAGCAATTCAATTTACTAGCATAAAATCTGGGACTAGAATTGATGATTTCCAGTTAGGATCCAGTTCTTTTGTAGAATCACTGTAATGTGGCTGACATATTATTCAGAAATAGTAACACCTTTCCCCTCTCAATCTTTCTTCTAGAGGATTATTGCCTGTAACAGCCCAGATAATCATGCCTCCATTTCCTCCTCTTTAGCTACATAATTAAATTTACAACAGCCAGTTAGAGCAGGCCAAGGCACACCTTATACAGCAATAAAAATAATGATAATTTGCTCTAGAGCAGATAATAAACATGCTACTTTGAATGAGAGAATGCTGCTAATTGTGGCTCCTCCCTGGCCAGCTATAGCTGGTAGCACTCCCTGGATGTGAATGTGATTCTAGAACCATGCTGCTCAATATATTAGCCCTAGCCACATGTAGCTGTTTAAAATTAAAATAAGTTTAAATTAAATAAATTAAAAAATTTGGTCACTCAGTTGCACTGGCCACATTTCAAATGCTGAGTTGCCACTGGTGACCAGTGGCTACTGTATTGAACAGCATAGATATGAAACATTTCCATCATCATAGAGAATTCTATGGGGCAGTACTGTGTTAGAGGGCTTTAAATCTTTGGATTTTTTATCATATCTAAATTTGTGAATTGAAATTGCTCTATTGATAGCCATTAATTATATAGCTACAAAATGGGGGAAAGGTGGAATTTAATTTGAAAATAAGCTGAGAGAAAGAGTACAGGAGAAAAGAGAAAATAGAGTTGATTTGTCTGAACTGACATCTGGCAGTTGACAAGTCAAGCAAGAATAAACTGTCCCTTAGGTTAGTAGAAACACCCTGGCTAAAGAGTTCATTATGCTTGTTTCTGAAGGGCTGGGGATGGCACACTGATACAAAGCTCTGGCAGCCAGTGCTCCTACTGGGCTCCCAGTGGGTTCCTGCGGGCAGCTGTCACCATGGCAACGCTCAAGATTGAGGCCGGAGCGCTGAAAACAGCTGCTCTCATGATGTTGCCCCACTCCTGACATCCATCCTGAGGAGCCCTAACCAGGCTAATCGATCAATCCCTGTGGAATCCCTAGAGAGCTCAATTTAAGCACAATTCATTTTAGTAAAAAGTAAGACTTGGAAAGAAGTTCAGACATTAAACCTAACCAGCAAATATAATGTTAGGCCTCTTTCTGTGAAAAAAGAAATCAAAATGTAAATTTTGCTACATCCTGTCACTGTATTGGAATCTCAGCTATGAATGCACTGTCCCCTTTCCCTGCCTTAAGATAAAGTTCCTCAGCTGGTGTAAATGTGGGAGTTATTGGTGCTGGTCAGCAACGTTTCTGTTCTTCCAAACACATTGTAGGACAGCATGACCCAGACCTCTTTTTTTCTATGAAAGAATAAAGCATCTTTGTTGGGATCAATTAAGACAACAGGAAGTAAAATATAGTTCTATTTCTGTCCATGTAACTTATTTTGGCCAGTGCAATGTGAGTGGAAGTGGCATGTGTTATTTCCAGCTAGAAATCTTTAAGAAGCAGTGCATGAGAAGCCAAATTCCTCCCCCTGCCTGGAATGTTGCAGACAGTAGAGGCCCCATCAGTCTTAACACCTGAACAAGGATGACAGAGTACCTCACTCACTGAAATGAAACCATGTTTTAAGTCACTGAGATTGGGGGGGTGTTTGTTATTATAGCAACAAATTTAGAATCATCTAATTAATACAGTGCATATATGAAAAAAATACAGAAAGAATTTTTTTAAATCTTAAGAAAATGAATAATTTTAATGTAAATTGCTATTTTCAAGAGTATTCTGTCTATTGCAGGATCAGCTTAAATAAAAGATCTGCGTAATGGTGTGACTTTTTTTAATGCTAATAATATTTGTCTTGTAAATAAGATAGTTTATATTAATGCAAAAAATTAGTCTGATGTTAGCAATTCAATTGGTCTTCTTAGACCAATTTTTATATACATAAAAATATTTGTGGCACCTATAAAGAGATATTAACAAAACATCTTTAAAATAAAAGATTCCAGTACATACATTCAAATAAATAGCAACATACATAACCTGTGGGAAGGGGAGTAATATACACTTAGTACATTATTTAACATTTTTAAGATAATTCTTTAGGGATTCTGGGGAAAAGCTTGGAAGATATATGGATCATTTTTATCATTTTTGGACACAACATTTTAACTTTACTAATTCAACATAGTTGATTCTGAATGACCTATGGATACTACAAGATATACTTTCAATGTATATCAATTTGCCACGGTTAAAGCAATATTCCAAATTATGAAACAATGCAAAAAAAAAAAAAAAAGATCAAGATTGCTTTAAACAATGACAGCCTCCTATTGCAAGCATATAATCTCTTTCCAAAATGCAGCTCGATCGGATATATCAATCCTGATGTGTAGGTATGTTTCATCCATTACCTCAAATTGCTTTTGAAATTATATGTAATATAAAAGTTTAAAAATGAAAAAGTTTAAAGCAATCATATTATTTTATAATCAGGAAAACATACACAGACTCTAAACACCCACTGAAGATAAACATTAAAAAATTTAAAAATAATCCTGGTGGATTTTATAAATGCCATGGCTGAGATTTTCATTCTTTTATTTGATATTCAGAAAATAAAACATTTATTTTAGCAACACACACACACACACACACGCGCAGGCGCGCGTTTTTTTAAATGCAGAAAATTTAGAAATTAACCAGGCTGCCTCAGCATTACCTCCTTCTACTTCTCTTCAGGATCTAGGACATTCTGCCTGTTGGCCAGTAAGGGGAGCCATCACAAAGTAATTACAGACACATTTACATGACAACCTTTCCTCATAGACTTGAAGTTGGTGCGGGTTTTTCTAATACACATCTTGCTTTCAGTAAATTTTCTAGGTCAGTACTGACCACGCATTGTCTGTACATGCCTAGGCTGTCATAGCAGGCCACCAGATAGCAAAAGCTGCAGAAAAGCTCGGATGCTGTGCCGTTTCTTTAGAAGCCTTCTTTTCCCATGTCACATGCTGTTAGAAAAAGCTTCTATTACCCAGGATCCAGGCCAAAGGCTCTGATCTGAGCCCTGCTGCTGCTTTAATTGTCTGTCCCTACTCAGCTCTCTTTATTAACTCCTCTCACCCCTCCCAATAATAAATGTAAATTACATGTTTCTTTCAAGTCTACCTACCCAGTTCTTTCAGGAAAAGCCATTTGTTCCCATGCACCTGGAGCTAATTCTCACTTCTTGTGTCTTATCCACTGAACCAAACTCCTGCTCTGCCGCCTCCTCCCAGACTCCCCTAGATGCCATTTTACCTCTTCTGGAGGCCTGAGCTGATATGTTTAAGGGCTGCCCAAGAATGAAAGAATTCAGCATTGAGTTTCCCAGGCATGGTATTTCTCTGCATTGTTTCAAATACCTAAAAAGATAAAGGCAAGTGTTTGAGTGTGGCACCTAGCCAAGCAGAGTTGTTTCAAGAAAAGTCAATAACGTATATTACAAACACGTTTTGGTGACCAAATATAGCCTCCCAGCTATAGGTCTCCCCTAGAAAAGTGAGGCAATTATCTCAATCAGTCAAGTGAAAAGGTCCATTTATGCTTCAATTCTCTGGCTAATTCAGGCAAAAGTAAAATTTTCATCTGAATGATCTCAGTAATTGGCTTGCTGCTTTGCTTTACCAGAGAAAACCAAAGAAACAGGCTGTTCTATACTGACAGGGTGCTGGTAATCACAGGGAACTTGTGCATAGAAAACATCTATGAGGAAGCACATTAGTAGAGACTTTGTTGAGAAATTTCAACAACAGATAGAGCCTAATCAGATGATTAATGGGACCTCTAGCAATCTTTTTGTCCTTCAGTTCACCTGTCCACCAACCACTTTTCCTTCAGTATTTCAGGTCCACAGCAGATATGCCATTAGAAACAAATCAGTAAACCTATTATCCTTGACTTCTCCCTCTCCTTCAATTTCCACTGAACCTTCTACAGATCTTTTGAATGTTGACCCCTCTGTATTCCCATGGCCCTTGTCTTAGTTTAGACAACCATTGGTACTTTCCTGGAAGATTCATCTATTTCATATTTATTGAGGGTCTTTTGTATAAAGGTACAATGTCAGGTACTGCAAATACAAAGAGCAGAAAGACAGACATGAATTCTATGGGTCACAGTACTCTTAATTGGTTTACCTACCTGCTTTCTATGTCATACCTCTCACCTAATCCATTCTCTCCCTTGCTGTCAGATTCACCTTTTGAAGTGCCGAGCCAGGCACTACTTCACTGCATAGTATCCAAAGTCCTAAGTATGAGATACAAGGACCTTGATAATCTGGCATGGACTTCATAGTCATTTTCCCTCTGGCCACTCTCTAGGATCTTGTATTTGGCCAATCTGAACTTTCCATGGTTGCCTGTGGTGGCTGCTTTGATCCAAAATGCCTCTTTTCCCCATTCATCTGGCTAACTTATTCCTACAGTACTTTTTTATCTGGTTTTAATTATTAAAATTATCCTCCCTATATTCTGTCTTCCCAGACTTCTAACTTCTTTTTTTCTAGACCTTTGTCTCTTGATTCCACAGGGAATAATTTCAAGCCTCTTTAGATGTCTAAAGAAAACTTCTATGTAGTGTAAACATTAGTTCTTTTAACTAGCTCTTTGTTGTGTTTTTTAGCTCCTTTAATATACTGATAATTCTCCTCTGAACATTTCAGTACATGGATACTCCTTTTAAACTGCAGTAGCCATAATGGACCTTGGTACTCCACATGTGATCTGATTTTCATGAAGGACAGTTCCTGTCCTGGTAAATATACATGTTCCCTTTTAAAACCTAAACTCAAAACTTTCCATTTCCATCTTAACTCCTATGCTGGAGTCTCTTGGTTACAAAATCTTGTCTTTATTTCCTTCTTTTGAATCCCGAATCTGATTGTGATGGATATGGAGATGCACCACTCAGCTTTCTTTCAGGGCTGTTACTTCTTTTTCAGAGATAACCTCAGCTGCAGAGTGATACCTTGCTCGAAAGCACAACCTTCCTTCACTATCCACATCCCATGATTGATCATGGAAGAGCTATAAAAATCTGAAAATTTTGACTCACTAGGGGACAACTCCAAAAGGTCATGTAGCTCTGGAGTTCTCTGAAGGTTGTGGTGAGGCTCTGCCAGGCCTGCTTCATAATTCAACTTGTCTCTCTTTTCAATTGTTTCCTCCTCTTGGCTTCCACAGTTGTTGAAACTTAATAAATATTTTGCATATCCAACTCCATTTCAGAGTCTTTAAAAACCCACTCTAAAATTTTGTATCAGAATGGTCCAAAAACAAAATTGATAAGATTAATTTTGAGGGTTTATTATTTGTCACTTGGCTAGTAATGTGGACCCCATCACTGATGGTACTGAGGCACAAACAATCCAATGGAAATGAAAAGACCCTAAAACAACAGAGGACAGGAGGTGCCACATAATTGTTATAAAGCAGGTGGTTACAATGATCATAATGAGCAGCAGAGTCAGAGTGGCAGCCAATGGGTCCTGACCATAGAGAGTTATGGAGATGGTTAACAGAAACTCACACCCACAGGGACAAAATAGATGGGCAGCCAACAAGAATACTCCTCTTTATACCATCACAAGAAATTAAGGTAAAGAATTAGAAGCCCCAAGTAATGAAGGAACTCACCCCCAGTGACGTAGTCACCCAATAAGGTAGTCACTTCAATAAGATGTTGTAGTATTTTGCCCGCTTTCCAGATCTGAGGTAGTTTTCAGATCCAGGACCCACTGATCAAAGAAAAAGCCAGGTCCCTAGGAAGAAAGACCCAGCTACACAATGCAAGTATATGTGATAACGATTCCCTTAGTCCATCTTTAAACGTACCTACAACTGTTTACTTGAGTGACTATGTACAAGGGAAAGGGGAACACTCAAAACATTTTGGGACCATTTGACACTGGGTCTGAGTGGACATTAATACCTGGAGAACTGAAGCCTTACCATGGGGCCCTCTTGTTCTAAGGTGGGAGCATATAAGAACCAGGTCATGAACAGAATCCTGGCAGAGATCTAGCTTGCAGTAAGTCCTCTAGGTCTGAGGACCCACGCAGTGGTCATTTTTCCTGAATCCAAGTACATAATTTAAGTGAACATGTTTGGAAAACGTGCAATGCCAACATTGAACCTATGGTGAGTGGGACAGAGGCTATAGAATTGAGGAGAGCCAAGTGGAAGTTTCTGAAACTGTTTGTATTTCTGACCCAAATCAAGGTAGTAAACAAAATACAAGTTGTGTCCCAAGGGGAATAATGGAAATTATTAGTACCTTCAGGAACCTAAAAGATATAGGGGTAGTGGTTGCTCTCATGTCCCTACTTAAATAATCTTAATGCAATGACTTGCTGTTGTAGAACACAGATGGAAACTGGAAAATGAGAGTAGATTATTACAAATTCAATCAAGTGGTAGCCTCAATTGCAGTTGCTGTGTCAGATGTAGCATCTTTGCTAGAGTGGGTTAACCAAACTCAATCACATGGATGAGGTCATGTGAATGGCAAATGTGTTTTTTTCTATTCCAATTAGAAAAGGAGGATCAGAAATTATTTGCATGTGCATGGAATGGGCAACAATATATATTAGTTTTGTACTCTGTCATAATACAGCAGAAAGAGATCTCAACTCTCCAGATTTTCAACAGAATACCACTTCTTTATTATATTATGCTTATTAGGCCAGATGAGCAATAACTTGTCAGCATGCTAGTGGCATTGGTGAAATGCATGCACAACGGAGGATGAGAGATAAACCCTTCGAAAAGTTAGGAGCCTGCCACACTAATATAATCTTTAGGGATTCTGTCATGTGGAGAGTTCAGGATGTCTCTTCCATAGTAAAGATACATTATTACATGCTGCAACTCCCACCATGAAAAGAGAAGCACAACACTTGGTAAGCCTCTTTAGGTTCTAGATGTAACAACATATTTCTTATTCAGGAATACTGCTCTGACCTGTATGTTGGGAAATGTGAAAGCCTGCCAGCTTTGAGTGAGACATACAGCAGGAAAAATCTCTGTAGGAGGTATTGGTTGCAGTCCACCGAGCCCTGTTGCTTGGGTCATGTGACCCAGCAGACCCATGGTATTAGTGGTAGCAGCTGTGAGAAAAGATACTGTGTGGAGATCATGTCAAGCGCCAGTGGTAGAATCCCAACATAGGCTCTGGGATTAAAGTTTTGCCTTTTGTAGCAGTAATTTGTATGCCTTTTGAGAAACAACTCCTGTTAGATTGATGAAGCCTCAAAGAGATTAAGTGCCTGCTATGGGACACCAAGGCACTGTACCTGTGGAACCCCGTATCTTAAGGCAGGGCTAGCAGTGCTTTATTGTAAGAGATGGATTCTAGAAGTAGAAAACTTGGATTGAGCATAAACAGGACTGAAAGACAGAAAAAAGCTACATGACAAGACAGTCCCTTCTTCCATGTCATTTTCCACTGTTGTACTTGAACCTTCTTCTCAGCTCATTTCTCACTCCATATGGAGGGTGCCACATGGTTCACTGCTGGAGGAGGAAAAAGCCTTCAGATTTGGTTTATAGATGAGCTGGTTTAGTAGGTGGATGTTGTATAAGCCAAAAATACATGGCAGCTACACTATAGCCTTGCTCAGGAGTAGCTCATGGGGCCAGAGAAAAATTCTTAAAATAGGCTGAGCTTTAAGGTCTACCTGGTTATTCTCTTTGTGTGGAATAATAAGTAGGAGCTCTGTCAGAATATATATGGACTGATGGGTAGAAGTGAATGCTTGGCTCAGGATGCTGAAAGCAGAGGTATTAGAAGATTAGGGAAAAGGAAGCTTGGAGCATAAGCATGTGAATGACATGTGAGAGTGGACACAAAGTGCAAATATCTTTGTGTCACATGTTAACACCTGTTAACTAGAGAGCACCCACCACAGAAGATGCACTAAACAACAGTGTGGACCTGTGTTGTCCAATATTGTATCCACTAGCCAGACGTGGCCACTCCAAATTGAAATGTGCTCTAATTGCAAAATACACACTGGATTTCAAAGACTTAGTCTTCCAAAAAGAATGTAAAGTATTGCTAATAATTTTTATATCAATTACATGTTGAAATTTTTTATATACTGGGTCAAATAAAATATATTATTAATTTTATCTTTTTAAACTCTTGTTAAGGTGACTTAAAATTATATACACAGCTCACATTCATGGCTCCCAATATATTTGTTTTTGACAGTATTGATATAGACAGAATAACTCGGCCAGTTGGCAGCAAGCAGCCAGCCTCAGTCATTGGCTACTCCAGGGCTGCCGTGATAGGAACATGGATTGGGTGGCAGTGGCAGCCACAAAAGCTCTGCTTGTGTCCATGAGCGTGGCCTGCCACTTACCAAGAATGATAAATCTCCCGCTGCTGCCAAATGTACAGTCTGCCAGCAACAGAGACTGATGCTGGGCTCTCCATATGGCACTATTCTTCTGGAGCCTAATCAGTCACTTGTTGGCAGATTGATTACATTGAGCCCCTTCCATCTTAGAAGGACCAGAGATTTTTTTGTTTCTATTTGTTGTTTGTTTTAAATAAAAATAGACCTATATTCCAAGTATAAGTGCAGGGCCTTGGCTAACACTATTATTCAAGGACTTACAATATATTTGATCTACTCACATAGGATCCCACATAACACTGTATCAGAGCAGGTGAACTAATTTACAGTCAAGGAGGTGTGGCAGTGGGCACACTGATCATATCACAGACTTCAAAGCTCCTAGCCTGACAGATTGTTGACAGGCCTGTAGGAGGTCCAGTTGAAATGCAAGTTTGGAGATGATGTTCTGCGAGAATTGGTTGCTATCCTCCAGGATCCAGTATATACATTAAATCAAAAACCTTTATATAATAATATATCCTCCGTAGGAAGTACACATGGGTCTAAACTCCATCAGGTGGAAGTAGGAATGGCCCCACTTAACATGACCCACTGTAGAAAATTGTGCTTCCTAGTCCATAACTCTATAGGGTTACATGTCTTTGCAGGGTTACAGGTCCTAGTCCCCAAAGGGGGTACACTTCTATCAAGGGACTAAAGAGTTTCACTGGACTTAAGCTATTGCTACATCTTAGAGGTTTTAGGCAAGGAGAAAAAATACTTCATCTTGATAGAGGTATTTGACCTTGATCTTGAGGAAGAGATGGGCCTACTCTTACATAAGAGGAGCAGAAAGTAATATTCACTTAGGTGTCTTTTGGCTTTGGGTCGTACCATCAAGTAAGCCATTGTAGCTAGCAACTGTGTTTGCTGAAGCTGAGAAGAATGTAGAATTAATAGTGAGAAAGGGAGATGGTCAGTTTTAGTTGTGGATTTAGGACCAGCCAGAGTGGCCGAACTGTCATTTATTCTACTAACCTTGCTTCTTCAAGTTTTCTCCAGGGAGAGAGGCCCACTAGAATCCTGAAGGAGGTGTTCCCTGAAACTTAAGTGATGACATGAATCTGAGGACATGAGGGATGGATGTGGAAGACACAGAGCTGTTCTACCTTTAAAAATTTACTTTTAAGGAAGGCCTTGTCCCAGGTCCTAAGAGCGATGTCATGTCGGAAAAACACCCTCCAGCTTTCAGCTCTTTTCAGGCTTTCTCCTCACTGCAGGGTGCCAACTCATCTGAGAGCACTCCCTTTCTGGGGTGGACAACATTCAGAGACTGACTGTGGCTTGGCTACAAAGGCCCAGCCCTTTCAGTCCGCGAGAGGATGACTCAGAGGATCCCTTATCCTCCAGAGCACACCAGGGGGGTTGGTCTGGATCACAGCCTGATATCTGTCTTTTCCTAATTTGCTTTCTCCCGCAGCTCTCACAGGAATTGATTCCTCATAAAAATCCTGCATGGTAGACTCCATCTCAGAGTTGTGTGCTTATGGTGAGCACAACCTGAAACACCAGCTTTTGTAAAGCTTCAGTCCTCACTGCTGTTTAGTTCCTTCTATATATATTCTTCCCTTAAAATTCTCATTCGCTCCAAATCTTACATCTTTGTCTGAGCTCTACACTTACATTCCCTTCTGTCCATTTGTTATTTTCACTGAGTATCCCAGCATCATTTTTAGCTGTCCAAAATGAACACATCTCTTCCTCCTTATAAGATTCTAATTTCTGTTGATGATGTCTATCTTCTTATGTCCTTTCCCATATTCCACCTAAGCTCATATTTTTTTGTTACCTTTAATTTCTCACATCGTAATGGACTTTCAAATAGCTGACTTTTTCTCTGCCATAATTAGCCACATCTTTTTACTTGCTTGTCTAGAGGGACCCTGCCTGTCTTTTCCCCACTGCCTCATCATTGTAGCACATTCTTGCACGGTATCCTAAATCAGAGTAGTTCTCCACTATTTTTTTTAATGAATAGTGACTGCAACAGCAACTGGAAAGATTGTTACTTTGGCATTTCCATCCTCTCAAACTGTCTGTGCACTGCAGCCACACTGATACCCCACATCGCAAATCACTCCTATTTGATTGATCTTCCCTTTCTAAAATCTTTAGGATTTCCTTATTTCCCTAAGGATATAAGCCAGATTCCTTGGGTTGATCTTTAAAATTTTGCACTATCTAAATGCACTCTCCGCACCTGATTTATCATTTGTCCCTGATAGTAAATTATCTGTTCTTAACCAGGTCCTTCTGCCCCCAACAGAGGAGTGACTTGGTTCTCATTGGTCTTTCCTCCAATTGTTGCATAATGTGGACTATGGGGTACCCCTGGTAGCTGAAATTCTCTCTGTCTCTGAATCTGACACCTTTTCCATCATTTCAGTCAGCCATCTTTCCCTCATCTGTTCAGGAGTGGACTTTGCATCACTCATTTTTGCATTTTGTATACATCAGTAAATGTATTTTAAACATCTACCATGTTTTAAACACTAAGCTGAATGCTGAGAAGACAGAGAGTAAGGAGAAGTGTTTTCTGTTCTCAGGAAGTCCTGAGGGAGAGTAGGTGCATAAATAAGTGAGTGCAACGAGACTCGAAGGAGCTCTTATACATGTCTGCTTTGGGCATAAAACAGCAGGTAATCGATTTTCAGTAATATTGGAAGGGCAACATAAAGGAAGGAACATTTGAGTATTTCTTTTGAAAAATAAATAGACAGTCTTTAGAATTGTGCTGTCACAATAGGTTTATGGGGTGTATACTCTTGGCAGAAGAGACAAGCTGAATAGAAGCAGGGAAAAATGGAGTAGCAGGTGAAATCTAAGGAACTGCTCTTGTGGGCAGGGGAAGACATGCGAAGTAAAGAGAGAGCTTGTATCCAGATCCCAGGCAACCCTGTGAGGCATTTCAAGGAGTGTGAATTTTGTTTTGTTGGCAGGGAGAAGGGAACACCACAAAATATTTATAATTAAGTGAACAACATGTTCAAATTTGAGTTTTACGATAATCACACAATCACATACTGTTATTTGCTTTTAAAAATACAGATCCACTCTCCAAATATAAAACAAATTGTTGGAAGAAAGTGTCTTGCATATAATAGGAGATTAAAAAGAATGCAGTTTTTTTCCTTCATCCTACTGCCATTAAAAGTTAAGTTTTAGTTACCTTAAGCCAGTAGCTTTAAGCAGATGGTCATATATATGTACCTAAGTGTACACATATATTCTAACCACCAAATCACACAGATTATGCTTTAAGCAAAGCAAAACAAAAATACTACTAAGCAGTTAAAAGAAAAGATGCTACTTACAAGAGATTGGATTTGTCCTTGTAAAAATATCCTCCAGATTTCATTTACATAGAGAGTTCCCCTCTGGCCCTTGTGTTTGTTTACACATCATCACTTATGAAGGGGTTGAATAGCTGAGAAAGTAAAGTGCTATAAGCATCTTTACTTAGGGAAAAATCCTAATAAAGTTAACACATCTTTGAAATGACAATGTAATGAACCATTTCAGAGGAACTGGCTTCAAACACAACTTTTCAAGAATGTTATCTGTTACACAGAGGGAGAGAGGTAGTCTTGTGTATGCTGGGACAGCTTAAGGGATTGCATCTCAGGATGTAAGAACAAACATGTCACACAACACGCAACAGAAATGCAACAGTAGATACAACTTAGAAACCGGTTTTACTCTGCTGCAAACAAATGGACAAGATATTGTACAATATATAATAAAAAGTACAGCATAATACAAGTGCCACTAATAAAAGAAACTTAAGAATAAGACTTAAAAATGCTTATTTGTTATATATATATATACACACTGCAATAAAAAGCCACAATAAATACACAAATTTTCGTGTCATTCATAATAAATACTGAAAATATAAATACAGAAGACTACAGCTAATATAAATAAATTATTACAACATAAGGTCCAGGATAAGTTCTGTTGAATATTACTGTAGCTTATTTTATATACCCTTTGGCATTTTTGATGTTATAACTTATACACAAGAGAAATCAATCTAGAAATGGTGTGACATACAACATGACAT
Organism: Callithrix jacchus; assembly: GCF_049354715.1. NCBI lineage: Eukaryota > Metazoa > Chordata > Mammalia > Primates > Cebidae > Callithrix > Callithrix jacchus. The sequence goes on from NC_133507.1 coordinate 63,927,420, forward strand.
CTTAGTGTAACATGACTGTATGTGTGGATTGGAGTTGATTTTCTTCCCTTTCAACCTTTTTAAGTCATTAGATTAAACATATCTAATAAACATCTATTGAAGCACTGCTGATATTGAGTAAAAGTAACAATAAGAATCAGTTGAAAGATAAAACTAATTGTAACATCAGAAAATACAGTTCAGTAGCTTTTCTGATTATTTAAAGTTGCCTCTTTTTTTTTTTTTTTGCCAGCAACAAACAAATAAAAAGTAAAACAGACATTCTCAAAAGACTTCCCTTGTGTAAGGACCATTCCCAGTGTCTGAATGGTTCAACACAGACTGAAGGATAACACCCAAGTCCTTTGGATCATTTGATCTACCAGTACATTCAGCTCACTAGATTCCACCAGAATTTACAAATGTACCAAATTTCAATGGCAGTTGGAAAGTGAGACATAGTTGATGTCTAAAACTATGATCAAGATAAAGACACTGCAAAAAGTGACATATGTCTATGCAACCAATTGTACATATTCCTTAAATGGTAAAAATGTATTTTTGACAAACGTCAAATGATCTATCAAATTGATATACCCTGTGACACGGAAGGAAACACACTGAAAGAACAAAGTGCCATTTTCTGCATAAACAGGCATTAACCAGTACATATGTATTAATAGTTATATCTTAAGAGGCTATTACACCAGAAATTCAATAAACTAAAAATAAAGCAGATTAACTTTACTAAGACACAATAAAGGCTGAGGTTCTTAGGAACAGAGCTGTAATCTACAGGTTTATTTTTTTTAAACTATTTCTGTACTGTAAATGTCTAGCATTTATTATACATCAAACACTTTTGAAACATGTTTCACAAACTATGCCTCAGACTTATTCCCATAGAGGTGCCTAGAGTCAATTAAAACATGGGCCAAATTTTATTCAACATTCTTTACATGATCATTCAATAGCATTTACCTTTTTTTTTTTTTTAATAAAAAGGATCATTTTCCCCTAATGTTATTTGTGGGGAGTAACCACACTGATGTGGCTGTCGTTTCACAAGAGCGTCCGAGATGGGGAGATATGCAGCTGTACCAAGATTGAAAAAAATTCCATGGAGAAACAAAACATTGATTTCGGGGGTGCTCCTCATCTTCTGGAGAGTTCTGACTCTGAATTGGGTGTCAACTCTGAGCAAACAGAAAATGTTCTGAAAGCTTCAGGGAGTGCTTGAGTCAAGTGATGTAACCAGAAAAATCACCATTCTCCAGGACTCTTCCCTTCATTTTCGGGCCTCGTCAAGAAGACAGATTTTTAAATCATTTTCCTGATCCCTGAGAAAGCAAGCAGCCATTATTTAAATAACACAGGGACAAAGGCTGGGATCAAATGGTGGCTGTGTAAATCTCTGGAGACATTATATTCCAACAGACTCTTCACAACTACTCCTATCTCCCCCAGGAGGAGTGGAAAAACTTTGGATTCTTATTTGTCATTTTAGGCTAAGGAAAGATTAATGAGAAGGTACTTACTTAGAAGTAAGAATGTAGAAAATGCTTACTTTTTGTAATTGTAACTTCTCAGAAAATACAACAGCTTAAAAGTCAAATCACTTGATCCTAGTTCTGGTATTTGTCACTGGGGATCTGAAACAATCGGTCACTTTTTCTGACATTACCTACTGACATAAGAGCAATCACAGAAACAAACAACAGCAACAAAAATGAAAACCCAATAAGGCCATATTTGTCAAAAGCTGGTCATGTTACTGAGCATTGTCTCTGTATCCATGTCTTTCTCTCAAAATCTGATTTCTTGGGAGACATATGAAATGATTGCTTAGTGAAGTAATAATCATCAAACGTAGAGGGAAACCCAGCTTCCCTTGAGTCCCCTAGTACAATGGCCCAAATCACCACAACTGTTGCCAGGTGCCTAACCCTCAAAGACTGGCCAAGATATTTTCTTATTGTGAGAAAACCTAAGAGAGCTGAATTGTGTTGCCAAGGAAACTGCCTTCCCTAGAGATGTTAAGAATAGATGGCCATCTATCCTGTTGGGCATGCCTGAGTGACAGTCCTCCCTGGTGGTAGATCGATGAGCCGTATGACCTCTGGAGATCCCTCCTAGTCTCAGGACTGTAACATTTGAAGAATACAGAAGAATCTGAATCTTTCCATTATTTACGCACAGTTGGCCATTGTGAGTATCTTTGAAACAATTAAACTATTCTGAGATCCCCATTTGGCATGACTAGTGCTTAATGAATCAGGATTCAGATGGTAATCCATGGCAGTGGGTTCTATTTTATTGAGATATAAATGAAATGACTTTACCAACTATTATATCTTAAAATTAGTCATCTTCAGATATCATTTGGATACCATAAATGACTCAAGGATCAACACTAAACCAGGCAGCAAGTTCCTAGTTTAGATATTTCGGTTTTTCCACTTTAGGGTAATTCAGATTTGGATTTTATTTTTTCTTCTCTTTTATATTAAATAAAGTTGCAAAACGTCTATAGATCTTTAAATTTGTTTTAAAGAGGGGTGGCTTTTTTAATGGCTAAGGAAAAAAAGCTTTTTTTGGTGACCACATAAAAAGGAGGAGCAAAAGAAAATTGTATACAATGTACGACAAAGATAGACATTTCAAACTCCTTTTCCACAGGTACCCTATGTAGATACCACAGCAAAACCATTATTCGGAAGCCATGCCCCTGACAAGGAGGGTGGTGGGTAGGGGTCTTATCCAGTGTGCAGTAGGACTTGATGCCTACTGCCAAATTTATTTAGATACTTGTATCACAAGTGAAGTTGACATTTGTATCACTTTGTGACATTGTGACCTTGTATCACAGTGAAGTTGACATTTATATATATCACAAGTACCTAGATAAATTTGAAAGAGACATCTTTGAAGTCAATTTTCTTCCAGATACTCATTAATAAATATATTTTAAGATAATTCCAAGACAGATAAAAATATTGGTAGAAAACCGAAAGAGAAAGCTTCTAACAAAGAAGCTATTCCAAAGTTACAACTCAAACTGTTCAGTCAGGTCACACAAATTAACTTAGACAATGGCAAGGCTCATTTCTACCATACATTTCTCTCCTAACTCTTTCTAATCAATATACATTGTCTTAAAAATATTTAAATGGCCTCAGATGTCACTAAAATGAGTTAATGAATGAACTTAACTATTACCATGGTAATGAGTAATGCAAAGAGAGGAACTACATCATTAGCATGCTGAATACAAATATTGTTCAAAATAAATTCTATCATATTCCTTTGAAACTTTAGTCCTGCCAGAAACTTTTATGAGGGATGATGTAAGATGACACAGTGAAGTTGACATTTCTTGAATTATAAACCAACGCAAAGGATCAAATTTATAAAAGCAAGTACCCTGTATAGTAAGTAGTCACCAGTGTGACTTACATCTTGGAAATGACCTCATTACCCATGGATACAACAAGTGTGTTTATATACTAAAATTCTAGGCTAGATGTAATATTTTTAAATCTACATAGAAAAGTGAACTGAAACATATTGGTTTAGGCATTGAATCCGGTCAAATCCACTCTCCTGCTTCCCATCATTCTATCAGCACTACCACTGTCAGGATAGGAAACCCGAGGTATGCCAAGACAGTACAGACTTAGACTAGTCCCAGCACTGATCACTAGGTAAAATACAGGTCATCTCAAATGTCTGAGCTTGAATTTCCGGAAAAAAAAAAAAAGAATTTAAAAAACACCTACATTGTTTAGGAAGAGGGTTTCATGATCTAGTTTGAAAAAAACAAGAAAGGAGTTGAAGTAAAATTTAGAAATGACTGTTTTAAGTAGTCACAATGAATATCTAGATTTGGTAGGTAAAATGTTAAAGAAGAGCTTTTTTAAATGTCTGTACTTTTTACCAGACATTTTAATATAAAATGTGTTTTTTTTTTAACACAATAGTTCATTTAGAATGCTGTAGGTGTGTTTTTATTATTCTAAAGCATCAAATGACTTATAGACAGTAAAAATGTAATTGATATGAATGTTGGTCAGCAGATGTGAGCACCAACTGGGCTGAAAGGGTGTCTACATTGTAACTGTTCCTTCTAGGTTTGGGTCCGCCATTTGTAACTCTAGTCTTTATAGCATAAAAAGATCTAGCTTAGATCTATTGAACATTTTTTATAATTCCTAAAAGACATCACCACTTATTAAGCTATATTCCATCCTCACTTCCACTCTGCTACTTCCATAATTCTGGTGGGTATTTAAATTGCTGATATTCAATTAAGTTACCTAAATTCCTTAATACCACAGAAAACATCTGATGAGTTGTGCAAAGCTATGGCATTTTGGCTTAGGCATTTTCGTTATTCCAGCACTAGTTAGCAGATTTCAGAAAAAGTAATGCAATCAGAAGTTGCAAATTCGTATTAGACCTAAGAGTGATCAGGTTTTAAACTTTGGGTTTGGTTGTGGTAAGAATACAACCAACAGTTCCAATTAAAATTATAGACAAGTCTTGTCTTCAAAAGCACAAAGGTGCTTACCATTTAAGCTTGGTGTTTAATATGCTGGTTATAATGGCACTGCAAACTGTCTTCAAGAGAATAAGCAGCAGATGCCATTTTAAGAAAAAATATTGTGTTACATTTTGAGAAAGAGAAGGCTTCCTGACACCTTCTAAAAAGGTAGTCTCCTGTTGGCTTCTGAGAATATAAATTTGATTTATATTGCTTGCTAATTTGATGGTTTGTAACTCCAGCTGAAAGTGACAGAGTGTAATGACCTCTCTGTTTTCCACCTGCTGCAAGGTGATGTCTTTGGAACTTGGAACAGGATTTTGCTATTTTGATAGGCTTTTTATAAATAGAAGTAAGAGTGATTATGTTCCATACATTGTCTTAAAAGTGTCCTGAAATGTTTCCTGGGTTATGCATGAGTCAAACCCTCCTTGAAAATGTCTGATAGGAGTCTGCTGGTGTAAATTTAGCATCACTTATATAGGTTTAACATTGAAAAAGCAATTAATCAAAAATTTCTTTTTCATTTGATTCAGTCCTAGCTGAGTCCAGATTTAATTCATAAATTTCAGATGGAGGGAGAGAGATGAAGGAAGATCCAGTGAGTTCCATCAATTTAGGAAAAAGAAGTATCTTTTAGTTTCAGCTCACATATAATTAGACAAGAACTGATGTCAGTTTTTCTAATATCCCATGATAAAAATCTCATATTAAGAGGATTTGAGAAGGCTTGATTATTTCATGCCACCCTTCATTAATATTATCCCTTAGAATCTGTGGTGTTCCCCTCTTTTTACTACCCAAGACAATTGTTCTAACACAGCAGGTGTTCAGTACATATTTGTTGAAAGGAAGAATTGATAGTTAATAAATTTTAAATATAAATATAAATATAAAGAGTTATAAACTTGTGCAACAATATCAAACATTAAAATCAAGGAAACAGTGATTAGCAACTTATAGAAAGTAAAGCATGGTATGTTTTCCTGTTTAATGGTAATCATACCAAAATTTTGCCTAGACGTCATCTATTACATTGTAAAATTTTAAAGAACATATCCACTTAACATAATCTCTTTGCTTCTTAATTTGTAATTAGTTTTTTTGCAACTCATCATTTCTTTGTGTGTGTGTGGAGGGACTAAGGGAGTATTGCAGGGCCATATATAATTGTGAAGATTTTAATCATTCTAGGAAACATTAGTTTCGCATTTTATATGTGACTGTCACATTGGGAAAAAACGGTTTTATCACAAAGAAATTATGGGCCTTCAAAAAGTAACTATATTATTCAATCAACCAAAAGACACATGATAAATGAATTTTACCCATGTCTTAATAATTAATGATCAAGAGATAAGGGGGGAAACCTTCTTTCTCCAAAGGAAATTGGGAATGAAAAAGGAGATGCAAGCTGCTTCAACCACTTGACTTTCAAATCAATTTGGCCAGGATTATAACTGGGAATTAAGCCCCATTTAAAGGTATAGGACTGGTACTAGAACAGCCAGGACTGGAGTATGAAGCTTTGCAAGTGATAGTGAATGATTAAAAAGTTGTATGTCCAAAAGACGACAGCTTGGCTAGATATACTATGGGGTCAATACAACAGCTGCAGGTCAGGTTATTGTGTCTTGGCATAAAGATCTTAAGTATTCCAACTGGCTGCATCTAGCTTGATCCCCATTTTGAAATGCTTAGAAGGACTGTAGCACTTTCCTGGCATGTGGGCAGTTCTTTGTTGAGTAGAAGGGCTATTAATGGGAAAAAAAAGTCAGATGGAACCGTGTGCTCTCTCATCTTTTCTGGGAAAAAACTAATAATGAAATGATTCCATCATTAGTATTTTTGCAACTTTGACCTGATATTTTAAAGCTATAGCTTTACCAATTATTCTTTTTTCTAAACACACTTTTTAGATCATAAAGCCCAACCAGATTCTGAGGTCAGAGAAACTCAATACTTACTATTGGCCATTGCCTGAAATCTGTCATTCTCTAAGTGTGTGATATGCATATATTTTGTATGTGTATGCCTGTGTATGTGTTAGGTTTATGGGAGAGTTTTAGTAGGTACCCTGTGTATGTGATTTGTGGGAGATGCTTACAAGTTAGTCAGGTGTATGAAAAGTTGGAATGGAAGCTGGTTATAATTGGAAGGTTAATTCTTCTCAGTAGGGCAGTGACTTTCTACCCCGGGTGAATGGATGGGGGAAAAAACTGTTTTCTTAAGCATCCTTTTGGAAACAAAGGTAGAAAACAAAGATCTAGCCAAAAATTACAAAAAAGTAGGCTTCATACCATCTTAGGAAAATAAAGCTGAACTGAAATTAAAATATCTCTCTTTTCAGAAACTGGACTGTCATTCTACCCTTCAGCTTTGCTCAGGCTGGAGCTGGCTCTTTCCCACTCTCCCACACTCTATGTTCCAAGAATAACCTCAGAGCACTTCACAAGCAGATCCTTCAAGAGCTTGTAATGGTCCAGCAAATACAGTACACATGATCCTTTCATGTGCTTGAATGAAGGAACAATAGCCTCTTGTCATTTTCTCTTTGAGCCTGTGCTCTTTAGATTGTATTGGTAAGGGGAAGAATTTGGAGATTAAGCACTAAAAACTGCCACTTTGCAGACAACATGGGATATATATATATATATATATATATATATATATATATATATATTTGAGATTTCAACAAATCCCCAATCTGATTAGCTCAAAGGGCCAATCATTCAAAAGGAACAACCCTGACCTCATGACTGCAACCTACATACAGACAAACCCAAAGCTCTTTTAATGTTAATATTAATGGTTATAAATTTGGCCCAATGGAGGGGAGGGGGAGAGAAGGGGCAGAAATCAACTGCACAGTGCAAAAGCTGCCAAGTAAACATTTTTTTCCCCAAAACAAATTTTAATAGAAACTTTTCCATTGGAGGACTTTCTCTAGATCAAGCATTTTTAAGTTCAATTAAATAAAATATTCTTTTAAGAAATTGAGATCTACAATATATTTATATCCATAATTCTAAGCACCCAAGGCTAAAAGACATAAAAAATAAGTAGCGATGCAGTCACTGAATAGCAAGGCATGTCCGCAGTTCAAATAGTTATAAAACATGTGAAGTGATATAACAATAGAAGGTCAAAAATGTGAAACAGGTTTAGCATAGTCATAATTGCATTGGGAAAAAAAAGGTAGAATACACTATTTAGTTACCTAAATTAATTTACAGGAAAACGGGATCCTAGAAGTCCTCCTACGAACCAAGTGCAGGTTATCTAAAGTTGGGGAGTGCATGTTTTATTTCTATCTGTTCTCTTTAATAAGAGAATGTGAGGTAATTAGAAAGTATGCAATGAATTTTGGACTGTTCTGCTAGTTGTCCCAGGCAAGACAAATCGAAAAGCTTCAGAAAAGAAAGGCCTAGTTGAGTATTTGGGTAGAGGCCCTCCCCTTCAATCAGCTAGTCACTAAGTGGAAATCTCATTATATACTGATTTTGTAGGGATGGATTGATGGCGCTGGAGAAAAAGCTGGTTGCTGAGGTCGTGTCTCTTCCATGTTTCCTCAGCCTCCTCTGCATTTACTGAGTTAGGTCTTCAGAGTGGCGAAGGAAAATAGGTCATTTTCCCTTCATAAGTATCATTGGATGATTCCTCTGTATTAACTATATGAATCTTATAATAGTTAAGATCTTTAAACAATTTTTTTTTATGTTTTCATCTCAAAAAGTTCTCAGTCCCCACCCCACACGAGGTACCGTGAAGGGGCACTAAAGTGCATTTTGATGTAGGGGTTAGAGCTTAAAGGTGCTGTCCAAGCTAAGAACCAAGATGATGCTGTTTAAAAAAGAAAGGCAATTCCTTCTACCTCCATCTCTGGAGTCAGCTGAGGGAGGGCAGTGAACTAGCCTCTCCCCAGAGGATTGTCCTAACTCTTAACTTTAAAGAAAACTGTGTAAGGACCTGCACATATAGAATCATTTATTTGCCCAAAATAGCAAAAATAGGCCTATTTCGCCCTTCAGAATTTTGCAAATCTGATCAGTCATGATCATAAAAATGTGAATGGATTCCAGATGCAATCCATGTGGGCATGCTCTGTGGAACTAGCTATGTATCTTCAGCTGGAATGAACATGCGGCTGTTCATTTTCACCAAAACGTAACTTCTACACTACCATAAATAAAATACACATGGAACAGTTATATCTTTTTCTTACAATAATTACTTTTACAATAAAAAGTCACCATTATCTTCAGATATATCGAAAATTAGGACTCTAAATCTTATTACTTCCCAGCCTTAGTTAACAAACTTGCACAGGCCCGATAATCCAAAATTTGGAGCTCTGATCTACACAGCTTGGCAGGTTTCACACAGTTTGACAGGTAGGCAACTGTGAGATATGCATTTTTAAAATTTAGCATTTTCTATCAAAACAGTCTGAAATCTTCTAAAATCCCTACAGAGACTGTATTTGTGCAATGCCACAGTCATGTGGCTAGAAAGGAAAAAACAAAATACAGTCTGGAAGATTAAACACCGTCCAAGTTTTCTTGGTCTTCAGTTTAAACAACGATGAGCCCAGGAAATCCAATTAAATACAGTGCCTTAAATAGGAGAAGAGTTGGTCCTAGAATAATTTAAGGTACTAAACAGGGACTGTCTCAACCACGGGTGACTTGATGCACTCTTCGTGCAATATGCTCTTTTCTGCAAGGCTCAAAGAAGTTTCAGCAGGATGCTCTGAAATGTGACTGTCACCATTCAATGTAGAGACAAACCCTTCCTGGGAGGGGCCTTTCAAGTATGAGTGAAATTCCACTTGAGGGTGACTGGACCTGTGTTCAGGATATAAACTATTGCAGGGCACACTGTTATCATTTTCAGAAGAGGAGCAGCAGACGATTACAGAGGGGTTGGCAGCTGGGTAGTGGGAGGCACCATAGGCCTCTTCTGCTTGTCGGGCATAGTCAACAAATTGCTCCGGGGTCATGGTGTAAGGCACCAGCGAAAGGGTACCGTTTTTGACAGTGTCTCTTTCAGAATAGTTCTCAGAGATCTGATTTGGAGTTCCCGGAATGTGGCTATCTATTTGGTAATACAGAGTTGAAGAGTTGGCATAAAAAGAAGCATTCTTTGCGTGGCTTTCATGAACGGCGGTGCCATCAGAATAACAAAGAACTGAAGGAAGAGGGACAACTTCCGCATGGGTGCCCAAACCTTCCATGAAGCTGTCTCCTTTGTCATCATCGTCATCCTCCTCCTCCTCTTCCTCTTCTTCTTCCTCCTCCTCCTCCTCCTCTGACTCACTAGGTGCCAAGCTTTGTGTGCTAGAATCTGTGACTCCACTGCAAAAGCTGCTTCCATCCTCCTCCTCTTCCTCTTCCTCTCCTTGGCAATCTAATTCTTCAGCTGACTGCAGGTGCAGCACTGCAGCCTGTGGTTCAGTTTCAATTTCAAAACTGTCTGCGATTGAATATTCTACGGAGTGGGCGACAGGGCCCATGGAACTACTGTGAGCACTTATCTCACTGTGGCAGCCATTCAGTGTGGGGATTTGCTGCTCTCGGTTTTTCTCCAGTTCAAGTTTCATTATTGTGTGCAAAAAGTGAGTCCGAACACGGATAGGATTAAATTCAATTCTACCTGCTGTGTTACTACATCCTTCTTTAGTGCAGCCACATGGGAAATACATACGATCCACCTTGGAAGGAAGAACAGAGATTAGCACCATGGAACTATTACAAACCAAATAAAAACCGGGAACCTTTTAGTAACTTCTTTGAATTAAGTAATCCACTTATTGCCATGTAGGGCAGAGCAAATGACAACCAAACTTCACATAGGAATGAAAAGGGGAAAGTGAGGGCTTAAAACATAAGAGTTAACTGCTTTTTATACCTATAATAAAATGAAAATGGGTTATGGTTATAAGTGTGTATTTTCAGTTCACTGACCCACTCCACGGCTTTCTTTCCTTTTTTCTCTATTCCCCACTTTCCCATCCCTCCACTTCTTTAATTTTTCTCCCATTTTTCCAATGCTTCTGTCTTTTCCCAAAGTTCCCGTTTCTTCTGCTGCATCCTAGCTCATGTGCCTGATTTTAAACAAGCAAACTTACTGTACTCCTCTCCACATGTTATTAATCTAACTTATATGATATGTCCCATGTTAACTTTTCCTTTTGCTCATTATAAAATTGTTTTTCTCTTTGCTTATTATAAAATGGACTTACACCAGTTAGCATCACACACCCTCATTTGCTTACCTCTTCATTGTTTGGGGTGGTTGGTACATAGATACGTGTGTGATTGGCCCTGTGTTCAGGACATAAACTATTGCAGGGCACACTGCTATCAGTGCTATTTTCAGAAGAGGAGCAGCAAACAATTACAGAGGGGTTGGCAGCTGGATAGTGGGAGGCACCATAGGCCTCTTCTGCTTGTCAGGCATAGTCAATGAATTGCTCTGGGGTCATGGTATAAGGCACCAGAGAAAGGGTATTGTTTTTGACAGTGTCTCTTTCAGAATAGTTCTCAGAGATCTGATTTGGAGTGTACTGAACTGCAGGGCTCCAGTGGATATGCACATTCATGACTATGACTGGTGGACTCATGTGTTTAGGTCCTGAATCCCCCAGTTCCTCCCCATTCCATTAGATTCAATCTTCTTGAAGGAAGGGCATGTACTTTACATCAATATCTCAAAGCTATTCTAGTGATTGGACACTGGAGATAGAGTGATAAGGATCAACAAGTGTTGGACTGACCTCTCTCACTCAGGTGAGAGGTGGAGTTTTGGACAATCCAAGGGCATTCATGAGAGATTTGTCAATTGTCTCAGACTCCACAGATCGATCTGTATGCAGACCAGAGTGCAGGCAAGAGAAAAAAACTTGCTCTGCTTGTCACCTTATCCAGCACAGGGAATTTCCTATGCTGTAGAAGAGAAGGCAGACTATCCTAATACAATCATCTTGGCCCCAGTAAAAAGTACAGTAGATATTAGAGCCAGAATATGTATCTGTATTTTTTAAATTTATGAATCCCTTTTCTGTGAATCCATCTTAAGCAACTGTTCAGCAGATAGGCACTGTCCTCTTCTTTTGCCTACCCGAGTTTCTCTCCTTATTGAAAAAGCCAAGTTTCTGCATAAAATAGTGACACTAATTATAGGGCAGCAATGACATTATAAATGAATGGGGACCAGATAATTATCTAATTGCCAATCATCAAGGGTTGGTCAACTTTTTATTTGCAGAGGTCAAAGGAGTAAATATTTCAGGCTTTGTGGACCATATGGGCTCTGAGGCAACCACAATACTCAAATCTTCTGTAGGAGCAAGAAAGCAGTCATAGGAAATATGTAAAACAAAATGTAGCTGTGATCCAATAAAACTCTATTTACAAAGTCATGTAGCAAGGTCAGATTTGGCCTGTGAACTTACAGTGTGCCAACCCCTGACCTAGTTCAGCTCCTTCATTTTAAAGATAAATGAAGTAACCCCAGAGGGTTTACCTGACTTGCCAATTCCATATAGTTGGCAAATAGCAAAGATGGGAATACAATTTGGTTTTCTGAGGTCCCAATCTAGTAATTTTTCCACTAATCCAACAACCTCTAATTAATCATCATACTATATTCCATGGGTGGATCAAAAAATACACACTCCAGTGTTAGGGATGTCATGATCTCTTTGAATACCGATAAAAAGATGAAATAAGCAGATATAATACAAGAATCAAGATAAAATAATTTTAATTAACTCAGCTGATACTTGGGTTGCCTTTCAAATTATATATTATATGTGTAAGCATTTTATGTATTCCCATGATTGTCCTTAAATTAGTTTTTCTTCCTAAATTACATGTCTTGCCTTGCCACAAAATATTCTTTTACATGGGGGAAGCTTCATTATATATACCATGACTGCCTCCTTAGGGGGCGGTGAATAACATCTGGTCTTTGGATGCCCTGAAATCCAAACTCTTACCTGGCACTTAATGCCAGCCAGGCTGCAGGTGCACGTGTCTGGATCACAGAACACTCGGCAGTCACAGCCGCAGTCCTCTCGCGAGAGGCGGATGGCTCGCAGCTCATGCTTTTCTTCCACGTCAATCTTTTTCACTCCAGAGGCACGCAGCAGAGCTCTTCGTTTTTTTGTTGGCAAAGGTTGTAGGAAGAAGTACTCATCTACCTCTGTGTTGTCTAGGTCAATGTCATCATCAGAAATGTCATCCAGTGTAAGAGTGCTGGCTTCTTCTGATTCCACTGTGCCATTCTTAGTCATCTAAAAACACAAAGCAGCAAATAAGAGACTCATCAAGGGCAGGGTACAAAATCTCTATGTCTGTACTTGGTGAGAATAAACTTACATGTCATCGTGTCCCCTGTAATCAACAAGTGTTTTGAAGATTATTTCTTTTAATTTTTAGGAGAAATCTCAGAAAGGAAAACAAAGGCATCAGAATATAACCTGATGTCCTAGTAAGAGAAGACTGTTAATTGGAACTCATAACCTCCTAATGTTAGGAGCTACAGTTGTTAGAGCTTTTAGAGAGCACCATGTGAAAAGACCAAAGGTTACAAATGCTCATCAGTGAAAGCTATCTTTAGACTCAGTTCATGATAGGTAGCTCCAATGTTGGAATAACGTGTCCTTGTTCAGAGGTAATAGCATCCTTGTGGAAGCCATCACCACCTAACTCAGCAAATATGTTGTCCTTGAAATAACAACTCTGTCTTTTGAGCTCTGGCAAAGCCGTGCACCAGGAAATAAAGGTGTGCTGCACTGTGCTATTGGGATTACAAATACAATTATTCTAAAGAACATTCCAAGAATGAGGACTTGATATGAAGTAATCAGCCCGGTCAGCATGCTCCGAGTAAGACAAAGAACAGAGGGCAGGGCCCACAGGCTCTCAGCAACCAACAGCTGAAACAATAAACTCTGCCCTCCGAGGGGTTCACATGAACCCTCACCCAAAACGGTACCCTCTGCATAGTAGCTCATGTGGAAACTGTCTCGCATACCTATGACTAGTCTGCTTCCATTTATATTTCTTCTCTAAATTAATCTCATCCATCGGTAAACCCTGAATCAGTATTTCATTTTTTTACTATCATATCGCATTCTGTTTCCTTCACAGAAAAGCATTGAGAAAAAGAAGTTTTCCCTGAATATGAGCAAGATATCTATCCTGAGGAGCCACATAGAATTAATGCAGAAATTCCATGAGAAAAATCATGGAAGTTCTAAATACAGAAGGGATTTTGATACTTTCATATTTAAATTTGTTACTTCCTAAAATTCATTAATTATAATTATTACTATGCTTGGTGAGCTTAACAACAATTCATCCATCACACAGTTAAAATACTTGCAACATCAGACATCATTGTCTCATCTTTACAGGAAAGCGTCCAACATTTAGATAAGAATGCTTATTGGAAACAAATCTTCAACCTGGACAACTCTGAATGTATTAAAAAACAAATAGAAGTTTGGACTTTGCCCTCAAGCAGAGAAACTTTCATAGAGGAAGTAACACAGTAGCAAGTGTATTTTAAACATATCACAAAGGCCAGGTGTGGTGGCTCAAGCCTGTAATCACATCACTTTGGGAGTCCAAGGTGGGCAGATAACTTGAGGCCAAGAGTTCAAGACCTGCCTGGGTAACATGATGAAACCCCATCTCTGAAAACACACACACACACACACACACACACACAAATTAACTGGGCATGGTGGTGGGCACCTGTAGTCCCAGCTGCTTGGGAGGCTGAGGTGCAAGGATCACTTGAACCTGGGAGATCAAGGCTGCAGTAAGCCATGATTGCACAACTGCACTCTAGCCTGGATGACAGAGTGAGCCCCTATTAAAAAAAAAAAAAATATATATATATATATATATATATATATATACGTATGTATATTTATATATATGTATATATATATTATATATACATATATATTCAAAAGTATTTATATATAAGTCCTTTATAAAGTATAAATGTATATGTATATATATATAAATACTTCAGAATGTTTCAGAGCTAAAATCTGTAATCTTGCAAATGTACACATTCCTTTTTATTGGGCTTTGACTCTTAGTATAATCTAGCATTTATTTCCTTCCTTGGCATTTCTTTACATATGTATTGTTTAAACTGTGATGGCCATATTAGGTTGTCATGTTGACTGGTTGTGTTTATCATTTTTGTTAATTGTTATTTATAATCTGCAAGTTTTTATCTATAAAGATCTGATTTTCTAATACATTCAGGTATATAATTGCATAAGATACACTCAATCCTATGTGATAGGTAAAGCTGTAGTAACAGACAGGAAGTGTTCCCTTTTACATCTAACCACTCTGTGGCACTTTGGTTACTTTTCATTAATTCTTGGCTTGTCTTTGTGAACCTCAGCAATCTCCTGACTCAGCACATGTAGCACACCCAGGACTTGGGTAGCATGATTCCCTTTATACTTCCTACTTAATCTCTGTGTTCTATAATATTTATGCTTCCTTGTGTAGTTTGGTAACATTACGACAATAAAATCTCAATTTTATATCAACAGAGAAGGATTTATTTTTATTTTTTGTTGTATTTTATTTTTTATTATTTATTTTTTGAGACAGAGTTTCACTCTGTTGCCCAGGCTGGAGTGCAATGGTGTAATCTCAGTTCACTGCAACATCTGCCTCCCAGGTTCAAGCGATTCTCCTGCCTCAGCCTCCCAAGTAGCTGGAATTACAGGCACCTGACACCATGCCCAGCTAATTTTTGTATTTTTAGTGGAGACAGGGTTTCACTCTGTTGGTGAGGCTGGTCTCGAACTCCTGACCTCAAGTGATCAAACTACCTTGGCTTCCTAAAGTACTGGGATTACAGGCGTTAAGACACCATGCCCAGCCTGATTTTTTTTTTAAATTGTTGTTATCAGAAAATATATGAAATCTAAAGGTCAACATGTAGTAAGATTTTAGCAAACATTTAAAAACATATCAAAATTTTTAGGGCAACATGAATAACCAACTGGCAGCCTAAGAATTAAAAAACAAACAACTGTATCTTATATGAACTGTAGATTCAGTTTACTCCAAATATAAGTGCCCTTAGAAATAAAATCTTTATCTCTTATCCCTACATACTAAAATTAAAATAAGCAATTTCATTTCAAAATAAAACTTCAATTAAGAATCTGTCCAGCTGCACTGGCTTATGCCTGTAATCACAGCACTTTGGGAGGCCAAGGCAGGCGGATCACTTGAGTTCAGGAGTTCAAGACCAGCATGGGCAATATGACAAAACCCAATCTCTACTAAAAATACAAAAAAATTAGCCAGTCGTGGTGGGGTACACCTGTAATTCCAACTACTCATGTGGCTGAGGTATGAGAATTGTTTGAACCTGGGAGACAGAGGTTGCAGTGAGTAGAGATTGCACCACTCTACTATAGCCTGAGCAACAGAGAGAGGCCCTGTCTCAATGAAGAAAAAAAATTTAAAAGAGTAACATACCATTTCAGTCTTGCTCAATAAACTATAAAGGTTCTAATCTAGGTTTCAAAAATATTAAATTAACATTGAAGTGAGCTGGCAAAATTTTCTCTTCATCTTCCCAATATCATCTCTACCATTTCTAATAAAGACTAGAGACTGGCCTGTCCTCCCCTCCTCACAGTTTCTGGTTTGGTGTGTAGTCTTTAAGACATATTCCTATTCCCTGCTGTCCCTTTGGAGTCCTTCTGCAGTCTTCTTGTCCAGTCTGTGTCCATTTGCTTCTTTAAAACCTAGGCCAAAACTACTGGGTGTAAATGGTCTTTAAAATCAGAACACTACATGGATTATTTCCAAATCCATTTTAGGGAAAAAAAGTCAACAAGCTCCCTATTTTTGTTCACCAATACACATCAATTACCCTCTCAACAGCTAATGCAAATAAGTGGAGGCAGTCAGCCAGGATTGCCTTACCTACTCTGGCTGACTCCTTTCCTCCCTGACACATAATACGGTTGACTGTGTTGCCACCCAAACCTCATCTTGAATTGTAGCTCCCATAATTCCCACATGTTGTGGGAGGGACCCAGTAGAAAATAATTGAATCCTGGGGGTGGTTTCCTCCATACTGTTCTCATCATAGTGAATAAGTCTCACAAGACCTGATGGTTTCATAAGGGGAAACCCTTTTAGCTTGGTTCTCATCTTCTATTTGCCTGCTCCCATGTAAGATGTGCCTTTCATCTTCTGCTATGGTTGTGAGATGTCCCCAGCCATGTGGAACTGTGACTGCATTAAACTTCTTTTTCTTCATAAATTAACCAGTCTCAGGTACGTCTTTACCAACAGCACAAGAACAGACTAATACAGTAAATTGATAGCAGGAGTAGGGTACTGAGGAAAAGACACAGAACATGTGGAATCAACATTGGAACTGGGTAATAGGCAGAAGTTGGAACAGTTTGGAAGGCTCAGAAAAAGAGGAAAATGTGGGAAAGTTTGAAACTTCCTAGAGACGTGGAGGGCTCAGAAGACATAAAAATATGGGAAAGTTTGGAACTTCCTAGAGACTTGCTGAATGGCTTTGACCAAAATGCTGATAATGATATGGACAATCAAGTCCAGGCTGAAGTGCTCTGAGATGAAGATGAGGAACCTGTTGGGAACTGGAGCAAAGACAACTCTTGCTGTGCTTTAGAAAAGAGACTGGTGGATTTTTTCACCTGCCCTAGAGATTTGTGGAACTTTGCACTTGAGAGAGATAATTTGGGGTATCTAGCAGAAGAAATTTCTAAGTGGCAAAGCATTCAAGAGGAAGCATAGCATAAAAGTTTGAAAAATGTGCAGTCTGACAATGCAATGAAAGAAAAAAACCCATTTCCTGGGGAGAAATCAAGGCTGCCACAGAAACTGGCATAAGTAAAAAAAGAGCTAAATATTAATCACCAAGACAATGGGGAACATATTTCCAGGGCAAGTGAGAGATCTTCAGAGTCGCCCTTCGCATTATAGGCCTGGAGGCTTAGGGGGAAAAATGGTTCCCTGGGCCTGGCCCAGGGCCCCCCTGCTATGTGAAGCCTAGAGACTTGGTGCCTTGGGTCTTAGCTGCTCTAGCCATGGCTAAAAGGGTTGAAGGTACAGCTCAGGGTGTGGCTTCAGAGGGTGCAAGCCCAAAGCCTTGTCAGTTTCCATGTGCCTTTGTAAGATATGCCTTTGACCTTCTGCCATGATTGAGAGCCATGTGGAACTGTGAGTCCATTCAACCTCTTTTTCTTTATAAATACAATGCTTCTTCATTCACAGGGATATTCACTTTCTCCATTTTTTTTCCCTCTTGACATGATGTTACCTTTAAATGTCTTTTTTTCCATCTCAAATAAAATCATTAAATGTTCAGACTTTAGTTAGTCCAATACATCATCCTTATTTCATGCATTAATGAAGCTAAAATTAATTGTAACTTTTTAAGATATTTATAGGGCCCAATTTCCTGACTACTCTGTCAGTATGCTTTTCTTTACAACTCACAGATTATGAGTTTTCTATGGTACTCAAGACAAACCTGGGAATTTAACATAGAATTAAATACAATGTGTCTAAAAAGCTATTCTGTTGATAGGATAACCAGCACTTTCAAATGAATCCTCTCTTGTCAAGTAGATACCATCAATCTAGGACTTGGGTAATTTCTCCTATGGTGGTTTTTTTTTTTTCCCCTGAAAAAATAATGTTGCTTCCCCAAGAGCTCAAAGAAAGTTTGCAAAAATGGGATTTAAAGAGACTACCAAATAACCCTGACCCTCAAACCTGTTTTTGTTTCTGTGTTTTCTTGACTGTGAAAGACAGAGAAATTGCTGGTGGGGGTGAAAGAGAAGTGGTATAAACAGATATGACATAACACTAATAACAGTTTTTGGATCTGTGTGCCAGGCACTGCTCTAAACATTTTACCTGCATTAGTTCATTTAGCATCATATGCGTCTCATGAGGCAAATACTATCACTGTATTCATTTAACTGATGAGAAAAATGATGCATAGGAATGTTAAATAACTTGCCCAAGATTGCAAGTAGTGAGAATGTGCACCAAGTCATGACCCTACTATGAGACTCTACGGCTTGTGCTCTTAAAAGTCATAATAATTATATATATATATCTACTCTTTTTATACATGTAATATGTACTGAATAGTCCCTTAGGATTGTTTGGAATCAGGCATTAGGTGCACTGGTGCAGAACCTACAGCTCTTGAGCCCAATGTACTGGAGTAAGGAGACAAGGAGTTTAGTAATTTTAACCCAATTCATAAGGATTTCCTAGTTTAGGGTCAAAACAGGGCATTTGAGAGTAATGTAGGAGAGGCACCTACAGGTGGGGCTGGCAGTAGGGTGAAGTGGGAAGACTTCAATATTCAAATGTGAAAATAGTGTAACAGTTAAATGAATAGTGATGACAGAAGGCATTCCATGCTGAGCAACAGTAGTTTCAAAGGCTTGAGATAGGACAGAGCATGATGCAGTAATTGACCTATAAATTATCCAGATGATTGAAATTGTATGGGATCACTCCCCATCTTGGTCCATAAGTGAAGAGCTAACGGTAGATAAATAGCAGTTCTTCAGAGAGATGTTCTTCTTTACCTTTTGGCTTAGCTAGTTTACAGGTGATGAATACTGACTTAATTCATGATTTGACTTAATCATCTTTATTTTCTGTTTATCCTATCTCTGTGTGCATATATCTATGTTGTACTGGAAAGATCTCCATGTCAAGGCCCCTGTGTGTATGTGTATGTGTGGGCATGTGTGAGTGGGCATGCATGCACATGTGTGTATGCTTGCTTATTTCCAATGATGACACTTAAGATGGACTTAGTTCTTGAGCCACTGTGTAAACTTGTGCAAACTCACTCTACAAATAAAACAATTATAGCTTTCTTTTGACAGATGAAAACCAAAACATCCTAATTTTGTAGATTTGTATCCACTGATAACTATGAGAAAACCATTCCCAAAGCCCTACAGAGTAAAACATTTTGCCCATCTAAACACACCTGAGGGATGGGACACATACTGTCAGAAACAGTGTAGTGATTCTCAGAGAGCTGTGAGTCAAATATAGGGATCCCAAGTAAAATCAGGGCTTGGGTTTTTGTTTTGTTTCTACCATATCATGTGATAAATGAGTTCTTCCAGGAACTTTAATGGGATAAAACTTTTGGTGCCATCAAGGACCCCTAAAACCTAATTCAATTCAACTAATAAAATGATTAGAAGAGGGAAACAACACTGAAAGTATGGATTGACTAAAATGCCAAAGCAAAACAAAATAACAACAACAACAAAAAAAAAAAACAAAGAAAAAAACACTTTCTCTCTGCATTTAAACGGTATGTTGACTAACAAAATTTCCTGGTCATTACTGAATTATTAACACATGTGAAAAAGAGAGTGGTTTCCAGAAACAAGAATGTGAAAAACTAATTCAACTTCATAAACACTGATTACTGCATATTATAATGAAGATGATGATGTTGAGAATGACCTAAGCTGCCATATAGTAAATACTAGCCACTAAGATTCATACTTAACATAAATTATCTCACCTAATTTGCACGACAATCTTATAAAGTAAAATTTTTTTGTCATTGAGAAAATTGAAGCTTGGAGAATATAATTTGCCAAAGTTTAGCTAAACAGCCAATTAGTGATGATGCTGAGGATCAAACTTAGGTTTATTTGACTTCAAAGCTTGAGCCATGCTTACAAGACCAGTTTGGAGTAGAAGTTCTTAAGAGCAATGGTAGAAAAATCAAACAAAAGGAAAAAAAAGATAAGGTTACAGTACACTCTAAGAGCTGATCTCAGTGCTATGGGGCAAGAGAAAAAAGAGTAGAACAAGCTTCCCTAGAAATAGCTCACTCAGAAATAAAGGATATGCTGGGCATGGTGACTCATGCCTAGAATCCCAGCACTTTGGGAATCTGAGGCAGGTGGATCACCTAAGATTAGGAGTTCAAGACCAGCCTGGCCAACATGGTGAAACCCTGTCTTTACTAAAAATACAAAATTAGCAGTGAGTGGTGGCAGGAGCCTGTAATCCCAGCTACTTGGGAGGCTGAGGCAAGAGAATTGCTTGAATGCGGGAGAAGGAGGATGAAGTGAGCTGAGATTGAGCCACTGCACTCCAGCCTGGGCAATAGCGAGACTCCATCTCAAAAAAATAAAAATAAAACAAAAAGAAAGGAAGAAAGGATAGGATTCAGACACAGAAAGCAAGAGGTCAGGAAAGAAGAAAACAGAGAGTAAACCAAATATACAACATCTCACCAGTTAGTATTTCCTTGTGGGTCCTACTTTGTGGGCATGTGGAGGTGGCCTTTCTAATGGAGATGACATTAGAAGAAACTGATTGAAGCTGGTTGAACTAATGTATTACTCATTTGATTTACTCAGCTGATTTTTAGCTTATTTATCCTGAGTAATCTGTATAACCTGTGGTCTAGTGTTGTAATACTATATTAGCTTTGGTGATTGGTTTAATGTATATCTCCCCTGTCATACTGTGAGCATATTGAGAGCAGACCACATCTGTCTTGTTTACCACTGTATCCTTTGCACCTTGATAATTGCCAGTCCCATAGTAATTGATTAATAATTTTTTAAATCAATAAATGAATATTCTTAATCACTATGTTATATTGCCAGGCACTGTACTAGGTATTAGGGTTTATAGATGTACAACAGTTCTGCCATATAAGGAGCTTCCAGTCTGCTGGGGGAGATGACCATGTAATAAATACTGTATTGTGTGGTAAGAGCACAAAATATATGCGCAAGTTATTGAAGTGTTGGGGAGGAAGAGAAAAAAGGAAGGCTATGTACAAAGACACAATGCAGAATTATTATTTCCTGTTTTGATTCCATAGTCTTTTTCAAAAAGAAAAACCTTCAAACCAAGACTGTGAGAACAGACGTGTTAGGAGGGATTTAAAGCAAAACGGAGGTGAGGAAACAGTGTAAGAGGACTCAGATGTTTTATGAAAGAATCTCCAGGCCCAGACAATTTATGCTTTAATGTAATAAAAAAGCTCAAAGTTATGGTTGTTGAGTCTAACATCTGTGAAGAGTCATGGGAAAAAGAATTAAAAGATAAGTAACGTGGGAACAAATTGTTTAAGAAAACAACTAATTCTGGATAACAATATTCTAGAAGAAAATACTTAAAAAGATGGTTTCCGTACATGTGACAAAAAAGAGCAGTAATTACTATACTACTGCCTGAGTTTACCATAGAGAAAAATGCCCACTTTTCAATTAAAATTCCATGCAGAACTTCAACATATGGAAGATAAAAGTGGGAACAAGATCTGCATCCTGGGCTTTCTGCCCTGGCCCCTAATCTCAGACCCCATGGATCACAGTTGGAAAACCAGTGCTCTAGTCCTGAAAATTTCTTTTTCTTTCTTTCTTTTCTTTCTCTCTCTTTCTTTCTTCTTTCTTTCTTTCTTTCTTTCTTTCTTTCTTTCTTTCTTTCTTTCTTTCCTTCCTTCCTTCCTTCCTTCTTTTTCTTTCTTTCTTTTCCTTCCCTCTCTCCTTCCCTCCCTCTCTCCCTCCTTCCCTTTTTCTTTCTTCCTTCCTTCTTTTTTCTTTCTTGTCTTTTTTCTTCCCTCCTTCTCTCCTTCTATCCCTCTTTCCCTTTCTTCTTTCTTTCTTTCTCCTTCCTTCCTTCTGTCCTTTTTCTTTCTTTCTTTTCCCTCCTTCTGTCCTTCCTTCCTTCCCTCCCTGCCTTCCTGTCTTCCTTTCCTTCTCTCTCTTTCTCTCTCTCTCTCTCTCTCTCTCTCGACAAGGTCTCACTCTGTCACCTAGGACCAAGGCTAGGGTACAATGGCACAATCACAGCTCACTGCAACCTTGAACTCCTGGGTCCAAGTGATGCTGTCATCACAACCTTCCAAGTAACTGGGACTACAGGCAATTACCCAGCTAAATTTTAAATTATTTTGTAGAGAGGGAGTCTCACTATGTTGCCAAGGCTGATCTTTAACTCCCAGCTTCCAGCAATTCTCTGGCCTCTGCCTCCCAAAATTCTGGGATTACAGGTGTAAGCCACACTGCCCAGCCAGATAATTTCTTACTTTTGTATCTAAGATAAGAATCTAGTTCTGAGAATTTCCCATTCTTTCACTCTGACAGAATTTCTTATACTCTTCATGTGGAAAAATGGAATGTCATCTGATTAATAAAAATATGGTTGGATACATGACTTTTTAGTTAGTTTAATTGAGCAATAAAAATATCTCTAAGATGAGTGATACTCAGCCTCCTTTGTACCACCAAGGAAGCCAGGAATGAAGGATATGGCATCTCTATAAACTATCAGTGGCCCACCCTGGCAATGTTTCTCCATGGAGGTCATGGTGGGGTGCTTCTTCTTGTACTCTTGAGGATCACTACCTTAAGAGGATATCCTAAACTTGGCACTGTTTTGTTAAATGCAGTTTTAAGTTAACAACTTAGATGAAGACCTAAAAGACAGGCATATCCCATCCGGAGATGACAAGACCAAGTTTATTGAAATTAAATGTAACATAACTTCATTGACCATTCTCTACAGGCCATGTCTAGCACTAAAGAGGGTTTTTGCCACGGAGATGTTACAAAATTTTGATTTATATCATAATGCAAACTTGGCTTAAAAGATGTGAGTTTAGTTTGCTTGTTTTTTGTTTTGTTTTGTTTTGTTTGTTTTTTGCTTACTGCCAGCTTAATATGAAGAAAAAAATTAATCACAGTTTTAAAAGCCACTGTATCTTTAATGTATTCTATGGAAAGAACACCTACAACTTGGGAGAGGATAACGTAACACATTCCTGGAGCACCATGTCCAGATCAAGTACCATATTATGAGGGAGATATAAATAGCACTGTATCCAGAGGAGGGAAACCAGGGCAACAAAGAGCCTAAAAGCCATAGCCCAGGAGGATCAGTGGAAACAACCAAGGATGTTTAATCCTACAAAACAGAAACACATAGAAATAGAGCCTATACGCTATCTTCAAGTATGTGCATGTCCATCACCATTGCTTTCAGACATCTGGACTTTAGAAAATAGGGAAGACTTACTCTGTGTACCTATGGGGCAGAATTGAGGTCAAAAGTTTGCACTCACATGGCAGCACATTGCTCAATGTAAGGAAGAGCTTTCTAACAATTAAAGCTGCAAAATGAAATGGGGTACTTCTAAAAGCTGTGTGCTCTGGATCACCAGAGTTGTTCAATTCCAGAGGCTGGAATTGGACAGATGACCCAATCCATAGGGTCTCTGAAAAACTAAAGGAAAATATGTACATCATTTGGATATTCAGTCAAATCTTATAATATACTTCTTTAGCTCATTAGCTGTTAATTGTAGGTGGCAAACTGGAGCCAATTTAATTATGCCCTCGAAGAACCAGTACTATTTGGTTGTTTTGTTAGCTTATGAGAATTTCAACAATCTAAAGTCACAATAGAACCTTGGAATACACATTACCACACAGTCACTATGAGGGATGATGATAATCTCAACATATAAGACATATAAAACTTTCCTCTCAAATTCTTATCTTCTCGCCTCTGATTTAGACCAACATTGCCTCTTTCAGTGGTAGCTAATAAGCCAGATGGATTCAGTAGCATGCTAGTAAATATTTAACAACTGACACTCTGAAAAAAATTGTAATTTGTCATGTTTGCCAAATCCCATGGTTTAAATACTCCCATCATAGCTGATTTCAAGCTACCGTTGGGAAGAGATGTACACAATCCACTTGAGTGAGCAACTTCAGCAAGCTGGCTCCAGCACACCACTGAATGTACCCCACATTTTAATCAGGAGAATCAGTGCAATTGACTTCCCTAAATTAACAGTCCAATGTTTGTTGCAGAGAAAGAGAGTGAAGATTTGATTAAATATGCTTAGTTGTTCCACTTAAACTAAAATATCAACAATATTTTGAAAGAACATATTCTTAAATGTATTGCATTTGCCCAGGGCTGCAGCCCACCATTTCAGTCTCCATCACTTTGTTTAGGTTTATTTTCTCCATGAGAATTTGTCAATATAGGTTGTGTATGTGACAGAGCAGGTATTTGGCAAATCAAAGTTTTCCATTTGCTGTTAAAGCCGGCCTCCGCTTGGAGACACATTCCAGAAGCTCTGACACTAAGTATGCTGTGGCGTAATCTATACAGTCTAACAGAAATTCTGCAGGGATGGGTGGAGTTCAAACATATCATGACCAGCAGGTTCTGGCACATCTAATAAAGAATCAGAGTATGGGAAAATAGTTAAAAACCCATCCAAAAATGTTGATGATTGATATAGTTCAACCGTCTCTCAAAAACCTCTAAACCCTTATAACTCTTGGGGCATTTAAGGCCCTTATCTGGAAGGTAAATCACAAGACTTTTGAGGAGATACAGAGGGAAGGGCTGGAGGTAAAGTGGAGAATTATAATATTGCATAGGTAAGTCACTAAATGGGTAAAGCAAAGTCATAAATCTGAGTTGGGGGATGAAAAATTTTATGTAGGGTTGTTTTAAAGGTTAAAAATCATTAAAGGAAGAGTTACCATTTGGCAACTGTTTTTTTTTTATTTAATGAGGAAAGGAGAGCAAGTAATAACCAAGCATTACTCAAGAAACATATGACTGAAAAATTGAGAAAAGTGCATAATTCTGAAAAGCAGTTAGAAATGGCAGCAAGAATGAAGATAGAGCCTTGGATCTCAGAAATAAGAGGAACAACTTGGGCTGAAAAACTATTAAGAAAAAGGCAAGCCAAAGCTGTGAAAGCTAAATTAAATTTCTTAGAACAAGGTAGTAAAATTCAGTATGATAGAACCCAGAGGCAATTGGAACACCAATGCTCTTTAAAACATACAAATGGCTGCCTAATGCATTTTACAGATACATGTGAATTGGGAATAAAGGCTAATGTAATTGTTCAACAGTGTGGTGCAGATGATGAAATCTAAGCACTTAATTTGGAAAGTGTATAGTATTAAGATGACTGCATTGATTACTGTGAAGAGTATGACATGTTTGAATGGGCTTGATAGAGAAGAAGAACTGTGCTCTGTAATTTAGAAATCTAAAGCTACTTATTTCTTCTAGAGCATGCATTTTATTCAATCAGCTTTCTCTATTAGTTGTTTATAGTCAACGTTTGAAACACCAACACCACCAACAAAAAAAAGGCACACTTGAACTTCCCCAAATAGAATTGGATTTGTTCTACTGAGGTAATATTTATATTATTTTGATATATATAATTCATAACTTGATTGGAAGATGAATTACTAAATTAGGAGCAATTTTATAATCAAAACATACATTTCTACTTACATTTTGTTTTCCAAATGTATTTTCTAGATGTATTATAACATCTAGGAGTGTATATGTGTGTGTTTCTTTTTCTCACATTTCTCTATTAAAGCCCCATTGAGAGAGGTGCCGTTATATATATATGGGTTCTCTATTTGGAACTCAGCAGAGACTCCCTGGAAAGATACTGAGGCACAGTGGAAAGAGAATCTTCTTCTTCCTGTTTTTGGGGCTGTGGGTTCTCAAATAAGTAGAAGGAAAACTATTTAGTTCTGAGTTCAATGAGTTTCCCATGGTATATTATGTGTTTCCATAATGATGGCTTTGGAAAACGGCTGTCTTGTCAGATGCTGCCTTTCCTCACTCCTTCCTCAGCAGGAAGTTCACTGCCACTCAAAAAGGACAAACTCAGGCCAACTCACAGTGTGCAAAGTTTGTTTTTAACAATCCCTACTTTTCTTTCTAGAGTCCTCTTCTGTACTAATGACCCTTCTGCTGCCCCGGTCAAAATAATGAAATCAGTTTAGCCACATTTACAAATGGTCCCTGATTTATGATGGTTTTTCTTTTTATGATTCTATGATTGTGCAAAAGCTGTATACATCCAGTAGAAACTAGGCTTTGAGTTTTGAAATTTGATCTTTTCTTAGGCTAGCAATACCCTCATACGATACAGGATATCGCTACTGTCAGCTCTGCCAGCCATGCAATCACGATGATGAACAACTGCTACCTATGGTGCACGGTGTAGCCAGATGATCTTCCTCCCGGGTAGGCCAGAGTAAGTGTTCTGAGCATGCTTAAGGTGGGCTAGGCTAAGCCATGATGTTCAGTAGGTTAGGTGTATTAAATGCATTTTCAACTTAATGATATTTTAAATTTATGATGGGCTTATCAGGAGATAATTGCATCACATATTGAGGAACATCTATATCTTGTTACTTACACCAGAGGTATTTATATTTCAAACAAGTATCACATTAAAAGTGAAATTTCAAGTATCAGAGTGAAATTTTTGAATAGCTGTGTTTTGGGTAGCTGATTTTGGATAGCTAAATCATGGAAATAATATTTTTTAAATCATAAAAGTTAATATGCTAGAGGAGTTACAATTAAAATATACACAAGTTTTTCTCCATTAATTCTCCTCAGAGTGCTAAGAAAGCTGGTTCACATTGCTGTGATCTTTCAGCTTTATGTGACATGTATTTCTGAATACTTTAAGTACAGTGAGGTTAAGATTGGATCACCTCAAAATCTCATTATCTTTTAAGTTGACATTTATTTGGAAATAGTGATGATAACCAAATGCCTTTTGTCTACATCTCACCAAAGGGGAAAACTGTGTTTTCACTTACCAATAACAAACTGAGACCTGACACTCGCCCAGATGATTGCCTCTCCAGCATCCCACACTAAGCAGAATTTTAAAAAACAAATCAGTAGTAGAGTGGTCTTTCTTTTTTCCTTCTTTTCTCTTTCAGCTTGTTTAAAAAAATGTATGGAAGTAGTTGGATACAAATTATAGTATAGTATATAGCACATGGGGGAAGGTTGCTGAAGGTTTGTGGCTTCCCCTAACATTCATCACATGTACCATGTGCCTCAAAGTTCACCACAATAAATCTTTTGGTTCTCAGATAGCATGTCAGTCCTCCAACTGCTAAAAACCACTGCACACAGTACCAAACCCCAGACAGGATGACTCCCCGTAGGTACAAAGATTGTATTTCTCAATGCCTATAAGGGCTAATCAGTTCATTCAAGAATAGGAAGTAATAAGATAATCCATTTTCTATTTGAATGAGCCAGTTATTTAACATCTTTGTGCTTTTTTTTTCTCAGTTGTAAACATGTTCTAATAATTTACCTATTCCTTTGGGTCTTCCTGAGGATTACATCAAATCACGTTCATAAAGTACCTGGCAAATAAAAGTACCTAATAATTGGCAGCCATTACTATTGTGCTAACAAGATTTGAACTTGAAAAATGACTTCTCTCTTTGGGTAGGGGGTAGAGTTGGTTTGCTGTGGGTGACAAAGGCAGAGGATGGATTTCAGAAGTAAATCTGAGAATGTTTACTAAATTAAGTCACATGCAGAACAAGCATAAAAAACAACAATAATAGTGGAATGCAACTGACAGAACTTTTAATGACAAATGAGACTTTCGGTGAAACCTGCCAAAAATACTGCCAAAGGAAATATGAGACATGCTCTAGGTTAGCTTGTATCCAGCTTAATTTAAATGACTGCTTTGTCACGCAGTTGGGAACATGGCACATACATATATTGCAAAGTACATAAAAACAAGGTGTTTTGAAACACACATCACACCATTTATGTAAAGTACCCTGGATTACCTAAGAAAGATTTTCATTGTCATTAGATAATAATGGGAAAATATTTCCTATGAATTGATAAGGTGATAATCCAATGGAAGAGTGTCTTTAGTTGACAAAAGATGTTTCCAGTGTCATGTTTCTCTCCATTTAATCTCTAAAGTGGCACAAAAATAAGTTTCTCCACTTGGATACTTTCCTGACATCTCTTGATAACTCAAAAGCCTCTCCCACTCAGTATGTCCAAAAATGATCTCACTATGCACATCCCAGCCCCCAAACTGTCCCCTTCCTGTGTTTCTTGTCATAGCAAAACACTACAATCACCTGCAACCCATTCATTTTGCAAGCCAGAAATTTAGAGGTTATTCCTCACAACTCCCTTCTCTTCCTCCTAAATCCAACCTGTCATCAAATGCTGTTAATTTGGCTTGGTAAATTTCTCCCTGTATTCATCTCTCCTTGACTCCCCTACCATCATCAGTCTAATATAACCCGTCACCTCTCTCCCAGACTGTGGCAGTAGCCTCCTAACTGGCCTAACTTCATATTATCCCATCTGCTGTCAACACCCTTACCCCACCCACAACTTTTTCTTCCACCATTGCATGAGCTGGATCAGATCCTGCCACTCCAACTCAGCTTAAAACTCTTGATAACTTTTGATGGCCTTAGGAAGAAGAGGAAAAAATACCTTAATGTGGTTCACAAAGCCTCACTTTTGCTTCCTTCATGTTACTGTAGCTTTCTTGCCTCTGCTCCAGCCACACATGCTGTTGTGGGCTCACTGTGCTCCCTCCTGGCACAAGGTAGCTGACATTGTTTGGCTGTGTCCTCACCAAATCTCATCTTGAATTGCAACTCCCATAATTCCCACATGATGTGGGAGGGACTGATGGGAGATAATTGAATCATAGGGCGGTTCCTACCATCAGATCTCATGGTTGTGGTAAGTCTCATGAGATCTGATGGTTTTATAAGGAGTTTCCTTTTCCACTTGGCTCTCACTTTCTCTCTTGCTGTCTCCATTAAGAAGTGCCTTTTGCCATGATTGTGAGGTCTCCCAGCCATGTGGGCCTGTGAGTTCATTAAATATATTTTTCTTTATAAATTACCTAGTCTCGGGTGTGTCTTTATCAGCAGTGTGAAAACAGACTAATACAGTAGCTCTGGGTTTTCCTGATGCCTGAAATGTTCTTGCCAATCCTCTTTGCCTAGTCACCTCTTCAGATTTTGATTTCACTTCCTTGAGGAATCTTTCCTTGACCTCCTTGACCACATCAATTCCCGGTTATAAACTTTCACAATACCTTGCAACTCTTCTTCACTGCACTCAATAAAGTTGTGCTTTTATTTTGTTTAGCATTTTAATATTTTTCATTTCTATTATTGTATAAGTTCCTGTAGAGAGAGACTGCATCTATTTTTGGTCACCTGCTAGCCCTAGCCTAAGCACAGTGTATATGATCTAACAATGTTCAGTAGTAAATATTGGTGGAATGAATGAATAAATGATGTCAGCTAAGTTTCCTACATTGCTTTCAGTAAAGAGACTATATTGTTTTGCTTTTAAAAAAAGTGTCAGCAAGCAATCTGTTTTGTAAAATGCCCAGTTTGGTTTGTAATTATAAATATGAAAATGGTTAACTCAATCAAATTGCTGTAGGGATATGAGATTTTGCAGAAAATGAGTTTGTTTATTACCTTCAGTTTTAAGGAGTTCAGCTTTTCCTCCCTGAGGTGTTCTCTCAGCATCTCCCGATGGAGCCTTTCCTGCTCCCTTGCAAACTCGCCAAGGGTGTACTGGCGCACACTGTTATGGCGGCTGGACATCCCCAGGGTGCTGCCCCCTTGACTGGGCACACTTGTAAAGCCTTGCCTCCTGGTGAAGTAGTACACGGTGACACAACTAAAATGTACATTCTTTGTCCTCAGCCGCTTCTCCCTTTTGAGAATAGAGGAAGCTGAAAGAGAAAGAAATAATTCTGTGAACACTTAGGGCAGCAGCTTTCAGACAAGGCCATGAAAGTGCCATTTGGTGATGCTGAGTTTATCCATGGTCAACCCTTGTTGGCTAGGGCACTCTAAAACTGTTACATCCCAGAGTTGGCATTGACTTCTTCTTTTCTTTCTTAAATTTTCTTCTAGCTGTGGCAGAGTAGACTTTTAAGTATAAAGGTAGTCTGTACTTTTAAGTATAATGATAATCTAAGCAAACTTTCAGGAAAGTTGACAATAGTCTGTGAAGCTGTCGGACCACTTATAGTAGTCTCCCCTTATCCTTAGAGGATATATTCTCAGACCTCCTGTGGATGCCTGAAATCACTGATAATATTGAGCCCTATATATACGATGTTTTTTCCTATACATACATACATACCCAAGATAATGCATGGTAAGAAATTAATTACAACAGCTAATAGTAAAATGAAGCAATTATAATAATATGCAAACATCAGCACTCTTGTGCTTTGAGGCTATTATTAGGTAAAATAAGGGTTCCTTGAGCATAAGCACTGGGATACCCATGGCAGTTGATCTGATAACTGAGACGGTTACTATGTAACTAATGGGCCAGTAGTATAGACAGCACTGATGTGCTGGACAAAGAGAAGATTCAAATCCTTGGGGAACGGGAATCAGACAGTGTGAGATTTCATCACACTACTCCCAACAGCCTGAAATTTAAAACTCAAAAATGGTTTATTTCAGGAAATTTTTATTCAATATTTTTAGATTGTGATTGACCACAGATAATTTAAACTGGGAAAATAAAAACTGCAGATAATGGGGACAACTGTAAATTCTCATTTCCTCTAATTCTTTGAATTTTGGTTTTGTGATTTTCACAGGAGTTGTATTTTACTAAAATAATAAAAAAAAAGACACATGGTACAAACCCTCATACCTCAGATCTTATTTCTATGTGGAGGGTCTTTGGTATTAAAACAAATGTCTGCAAATTTTAGAAAATTTCAAAAAGCAATAAAAACACACAGAAAAAGGCTCATTGGCACTATTTAGATATTTTATCAATCTAAATCTAATAAAACTTTCATTTGAAAAAACAAGTGTTCTCATTAAATAGCATTATGAACAATGGCATTCTAATCCCATTGTATCCCAAGTATACATTGGGGCATTGAAAATGCCTGAGATATATCAGAACCCTTTTATTCTTCTTTAAACTGGTAAATAAAAATTATATATATTTATTATGCTTAGGGTGATGCTTCGATATATGTATGTATTGTGAAACTGCTCAAACTAACTAACATATCAATTATCTCACATACTGATTTTTTGTGGTAACAGTGGGAGCCTTTATTATTAGTTACACAGCATCAAGATGCACAGAGAATTCAGGAGAGGTAGACCCTGGCAGTAGTTGAGAAGAAGAAGGCCACACTTTATAAACATGACTTTTTGAAATTTGAAGACATGGTAATCATCTGGCCCAACCCTTTCATTTTATAGTGAAGTAACCCAAGTCTGTAGAATTTGAGTGACTTTTTTTGATGTAGACTGTTAGTGAGGCAGGTAGCGTAAACCCAAAAGCTTCTAGTTTGCTGACAAATTATATGATCCATCCCACTGGGGAAGGAAAAGGCACACGTAGTTGAGAAGAAAGAATCATGCTATTGTTTTACTAGCTGAGGATTTGTTCTCAGTTCATCATTTTTTCCTGTCTGCTGTTCTATTATGGGTTGAACTAAAGTCCTCATCTCAAGTACCTCAGTATGTAATCTCTCTTGGAAACAGGGAATTTAGAGAAATAAACAAATTAAAATGAGGTTATTAGGGTGGGCCCTAATCCAAGATGACTGGTGTCTTTATAAAAGCTAAAATTTGGACACAGACATGCATAGAGGGAACATGATGTGGAGAGTCACAGGAAGAGCACCATGTGAAAACTGACACAAAGATGGGGATTCTGCCACCACAAGCCAAGAATGTCGGGGGCTACCAAAAACTGGAATATACAAGGAAAGATCCTTTCCCACAGGTTTCAGAGGGAGCCTGGCCCTGCCAAGACCTTGGTCACCTAGCCTCCAGAACTGTGAGCAATTTCTGCTGTTGTAAGCCACCCCGTTTGTGGTCATGTTTAGGGCAGCCCGAGAAAACTGATACAAGTGCTCAAGCAGAAAAGGAACAGAAGAAAATGAACTGAGAAGAAATCCTCAGATGGTAAAATACCGTAACTTAACATTTATGGAGTGCTTCCCGTGCTGTGCTTTGCAGAGAACTTTACATGAATTATTTCATTTTATCCTTGGAGCTCCCTGGTTGATATTACCCAAGTCCCCATTGTTAGGAAAGCAAATTATCAAAGGTTAAATAACATGGCCAAGGTCTTATATCCAATGGTAAAACTGGAATCTGTTATTCAGAGCCCAGCCTTTTCACTACCATATTTCAGCACAGAGCTGAGGCCACACTAAGCGAGGTGAACACGGCTGAGATCTGGCATCATTCTACCTCTGGAAAATGTCAACTGCTGCTGGCTTCAAGATGATTTTGATTTGGAAGCCTGTATAAGCAATGAAAGAAAATTGACTCTAATTCAAGTTGGATTTATATAAGAATGTTTTCCCAAGGAGATTCAAACTCCTTTGTCTCATTTTTTTCCCCCATGAAACATTCAAGCCAAATATAGAGAGGCTGCTATGATTATTTTCATTTTATGGATTTGTTTAATCAATAAGTATAAATTGAGAGCCTACTATGTGCCAGGCACTTTCTAGATGATTGGGATACATCAGTTAAAAACACAGATGCAGCTCATGCCTGTAATCCCAGCACATTGGGAGGCTGAGTCGGGCGGATCACCTGAGGTTAGGAGTTCAAGACCATCCTTGCCAACATGGTGAAATTCTGTCTTTACTAAAAATACCAAAATTAACCAGGTGTGGTGTCACATGGCTATAATCCCAGCTACTCGGGAGGCAGAGGCAGGAGAATTTCTGTCACCTGGGAGGTAGAGGTTGCAGTCAGCCGAAATCATACCACTGTACTCCAGCCTGGGCAACAGAGTGAGACTCCATCTTAAAAAATAAAAATAATAAACAAATGAACAAATAAAAAAATAAAAAGATAAAAACACAGATGTGATCCCTGCCTGTGTGGAGCTTCCATTTCAGTGATGAGAAACTCAGGCACAATGAAGAGACTCAGAAGATTAGACAGTAAGAGAATTATAACCTCAGCACAGAAATTCAGCTTTCCCAATTTTCTTCTTCTCTGCTGTTTCACTTCTCCAGAAGATACTGCCAGAAAGTGAATGCTTTCCAACATGTGCATAATTTTTCTATTTATGTATGTATATATTCACTGTGACACACCTGTACTCCAGGCAGTAAAGACAACTTTCAACTTTGATTTAAGTTATGAGTGCTTCATAACTATATGTTTAAATCATCTCAAAACAAGGAATTTTGTCAAAATGTAAAAGATCACCATAGAAGACAAATTTAACAATCTGCCCAGTAATCTGCTATGAAATCTGACAACCTCATCTGTCACCCCTTACAGCAGGCTAGAGCCTCTGGTTTTGTGGTAATAACTTTCTATCTGTTTTGCTCTTGATAATATAAAAATGATGCCCTAAAGACATTATTGTTCAAGGCCATAAATTTATAGATAAAGAAAAATATTTTAATGTACTCATTTAAAATAATTATTATACACACCTCTGGTAATTTTTTTTTTTTTTTGAGATGGAACTTTGTTCTTGTTGCCCAGACTGGAGTGCAAAGGCACGATCTTAGCTCATCGAAACCTCTGCCTCCTGGGTTCAAATGATTCTCCTTCCTCAGCCTCCTCAGTAGCTGAAATTTCAGGTGTCCACCACCACACCCAGCTAATTTTGGTATTTTTAGTAGAGACAGTGTTTCACCATGTTGGCCAGGCTGTTCTCAAACTCCTGGCCTCAGGTGATCCACCTGCCTCAGCTTACCGAAGTGCTGGGATTATAGGTGTGAGACACTGCGCCTGGCCACCTCTGGTAATTTTATTACTTACTTTTTGGACAATTAGTGACACTCTCAAGAAATTTCCTTTCCAAATGTATTTATATCTCCACCTGCAGTTTTAGATTGTAAGAATTTTTTACACTTCTGGGTGAATCTATTGTACCATGCTTTCCCAGAAAAGCCAAATTAACTTTTCCCTAAAAGCCAGAGTCTGGAGGTGATTTTCTAAGGCCTTGAAGATGACAATAGTCTTCAACATTATTGGGATTACAGGTGTGAGCCGCACCCAGCATCATCTGTGTTTTTAAGAAGGCCTACAGCTGGACCCCTGGCAGTACTGACGCTGTCAAAAGGAATTAGGAACACTGCTTCCTCCTATTAGTATTTATAATTCTAACATGTGCTTATGTTTATTTTAGCATTTATATATTATACATAACATTGTGAGAACAATGATTCAAAAGCCCATGGAATCTATTGAAAAGGAAATCTTGGAAATACTGCAAGATCAGCCTTATAGGGGATATTGTAACTGTGGCTTTCCTGAAGTTCAGAGCCACCCAAGTCTCTCTTCTGATGATTGAATCAGAGGACTAGCATCAGCCTTTATGAGCTATTTTCTGCCTCCAGGCCTCAATTTGACTAACATCACAAAATGAAGTTGTAAAAAAGAGTCTCTGCCCTTTGAGCCTGAAAGAAGGAGACTAAATTCACTCAGCACAGCTGCCGTAGGGAATCTGAAACCTCCCTGATATACCTACCTTGTAATTTGTGCCCTTTCCAAGATCACTAAGGTCTGCTTTGTGTCTCTACAGAGTTCAATATCGGCTTTACTACTGCAAGGTCAAGAGCAAGCACAGGAGGGAGGAGAATGGGGCTTTCATGAGAGATTTGAAAATTAATTAGTCTGTTTTTGGCCAGTGTGGTGGCTCATGCTGGTAATCTCAGTATTTGGGAGGCTGAGGCAGGTGGATCCCTTGAGCTCAGGAGTTCAAGACCAGCCTGAGAAACATCGTGGAACCCCATCTCTATCAAAAATACAAAAAGTTAGCCAGTTGTGGTGATGCACACCTGTAGTCTCAGCTACTCTGGAGGCTGAGGCACAAGAATCACTTGAGCCCGGGAGGCAGAGGTGGCAGTGAGCCAAGATTATGATACGGCACTTCAGCCTGGGTGACAGAGTGAGATTCCAGTTAAATAAATTAATGAATGTAACCCAGAACCTAAAGTGAAATAATATATATATATATTTTAAAAAATAAAAAATAATGCATGAAAAGAATTAGGCTGTTTTCATACTTGACACCATTTTTTAAGTGTCTTTCAATTCCCTTTCTTTTATGCCAACCATTGTACCAGCCTGAAGCAAAAGTGTCTAAATGCAACATTACTGTATACACTGCCCAGGATACAGCACTTGGGAACATCATGTGGTCAGCACATCTGGCCATACTGGTGTTACTGTAAAATGATCACATATTGTAGAGATAATCTTGATCTTTATAAATTAAAATAATAAACACAGAGTTACTGATATTCATTATCTCCAGAAGCTACCTATCCTTAAAAAAATGCTTTCAAAATGAATGGAGAAGAGAATTGGAAAACTGACTAATCCACAATGCCAAGGTAAGAATGTAGGCACATAAAATAATCTGTACTATAAATTATATAAAGAACTCATGAAAAGAGCAGATTAAAAATGGAAATCAAAAACTAAGAATTATTTAGTGTGTTTGTAGTATCATCCAGGGAAGCAAGTACTCTGAGAAAATAAATATTCCGAATATTCTGATCCCCTACAGGGGATAAGTATATCATGTATCACAGCTGAATCAGACTGGGCTCTAGGGAAATTCAAACGATTTTGCTATTTCCAAACTCACAAACCAGCCTGTTTATATGGTATGGAATACATCTTCAAGTCTACCAGATTATCAGCCTGACTTGTCAATTTTACTTCTTGTTGAAAATAATCAAATTTGCTTTCTGATTTGTGCTTTAGCCATTTGTGAACATCTAATAGTGTATTATTCCACCTGAGTTTGGCCATCTCTGCATGCACTCAGACAACACATATCTAGGCCTGCAAAATTGAAGAACAGGTTCTGGACCACCAATTCCACCACAGGGCAACCCACTCTGGAGTGACTGCTTGAGCAGCGAGCGGTCATCCTCTTTTTAAGTACATTTGTTGTTTTTTGTGTCAACAACTATCAGCAAAGTCCTGCTATCAATGGAAAAGCAGAAAGCAGTAAACAGAGTTACGTATTTCAGTACAAAATTTGGCACATGGTGGTTGAAAGTTATGGTGTAGTTTCATGTTGTAAGAAAGGAGAATTGTGGAAGATATTAAATCTACCAACTGGGTCTAAAGTGAATAATAAACTTATCTCTCTTAAGCTGATCAAAAGGAAAATGCCAGATGATTTACATGTCTCTGGTTTTGAATTTTAGATGAAATTTAGTAGAAGCAAAGTGAGATTACTGAAATCAAGTTGCTTTTCTTGGTAAGCCCTGGGCAATGAAAATTTGTTTTAAAATCATACAGACCAAATTAATCAGGGGCTCTGAAGATATGGGTGTTGTTTCTTAACCCTTTGAAGAACAAATTAAGATTAAATCTGTTATCAAGCATGAAACTTAGCTTAAAAACAGAAGATCCAGTTTCATCAGAAATTATGTTGTATAGAAATCAGCATAACAGATTGAATATTAAATCAATTTCCAATGGTTGAAATTATTAAGATTAACTTAACATTTACAAATGACTTTTGTAAATTTCCCGTGATCATATGCTCAAATCTTCTCCAATTTGACATGATTATCAAGGTTAGCTTCTCTTGATAATTGTGTCTCCTACATGATCTCAAATCTTAACCACAAGGAGTGAAAATGAGTCTAGCAACTAAGAGCAATAGGAATAATTCCTTTGAAAATGAAGTCTAGTTTGGTATTAAAAGCAATCTTTCCTTGTTCTAACTATCCCTTTTTATTTCAGTCACATTCTTATTTCCTGAATATACTTGCCGCATTCATCTTTTTAAATTTAATTTGCTCAAATAAGGTGTAAGGTTTATTGTCAAGTTTAAAATGAGGAAACTGAGGCCAGTATAAGAAAATGAAAATCCAATTTGTTCAGCTCCCGGGCGAGGTTCCATGGTCCCGGGGAAAGGGGCCAGGGAAGTCATGCCAACTTCCTGGGGCATGGGGTTTTTCTAGCTAGAAGGAGTGAGCAACAACTGGGTGATCTGATTAACTCCAGGGGAGCAGGATTGAAATGGGGTAGGCCACCATTGGTTGGCAGGTTGTTTGGTGGGTTTTCTGGTGGGAGAGTTGGCCTGGAGCCTTCCAGAGGAGCCATGCAGCAGAGCTAGGTGCCAAGTGCAGAGCCTGGTGCCGGGTGCAGAGGTGGGTGTGTCCAACCTCCCAGTGAGGCAACCGGCCTTACATAAGGTATTTAGTAATATATTGTTTAAGTGGAGAAAATGCCAAAAGACATATACTAAAGAAGTATCATGGGTGTATGACAGGCAAAACGAAAATAAAGACTAATTAGGACTACTTTTTTTCTAACCATGAACAAAATCCAAATTACCTTATGTATGTAATATAAGCTGATCTGTTATTTTACATTCAGTTATAAAGAGTTTAAAAGCACATACTAACAATCACAAACAAAAGAAAAAATCCACTATAAACAATGGGCATAATATGGGGAAGTGTTTTTAATTACCCAATGTTTTGGTGTCAAATTGTTTTTCTTTCCAAAAGAATAGAACTGAAACAGAGGCAGTAAATGTAAGGAAGTATCTGACTCTACCAAATGGACAGCAAGTCAGGGATCTTTTTTTCCCCGTTTTAAATATTGCTTATTACTATGAAAGTAGCATTCAAAAATAAAATCAAGAAAAAGCCCCACTTAGCTGATGATCATGGTTTTTAGTCCAAGTATATTTCTTGCTGATATGTTTGGTTCCCTGTATTACCACTAATAGCTCTAAATGCTTTAAAACTGTAGTGCACCTCTCTTCTCAGCCCTTAAATGCCACTCTTCCCTATTTTCAAACCAACCAACCAACCAACTTATGTATTAGTAAAGCAGCGAGTAGACTAGACCATATAAAATATGCTAGACACATATAAGAACCAGTTGTCATTCTGATATCAATCCTTTGGTAGAGAAGAACTAGGTTTGTAATTCATAGGCAGGATTAGATAGCTTATCCATTTCGCTGTAAATATTTTCCATTCATATATTAAATTGAAAATATTCACAATGGATTACCCTCAAGACTAATAATGTCTTTTGCACATTGCAGCTTCTGAGTGAAATAATTCAAGACAAGACTCTTTTGTTTAGATTGGTAGTTTTCAAAGGAAAAAAACCCTCTCATATAAGACTAAGTGACATAATAAGTATTCTATCAAGATATGTGCAAATACTGCATATGCATTTAAACAACAACAACAAACTAGCAAGAACAGAAACGATGTAAAAAGATGACCCTTGAGGCTGACTGACTAAAGCTTTGTTTTGAGTCATGAACATGCATGTCACGTAGTCATCCATTCAGTCTTTCGGTTACATCCACACAAGCAAGCAAGAGATATGCATGGAGGGAACCCGCTCTCCTCCCAGTCTCTCCTGACAGGCATAGCCCAGGCTGTTAGCTCTCTACAAGCTGAATTTGACTTCATAGCGTGGGTATGAGTGAGTACTCATCGACGGCAAATTCTCATCTACTGAAAATTCTCAGGTTGAAGAGAAATAAGGTTTACTGCCTAAGATTTTGATGTAAATTCTGAAAGCTGCATATGAAAATTTAATACACACTTTGACCTTCCAGACTTTCTGTCATTAATAAATAATATGATTAACTCACAAAAGGAGATCACTTTGCTACTTGCACTTTTTCATCCACACATTTTATTTTTTAAGGATGCCCCTTCCTCTTTCCCCCTAATTCTTGTGAGTAATCTAGAAAAAAAAAAAAGTCAGTTTGTTTGCTAGGACAAAAGCAAGATATACTATGTTTTAAAGTTGTAAGCCTGAAATTAAGAAAGCAAAAATTTAGGAGGGGGTATAGCTTAAAGGTAGAGCATTGGACTACAGATCAAGAAAGCAAAAATTTTTTAAAAAATAAATTATTTTCTCTTTTTTATCTAATTTTTATATCTAATTGACTTAGCACTGATCCTCCTACTTACACAAAACTAATATCCCACTGAAAATGTGGTGTGACCACAGAATGCCGTAGCCATCAATGTAAAACACAATTAATATTGGGGATGGTGAATTGTCAAGCTAAAAGTTCAGATTAAATTATATGTGAAATCGTACCACTAACTGAGTAATCTACTGATTTTTGTTCTAATTTAGATATATGATTTTCCTTTCATATCAATAAATCAATCAGATTTATAGCACTAGGCATTATGAACTTTGATGTTCCTATTCATTCCTATTCTATATTTGACAATCAGTCTTCCTTCTGGTTTGACTTTGTTCTTACATGACAAATCACTTAAAAATTTGTGTATTAAAATCCTTGAGCAAAATATTAGAAACACAATATAATATTAGTGTTTTACTAAATGTAGGCACTGAATTTTGCTCACCTCTAACCAAAGCAGACCAAATATTGAAAGATTTTCCCCCTGTTCTATACAACACATAGATGTTCCTCAACTTTTGATGGAGTTACTTTCCAAGAAACCCTCATAAGTTGAAAATATTGTAAGTCAAAATGCATTTAATGCACCTAACATACAGAACATCATAAATTAGCCTTGCTCAGAATATCTTACATCAGTCTGCAGTGGGTAAAATCATCAAATGAAAAGTCGATTTATAACAAAGCTTGGATATTATATATGATTTATTGAATACTATGCTGACAGTGAAAAACAGAATAGTTGTATGGGTACTCAAAGCACGGTTTCTACTGAATGCTTACTGCTTTCTCACCATTATAAAATCAAAAAATGTAAGTCCAGCCAGCATTAAGAAGTCAGGGACTATCTGTACTCAGCTAGCACCTGAAGTTATTACTGTTGAGAACTATTTTACAGAATTTTGATCAATGTTTTCAGTTCCTTTCTCTTCCACAATATCTATCTATCTATCTATCTATCTATCTATCTATCTATCTATCTATCTATCTATTTAGATTATGTTAATATTTTCCAGGGAATTTTAAAGGTTTCCACACAGCCAATATTAATATTTACATATGAAACATACATTATGGAGGTATCTGCCTTTTCATTTGTAAAAGCTGTTTTTTTTTTGTTATTTAAATTCAAAGCATGTTGTATTGCTAATGAATTAAAGAAAATATTTTCCTGTCCTAGTGTCTGGAATATAATAAATTATCAAATAATGTAATTGATTTAGAATCTGAATTTTAATACCTGCTAAAATCCATTATGCAAGTTATATTAATAAGCATCTGCATTTCTTAGTTTCTTCATTAATATTTTCAGAATTATGTTTATCTACCTCATAGGAATATTATAAGAAATAATTACATTTGTAAAAAAACCTTATGAACCACAGATGAAAAACATACATAGGCAGAGTGCTATCTCAGTGATGCTGCTAAACTAAATAAAAGTGTTTCCTTTATTACCGGGGAGAAAGTAAGTACCACCTACTTCCCAGCTTGTTTCCTTAATCTCTCACATGTGCAATTAAACACTAAAACTTCATGCTTAAGAAACAGATTTCACTGCCACTAAAGTGACAATTATTTCCAAAATATATAAACCTATACTCTAGTGTTATTAAAATCTCAACATGAATAACATCTTTGGATTATATCATTTTTTTATTGGGAAAAAAGGTAGTCGTTACTAAACATAATCACAGTTCTGGCTGCAGTCCAAGGTGTAAGCACTTCCCTCCGCTGTCTCAGCAATTCTCCTGATGTCAAAGACACATTAAAATAAATGGGAACCATATGGCTCCTCAGCAGAATACCCGCACTCTTACAACCAAGAGGGCAATGCAATTCATTACCACCACCGGAGAAATATTTTGGGGACATGGAATATCTCAGTGCAAAATAAAACCGCATGAGGCATTCTGACACAATGACAGAAGGAAACGTTTGCTATTCTTCAGCTCTACTAACCTGTTTTGCTGCGTTTACATTTTCTCAATACCACCATGAGCCTCTCCTGTTACAAGGATTAAACAGCATTTTCCACCTGCTCAATGACTTCCCAAGCAGCATTTCATCTGGTCCAACAATACACCCTGTCAAGCCTAATATATCACGATAATCCAGGTCAGAACATCACTTAAAAACAACAACAAAGAAATGAAACAAATCCTCAACAGCAACAAGGGCAACAAAAAAATTCTAAAATCTCTTGGAAATTACTCTGGAGAGCAAGACTGTGCCAGAAACCACACACTTGAACTTTGAACTTCACTGGGAAGGATGAAATCTTGATGCATGCTTTAAAAAAAAAAAAATGCCATTAAATCTAAAAAAGCCTTTACTATACTTATCTCGAATAAAAATCTAAGTCATTAAAAAACAAAGGAGGAATTTAATCCATGCTGTTTTACTGGCTCTATATGTCCAAAGTTCTACATTTAAAATGAAGATCCAGGCTGGATGTAATGGCTAACGCCTATTATCCCAGTACTTTGGGAGGCCAGTGCAGGGGGATCACTGGAGTTCAGGAGTTTGAGACCCACCTGGACAAAATGGTGAAACCCTGTTTCTACAAAACAACAACAACAACAAAAACTAAAAAACTAAAAACCCACAAAAATTAGTCGGGTGTGGTGGCACACATCTGTAGTTTCAGCTACTATGAAAGCTGAGGCAGAAAAATCACTTAAGCCCAGGAAGCAGAAGTAACAGTGAGCCAAGATCCTGCCATTGTACTCTAGCATAGATGAAGGGAGTAAAACCCTGTCTCAAGAATAAATAAATATGATGGAGATCCAGGACTGCAGAACTGGGAATAAGGCAGAGGTCATAAGGCCAGCTAGGAGAAGGACAGTTGGGTTTACTGGGGTACCTTCTGTTCCTTGGCTGTCAGTGAGTGGTTTGGGAGGCTGCTAACATCAAAAACGAAACAAAACAAAAGTTACTATATGATTTTTCTATAAATAGATCATATTTTTAAATTGCACATGCACTTCAAGTTTTCTTGAACTTCTCAATATCTGCTGTGGTCTGAATGTGTTCTTCCAAAATTTATATGCTGAAATTCTAACCCTCAAGTTGATGGTATTAGGGAGTGGGGCATTTGGGAGGTTGTTAGGTTTTGGGGTGGCACTCTTATGAATGGAATTAGTGCTTTTTTAAATTTTTTACTTTTTTGAGACAGAGTCTCATTCTGTCACCCAGGCTGGAGTGCAGTTGCACCATCTCAGCTCATGGCAGCCTCCACTTCCCAGGTTCAAGCAATGCTTGTGCCTCAGCCTCCCAAGAAGCTGGGATTACAGGTGCATGCCACCACACCCATCTAATTCTTGTATTTTTGGTAGAGATGGGGTTTCACCATGTTAGCCAGGCTGTTCTTGAATTCCTGGCCCCAAGTGATCCAACTTCCTCGGCATCTCAAAGTGCTGTAATTACAGTGTAATTACAGGGATGAGCCACCGTGCCTGGCCTTAGTGCCCTTTTTATAAAGAGACCCCAGAGAGACCATGATTCCTTCAACCATATGAGGACACAGCAAGCAGGTGCTATCTACGAGGAAGTGGACCGTTGCCAGACACCTGTTCTACTGATGCCTTCAACTTGGACTTCCCAGACTCCAGAACTGAGAAATAAATTTCTGTTATTTATAAGCTACCCAGTTTATGGTATTTTGCTATAGCAGCCAAAGTGGACTGAATCAATGTCTAACAATTTTCAAAACTATGAATAAAAGAATTACTTGAACACAATATCTGGCATAGAATTATCAATCAATATCTATTAGAAAAATAAAATTGAGACTCAGCTCAGATGTCACCGTGAGGAAGCCTTCCACAGAGTCCCTAGGATGAAGTAACTGTTCTTTCTGCACATTTCCAAAGCATGCTTGTCTTGAAACTGATAATAAAATGTAAGTGTGTGTGTGTGTGTCTCTCTCCACTACTTAGGCCTCAAGTTACAAGGACTATCTTACTGTGGACTCAGAGTACAGAACACTGCTGAGCACTAAAACCCACTTGATACATGTTTGTTTAAACTAAATGAATGAATAATTAAACAATGGGCTAAATAAGTAAGCACTTATGTTTTCTAAATATATTTTCTTTAATTCTAAATAAGATGACATTCAATAGTTTTTCACTGAAGCCTTATGCTCAACATGTCTTTTTTCCTCAATAATTTCTAGTCACTTTACCTATTTTTCTGGGATATTTTTCAAATAAAAAATTATTTATTGAAGCAAGGACATGTCACTTTCATGGCTTG
The DNA here is from genome assembly GCF_049354715.1 of Callithrix jacchus. Taxonomy (NCBI): domain Eukaryota; kingdom Metazoa; phylum Chordata; class Mammalia; order Primates; family Cebidae; genus Callithrix; species Callithrix jacchus. The sequence continues at coordinate 63,971,079 of NC_133507.1, forward strand.
AGGGTACACATATCTTTTGTATTAGAAACCATTTGAAATATGCTATATTTTACATATCAGAAGATCTAACATGACAAACTAACCCTGGCCCCATAATAATCCTCTAAACAATCCATCAATAATGAGTTGGTAAATTCATCTCTAAAAAGCAAGTAGCTGGTGGGGGAAGAGTTACCTGAATATTATAAATGATTTTGAAAGAGAAATCCTGCTGATAATGTATCACTAATTGGTATTGACCTCTAGCAAAAACACATGACTGAAGTTCCTGCCGTTAGCAGTCCATTAGTGATGGATTTACAAAATGATTCTGCCACTTAGGACTTAAATTGTCATCTGTGCCTTAGAGCAGTGACTGTCCTGTAAGAAACTCATATTGCTTAAGATTTATTAATTTCCTGTGAAATTTTATAATATACAGGCACGTGTTCTAAGACAGATAATTTAAATTTTGTAGGGTAATGGTGATGAGACATAAGTAGAAGGTCTAGTTGATGAGATCATGAGAGAAGGAGCAGAAATAAGCAAGGATGATTTCAACTTTCATAAAAATATGAAATCATGATAGAACTGAAACACTATGGTCTAGAGTATAAGCTGAATGAGGGCAGGGTTTTGGCATGTCTGGGACTGATTTTACCCCAATTTTTAAGTCATCCTGTCATTCACAGATGGTAGTAAATGACATGAGACTCCAGAGTCAAAAACAAAGAACCTTATTACTCACAGCACAGGAAGCAGCATGAGCATCATGTTTCTGTTAGAACTCCCTGATCCACAAATCCTACAGGGGCAATGTGGAGGGGTCAAAGAGATGCTATGCACATGGTGGGTTTGTACTTCACCAAAGGCTCAGTGAGCTTTGTATCATACTGGTTTATGGCAAGCAGTAAGCAAGACTGTTCTTTGTCCCAGAGGAAGACATTTCCTCATCTCTCAAGCTTGCTTGCTACAAACACAACATTGAGAAATGATCCAAGTAAGGACAGGTCAGGGCAGTGCATTCTTATTATCCTCTGAAAGATGTAGAAGAGGGCAAGACACATGGAGGAATGTTTTCCAACAGGATTTTGATTTGTTTTTTCATTCATAGATTTTAAGTATCTGACAGAGAGTAGATATTCAATACACATGTGCTAAATAAAGGAGTGGGTTTTATAGGTTAAAATTTTGTAATTTAGCTCATACTGAATCATATAGCAATTTTACGATATTAAAGAATACTCCAAAATACCCATGGAAAAATAGAGTCACTGTATAATCTTCTCTCTTTCTCCCCTCTCTTTTGCCTGCATGTAACTCCAACAATGTTTATAGGAGTTTCTAAATGACAGAATATAGCACAGAGCAAATATGAAAAATAAGGTCATAAAGAATATGCAAGCTGGGCACGGTGGCTCACCCCTGTAATTCTAGCACTTTGGGAGGCTGAGGTGGGCAGATCACCTGACTTCAGCAGTTCAAGACCAGCCTGGCCAACATGGCAAAACCCTGTCTCTGCTAAAAATACAAAATTAGCTGAGCATGGTGGAGTATGCCTGTAATCCCAGCAATTCAGGAGGCTGAGGCAGGAGAATCGCTTGAACCCGGGAAGCAGAGGTTGTGGTGAGCTGAGATCATGCCATTGCACTCCAACCTGGGCAATAAAGAGTAAGACTCCATCTCAAAAATATATATATATATATATGCATAATCATTTTTAGATTTCCCAGAAATTTTTATCAATGCCACTTTTTTTTATTTTCGGTGTGATTTTAGTTCACTGAAACCTCTGCCTCCCGGGTTCAAGTGACTCTCCTGCTTCAACCTCCCAAGAAACTGGGATTACAGGTCCACACCACCACACATGGCTATATTTTTTGGAATTTTAGTAGAGATAGGGTTTCACTATGTTGGCCAGACTGGTCTCAAACTCCTGACCTTGTGATCTGCCTGCCTCTGCCTCCCAAAGTGCTGGGATTGCAGGTGTAAGCCACTGCGCCTGGCCTATCAGTGCCAGTTCTACTCCTATTAAACACTGCAATTCTTGCAAAATAATAATTTCACAAGTAAATATATCATAACTATCATATAGTAGGTGAAAGCAAAATTCAAATCACCCGAAGAAATAATCTTTCCCTGTGAAGTCTACAAACTCAAGGGTCTCCTAAGCAATGCTTAATGAAGTGTTTTTATTCCTGTGAAATATATTTTTCCTCTAGGTATCCTCAGAGCTCACAGATATTTCCCTTTGCAAGCATCTTGCCAGAGGGGAGAATCAGTATAAAGCTCTTTGGAATCATTTAGGCAGCCCCAAAGAGTGGTAGAGTGGTATTAGCTGCAGCTCTGCTTTCACATCTACAGGGTGCACTGGGCAATATATATGTTATATCGTGTGTGTGTGTGTGTGTGTGTGTGTATTCTCGGGTACTACTGGATGCATAGAAACATCCCAAAGAGTCTATGATTATCTTTTATCTGTGCTTCTCTCATGACATATGAGCTATTTGTTATAAGAAATATTCTTTTCAAAGTCAAATGTAACCTCGAATTTCAACTGTAAAAAGGAAGGTATAAAGAGGTTTGCTTCCCCTCTACATTTTAGGAGTTTTATGTTTCCTTGGAGAGAAGAAAAAAAAAGAGAATAATACTTATACTACATTTTATAAAAGCAGGATATAAACTCTTTTATCTTTAAAGAGCACTTCTCAAAAAATTTCCATGTTTCCTTTATCATCTGGAGCAAACTAAAATTCCAAACCTTGGTTCTCAGTATTATCTACTAACCAGTTCCTCTGACCTCTGTCTCATGTATACAGGCTTCAATGACTCTACCTTTAATTTTTAAGTGATTTACATGAACAAAATTTTCATCTCTGATCCCTGCCAGAGACCAATTCACTCCCCAAAGGGTCTTTTGGACATTAGAGTTGGAAAAAAAGGAAAAAGTGAGAAACAGAATTCTTTTAAGGCAGACCTGCCTGCTGTGGTTCCCACACTCCTGGCCTTTGATTAAGGATTCAGTAAGGATAACACAGGCCATTTTTTTGAGTATGTGAATAATCCTGGGAGAGTCCTTAAAGGACTATTCCTGTTCCCAGATGATAATGAATTTAATTACTTTCCTTCAACTGAAGAAGATACCCTTTTGTCTTAGTAAGTCTTTGGAATTGAGAAAGACTGGAGGATGTGAGAGGTAGCTTTGAGTAAAGGACTCTTCAGGGAGAGGAGGTCTAAGTACTGACAATGCAGGGGTGCCCCAGGGCAGCTCAATGGTATTAGGGAAAGGTAGACTAGAACTGGTGGACCATTGTTGTGGTCCGGTTTAGAATTGTACACAACCTATTACTACAGCAATAGGTTTCCATTATTTGTACATAAAATAAAGATATTGGTATACATGTTTAAACTTTTTAATGATAGAGGTGTGTGGCCACAAAAGTTTGGAAACCTACTGGGACACAAGAGATGGAATTGTGTAATAGATAAATGAATTATTTTCAAATGTTGCTTCTATCAGTGATGTTTTATTTGTATGCTTACCATGTGCCAAGGACCTTTCTTACTGCTTTATAGGTATGAATTCATTGAATCCTCACAGCAACATGATCAGAGTTTAAATAGGTAAAACTATACAAGTTTCGTAAATGAGACTGAGGTCCGCAGAGGTGAAGTAATTTACCAAAACCTTATAGCTAGTAGCAGAGAACCTGATTTAAGTGCAGACAGTGTCAGTCTGTAACTCAAGTTGTTAATCTTGCTACTTTTTTATTTGGAGCGATTCCAGCTCACTGCAACCTCTATATTGCCTCCCTTTATTAGTACTAGAATGGACTCATACTCTTTCTTCTTCCTTGTTACATCCTATGAACACCTGCTCCCACGATCCAAACTCTAGAATTAGACAATAATAATCTAGCTACATTATTCAGAAAATGGGGAAAAGAGCAAACTATTTGCATCTTAGAAGCAGTTACAAGCAATGTAAGTCATAAGCCCCTGTAAGCCTCTGCAGTACCAGACTGCTAGTGGCCTGAAGCTATCTGTCCTAACAACACAGGCTTTGGAGTGAAACATACCAGTAGGTTCATTGCCCCTTAGGTTAGCTATTGTACCCATTCCTTATCTGCAATCTCCTAGAGCAGTGGTGAAGTAATGGTATAAACATGACCTGTGGTCAAAAACGCTTAGTTCATATCCTGGTCTGTCATTTACTTGCTGTGTGACCTAAGACAAATTCATCTTTCTGTCTCAGTCACCTTGTATATAAAATGGTTTTAATAATAATATTCACTACATAGTGCTGTTATGAGGATTAAATAAATATTTGTAACGTATTAAACAAAGTTTGGCACATAGAAAGTACTATATAAGTGTTTGTTAAATAAAAGTAAAGAAATCAGTAAATCATTTATATAATTTGAATTCACATAAATCATTTATATGAAGCAGTAGAGTGCCTGACACAGAGAATCAATATGTGTTAACTATTTATTGGTAGCTACTAGCCCATATGATAAGGGTTTTACAATTAAAATGCTCTGTTCTGTACTTTAAATGTATAGCATTTTGGAATTTAAATACTTTTTTGGGGGTCTTATATTTGTACACATAAAGGCAATGGACACTGAATATCTGATATATTTCTGACAGACAATTGACAAATATATCAGGAATAATGCTAGGTCCTGGGGATATAATTATGAATGAGAGACAAGATGTATCTGTAAGAGATACTTAGTCTAAGACGTGTATTTTAATCTTGGTTTCCTGGAGGAGGAAATAGAGACTCCAAGTGGCTGTCTTCCAAGGTCATAAGCCTGGAAAATGAATCTCACATTCAACTCTGCCTGACTTCACAGCAAGGCCCTTTCCATTTCCCTGTCTGCTGTTTCTCTTCAGATGTCAAAACACTGACTTTGTCATTCTCAGATTTGTCCTTTCTTTGCTGTTGGGTATGGCAACTCCTGTATATATTTCAAAGTCATTGGATTTAAAGGATACCTTTTGACTTGTTCCCTTTAAAATCTACGGATTTATATTTATCCAGCCATTCATTAATTTCTTTACTCAGCCATATATATATAACCATGTACCTTGCAGCCAGATCACTAAGACATGAAGACACAGTTGATTCTCACTATTTATAGACTATGAATTTATTTGTAACTCCAAATCAATACACATTCACAGACCTCACAGAACAGTGAAATATTTGAGTTGCCCCATGAGCATGTTCCCACCTGAGGCTGAACAAGGTGACTTCTGCCTTCCTATTTCAGCCCTCCTACTGTAAACAAGGCTCCTTCATATGCGTGTGTTTTGTGTCACATTATTTGCATGTTTTATACTTTTTGTAGGTGATTTTGCTGTTTGAAGACCCCCGAGTACAAGTGCTCTCTATTTTTCCTCAGTGCAAGAAAGCAGCGGTGTGTCATATGGAGAAAATACATGATAAGATATGCTTTGTTCAGGCAGAAGTTACAGTGTTGTTGGTCATGAGTTTAATGTTAATCCATCAACAATATATAAAAAAGGCCTATTTAAATGGAAACAAACAAAACAAGATTATGTATTGACTGGTGGATGAAAATGTTATGACCAGAGGCTCACAGGTACCTAACCCTGTATTTCCCCTAGGAGCAACGGCTCTGTATTTACTAAGTCGGTCTTCTCTGAAACCTTACAAAACATAACTATCACAAATATTGAGAATCAACTGTAATTTGTCTCTGTCATAGGACATTTCCCAACCATTGCTGAGCAAAGTTTATGAATACAAAGCTGACAAAAAAATAACATTCAGATAATAAAATATATTTAAGAAAGTGTTCAACTTCAGTGGTCACAAAGAAATAAAAATCAAAATTTGTCTAACTAGCATATAATGCAAAGTTATAAAAATCTTCAGTTGTGGCAAGAGTACAGAGATAGGTACTTTTCTATATTACTGGTTGGCATATTAATGATTATAACATTTTCAGAAAGCAATTATTCAATGTATATCAAGAACCTTAGAAAATCTTCTTCTTTTTTTAAAAAAAAATGGTTCTAAATATAGGAATCAGTATTAAGGATATGATCAGGAATTTAAAATTCGATTTCTTTTTGTTTTGAGATGAGTTTTGCTCTTGTTTCCCAGGCTGGAGTGCAATGGCATGATCTCAGCTCACTGCAATTCTGCCTCCTTAGTTCAAGCGATTCTCTTGCCTTAGTCTCCCAAGTAGCTCAGATTACAGGCATGTGCCACTACATCCAGTTTGTGTTTTTAGTAGAGACACAGTTTCGCCAGGTTGGTCAGGTTGGACTCGAACTCCTGACCTCCAGTGATCTACCGCCCAAAGTGCTGAGATTATAGGCGTAAGCCACCACACCCAGCTTAGAAAATGATTTACATCAAAATGTATTCATCATTAAGTTAAATATAATAATAAAATATTGACAAAACACCTAAATACCTGACATAATAGAAATGGTTGAGTAAAATGACTCTTGTACTATATACATGGGGATATTTTTGTAGCCAATAAAATTAATAAGATTTTACAGATATTTTAATAATATTAGAAAATGCCTGATATAATATTCAGTGAAAAAGGGGCATTAAAAAGGTTTAACAATATATAGCAACTATATAATAATACATTTTTTAAAATACTGGGATAATATAATGCTAATACTGGTTGTCTTTGAGTAATAAATATCTGTACACTGTTTTGAACTTTCCAACTTTTACACAATGAACATCACAAAAAGTAGATTTACAAAGCTATAAATTCTCCATTTTGTACATTAAGAAACATTTCTATAGTTTTCTGAATTTGACAATGAAATTGTTTAATGCATTCGTGAAATGGCATTCTTAATAAATGAGTCATCTTATACCCTGGCACTTAGGACCATATGTTTTACATTTTCAAAATTCCATTAAGCATAAGCCCTGGTACTTATTCATAAAGATCCATGAAGTCTGTTACAGAGCAGAAACCACTCAGTAATAGTCATGAATGTGTCACTTCTTTCCTGTCCCAATCATGACCAGCTGTGAGTACTAATTCTACTAATTCTGAGTCAGTGATAGAGCCTGAAAATATACTAATAGGTCCATCTCCATTAGTGATGCCAGGTATATAATTAATTTGTTTCTCCATCTAAGGGCATACTCACACCAACTGGGTAGTAGTGTTTCCACCAAATCTCTCTATAAAGACCCAGACAATTTAAGATGTAGCCTCATTCTTGCTTCTGGATTCATGTTCCATTTCCTTGTTAGAACTCAAGATTTCCTAGTGACAGGACTAGTCTTGTTAAGGTCTTTCCTTTTATTCAGTATTTAGACTTGTTCCTTTAATTCCAAGCTATTTTATGAGTTCCTGCTATAGGCTTGTTGAATCAACATAGAATCATACTCTATGAATCAACTGTTGCCTTGATCCAGCAATACCTTCTGCTATACTTTGTGCCATTCTATCAGAAATGTTAGCTAAAAACAAAAGCAAAATAACAAAACAAGTCAACAAAACCTAACCTGGATCAGAACTAAGTATGCCATGACAGCAGTGATATAGTGAATAGAACTGCTGCTTGCCTCCCATAGCAGTCAACCCTACTGCCCAGTGACCAGTTATAAAACAAATTATGTGTTTTGCTCTAACATTGTTAAAAAAATTAGTAAATGAGCTAATTAATGCTTAATACTCAATTATTTAAAAAACAATAAAATTATAGTAGCATTAGCACGATGAAATTTTAGAATGGATGGAAACAATAATCATATTTTTGTTAGAATTAAGTTTTGCTAGCATTAAAATATGCATATGACTTACATATACAAATATTACATATGTATGTTTTTATAGTTATATACCTACCTATGATAAGTATCTGAGATTAATTTGTTCATTAGTTCTAGTGAAGCCAAAGTTAGTTATGGCAATAATGATTACTTGTCCTGTCTTGAATGTTGATGCTATGGGTTATAAGAACTAAATAGGAGAGGATGGACCAGAAAAACACAAATATATCAATATTACTGGGAAAATATCTCAAGACACATGTGTTATTGATGGAGTTAGTACAGTTATCCTCATATACAGATCCCTGAAAATATACAGATCATCTTCCTATGTTATTCACTCAAAGAGAATCTTACCTATAAACTCCTAAATTATTCATTCATTCATCCAGTTTCACACATATGCATTTGTATTTATTTATTCACCAAATAAATATATATTAAGCAATAGAATTCAGGCAAATTCTAAGTAGCTTCTGCGTAAGTTACCGATCTGCTTACATATGAGTGTGTCACTGGTCACAGCTAATAAAAGGAAGAAAGGTCATTTGAGCCAATGGAAGACATTGTTTCTCTTAACACTAATAGAAATACTATTGAAACAGTAGCATGTGTTTACATAAGTTCAGGAAACCGGGTTATAACAATAAACAGGGTTTTTTTTAACCCTTGGATGTATTCCTTACTTCCCATGGTATGTTTGGATATGTGAGCTTGGAAGTAGAAGCTGGGGGAAGGTGAAGGGCTCTGAATCATGGTGGGAGGTGACTTTACAACTTTCGGAGGAACAATTGAGGAGGGAAAGAGAATAAGTATGGAGCAAGGAAGAGTAGAACCAAAGAGATGGAGGGAAAGTTGCATGTTTGTTATGCAGTGACTACCTATAACTCTCGAATAGATGTTTAATCCTATAGAGTTGTATAGTCCTGGCCTACAACCCTGGTGAGCTGTACTGACCCATGACCAAAGCATCTACAAGGCTACTGTCCCTTTAACACTAAGACTAAACAAGTCTAGACTGGTTTTACCATCAGGTAAGACACTGCTTTTAGACAAGGCAATATTATAGCATACGAAAACAATGTAATAAGTAAAATGGGGTACTGACATTTCTATTTGTCCTGTGTGCATAAACATCCTATGATGCTATGTTCTTACTTTAACACAGATTATCCTGTTTCTGTCTCTCCAAATGCCAAACTCTTTATTAAAGCCCCTGATTAGCCCATAGAATAGTCTCAAATGTACCTCTGGGAAGGAGGGTAAGAGTTTCCAATGACTTTGGAATTTTAAGTTTTCCTTTAAAGCTCCTTCTTTTCCCAGGAGTAAAATGGAGGCAGGCTTTTGTCATCAAAAGGAATCAAATTGTCCCATGTGGTGTTGAGGTACATTTTTTATGAATACAGAGAGAAAAGAATGAGTTTTGTCTACCTTCTGCCCACTTGTCTCCGCTATGATCTCAGTCAGCTTTTCGAACAGAAAATAAGAGGATGCCCTCACAGGCATCCCAGGGGCCCGGCCTGGCTGCACACTTTGGCAGCTCTCCCACTTATCAGATCCGCTGCTGCAGGGCTTCTCAGTGTGTACAGCAATTCACAGAGGGAGGGCAATCAGCTCCCTCAGCTGAGAACACCAAGCCAGGAGCTCCAGGCTGGCTCCTCCCCAGCTCCAGTGTAAGTCTGGGAACATTCTCCTCATGACTGCACTGGCTGGATTCAAAAGCCTGCTGGGCCTAGAACGCATCAGGCGCTGTCAGCACTCTGAGGAAATACCAAAGTGAAAAACACACGCTCCTTCCTGGACGAGATTACAGTAAAGTAAGGCACACAGATGCACATCAAATGGCAAAACAACCATACTACTGTGAGACTGACTTTCCTCTGCAGGATGTATTGAAGTACTTTCTAGACACTAAAGTGTAGTTGTTTTCACCTCCAGGTAGGTTTCTTCACCAGGTTGTGAGCAAGGAACATGCTTCAGTGGTCTTTAAATTCTCAGTACCTAGCAGAGGTCCTGGATACTTCTTAATGTAATCTAATTCTCTATTCATATCCTTTTCTCTGAGGTCCTTTCCTTAACTTCTCTGTCTAAACTATTCACTCATCCATCTTCTCTATTTTCCTTTCTTTGTTTTATTTTTCTTGTCTACATCACTACTTGATGTTATGCATATGTTTATTTCTCATCCATCTTGACCACCAGAATATAAGCTTTGTAAGAACAGGGCCCTTGCCGGTCTTTTTACCACCGTATGTTGTATCCTTAGAAAGTTGTATCCCTGGCAGACAGAATAGGTGCTCAATATGTAATTTTCAAATAATGTTTTCCTGTTTTTTTGTTTTTTTTTTGAGACAGAATCTCACTCCTATTGCCCAGGCTGGAGTGCAGTGATGCCATCTCAGCTCACTGCAGCTTTGACATCCCAGGTTCAGGTGATTCTCCCATTTCAGCCTGCTAACTACCAGGAATTACAGGCACACATCACCATGGCTGGCTAACGTTTTGTGTTTTTAGTAGAGACAGCGTTTTTCCATGTTACTCAGGCTGGTCTCGAGCTCCTGGACTCAAGAGCTCTGCTTGCCTCATCCTCCCAAAGTGCTGGGATTACAGGCATGAGCCATGGCACCAGGCCTCAAATAATGCTTTACAATGATAGTCTATGAATAAATATTTGTAGGATAAATGAATTGGCTTAATAGTGTAACAGATGTAAGAGCACTATGAAAACCCAATGAAGAAATTAATCTTGGCTACTGAAAGATCGTGAGAAGCTTTGTGGAGCAGGACCTTGGAAGTGTGGACAGAATTTCAACAGCTCAGGAAAGTACCCAGACAGAGGTTGTAAGGGGAAGAACACATTCAGGGAGCCACAAATAGTGAATGATTGCAGAGGAGGTTCTGTTTATATTTTAGTTGCTAGTTATAATTTAAAAATATTTATGGAGGAACTACTATGTGCCCGGCATTGGTCTCAAGGATATGGGCAAAGAAGTAAGAGCCTTAGTATTCCACATGTAATAGGTAAATAGGCTAACATGCTTTCAAGCTTAGATCTTGGGATCAGGAGACTGGATTTTGTTCTATGCTCAGTGGGGAGTCTTGGAAAGCTTGCAAGCTGGGAGATTGAAGTTCTTATGGGGAAAACAAAGAAAGGCATTAGAATGCTGAACAAAGCAGGATGAAAGAAGCTGCGATTTTCAGAAGAGATTGCTTTCTTTTTATAATTAAAATATAACTAAATGTTTTCCACACTGGTTCATAAGAAATCCTAGAAAAATAATAAGATCAAAATATTATCGATGCCAGAATTCAAAGCTTCACTATAGTTCATTACTTTCTTTCTTAAAGATGGAGACTATAAATCTGCTTACTCTAGGACTTTAGTGATCCTTATGCCAACATAGTTATAGGTGATTTAAGTGATAGAAAGAAACAATAAAAGACAATCTTGGCTGCCTTCCTTTTAGCAATAACATTACATTATTAAGTCCTTCAGAATAGGGCATCACTAGACTTAAATCTCTTAAATCGGTATTTTCAGGTTAACAACTGGGATGAATGTTTTAGGAGATATTAAACCAGCTTAACTACACAATCAGTGTATAGTTCACTTGGGTTTTTTTTTCTTCTAAGTTTAAAGTGACAGGAATACTGTATTTGCATAAAGTAAGACGTGAAAAAATGTTCAAATATTACAGAATGTAAGGTAAGGAACATAATATTTTTCATATGTCTACCACAGTGCTGTTTTTCAGGCTTTATTCATTTCTGGAACAGCCTTAGAAATGATATAACAGATTCCTACTTTGCACATAGGAAATGAAAATTGATAGCTGGTGAGTCATTTAGCCCATGTTGTTCCAACTAAACTTGATAATGCAAAGTTCTGATAAAACTAAAGATACAGGTGAATCATGGGACATGTCATAATTATTTAAATGTCTCATAAAGAAATATTTAAGTTCCTTTTTATGAATAAAAATAAATTATTATGAAGAATCTATTTAAACATAAATGTAGATTTGTTGATTTCTAGGTTTTGGTTTTAAAAATGTAACTGTAAAGCCCTAAAGTCTTATTGCAGGGATAGAACATTCATGGGGAGACAGAACATCATTCAGTTTCCTTATTTTTATTTTTAAGAGACAGAGTCTGGCTCTGTCACCCAGGATGGAGTGCAGTGCTGCAATTATAGCTCACTGCAACTTCAAATTCCTAGGCTCAAGCAATTCTCCTGCCTCAGCCTCTCAAGTACCTGGGACCAAAGGTGCATGCTAATTTTTAAGTTTCTCTAGACACAGTGTCTTGCTTTGTTGCCCAGGCTGGTCTCCAACCCCTGGCCTCAAGCAATCCTTCTGCCTCAGCCTCCCAAAGTGGGATTACAGATATGAGCTACCACGCCCAGCATTTCACTTTATTTTCTAATAGGATGACAGTGTTGTGACATTGATAACAGAATGAAAAGAACATGTTCATACTAAATTCAGAATACCGACACTATATTCTAAGCACTCATAAAATGTTTAATAATTTTCTTTTACCTTTAGTGTGATGATAGTCATATTTTGTTACATTTCTAGACTTGGCCATGAAGCACAGAAATTATACAAATTTTTCAAGCAAGTCTTGAGTCAGTTGATGTTCTAAATATTAATAGAATTTAAACCCATCCCATTGAAACAGGTTCACACATATTTGATTGCACGATACTAACCGTTTTTTAAAGGACCAGATATAGCAAGGTGCCGTGGCTCATGTGTGTAATCCCAGCACTTTGGGCGGCCAAGGCAGGCAGATCACAAGGTCAGGAGATCAAGACCATCCTGGCCAACATAGTGAAATTCTGTCTCTACTAAAAATACACAAATTAGCCGGGCATGGCGGCGCATGCCTGTGATCCCAGCTACTCGGGAGGCTGAGGCAGGAGAATCACTTAAACCAGGGAGGTAGAGGTTGCAGTGAGCCAAGATTTTACTACTGCACTCCAGCCTAAGTGACAGAGTGAGACTCTGTCTCAAAAAGGGGGGGGGGAGGGGCAGATATTAACCATTTGGGTTTGTGAGCCATTCAGTCTGTTTCAACTAGTCAACTCTGCCATTATAGTGCAAAAGCAGCCACAGACAATAGGTAGATCAATGAGAGTAGTTGCATTCCAATAAAACTTTATTTATGACAACTGGTGACAAAATAGGTTTGGCCTGCAAGGCTATAGTTTGCTAACTTCTGATTTATAGAACAGGTATGCTATAAAATATAATTTAAACATAGTGACACGTTCTGATTGTTTACTTACTGATCTGTGTAACTTATCTGTTTCCATTTCTGCTTCTTCCAATACACTAAGGTCTTTGAATATCATGCTTTTTCTTAATATCCATAATACATTAGAGGCAGGTGACCTGGGCAGTTGCCACTGGCTGCTATAATGGCATCCATAAGAAGTTACAGAATATCAATGGAATACCTAAAATATATGTGTCAGTAAAATTAGATTTCCACAGAAGACAGGCAACTTGTACATTGGTCTTGTTCCCAGCAAAGTAAACAGCTCCTAGAGTTAGAATATAAAAAAGCCTTCACTGGCACCACTTATCTCTGCTGAGGATACTCATGGTCTGCACATCAAGCTGCCCCTTATAATTTATAGGCAGAGCCAATTTCCTGCACACACACACACACACACACACACACACACACTGTCTCCAGCCCTTAGTCAATTGCCTGAAGTCATAGTCACAGGGATCCAAAATTCTGCATGTGTATAATGCATGGAATAACTTCTGTTTACCAAAAACAAATGATTTATTTTATCATTGAAATTTAAAACCCTCTAATATATCTCCTTGGAAGTTATCTGGCTCAGAATACTGTGATAGCAAGGCAATTATGATTAAGTTATAATGTTATATAACATTTAGTGCAGGTAATAAATCTCTTATTTTGAACATAATGAAAAAGCTATACAAATAATTAGAAACCTTGGCCCTAAAAAGAAAATGTTAACAAATAATTAGCCTCCCTTGGGTACTCATTCACATGTCTCTGTATGTCTCTTAGTAGGCTTTTAATAAACTTTTGTTAAATGAACGAAGGCAATAGACTTTTGCTCCACTAACTCTGAAGAATCAAAGAGCTAACTTTGAACATGTCAAGTATCAACAATTTTATAATAAGAGAAATACAATAATTTTTGATAAAATTCCCACTAGAGGGTGGCTATACAAGGACAGTGTTTCCTAAAATGGTGCTGAAATTCACCATAAGAGATAAATCCATGTATGGAGGAAACATAACATGATTACTTTGTCTTTTATTTGATAACTGGGAGAGAAAGAGATGCTGAAAGCAGTTCTGGAGAGGATCCTGGAGACCCAGGCTGGAGAAACTTGCTGTCCAGCTGAAGGAACAAAGATTCATGGAAGCTCTCAAGGGTCCTGACAAGGCGTCCACCATCCACTGCAGTTAATGCCACAGGGAGATCAGGAGATAGAAAACAGGAAAACATATGGTGGATTTCAAAGCGATCAAGAGAAGGCATTATAAATGGGTAACAACACAGGAAAAGAGGGAAAGGCAATAAATCAGGGGGAATAAAGAAAATCTTGAAGGAAAAGGAGTCAGTATTAGGTATACAAGAAATAAAATGGCAATTCTAAATGCTATCTTGGTAGAAAACGAAAAGACTGATTCAAAATACACATATACGCTTTTAGGATTAATGCATTGTTCCCTAAGAACACTAGAATTTAATTTTTCAGCCAGAAAAGGAGACAAAAAAGGAGATTTTTTTTTTTTTTTTACGTCTTCAAAAATCAAAGAATAGGCAGCCTTGGATGATGCACCCTAGGTCTTATTTTAGTCTACATACAGACAGGATGATTAAGCTTTTGTACAATCTGTTGAGAGTCTTTGAAAGAAAGCTTGTTTTAAACAATCAAATTCACCTGAGTATAAAAGAAAATGCTGCAACCTTTCTTTTTAAGTGGTTAGAACTGAACCACAGGAAATCAGCTTGGGGTCCTCCAGATCTGAGAGAAGGAATGGCTTGCTGAATGCAGCAGGCAGGGCAGCCAGAAATAAAAGGGGAATAAATGAAAGGCAGAGTGCAAAATGAAGATAAATAAAGATGAAGACTTTTAAAGGGAAAAAAGCCAGGGAGATCAAATACGATTAATGCTAGGCTACCACTTCGGATTTTCACAGTTTACTGATGGTTCTGGGGTTTCATATTTGCTAATTTGATTTCTGAATCACACATATCAAGATCTCTTCATTTCTCACTTGGGAGAATGTTTCATGAATGATCCTGGTGGGAGAACATTTCACTTTGCTTCTGATTTAGGTCTCTCTTCTGGCCCAACAAGTAACCAAACGACCTGGGTCAAGTCACATACCTGTGATGCCTCAGCTGCCTACAGGAAAAATAAAAGGAATTATAAGGGTACTGGATTCACAGCATTTTAGAGAAAAACCACGGGAGCTTTACCTCTGAATGAGATGCACGAAATGGAGCATAAGAAAGCATAGCTATTGTGAGTGACGTGGTTATAGGAAGAGTTCTAGGGCTGCAGGATCTGCTGTTGTTGAATATTATATAACGAGACAGAAAGAAGAAAACTGTCAGGATGCACTGTTATCCTCTGTACCCAGAACCTGAAGCAGGAAGGAGGGAGTAATGTCAGGAAAACAACTTGGTGGGAGCCTGCAGAAGTGGAACACAGACTATTTCCCTTGAGCAGGGTGAGTTTCAGAGATTAACTATGAAAATGTTCTCAAATTTTACAACAGAATTACCGGCAGCAGTCATGTGCTAGAAAATGTTTAACACATGGCTCTTAGCCCAATTTGTAGTGTTTGTCAATTTCCATAGCATAAATATTCTCACTCTAACCAATTTTTCTTCCACAAATTTAAGGAAGAGATAAAGAGCCTGTACCAACTGGTTCCAAAATTGTGCCACCGTAAGGACTTATTAAAAGCACAGATTTTGGCCTGGTGCAGTGGCTCACACCTGTAATCACAGCACTCTGGGAGGCCGAGGCAGGTGGATCACGAGGTCAAGAGATCGAGACCATCCTGGTCAACATGGTGAAACCCCATCTCTACTAAAAATACAAAAAATTAGCTGGGCATGGTGGCACGTGCCTGTAGTCCCAGCTACTCAGGAGGCTGAGGCAGGAGAATTGCCTGAACCCAGGAGGCGGAGGTTGCGGTGAGCCGAGATTGCACCATTTCACTCCAGCCTGGGTACCAAGTGCGAAACTCCGTCTCAATTAAAAAAAAAAAAAGCACGGATTTTCAGGCCCCATCCTTAGAGTTTCTTTTTCTTTCTTTGACTTTTTTAAAATAGAGATGGGATCTCACTATGTCGCCTAAGCTGGCCTGGAACTCCTGAGCTCAAGCGATCCTCCCGCATTGGCCTCCCAAAATGCTGAGATTACAGGCATGAGCCACTGTGCCTGGTTCCCCTATCCCTACTGTTTCTGATTTGGTGGTTCCCATAGGATGCTGACGTTTTCACTTCAGGGTTAACACTTTGAGAATCACTAGTCAATGAGGAGAAATGTTAGAGGTAATAAGTACAGAAAGCTGTGATACATTGGTCTGCAAAACACACAAGAAGTAGAAATGGGAAAAAAGGCACAAAATGGTATATCAAGAAAGAATAGATCTAAACGAAGAGTATGTTTGTAGTAGGGGTTGGGGAAATCTCTGGAGCCTAACCCTCAGGGCTCATTTGTAATGAATGCATACTAAACAAGAGTAAGCAATGAAATATAAGGTTTGGATATGATCTGGTGTAAATGATACCAGAGTAGGGCCACTAGGATAATTCTGTGGCAATTCCACTGAGCAGGGTAGGGATAAAAACTACCCATTCTCTTCAGGAATTCAACAGTGGCTTCAAGGGAAATTTTGACTTGTTTTAGCAAACATTTTGAAACATTAACAGCTCCAGTACAATTTTCTGGGATATAAAGAGTAGGGAACTGGAGAGAAAACAGGTATACTGAAGAATTGGTTCAAGAAGTAGTTCTCCAGTGATTGTCTGTGTACTTTGGGAGGGACACGTGTAACATCTCTGAGCATCATTCCTCATTCATGAGTGAGAAAAATGCATGCCCCGACCATGTCTCTGGCTGGCGAAGAACAAATAAGGGCATCTTTTCAACCAAAGTTTCTAAAGGGTGGAGGAGTCAACTGTGAAAGTAAGGCCATGTGACAAGAGGAAGAAGTGTGATTCATTGGACAGAGAGCTTTATTTTGGGTAGGAGTGAGTTATATCTAGTAGTGGAGGGCACTAGAAACATGGTTTGCATATAATTCTGCAATGTGAGGGGAGAAGAGTGGTTTCAATGAGAAGAGAGTGTTAGTGCATTCTTTTAAAGAGGCAGAAAAGGCTATTTCTAGCAGACTACCACAAATCATTTTCCAGTAAAAGTAAGCTATGCCTACTTCAACAGCCCAGAATGAAAGAGAAAAGAACTCAGGAAAGCTGCCTGTGGCTATAATAGAAAAAGCAGTCAGTGCAAAGGAGCTTCCAGGGGAAATAGCAAGGATTTCAGGTAATGGAAAGAAGAGTAAGGCAAAGAAAAATAAACTACCCAGCAGAGACAATAGAGAAATCAAGAAAATGGCAGGAAAATTACTGCACCTGCTATAAAGAGGCAATGTGTAGGCATGCTTCAGAGGTAAAGGTATCCTCAGGCCAGAGGGGGAATATCACTGAATGGATATCAGCAAGCTTAGTTGTGCAGCTCCCCACAAGGTCTCCCTAAGTAGTCAAATACTGAGTGGGAAAAGGGGATACATTAATAGAAAATGTAAGATAACCAGCAGGGACCGCAGAGAACAGTCAAATGGGAGTGAAGGAGTTCAAACACAGCTGTGAAGAACTAACCTTCTCTAAAGTAAATAAAAGCACAAAACCAAAATAAGCAATGTGTGTCCCATGAGAAAGGAGGCCAGCAACAAGGCTACAGGATGGTGAAGGAAGTTCAACTATAGAAAGGAAAGGATCTGTTCATTGTGTTCTTGAGAAAATGAGATGTAATTGAGGGTAAAGAAAACCAGAGGTAGGCATATGGATATTTCTTGCATTGGGAAGAATTTAAGTAATTCTATCCTTTAATTTAAAAGTACGGAAGAGTCAAGAGCTTTTACCTATGAGGAAGGCTGGTCCATACTGGGTGAAGCCACCTGACCACTGGGTATCAAGAGGAGAGGTCAGCAGCCATGAAAGGTGGCAGAACAGAAGGCAGCAGCCATAGGCAGTCTGGACGGACCTGCTTGGAGAGTGGCAAAAGAAACTGCAAGTTATAGCAATGAGGCAAAATGGTAAGCTTTTAGGAATGCTCTGCTCTCAAATGTTTATCTCATGCTTTGGACAAGGAAATATGGAGTGTTGGCAACACTTCGAAGGGGGAAAGAAGGTATTTATGTACTTGCAGTACACCAATCCGTATACATTGTAAGGATCAATTTATTACAAGCTGTTGAATTAGTTATTATTAAATCCAGCCTTTGGAACTGTGTACTTGCCTTTTTGCCTGAAACATTTGTACCTTAGATATCCATGTGGTTCCTTCCCTTACTTCATTTTAGTCTCTGCTTAAGTTTAACCTTATTAGAAAAGTCTTTCTTTATCCTCACTTCTTTCACTATCTCCTCTTCACTTTCATTTTTCTTTTTCTTTCTTTTTAGAGAGAGTTTTGCTCTTTTGCCCAGGCTAGAATGAAGTGACACGATCTTGGCTCACTGCAACCTTTGCCACCTGAATTTAAGCAATTCTCCTTCGTCAGCCTTCCGAGTATTTGGGATTATAGATTCCTGCCACCACACCTGGCTGGTTTTTTTGTATTTTTAGTAGAGATGGGGTTTCACCATGTTACCCAGGATGGTCTCAAACTCAATGACCTCAGTTTCCCAAAGTGCTAGGATACAGGTGTGAGCCATTGCACCTGGCCTTATTTTTTTTTCCTTTTTCTTTCTCTGTTGCTGGAGCTGGAGTGCAGTGGCACAATCTCAGATCACTGCAACCTCTGCCTCCCAGATTCAGCAATTCTCCTGCCTCAGCTTCCCAAGTAGCTGGGATTACAGGCATGCCCACCACACCTGGCTAATTTTTCTACTTTTTTTTTTTTTAATTAGAGCTGGGGTTTTGCCACATTGGCCAGGCTGGTCTAGAACTCCTGACCTCAGATGATCTGCCCACCTTGGCCTCCCAAAGTTCTGGGATTACAGACATGAACCACCATGTCTAACCTCATTTTTTTAAAAAGTACTTACAAATCATGATATGTATATTTGTTACCTGTCTCCTTACCCAAATGTTGGTTCTTTGAGAAGAGGGTTGTATCTGTCTTAATCCCTGCCATATCCAATACCTAGAACTATGCCAGGCATGTAGGAAGTGCTCAGTAAATAATGAAAGAAAAAATCACTGGTCCCATTTTGCAGATGAGGAAATGAGCTCATTTCGTGACCTGTCTAGGACACAACCAAAATTATGGGAGTCAGGATTTGAAATGGAATCTTGTGGACTGTCACATTGTTTCAGTGGTTCTGCATGACTTCTATAAAAACACAGTGTGGCTCATATGTCTGAGGGGCAGTGTGATGCTGCTGGCTTCACAGTCAGACTGGGACTTCAATCCTTGCTTAGCCACTATTTACTTTCCCACCGTAGTTGGGCTTCTTACCCTCGCTCTCTGTGTCCTCTTTGTAACATGAGAATACCCACTTCACTGGTTGTAGAGGTGAACAATATGATGTGTGGCACCTAAAAGACTCCTCATGAATGCCAGCTGAGACTGCTGAAGTGGAAGAATAAATAAAGGAAGGAGGTGATGGGAAGGAGGAGGAAAGAGGGAGAGGCAGTGAGAACCTCAGTGTGCTTTGCTTTCCTCATAGGCTGTAGGATGAAAAGAAGGCTTCTTATTTGAGAGAAGAAAACCCAGGCAGCTTTTGTGTAGAAGAGGGACCTCTCAGGGGAAATTTATGAGGCACCAGTATAACAATGAATGAGAGCAGATGGCCGGCAAGGCACTGTGTAGGTACCAGGGTACCTCAAAATGGATAAACCCACAGGATAGTTGTAGTAATTTAAATCCCTGAAAGTGAGGAAATTGTGAGCTTACATCAAAGAAAAATAAAAAGACTGACTTAAGAGAATGTTTCAGGAAGAAAAAAGGACTGGCCCGATGGAAGCCCTCTTTGGCAATTCTACAGAGCAGGCATGAAGCCTTTATCCATTCCCTTCAGGAGGCCACATGGAACTGGGGCGGGGTGCATATATTCAGAATCTAAAATCTGAGTCTATTTTATCGTTAGCTTCAGAATGCATGTAAGAAACCTTAAAATAGTAAATAACATTCTTTTATTAAAAAGTCCAAATTATATAAAATAAAGATTAGTTTTCATTTATTTCCTCCAAAATTCTAAAATCCCTGAACCTGCTTTACAGACGAGGATGAAAGAAGAAACAAGGTAATTAAGCAAGAGACAGGTAAATGTGGCTGGGACTCTTGTGTTATTGGTTGTAGGGATGAGAGCAATAAGAGAAAGCTTCAAAGATGAATGGAAAAATGAGACTAATAGACTCCACGTGTTGCTATGATAAGGAAAGCCAGAGGAGGAGATATTCACTTTTGTGGAGAGAAGGAAATTGGCAACAGTTGCCTCCTTTATGGTTGCTCTAAAACAGAAAGGAAGAGTCTTAGAAAAAGTAATAGTGGCCGGGCGCGGTGGCTTACACCTGTAATACCAGCACTTTGGGAGGCTGAGGAGGGCGGATCACAAGGTCTGGGGATCAAGACCATCCTGGCCAACATGGTAAAAGCCCATCTCTACTAAAAATACAAAAATTAGCTGGGCATGGTGGCACACCCCTATAGTCCCAGCTTCTCGGGAGGCTGAAGCAGGAGAATCACTTGAACCCAGAAGGCGGAGGTTGCAGTGAGCCGAGATCGTGCCACTGCACTCCAACCTGGGCAACAGAGTGAGACTCTCTCTCAAAAAAAAAAAAAAAAGGAAAAGCGAAAGTAGTAATAGGAGATAAAAAGCCTAGACAACAGCGACCCATAAAAAGAATACAAGTTTCAGAAGTAGAAATTCAGGAAGGAGGGAAAGATTCCTCAGTGACTGCGCACTATCAAAATATCTTATGGCTGTAGATGTTGCTGCCTAGGGATATTAAAAAGACAATGTAAATTAGCACAAAAGCATGAATACAGTATTCCCTTAGTATCCATGGGGGATTCCTTCTAGGATCCCCACTATTACCAAAATCTATGAATACTCAAGTAGTTCCTAATATAAAATGATGTAATATTTGCATTGGACCTATGCATTCCTTCCATACTTTGTATCAGTGATTCCCCAACCTCTTTAGCACTACGGACTGCTTTCGTGCAAGACAATTTTTCCATGGTCTGGGGAGGGATGGTTTCAGGATGATTCAAGTGCATTACATTTATCATTAGATTCTCATAAGGAGCACACAACCTAGATCCCATGCATGAGCAGTTCACAATAGGATTTGTGCTCCTATGAGAATCTAATGCCCCTGCTGATCTGACAGGAGGCAGAGATCAAAAGGTAATGCTGGCCGGGTGCGGTGGCTCAAGCCTGTAATCCCAGCACTTTGGGAGGCCGAGGCGGGTGGATCACGAGGTCAACAGATCGAGACCATCTTGGTCAACATGGTGAAACCCCCGTCTCTACTAAAATTACAAAAAATTAGCTGGGCACGGTGGTGCGTGCCTGTAATCCCAGCTGCTCGGGAGGCTGAGGCAGGAGAATTGCCTGAACCCAGGAGGCGGAGGTTGCGGTGAGCCGAGATCGCGCCATTGCACTCCAGCCTGGGTAACAAGAGCGAAACTCCGTCTCAAAAAAAAAAAAAAAAAGGTAATGCTGGTTCGCCTGACTCTCATTTCCTGCTGTGCAGCCAGGTTCCTAACAGGCCATAGGATGGGTACCGGTACACGGACCAGGGGTTGGGCACACTTGCTTTAAATCATTTCTAGATTATATATAATACCTAATACAATGTAAATACCATGTGAATGGTTGTTATACTGTATCCTTTTTTAAACTGTTATGTTGTTATTTTTTATTTTTTAAAAAAATTTTCAACCCAAGTCTGGTGGAATCTGTGGTTGCAGAATCCACAGATACATGGAGCCTATTGCTTATCAAAAAGCTTAGGTGGGGAGATGCCTCACACAGGCACAGGACAAATTCCTAGAAACATAATGTCTGGGTTGGAGGAGAAGAAAGCGGTAGGAGTGCATGTAGACTCTAATAGAGTCTAGTAGCTCTTTCTCCAACATCTTTATTTCTTCTCTAGTAATGTAATTTTAAACTAGTAACCCAGCCTTCCTTGCAGTTAAGTGGAATCCTGTGACTTACTTCAGTAATTAATGACTGCAACAATAATATATGGCAACTTTGGGTTTTATTTTTAAAAGAAGTATGTTTTCTCCCATTTCTTTCTTATCTCCTTCCCAGTAGAGAAATGGGAACATGGTGGCAGGATCTGACATAGAAACGGTGTTAAACACTGTGGATCAACAAGATAGAAGAGTTATGAGTTCCCAACCCCATTGAGCTTTCATAGCAGCAGTAGACTACTTATGATTAGAGCCTCAGGTGGAGAGAAATAAACTTCTGTTTTGTTTAAGCTACATAATATGCTTAAACATAAACTATATAATGTGGCTAAAGCTGTTATTATTTTGTTGCAGCAGCTAAACTAATACATAGATATAAAAAAGATATTTAAATGTATGCTTCTCTTTAGTATATTATTTTTAGAAACACAAATATTTTGATGCCTACAAAAATGTACAGACCAAGAACTAACCAATCAAAATATTTATAAAGCCAAATGAAAATTAGAATTGGCTACCTAATAGCATGATGAACGAAACATTTATGAAAGAAGGGAAATGGGCTGCTAAAATTAAAAAATATTTATCTGTAAGAAAAAATAACTTTAAAATTACCAATTCAGAGATACTCTTTTCCAAATGCCATGGTAATCTCAGAAATTATTTTTTTAATGTGAAATATATGGCAGAAATAAAGTAAGATGCCTTTTAGAAAGGAGATGTTTCAAAATAGAATAAAGAAACCAGCTCAGAGAAGAAAGCTCAGCCTGCCTTTCAAGATTTGTGAGAGTAGGAAAATGTGTTAAATGATCTGAAGAAAATTCTCTAAATGGTAAAGCTGAATGCTTTAAAGAAAAAAATAAACATTCTCATCTGTAGAAACATTTAATAGCACACATAGGTAGAAATATCAAGTGGAAAATCAAAATAATAAGAGATAAGAACTAAATAAGACCAGGGCAGTAGAGAAAGGGAGGTAAAGCATGTTTTTAAGTTGTGTGTGTGTGTGTGTGTGTGTGTACAAACGCACACATGCTTGCAGGTTTCAAGACAAATGTAATGAAAGTGTTGAAAATAAACCATTTTTTTCTCCAATGGGACAAACTCTATCAAGAACAACAACAACAAATAGAAAGGTATAATGATAACTTGAACTAAATTCTCTGTAATAAAACTATATCATTTTTTACAAAAACAAAACAAAACAAAACAGCTGAAACATCCTCTCCTCTGTAAGACTTTCCTGGTCCATACTCCTTTTAAAAAGCAGTATTCTGCTCTGTGCTGCTTCATGTATTTTTATTGCTTCTGCTGACTCATTCTCTGCTCCACTGGAAATTGTTTTACCTTTTCTCATCAGTAAAACTAGGGGTTCATTGAGGGCCAGGCCATATTTTATTTCTTTGTTCTGTATTTTCCATTCTTAGCCTATCAAATAGAACACTTGAGGAAAATTTTACCTGCTGGGAGGAAATTTAGATGAAACACTAGAAAAGAAAGCCAGTGTTGGCATCAATGGTATTAAAAAAAAAAAAAAAAAAGAGGACTGGGGGAGGCAAGCAGAACAACACAAATAGTAATGTTTTGGTAGGAGGCCTGAGGAAAAAGGTGCCAAGAACAGCTGTGGTCTGACAGGGCTCAACACAATGCTCAGGACTACAATGACCTACAACTGCTAATCAGGAACTGCGATTTGTTCAGTTTGGATTCTGACTTTGAGTTTAAGAGAAACCTTAATGTAACCATATATTTATGTTCTTTTACAATCAGGGAAGAAATTAAAATAAGAGAGGCCAGGTTACCAATATGATGGTCATTTCTCTTCTAAAGTGTAATTTTGAAGAAAAGCAGACTACAGATAAACTCCTATGAAAATATGTGTGGATTCACTGAATTAGGAGGCACCTTACAAATACCAAATGTAAGAAATCAGCCACTGCATTCATGGACTACCAGTACTAATACTACCTACTGTGGGCTTACATTATAGAATATATGGAAAATCAGCCACAATTTGTCAGAAGTATGCTTGCAAGATTTCACAAATCCTGTGATCATATTTAAATAAAATCTTTTCAACTTTATTAACCTTCTAAACAATTATTAAACAAAATGAACATTTATGTACTGTTGATTTGAACAAAACAAGTTATTTGTAAATGACAGAGACATCTCCAGCAACAGGTCTCACAGAAAAGGAAACCCATGAAATTCCTGAAAAGTCATTCAAAATAATGGTCTTAAAGAAACCGAGTGGATACAATAGAACACAGATAGATAATAAAAGAAATTAGAAAATAATTCATGATCTGAATGGGAAATTCAAGAGAGTTAGATATAAAAAAAGAACCAAACTGATCCTGAACTGAAGACTTCAGTGAATAAAATAAGAAACACAATTGAGAGCTTCAACAATAGACTATAAGCTCAAGTAGAAGTAAGAATTTCCAAACTTGAAGACACGTCTTTTGAAACCTAGTCAGATTAAAAAAAAAAAAATGAGAAATGAAAAAATGTGAGAAAGCATCAAATGATCAAATATTGGAAGAGATTTAGACATCCAGATTCAAGAAGCTCAAACAATCCAAAATATATTTAATCCAAAAAGGTTATCTCCAAGAAACATTATAGTAAAACCATTAAAAGTCAAAGATAGAGAATTTTAAAAATAGTAACAGAAAAGCATTAGTTCACATATAAGGGAATCTCTATCATATTAACAGCAGATTTCTGAGCAGAAACTTACAGGTCAAGAGGGAGGAGGATAATATATTCAAAGTATGTTTTTTAAAAGTCAGTTAGAAATAACTCAGCAAATCTATCCTTCAAAATGAAAAAGAAATCAATTATTTGCCATAGAAGTGAACCTGACTGAATTAATCACTATCAGTCTGGTCCTACAGGAAGTGCTTAAGGAAGTCTAACATCTGGAAGCAAAAAAATGATACCTATCATCATAAAAATACATAAAAGTATAAAATGTACTGGTAGAGCAGGTACACAAATGAGAAAGAAGCAAATGAGAAACAAATTAATTGTTACCATTACAGAAAAACCACGAAATTACTATTAAGTACAATAAGAAAGTAAGAAAGGAACCAAGTATACACAAAACAATAAAAAACTAATTGAAGTGATAGGAGTAAGTCCTCACCTATAAATAACAACCTTAAATGTAAATAGTTTAAAATTTTCAGTTAAAAAATATAGACTGGATAAATGGATAAAAACACAAGACCCAATTATATGTTGCCTGCAAGAAACTTACTTCATCTATAAAGATACATGTAGAATAACAGTGAAGGGATGGAAGCTGGGCATGATGGCTCAAGCCAGTAATCCTAGTGATTCAGGAGGCTAAGGCAGTAGGATCACTTGAGCCCAGGAGTTCAAGACCAGCCTGAGCAACATAGTGTGACCAGATCTGTAAAACACACACACACACACACACACACACACACACACAATTAGCCAGATATAATGGTATGATGGTGTGTTTCTGTAGTGCCAGATACTCAGGAAGCTGATAGAAGAATGACTTGAACACAGGAGGTTGATGCTGCAGTGAGCTGTGACTGTAGTAGTACACTTTAGCCTGGATGACAGAGTGAGACCCTGTCTCAAAAAAAAAAAAAAAAGTAAAGGGAGAGAAATGCATATTCCATGTAAAGAGAAAACAAAAGAAAGCATGCAGAAATAGGTATCATTACATTGAAAAAATAGATTTTAATTAAAAAAAATGAAAAGAGACAAAAATCATTATATATAATAATTAAGTGATTGATTGAGCAAGAGGATTTAACTATTCTAAGTATATATAGCATCTAACATTGGAGCATTCAGATATATAAAGCAAATATTATTAAAGAGAGATACAAAAACAGTAATAGGACTTCACCACCAGATTTCAGGATTGGAGAAATGATTTAGACAAAAAGTCAACAAAGAAACATAGAACTTAACTTCACTTTAGACCAAATGACTTTAATGGACATTTACAGATCATTAAATCCAATGGCTGAAGAATACACATTCTTTTCATCAGCACATGGAATATTCTCCAGGATAGATGATATTTTAGGCCATGAAACAAATCTTAACAAATAGAAAAAAAAATCAAAGTCACATAAAGTATCTTTTCAGTCCACAATAGAATAAAAATAGAAATCAATAACAAGAAAAACTTTAGAAAGTGTAAAAATACATGAAAATTAAGTAATATGCTCCTAACCATTTATTAGGCCAATGAAGAAATAAGGAAGTTTATAAAAAATTATTGAATGAAAATGTAAACACAGCATATCAACACAAATTAATAAATATGTTACAACTCATCAACAAAATAAAGGCCAAAACCATGTTATTTTCTTAATAGATGCAGGAAAAGCATTTGATACAATCTAACAATCCTTCATGATTAAAAACTATCAAGAAATTAGATATGGAAAGAATATATATCAACACAATAAACGCCATATATGACCAAACCCACAGCTTACATCATACTGAATTGGGAAAAGTTGAAAGCCCTTACTTTAAGAACTGGAACAAGAAAAGGATGCTCACTTTCACCACTCTTATCCACCATAGTTCTAGAAGTCTTGGTCATAGCAACTGGTCATAGCAAGATAAATAAAGGGCATCCAAATTGGAAGAGTAAGTGAAATTGTCCTTCTTTGCATATGACATGATTTTATATGTAGCAAAACCTGAAGTGTCCACCAAAAAGCTGTTAGAACTGATAAATATTAACAGCAAAGTCACAGGGTACAAAATTATCATAAAAATATCAGTAGTGTTTCTATACTTTGATACTGAACTAGTTGAAAAAAAAAATCAATTTAAAACAGCTACAAAAAAAAAAAACCACCAAAATCCTATGAATAAATCTAACACATTGTAAGAAAGATCTTACAATGAACATTGCAAACATTAGCCAGACACAGTGGTATGATGAAAAGACATTGAAGAAATGTCTGATGAAAGACATTGAAAGAGTCACAAAAAATACTAAGACATCCATTCTCATGGATTGGAAGAGTTCATGTTGTTAAAAGGACCATACTACTCAAAGCAATCTGCAAATCTATGCAATCCCTATCAAAACACCAATGACAGTCTTCACAGAAAAACAAACAAACAAAAATTTAAAAACAACTCTAAGAGTCATATGGAACTACAAAAGACCCAGAATAGCCAAAGCAATTCTGATCAAAAAACAAACCTGGAGGCAGCACACTATCTGACTTAGAAATCGCCTACAAAGCTATAGTAACCAAAATAGTGTGGCACTGTCATCAAAACAGACACATAGATCACTGTGACAGAATAAAAGACCCACATATAAATTCATGCAATTTACAACCAACCTGTTTTCAACAAAGTTGCCAAGAACATACAACGGGGGGAGGACAATCTTTTCAACAAGTGGTTTGGTGATAACTGAATATATCCACATCCAGAAAAAGAAAACCAGACTCCTATCTCTCACCATATGCAAGAATCAATTCCAAATGAATTAAAGACTTAAACATAAGGCTCAAAACTATAAAACTCCTAGATGAAAACACAGAGGAAATGTTTCAGCTCATTGGTCTAAGAAAACAGTTCAAAAGCATAGGCAACAAAAACAAAAATAGATACATGGTACTATATCAGGATACAAAGCTTGGGTATAGCAAAGGAAACAACAGAGTGAAGAAACTGTTTTCTAACTATTCATCTGACAAAAGACTAATATCCAGAATATATGAGGAATTCAAACAACTCAAGAACATAAAACCAATCCAATTAAAAATGGGCAAAAGATCTGAATAGATATTTTTCAAAAGAAGACATATAAATAGCCAACAAGTATTATTTTAAAAAATGCTCAATATCATTAATCATCAGAGAAATGCAAATCAAAACCACAATCAGACATCATATCACCCCAACTAGAATGGCTCTCATGAAAAAGACAAAAAACAAGTGCTGCCAAAAACCTGGAGAAAAGGTGACATGGATACACTGTTGGTAAGAATGTAAATTAGCACAGCCATTATGGATGACAGTATGGGGGTATCTAAGAAAAACTACAAATATAACTACCACATGATCCAGCAATCCCACTAATGGGTATTTATCCAAAAGAAACGAAATCAGTATATTGAAGAGATACCATGTTTACTGCAGCACTATTCACAATAGCCAGTATATGAAATCAACCTAATTGTCCATCAACAGATGAATGGATAAAGAAAATGTGGTATATATACAACAAGGGAATACTATTCACCCATGAAATAATAAAATCCTGTCGTTCATGGCCACATGAATGAGTCTGGAGGACACTATGTTAAATAAAATAAGTCAGGCCCAGGAAGATAAATACGGCTGATGTTCTCATTTATATGTGACAGTTAAAAAATAATTTGGGTTAATAAAAGTAGAGAGTAGAACTGTGGTTATTAAAGGCTGGGAATTGCAGGGAAAGGGGAGGATAGAAAGACATTAGCTAATAGATACAAAGTAATAACTAGATGGAAGAAATAAATTCTAGTGTTCTGTGGCCTTGCAGGGTGAAAATGGCTAACAATAATTTAGTAGATATTTTCAGAAAGCTAGAAGAGAGGATTTTGAATTTTCACAACACAAAGAAATGATAATTTCTAGTTCATTCCTGAAGTATAGACACACTGCTTGTAATTGTACATTGATTTAAGTGGTTATAACTGATACTTTCCCCGAAATGACAGTAAAATGAATGCAGGTTATATAGTACTGTTTTGCACACTAGTTTACACACACACAGTTTATTATTCAGAAATTCTAAGGTATTCGGTGTTGTTACTATAGACATAATACAATTTTGAAAATTAGAGAATTAATTGACTACCAAGAATAGCAACAAAAATGTTTCACATCTTTGTATATGGGAAAAAGTATTTAGTACTTTGGCAAGCACCTTGTGGTTTTGTAAATATTACCTAGACAATGTAAGTGTAATTTTTATAGAAAAACAGATAAAGGCAAGAGCAAATGTGTTAAATTATAAATGTTTTTACTTGTTTGGCACTATAAATAATGCCATACAATAAAGACTTTAAATTACACTGATTTCATTTTATACCAGAATTCTGCATGTGTTAAAATCAAGCAAGATTAATAATTACACATCATTAAGTAGAAACTTTGAAGATTCTACAGATAGGTGTTATATTAAGAGTTCAAACGCTGAATTGAGACTGGTCTGGGTTTGAATCTGGCTTCACAACTTTACTAACAGTAGGATCCTGGGAAAGTGATTGAACTTCTTGAAATTCCAGTTTCATCATTTGTAAAATTAAGATTAAAAATAAAACCTATTTCATAGAATTGCAGTAAGAACTAAAGTATGTTAATTTATGTAAAGTGTAAGAGTAAGCATCATTTTTAAAGCTCACATTTTTACCACTGGAAGGAAACCCACCCTTATCATGAGGTTGAAATGAAAAGATTTGGTCTCTTAACTAGAAACCAAGAGATGGTATCTGGTGCAATAGCAATTGGTTTCAAAAGTTTTATTCTTTCATTTTTTGAATGTTGACAAACAACATTGTATGTATTTATTATGTACAACATAATGTTTCAAAGCATATATATATATATATATATATATATATATATATATATGTGTGTGTAGTGAAATGGTTAAATCTAGCTAATTAACAATCTTGTTGCCTCACATAGTAATCTTCGGTGTTCTCATTTATCCCTCACTTGCTTTCTTTCTACATGCCTAAGCCAATCACAGAGCTCCATTCTCCAATACTTCCCCTTGCTTACTACATTTTTTCTTTTCCTAATCCCATATTCTGAGCATATAAATATACATTTTCAATCTAATCAACTGCATTATCTTCTTCATTCTCTCCTCCCTCCCTCCCCCTTCAACTTTTAAGCAAGTTACTATCCATTTCTTCTAGCAAATTGTCCTTGATAATAATGGTTACAGAAAATTTTCCAGAAATACCAGTGCCAATACTTATTTCTCTGCCTTGGTATTTACACAAAAGTCATACTTTATTGATGTTCTCATAGTGCCTAGAGTTCAGAGGAATGAGTCCAACAGACTTCAAGCAAACACTTCTTGTGACTATTTCCCATAAATCGTAACTTGGAGTGCACTCATAAAAGCTCTCGCATGTTTCCATTAAGATGGTCTTGAGAGTTCTGCTAAAGGTTGATGCTAATGAGCTCATTGATATTTTTAAAGCCTGATGCGGTCAATCAAGGTGGCGGCAGCTGCCAAATTACTCCTGTCTCCGCAGTTCTGAAGCACTTCCTGCAAGAAAGCAGTCCTGGCTGGGTGGTACCACAATGCCCAGTCTTACCCCCTCAGTCATGACAGCGTCAGCAACTCTTCTTCCTTTCTCCTTTTACTCAAAGGAAATGAAAGTACCACTCAAATAAATAAATAAATACAAATGAAGACTGAGGTGGTTCGGTTTTTGAAAAATCCAAGAGGCCAAAGTTCTGACTATTAACCATGCCATTAGAAGACAAAGATGCATGATACCAGTAGAAAAAGTTTAATGCATGAAAGAATGAGTAAGCAAATACAGGGTATTCTGTTTGAACCCACCCTGTGTAATATTTGTAGAGCTCCTCTCATTTAAAATTGAGTCTATGTGCTGTTTTATTAATTACCAATATACTTTACTATATTTTCTGAGCTGGATGCATAATGTTGTTTTCAGAAATTTCAAAAGAGATGCTAGATTGAGAAAAATTGATCATACCGTTTTCAACACTTTGTGGGAAACAATGTAATATAATGATATTAAAACACAGGACACAGAGTCAGACTGACTTAGAATTAAATGCTAGCCCAACTGCTTATTGGCTTTATAAATCTAGGCAGCTACTTAAAACCTGTTCAAGCTTCAGATGACTCATGGGTTGCACTAAGTAAGTAAGATAATGCATGTAAAATGTCAGGGCAGTCCCTCCCATTGAATGTTTAGTGAAAGTTCAATAAATGCCAGTTATTACTGCTGTGATTATTCTTCTCAACTCATGATATTTTAGGACTAACGCCAGCAAGAATAGCAAGAATAAATACTGTGAACTCTTACTTCTGTAGCTGCTGTGATTCATCCCTCTTGTCATACACCTGGCTGCTTCTCACAGTTACATGATCTGCCTGCATCTAAAGATATTAATATTTGCATCTCTAATCTTGATCTTTTCCAGGCTTCTCTCCCACTCTTCCAAAAGCATAACTGTCACATGTCTCTTTTGTCTGGAGACCTACTCTCTTTAGTTAGAATTTCTGAATAACTATTAATAAAATGTATGTTTTCCCTCCTTGAAAATATCAATATCATCATCATCATTATCATTGTCATCATATTTAACATTTTCTGGGTACTTAGTAAATGTCAAGTAAAATGTAAAGTGTTTTGCCTGTATTCACTCATTTTAGTTTATAAGGCAGATACTGTACTACTTTTTTAATCAGTATTTATAGATAAGGAAACCAAAGGTGGGGGATATTTCATTACTTGCCTCTAAATAGAACATCTTTTATGAGAATTTAAGTAATCTGACTTCAGACACTACTTTTTTAAACTACTAGACTGCTATCTGTATGCATATTTTAATAGTCATCACAAAGGAACCATCCCAAAGGGATCACATTAATGGTGGGAATTTCAGTCATTATTTTAAGAGGGGTAAAGCCTTTTAAAATATACTGTCTATATGCCTGCATATTCTGTTGATAAGTAGGGTTAAGCTCACCACAATTAGCACATACATGAGACAAACATAGATATTAAGCTTTATAAATAACATTTTGTGATATTAGATGACTACCAGTTTTTAAAAATGTTCCAGGTCAATCCATCCAACTCTAAATTATTGTGTTACTTTCTTTTAAAAATTCCAGTCAGAATATTTCTCTGTGTTCATGAGACATTCCAAAGTAAACATTTACTGATGCCATCAAAAGGCAGCTTTGAAGATAGTTGTTAAAAATCATGAACTACATAAATGTTTTTTTCATTGCCAGTGGAATAACATACACATACAACTCCCTTTTCCAACCATCATTCACTATTTTTACTAAGATATTGTTTATAAACTTTTTCAAACTTCTATCGTACTATACTTCGAGTGCATTATCTGTTTAATTAAGCCAACCTCCAAATAAAATACAATAAAAATAATTACGATTTTCATTTTTGTGGGATCTACAAGCTACAATAAAATATTCTGTTAAACATATATATTTGTAAATAATAGTACACAAGCATAAACTTTGAAAATACAAAGATGTCCTTACATATGACACTATAAATGACTCAAGCAAAAGAGACTATTGGAGGCATTCTATATTTGGAGGGAAGGATTACTGAAATCTGGTGCAAATTATAATACTTTGAAGACCAATCTATTCTCACATTTTGCAAATGAAGAAACAGGTTAAATTATTTAACCAAAGTCAGAGTGAATTGTGACAGAGCTAAACTGAGAGTGAGAATATTCTGGCTCCTTGGTTGTGGCTTTTTAAGTTACAACAAACGGAATGAGTTTGCAGTGAAGTCCATTCTCACAAGTTCAACTGATGCACCAGGGAAAGAAATATCAGAGCAAACTTAAATATTTCTCTTTCACAATGGCTCCCAAACACTAGATAACTACTGATGATCAACTAAAGAAACAATATTCTGTTTAATACCTCAGGGGAAAAATATTATGTGGAACATATAACTGTATATACAGTGTGACAGTGTATAGTGTATTTATAGCACAGAAGCAATTTTTATGGGTGATTTTTCTAAATGTCACTGTGGGGACTGGAGCGGAATACCTGGGGAAGATATGGCTCCCTATTTTTAAAACTTGGTAATAAATATGTATGAAAGGATCTCAAGAAAATATGTGAGTATTTGGCTGTCACTGTGAACAAGATGAATGCTCTGAATGGATTTGTTAAAATGTAGTTCTACTTAATGGCCAAGTTTGGCCTGGAAGTTTCTAATGTTGTGCTACAAATTTCTTCTGCCCATTCCTAATAGGAATACAAAATAAGACAGATACACAAAAGAAAACCAGTATACTATAAAATAGTTGCAAACTGTGATATGTCCTATGAAGGAAAAAAAGTGGGGAGTTACTGAAAGAAAATAATGGCAGGAGGGGTTGGTAAGGTGATCTATGGACTTTCATCCCAATTGAAAGGTGTGGAAAATATATACAATAGGTATTTAAAACATATTTTAAAACTATAAAATATTTCAACCTTCTAGAAAATAATGTGCTTTATACCCATTTTTATGGATGCTAATATTTTGCCATATTTCTTTCAGATTGCTCTTCTTAAAATATATAAAAAAATAAAAGAATACAGCCAAGGCACTCCATCGATTCTACTCCTCATCTCCAGTGGTTCTAAGCCTCACATTGTTGTGTATTTTCACTTCCTATGTATATTTTTACTTCCATAAAATACGATGTTGCTCTCTGTGTGTATTTTAAATACAAAAGTACTATCATATTATAGAGTTTTGCAACTTGTGTATTTCACTTAACTGCATATATATATGTACATCTTGCTATTCAATTCAACTTATCCAATTTGTCATAATATCAACCAACTACTCCTTATGCAATTCTATTCAAATGAACAATTATTCTGTGGTTTAACTTTTCACGTGATTTCCTCAGTAATGTAATCATCTGACACTCATGCCAGTTTTAGGAGAGTTCTGCCTTCAGCACATGTTCGTCAATACATGGTACTTTCAAACACTTAAAATTTTGCTAATCTGATGATAGGATATATGTGAAATGATGTCTTCTTTCAATTTTAATTTCTCTGGTTCCTAATAGAGTTGCACATCTGTTCCTAATTGTGTTAGCCTTTTCTCGGTGTATTATCTGCTCATGTTCTATGTCTATTTTTTTGCTATATTAGCTCTTCTTTATTTTTGCAGTTCTTTTATATTCAAATACGAATTCCTTGTCAGTTAATGATTTACAAATATCTCCTTTTAGTCTGTAACTTGTCTTTTCACTTTCTTGATAGGGTATTTTGTCATATATTCAGTTTTATTTCAATGTATGCAAATATATAATAATTTTTACAGTTCATGCTATAGCATGTTACTCTGACTTACATATATTTTCCTATATTTTTTCTGTAAGTTTTGTAATTTTTAAAAAAAATATTTAGATCTTTAGTTCATTGGGAATTTATTTTCATATATGACATGAAGTAGGGATCTAATTTTATCTTTTTTGTTAAAAAGCCATTTATTGAAACAGATTCTTATTTCTCAACTCATTTGCAATGTCTCCTCTGTCACATACCATGTTGCCATTTAAATATGGGTCTGAGTCCAAGCTCCCTATTTATTCCATGTGCAGACTCGAGCTAATTCCATGGGTTTTTAACTATTTCAGCTTTTCAAGTATTGAAATCTGCTAGGCTAGCACACTCCTCACCTATTCCTTATTCTTTTTCAAAATTGTACTTGGCCATATTCCCTGACTCTTTCATGAGAATTTTAGGACAAGTTGGCCCTATAAATTATTTGAATTTTTATTTTTTTAGAGACATATTCTTATTGTCACCCAGGCTGTAGTGCAGTGGCAATCATATGCATCTATATTCTTAAAATGTATTATGGAAAACTATAATTCTATATGAATGTAAACAGTAGAACAGTAAGCCCAAACTTCACTATTTTTTCAGTCTCATTTCATGTGTCTCTCTATTTTGCTAGGTTATTTGAAAGCAGCTTCAAGATACCCATTTTTTTCTGTCAAAATTTTCATGCTTATCTCTCAGAGATGAGGACTTTGGGCCTACATACTTTAGTTGGAGGTGATCAGTGATGGCTACACTAAAGAAATGATATTTAGGCTGAAACCTGAAATATGAGGAGTCAGTCATGGGAACACTGTTCAAAGCAGAATTTTAGGGTAAGGAAATTTGTCATGTTCAAAGAACTGAGTAAAGATCACTGCAGCTGGAGTTTGGAGATGGACAGAAGGCAGGAGAGTGAAGGCTCAAGCATAGAAAGGAAGTACAGAATTTTGGAAGCCACAAAAATGAGTTCAATTGAAAGTAATTGATGAATTGAAAATGACTGAAAGGTGGCTGCATAGAGAAGAGGCTGAGGTTTGAACAAGAGAGGAAGCAGAGAGAGCAAGGATCCTGTAGCAGTCCAGGAGAAAAAGAATGGTGATACCGTACAAAATAAATGGAAATAAGTGGATGGATTTCAGATCTATTTATATAAGACATGACTGTGGGAGAAAAAGTAAATATATAAGAAGACAGAAAAATTTTAAAAATCTCAGTAGGCTGAAATAAAGAGCTAAGTCAAATGTTACTATTTTTAAGGCTAAATGTGAGGTCCTGATCCTGAATTTAAAACAGATCAAACAAGAATGAAATGAACTGTATTTATGTGTTAGTGATTTGACTTAGTAATGCCCTTTTTTCCTAGCCAATTCAAAGGATGGTGAAGGTGAAAACAACTCAGACTCCCTCAAGTGTGTTATACAGCTCCTGCATAAATAGCTGAACAGCATCCAATTAAACAGTGATGTTTCTGCCTGGGAAAACTATATATAAGCAAATGAAACCAGAAAGGTACATGTTAAGAATGCATGATTATAGTAAGACCGTATTTAAAACACAGGTCATCATTACATGTATTCAGATATGATAAGTATTAAATCAAGATCCTGATATATCACAATGACACTCATCAAAATTCTAAATTATAGTTAGTCTGTAAGGTTGCTATTTATTTCCACTAATGTTTGTGCCATTGTAAAGTCTTACAATAAATGCATCTTTTTTTTTACTGTATAAGGCTTAGTTATCCTAAAAAAAAATAAGTTTTACAAAGCTAAATGTTATTAAGTAGTTAACAGTAATTGAACCAGCAACAGGTAGCAAGAAGAATACATACTTAAGTTCTATAAATCTCGAGAAAAGGTAAGGTGTGTGCATAAATAACTCCAGTGTAAAGTGAAATACAGTAAGTGTTGGAGAAATGCTAAAATATTGTCAGATTGTGAGTTTCTTCAGAAACGGGATCATATCTCATTTACTTTTATATTTCCACCTCCTAATAGTAGTGCAGTGAATGGCAAGTATTAAATGCATAAATGTCCATTCATTCATCCATGGATATAAATACTTATGTACTGATCAGATGATAGGCATACATTCCTGCTCGAAATTAGCTTACATTCATTTCTTCAAAACTCATTTTGAGAGCCCTGCCTTTTAGGGTAAAGACATGTGAGTAATAACAAATATAAATGAAGGGTGCAAGATCATGAGAAAGCAAGATATGCTGTACATGAAATAGGAGGTGAGGGAAAAGTGATTGGAGGAGACATGCACATTGCGTGCTCTGAGATGGTGAGAAAATCTACCTGGTTGGGATGGTTGTGTGGCATTAATGAGAAGCTGAGTTTGAAAACACAGTTTCATCATTTTCTCCAAAACTTTCTTAAAATTTTTGTTTTCAAATGTTTTGAATAAAAAATGGATATGGAGTGAAGAACACAGCAGGAAAGTGGTAAAGAGTCCTGGCCTTTAAATAAAATAAAATGCTGAAATAATGGAGCAATTTGTGAAGCACGGAAAGATATATAAAGACAAGGGGTGAGTACTACATTGCAGAAAACAAGAGATGAGGTTAAAGAAAGTGGGTGGTCAGGCGCAGTGGCTCACGCCTGTAATCCCAGCACTTTGGGAGGCCGAGGCAGGAGCATCACTTGAGGTCGGGAGTTCAAGACCAGCCTGACCAACATGGAGAAACCCTGTCTCTACTAAAAATACAAAAAATTAGCTGGGCATGGTGGCACATGCCTGTAATCCCAGGTACTCAGGAGGCTGAGGTAGGAGAATCGCTTGAACCCAGGAGGCAGAGGTTGCAGTGAGCTGATATCACTCCATTACACTCCAGCCTGGGCAACAAGAGCAAAACTCTGTCTCAACAAAAGAAAAGGAAAAAAAAAAAAAAGATGGGCGAGGAAAGAAAGGAAATGGAAAGAAAAGAGGTTATGATCTGATTTTGTAATACTAGAATTGAGTATTTCAGAGGGAGAATTGGTCTGGTTTGAAAAAGTCTTGTGGGTGAAGTTGTAGACATCTGCTGCTAAATGGATTGGTGGTAAACGACATGAAGGCAATAGAAGTAAGGAATCCAGGTCAGAGTGCTCAAGGAAACAAGAGGCTGATCAGTTTTAAGAACGATCACACAGGTACTGATATCACTCAGTTTGGTGGAAAATACTAGGATGGAAACAAGAAGGAAAACCATTGCCAAAGTTTGTGAATGTTGATGAAATATCAGGAGATTCTGAGAAGATGGTGAAGAGAATGTGTCAAAGGAGAGACTTGGTGAAGTTTTCATGAAGAAAGAAATATTTGATATGAAACTTGTAGCAGGTATAGAACTTTAGTAGTCAGAAATTGGGAGGAAAGAAGAGACATTTCAGTTTGAAAAATGGTCTCAGTAAGATTAGAGGAATTAGCAGTGGTTAACTATTTCTTATTTATCTTTACTGGAGTTGACAATCTTGCAGATAGATGATCTGATAACAATTCTATTGTATCAGTTAACAGGCCTTATTGCATATTCAAATGACTATTTTCCAAAACACTACTAGCTCATAAACATCTTCCTCCACTCATAATTTACTTAACTCCTTTATCTCCAACAATAAACACCTAATGATTCAACTGGTCCATGTCTGAACATGACCTGATTATGATCTGCATGATTCTAGATATGATCTGCAGCTGGTACAAGATCTGGTCTCACAAGCCAAAGCTGATTGGTTCTTTTCCAGGAGTAAGTAGGTATGAAGAGTCTGGGAACCTCTTAATTTAATAGTATAGCTTTTCAGAGGCAGCTTTATCTATGCTGTTTCCTTTCCTGCTGGTCTTAACTCTAACTATTGATGCTATTTTGTATCTTTTTTCTTAGAAGCATATTATTACAGACTAGAAAGGATCTTTTGAGCATCATGATGTCCTTCCTCCTGCTTAAGGAAAGACTTCTCCTAAACTCCTGCATTCATCAGCTTGTCCTAAACACTCTTCCATTGTTTACAAAAGCATTGAGTTGGGGTAGATTGCTACGTATGTCTTTGCTAAAGTTAGTTCTCAAACTAATACCACAATGCTGGGTAGACATAATTTATCACTGTATCTCCAAGCTGTATTTACTGTTTGGAATATATTACTTTGACATGTTTGAAAGGTTCTAGCTCAGAGCCTGTAACATAATATACTATGTTTGTTGAAATTAAATCTAAATCTTCAATGCATTTTTAAGTGCTTGGTAAAGATAGCAGACATGTCCGTCATACTTCTAGTAAAGTTTAATGTCAAATCTGTTTTCTATTGATTCTTTATGTCTAATCTTATTATGAAATGTGGAGCCAGTAGTAAGAAAATCACACTGGGGAAAGACTCTGACTTGGGAGCACATGATGGCATATTTATGCCTTGTATATTCAGAGAGAAGGTAGGAAGGGAGGGAGGGAAGGAGGGAGGGAGGGAAGGAGGGAGATTCTATCTTAGCTCTTGGGTAAAGTATAAGTATATTTATGAATAATAATTTCTACTTTTATAAATAATTGCATAATTATTTATAAAATAATTGGCTCCTAATCACACAACAATTTTTGGCTAGTAAATTAACTCAAGAATGTGAAAGTGTTTAGTAAATTAACAAAAATTTTAATTCTATTGCAGGATATCCACTATTTGCATTCATGTGCAATTTAGAGTGTGTACCCTTTTAATTCTTGATATGTTTTACTTCTTAAATACTGTACATGCATTTGTAGAAACACTCTGTTTCAGGAGACATAATGTGTTCCTTTTGGGACTATGTCTTATCACATAGCTTCTCATTACTTATGTGAAAGTCCAAGAACCTTGAGAGGGCAGAAAAAATCATTCCTCTCTAGTTTCTCTGCGGCTCTCCTCTTGACAGTGCTCAAGTACAGGCTGATTGGCTATAGAACCATAGGGATTTGATGAAACAAAGTGTTTCACAGCAATACAGACTCTGCTGTTTCTATCTCAAGGGAAGTATAATATACGACCTTGGTTGATCACTGGTAAGTGTGCTTGTTGCCTAGCAAAATTCAGAAGTCCAGGGAAAAAGCCATAATGCCCTTACTGATTTATATTTTGAAGCTTTTATTACCATAATGTGGTGTGCTACAAATTGGATATTTTAACGGAAAACTTAAAATAGCATGGAATTTTCTACTACCATAGCTGTTGACACGTACCAAACAATCTTATGAATTTCTGTATTTGTAATGCAACAAAATGTTATGTTACACAATACGTTAGTGCCTATAAAACTGGACATGAGATTTTTTTAATTTAGTAGATGAGCCCATGATGAGTAAGATTTAAATAAGGGCAACCACATTTTAAAGATCCCCAATGTGAAACTAAATTATTTGTTAATGCTACACAAATTTGATAGTCTTCAAAAATCCTTCTTTACTCTAAAACAAATAATCATTTTTAAGTAAAAAAAAAATAGATTAAAGAAATAGCATTTACCAATAATAACAGTTCTGAAAGTTTATAACCATAGATTAACATCCAACAAAACCATTGCAGAGAAGCCCATACCTTTATGTAGACAACATAATAAATAAAAAGTGTTGTAAACATTGATGTATCAATTTTTAGACTAGCAAATGATATGAAATACATTTCTAGAAACAAAAAACTCTATTAGCTACTCCTCCCACACTGGCTAAAACACTTAGATCACAGGTTGGGCACTGTGGCTCATGCTTGTAATCCTAGCGCTTTGGGAGTCTGAGGCAGGGGGATTTTTGGAGCTCAGTAGTTTGAGAACAGCCTGGGCAACATGATGAAACCCAATCGCTATAAAAAATACAAAAAATGGCCCAGAGTAGTAGGTAGTGGTATGCACCTGTAGACCCAGCTACCGGGGTAACAGTGAGACCTTGTCTTAAAACAACAACAACAACCACAACAACAAAAATAACAAAACAAACAAACAAACAAACAAACAAAAACCCACCTCCAATCTTTGCTTCACTCTTTCTTCTTTTCTTTTCCTCCTTCTTTCCCCTCCCTCCTCTCTTTCCTTCTTTCTTTCTCTCTTTCTCTTTCTCTTTCTCTTTCTCTTTCTCTTTCCTTCCTTCCTCCCTCCCTCCCTCCCTTCCTTTTTTTTCTTTCTCTTTTTTTTTCATTCTTTCTTTCTCTTACTCTGTCACCCAGGTTGGAGTGCAGTGGTGTAATCATGGCTCACTGCAGCCTCAACCTCCTGGACTCAAGCAATCCTCCCAAGTAGCTGGGACCACAGGCATGCACCACCATAACTGACTATTTTTTTAAAAAAAATTTTTTTAGAGATAGAGATCTCACGTTATTACCCAGGCTTATCTCAAATGCCTGGGCTCAAGCAATCCTCCTGCCTCACCCTCCCAAAGTGCTGGGATTATAGTCATGAGCCACTGTGCCCAACCTCTCAAATGTTTTCTGCAACAAATATTCCAGCTAGAATTTTTGTTTTTTGATTCTTTACTATTTTTCCCACTTTATATCTCTTCATAATGTAAATAGAGTGAACAAAGCAGGGTACTAAATGAAAATAGCAGTCTTTATTAAATCATTTCTTAATTATTTTTAAAAAGCAAGAGAAATCCCTGCCAGATTCTATTTAATACAAAGCTAAAACAGCATGTTATAAACTAATCATTGCCACTGCCACTGATATTAAATGATGAGCTGAAACACTTCAATGACTTCTTAGACATCATAAAATAAGTCTATTTTCTTCAATGAAAAAAAAACTCTGTTGAACATAACTTATAACAAAGTCTGTATTTGTTGACTGATACATAGCTTATCATGCCATTTCAATCTGCTGTTTTGCAAACATAAACACAATATGAACTACAGTTATAATTTTTAGCAGTTTAAATTGGCTACTTTGTTGTGAGAACACATATAAAATTAACAGAAATAAAAATTAATAAATATAAAAATTTATTTGTAATTTTAATTCCTCAACGAATCAAATTGTTTCCAGTTACTGGGACACCCTGCCATTCTTTCCTTTGTGCAGGCATAGGCTTAGACTTTGCCTGACAGTATAGATAAAATATCGTGTTCTGCTTTTCTTCCTTATCGTTATTTCACAAACATTGTACATAATGCCAGAAGCTCTTCATAACTGTAAATAAAATAAATTAATGAATATGTTACCATAACTTCATGGCTCATTTCCTCACTCTTAGACATGGTCCTTTCTCTCCCTCCTCTCCAACCCTCTTTTTCGGTACTATTATCAACCACAAATATTTTCATTTATACAGTCTTCACCTTGATTTTAATGTTTCTCTCTTCAGAAAAATTCTCTGAAGTACAGACTTATGAATATTTTTATGGCTCTTGTATTTCCAAAGTGCTTTTTAAATATCAATTCCATTAATAGACGTGTGTGCCCACAATGTACTGCAAACTTCACCAGCACTTACGTATTAGTATTTTTTAAATTGGAGAAATGAGTACCAATTTCAAGGGGTGAAATGTCTATGATTTCATACTAATGAAAACTCATTAGTATTTTTAGTCTGCATTTTTGTTATTGTTGTTAATTGCTTTAAAATATTTGCTAATCATATTTCCTACTATGTGGGTTTACTTTAAAGATGCATATCTTCTTATTTATCTCAAGAAATTACATGTACTTTTGCTATGCTCTGAACCGAAAATAATACTATATTAACTGCACATATTTTTTCCAATATAAATTGTTTTACTTTGGGCTTTGTTTTTTTAAGTAGCAGATAAGTTTAATATTTTTACATCATCAAATATATTCAGTATTTTTAATGTGATTATTTTTTCTTCTCTTTATCAAAGTTTATATAGTAATTCTGCTAAATGTCTGGCAAAATGCAACTTTCCTCATTAATGAAAAAATTTATCCATGTAATCTATCTGGTATTTTGGCCTATATTGTAAGATATAAGTCTAAGTCACTTCTTTTTCAAATTTCTTATCTCCATGACCATTTATTAAATAGTCTTTCTCTTTCTCATTTTCTTATAATGCTCTTTTCTTATATATGTAAATTTTTCTTATATAATATTTTGGTTCCTAAATAGAGCACATTATGAAAAACATCAGTTACATTGTTTTCTACTATAATTTGATATCTAGAATGGCTTTTCAACATTTATGGCTTCTTTTTAAAAATATCTTTTTATTCTCATTAGTTTATTTCTCCAAATCAGTTTTTATCATTCTGTCACCTAAGAAATGCCAGTTGAAGATTTTATTTCAGTTTTTCTCTTATACTTATAAATTAATGTTGAAACCATTAATGGCATTGTCTTTATATCTGGAAACATAATCTGCCTCTTAAATAACTCAAGTCTTCCATTATAACTCACAAGAAAAAACATTTTAAAGATATGTCCAATATTATATAATTAAGGGGCAAAATAACCATGCAACAGGTAGAGACCATGCGATGGGTAGAGGTAATGTGTATATATCTAGGCTCAACTCCTGTGTGATCTTGTGCCAGATGCTTAGCCTCTCTGAGCCTCAGTTGTTTCCTCTGTAAAGTGGAGGCAGTACTACTTACTTTCAGAATTGTTGTAAGGAGTACGGATAATGTATATAAAGCTATTGGAACATAGCCTATATCCAATACATATTAGCTATGATCATAATTTTTAATTTAACATCTCCCAGTACTTGACATTTTACAAAGTGTTTTTCATGTGTATTATCTCACTTGCTCTGTTTGATCTTTACAGAAACCCATGAGATAATATTATCACTACTAGTATTAAGATGAAAAGTATAAGTACATCTCTTCTTTTGAGTCAAAAGCATAAGCTCATTTTTTTTTTTTTTTTTTGAGATGGAGTTTTGCTGTTGTCACCCAGACTGGAGTGCAATGGCACAATCTCAGCTCACCGCAACCTCCGCCTCCGGGGGTTCAAGCAATTCTCCTGTCTCAGCCTCCCAAGTAGCTGGGACTACAGGCATGCACCACCATGCCCAGCTAGTTTTTGTATTTTTAGTAGAGACGGGGTTTCACCTTGTTGACCAGGATGGTCTCGATCTGTTGGCCTCGTGATCCACCCACCTCAGCCTCCCAAAGTGCTGGGATTGTAGGTGTGAGCCACCACGCCCAGCTCATAAGCTCATTTTATACTATCATGGATATATGTCAAAGTATTTGTAGACCACCTACATCACACCATAATTTTGTCTCTAAATATTTTATGATTTTTCTGCTATAATAATTGTAATCTTTTCATCATATTGTCTAATTAGTTGTGCTTGTTTAATGGAATGCTATTGATTTTGCTATATTTATTTCATGTTCAACAGCTATTGAGTTTCTTATTACCTCTTAAAAAAATGTTTAAATCATTTAGTTTTTGGAGTTGCGACGTTGCCAAGGTCAATTCTTTGTTATAGAGTCATATATTAATAACATTAACTAACTGGAAAGTAAAAAAAAAGACTAGTTATCTATCATGATATTAAAACATATTAAAATCTTCCTGTTTAAGAAACATAAATTTTAAAAAGATTATTTAACTATTGCTAGTCAGTTTCCTTTAGACTATAGATTACATTGCCTTAATAATTTTTTGTATTAGTCCTTCAAACCTCCTTTTATCTTGCCTGACAGAAGGGCTGACATTACATTGTGGCAAAAAAAGGAATCAAAAAGAAAGCATAGGCCGGGGGCTGTGGCTCATGCCTATAATCCCAGCACTTTGGGAGGCAGAGGTGGGTGGATCATCTGAGGTAAAGAGTTTGCGATCAGCCTGACCAATATGGTAAAACCCCATCTACACTAAAAATACAAAACAAACAAATAAATAATTAATTTTAAAAATTAGCCAGACGTGGTGCTGTGGGCCTGCAGTCCCACCTACTCAGGAGGCTGAGACAGGAGAATCATTTGACCCTGGGAGGCAGAGTTTGCAGTGAGCCAAGATCACAGCATTGCACTCCAGCCTGGGCGACAGAGTGAGACTCCATCTCAAAAAAATGAAATAAAACAAAATAAAGCATAAAATTTGTTTCTTGTTGGGCTTTAAATATTAACCTCAAAGAAGAGAGACTAGAGGAATGATTAGGAAAGAGGCACTGGACTGCACACACTTGCACATTTGGGAGACACCTGTTGCCTTCACATCTCTTTCTAATCCCTGGCTGCCTAAATTTCTTCTAATCATAATCTAGACTCTCCATTCCTTATTAATGCCTTTTAAAATGTTTTCTCCTAGAACATCATTTCAGTTGTGAAAGGACACCTTTATTTGAAACTGGAGTTATTATCTGTCTTCCCTCATCTATTCCCAGAGTACTAGGTGTTTATTTGGAAAATCATTAATAATGAAATGTGATTCTTAAATTCAATTAGTTGGTTAACACAATCACATAATATACTGCAAAAAGTATTCTAAATAAAGGACTCTACTGAGTCACCTGGAA
Organism: Callithrix jacchus; assembly: GCF_049354715.1. Lineage (NCBI taxonomy): Eukaryota > Metazoa > Chordata > Mammalia > Primates > Cebidae > Callithrix > Callithrix jacchus. The sequence goes on from NC_133507.1 coordinate 64,015,789, forward strand.
AATATTGCATTTTGGGGTAACTGTAGTTTGTATTTGGTTGTTTGGAAAATATACATAGCTGGAATTAAAGGCAAAAACAAAAATGACACAATTAGTTTTGTTGTAGAACCAGACAATTGACTTTGGTTCTGATTTCAGTACTCACGGGTAAAATGACTAGAAGTGGATGGATTGACACTGTCTCCACTGTCAGCACTTTCACTGCTGGACACTTCATCATCTGATTCTCTCACAGAGGAGCAGGGTGAGGAGCCATCAACTTCTTCAAACTTCCTCTTTAAAATTCCGCTCATAGCTGCAGCGCTGTCACATGTACCTGTAACAGGAACGAGAGCAATAGATAGAGCATTGAAATATTTGACCGCTGAACGTGTAGCCACGATCTCCAGAGTCATTTTTGTGTGGCTTTTTATATATATGAGCTGAGCTACAGTTTCCCTTGAAAGGATCACCAAGCAGATTTTTATTTCTATATTCAAATTAACAAAAATTAAATTAAATATGAATATTTAATCATTTGATTATCAAAAAGTTTTTATATTTTGAGACATAGTTCATTTTAATGTAATATCATTACTCCTTTTTGTTGGCAAAAAAAAAAATCTGTAAAGAAAAAAAATGCCAATGTCTCCCCAAGTCCTTGATTACAACATTATATGAAATTGAGCTGGAAGGAACGCGAAACAGTATGCGCGACCTTTGTACTCAAGATCTAAAATTCGAGAAACCTAATTAGATGAGCACAATGAAGCATATCAAAACAGTTCTAAATTTTAGGTAGTTTCCATTTCGGTATTGCAATAAGGTGACATGCGTCCCCATGCTACCTGGTTGCTGAAGCCCTTGCCACTTTTTCAGAAACTTCCTAAGGCTATTTACCTGAGATATAGCAATAATTGAAGTGAAAGGTCTATGGATGGGGAATGGATATGGTTTCTTCTAAACCATTTGTCTAAGGTGAATGGACTTTCCCCTTTCCCTGGGCTGACATTTCTCCAATTTCCCCATTTTACCTTGTTCTGGAACAGTCAAGTAAGGAGCACAGACTTTCTTTGCAGAAGTAAAGATATTCTAGGGTATACACATTAAATAAATTATCTTAGATATATGTAAGATCAATGTACATGATCTTACATTGCTAAAATATATTAACTTAACTGAAAGTATAGTGTTTAACTGAAAGGTGAAATATTCATTACCCAAAATGCTTGGGATCAGAAGTCTTCTGAATTTTGCATTTGTTTGGATTTTGAAATATTTGCATCTACATAATGAAGTACCTTGGGGATGGGACTCAAGTCTATAGACAAAATTCATTTCTGTTTATCTTAAACATATAGTCTAAAGGCAATTTCTGGCAATATCTTTGATAATTTTGTGACCAAAACAAAGTTTTGACTCTGTTTTGACAGTGACCCATCAGATAAGTTCAGGTATGAAAATTTTCACTTGTGGCATCATGTAGGTTCTCAAAGAGCTTTGAATTTTGTAGCATTTTGGATTTTAGATCAGGGATGTCTAACCTTTATTAATGAGGCAATTCCATGCATTCTATCTTCCACTTCATTTATTTCAGTTGATTCTAACTCACATCTGAGTTATTGAGGCCATTCTCTCCTTTTTCAGCCAGATTATAGTCAGTGTATAAATCAGGGGGAAGAAAGACCCTTAGCAATATTCTGAGATCCCCTTAGTTACATTATCTCTGTACTGCTCTTGGAAATCACTGAAGTAACTTCTTTTCAGTGCAGATCACAGAGCAAGCAGCCTGTTCAAATTCCCTGAACTGGGCCAGCTCTCCAAGAAAGGTCTAAGTCAGTAATTTGCAAATATGTTACCTGAATGAGCAGCAGTAGCATTACCTGGGAGTGAGATGGTTAGAAATGCAAATTCTCAGCTCCCATTTCAGATGTACAAGTCAGAAATTCCCAGGAAGTCGGGCCAGGTACTTTTTACTTTATGAAGCCCCCAACTGGATGATTTTGGAGCACACTCAAAATTGAGGGCCACTTGTCTAATTTCTAGCATTCTTTTCAGCCTCTCCATCCGTAAACATGGCTCTTTGTTGGATGTGTCCACACACTAGCCCTAGAGAGTCACATAAACCAGCACTGAATTCCTAGTCCAAAATCTCTTCTTTGACCTTTCCTAGTGTGATTCCTAGTAAAATTTAGTACAGAATTTGTATTAGTCTGTTCTCATGCTGCTATGAAGAAACACCCAAGACTAATTTGTAAAGAAAAGAGGTTTGATTGACTCACAGTTATGCATGGCTGTGGAAGCCCCAAGACACTTACAATCATGGCAGAAGGGGAGGCAAACACAACCTTCCTCACATGGCAACAGAAGAGAGAAGTGCCAAGTAAAGGGGGAATAAAACTGCTTATAAAACCATTAGAGAACTCATGAGAACTTATTATCAGGAAAACAGTGTGAGGGTATCTGCCGCCATGATTCACTTACCTCCTATAGGGTCCCTCCCATGACATGTGGGCATTTTGGAAACTATAATTCAAGATTGGATTTGGGTGGGGACACAGTGAAACCATCATTCTGCCTGTGACCCCTCCCAAATCTCATGTCCTTACATTTCAAAACACAATCATGCCTTTCCCAAAATCTTAGCTCATTCCAGCATTAACCCAAAAGTTGAAGTCTAAAGTCTCATCTGAGACAAGGCAAGTTCCTTCTACTAATAGGCCTGTAAAATCAAAAGGAAGTTAGTTACTTTGTACATACAATGGGAGTACAGGTATTGGGTAAATATACCTGTTCCAAATGGGAGAAATTGGCAAGAACAAAGGGGCTACAGGCCCATCAAGTCTGAAATCTAACAAGGAAATACTTAAGTCTTAAAGCCCAAAATCTAGTAGTGCAGCCATTAAATCTTAAAGTTCAAAAATGATCTAATTAATTTGACTCTGTATCACATATCCAGGACACACTGATGCAAGAGATGGTCTCCCACAGCCTTGGGAAGCTCTGTCCCTGTGGTTTTGCAGGGTACAGCTCCCCTTCTGGCTGATTTCATGGGCTGGCACTGACTGTCTGTGGCTTTTCCAGGCCCAGGGTGTAAGCTGTCAGTGGATCTTCCTTTCTGGGGTCTGGAGGATGGTGGTCCTCCTCTCACACTTCCACTAGGTACTGCCCCAATGCAGACTCTGTGTGAAGGCTCCAACCTCACATGTCCCTTCTACACTGCCCTATCAGAGGGTCTCCATGGGGGCTTTGCCCCAGTGGCAAACTTCTGCCTGACATAGAGGCATTTCCATACAACCTCTGAAATCTAGGCAGAGGTTCCCAAACCTTAATTCTTGTCTTATGGGCACTCATAGCCTCAATACCACATAGAAGCCACCAAGACTTTGGGCTTGCACCCTCTGAAATAATGGCATGAGTTGTACCTTGGCCCCTTTCAGCATGACTGGACCTGAAGCAGCTGGGACACAGGGCACCGTGTCCCCAGGCTGCACAGAATGGAGGGCCCTGGGCCCACTTGAAAAAACCATTTTTTCCTTCTAGGCCCCCAAGCTTGTGATGGGAACAGCTTTCCTGAAGGTCTCTGATATGTCCTGGAGACCTTTTCCCCATTGTCTTGGTGATTAACATTTAGGTCCTCATTACTTACACAAATTTCTACAGTGAATTTCTTGAATTTCTCCCCAGTAAATAGGTTTTTCTTTTCTATCACATCATCAGGCTTCAAATTTTTCAAACTTTATGTTCTGTTTCCTCTTGAATGCTATGCTATGCAGGAATTTCTTCTGCCAGATATTCTAAATACCTCTCTCAAATTCAAAGTTCCACAGATCTCTGGGGCAGGGACAAAATGCGGCCGGTCCCTTTGTATAGCAAGAGTGACCTTTACTCCAGTCCCCAACAAGTTCCTCATCTACATCTGAGTCTACCTCAGTCTGGGCTTCATTGTCCATATCGCAATCAGCATTTTGGTCAAAGCTGTTCAAAAGTGTCTAGAAAGTTCCAAAGTTTCCCATATCTTTCTGTCTTCTGACCTCTGCAAGTCTCTAAAAAGTTCCAAACTTTTCCACATTTTCCTGTCGTCTTCTGAGCCCTCCAAACTGTTACAACCTCTGCCTATTAACCAGTTCCAAAGTTGCTTCCACATTTTCAGGTATATTTATAGCAGCACCCTACTCCCTGTGGTACCAATTTACTGTATTAGTCCATTCTCATGCTGCTATGAAGAAATACCTGGGACTGAGTAATTTATTTTAAAAAAAAGGTTTAATTGACTCATAGTTCCATATGGCTAGTTAGGCTTCAGGAAACTTAAAATTATGGCAGAATGAGAAACAAACATGTCTTTCTTCACATTACTTCACTTTCATGAAGAGAAAAGTGCCAAATAAAGAGGGGAAAGCCCCTTTTAAAACCATCAGATCTCATGAGAATTCACTCACTATCACAAGAACAGCAAGAAGGTAACTGCCCCCATGATTTAGTTATCTCCCACAGGGTCCCTCCCATGATATTTGGTGGTTATAGGAACTACAATTCAAGATGAGATTCGGATGGGAACACAGCCAAACCATATTAGTGTTAGTTTTTTCATATTTCAGAAATACCTATGAAATAATAATGAATATTTATTTTATTAATCTAAGCATGCATTTAGTAACTATTGTGTATGTATTTGATTCCTTGAGTGGAATAGGGGATGCAAAATAAAGGAGTGTAAATTAGTTCAACCATTGTGGAAGACAGTGTGGCGATTTCTCAAGGACCTAGAAATAGAAATTCCATTTGACCCAGCAATCCCATCACTGGGTATATATCCAGAGGATTATAAATTGTTCTACTATAAGGACATATGCACACGAATGTTCATTGCAGCACTGTTTACAATAGCAAAGACCTGGAAACAACCCAAATGCCCATCGATGATAGACTGGACAGGGAAAATGTGGCACATATACACCATGGAATATTATGCAGCAATCAAAAATGATGAGTTTGTGTCCTTTGTAGGGACATGGATGAACCTGGAGAACATCATTCTCAGCCAACTGACACAAGAACAGAAAATGAAATACTGCATGTTCTCACTCAGAGGTGGGTGTTGAACAATGAGAACACATGGATACAGGGAGGGGAGCACTACACACTGGGGTCTGTTGGGGGGAATAGGGGAGGGACAGTGGTGGGTGGGGAGTTGGGAAGAGATAGCATGGGGAGAAATACCAGATATAGGTGAAGGGGAGGAAGGCAGCAAATCACACTGCCACATGTGTTCCTATGCAACTATCTTGCATGTTCTTCAAATGTACCCCAAAACCTAAAATGCAATAAAAAAAAAAAAAGAAGCAAACATTCTCTATATTGGGCTCCATAAAATTAAGAATACTCCCAAATTCATGTTCTACTCACTTGCTTTATTAATCCATGACTTTCTACATGAATGTTACATTAACAATGGAGATAACTGATAGCAATAGGAAGATATATCATTGTCCACTCTTTTGAAAATAAAATCTCTATTCCTACTTGGATTTTACCACTATTCAGATTAGCATAATATTTTCTCCATCTTAAAGAGTGTGAAATGCATAAAATGTTCATGCATATCTGAATAGGGCGAAGAGAAAAAAAGATATTTTAAGTAAAGTCTTGAAATAAAAGTAGGACAGGATATAAATTTTAAAATGGTTCACTTCAAACAAGATGCAAAGTAATTCATGAGGGAGAGACTCCAAGACACAAAGTAATACAAGATGGAAACCTATGTTTAAAAAGGACATTTTTTATAATAAGATATTGTAATGGGAGCAGTTAGAAACCAAGTTCTTTTTAAGCTCCATTTCCCCTCCCCACAATTCCCCAGCTTCTTCAGGAAAGGTAGACTTCTCAAGAATCATGGACACTTAACTGGGCTACAGGGATCCATGTCCCAACACTGCAAATGGTGGTACTTGGTACTCTTCTTGTCCTTTCTCACCTCCACAAGAATGAGAGGGAAAATTTTTGACAAGATAATAAGAGAATTAAAAAATCTCTATTTTCCTTTTTGTTACATTTGAGACTGTCAAAACCTAAAGAAACGGAGTTAAAAGTTCATGTAAGTTCTGTCTAGGTCTTTAAAATTAAAAGAGACTGAGCTACACTCAGGTCAAAGGAAGCAAGGAATCATTTGCTAAGAGTGTGATCAGTATTTAAGCTAACAATTAAACATTCAAACATATATCTACACTGATGAAACACCTATTAAGTACAAAATTGCTTGTGTAGCAATGAAGTATAATATTTGTCCAATTTCATTGCCTTTAAAAAATATTCCCTATGCGAGTATAACAAAATCTCATAACAAAATTTGAAGACCAAATGGTCCATTGGTTACTGGTATGTAACTCTTAATCTAGACTTAGTAGTGGAATGTTAAAGGGAGATATGGTTTTCTTCTACATCACCTACATTATCTTTCTGGGAAAGAAAAGAATGTAAAAATTTAGGTAGAAGACCCTATTAATAAAGTGTTGTATAGCCATTTGTTTGTACTATGTTGGAAGATTGAAGTGTACAACTGGCTAGATACAGAGACAGGTGAGGAATACTTAATGCCTATCCCACAGCTGCTGTAGTCCTTAAATACTTACGTATTATGGTTTTGTTCCTAAAGATGAGGCCCAATTAAACTTGGTAGTATACAGCAAATGAAAATGTGTCAAACGTTACAAATTAGCTTTATTTAATTAATTAATTTTATTTGTTTGTTTTTAGAGACAGGGTCTCTGTTGCCTACTCTGTAGTCCAGTGGCATGATCATGGCTCACTGTAGACCCAACCTCCTGAGCTCAAGGGATCCTCCTACCTCTGCCTTACCAGATCTGAAACTACAAGCATTCGCCACCATGCACAGCTAATTTTTCAAAAAAAGTTTTGTAGAGATAGGGCCTGACTATGTTTCTTATTCTGGTCTCCAACTTCTGGCCTCAAGCAACCCTCTCACCTCAACCCTCTAAAGTTCTGGGATTACAGGCATCAGCCACCACACCTGGCCCTAAAGTTGACTTTTATAGGACCAAAGCCCAAAGAACAGAGATAAAGTTGGACAGGCATTAATTTACTGTAAATATGAAGAGCTGAAAATTGAAGCCTAGATAATAGCCATTGGACAGCTACTGTTGTCCAATTCATGAAACACATGCTAATCAAGGGCACCACCATTTCTCCCTTAGACTAGGCCAAGGGCCTCTAATTATTCTCTTGCAACCACTGCTGCTACCTTTCAATGTGTTTTCAAGGTTGCAGGCAGAATGATTAATTTAAAATGCAAATCTGATCATGTCAGTCTATAGCTGAAAACTCTTACGTGGCTTCAGATTGCCTTAGGATTAAGTTCAAAATCCTCAAAATGGCTTATGAAGTCCTTAACAATCTAGCTTGTCTAACCTCTTCATCCTTGTTTTGAGCCACTGGTCTTGTCATTGATATTTCAGCTCTAATAATCTTGCAGTTTCTCCAACTTGCAATTTCTCTCTAACCTTTAGGACATTTGATATATCATTCCTTCTGATCTACTTTTAAATATATTTCCATAGCATTTACCACTTTCTAAACCCGTATTACTTGTTTATGTATTTCTATGCTTATTACTTACTGTTTTCATCTCCTAATAAAAAATACAAGAACAGGAATCCTGTTTACAAATGTTTCAAGTGCCTGGAACAACAATGCCTTGTATATAATAGGTGCTCAATAAATAGTTGTTCAGTGAATTAATACAAGCCTTTAATATCTATACCTTAATATCTGGTTTTTTTTTTTTCTGCTACACAAAGCTCCATAAAGGCAGAAATCCTGTTCATCTTATTTACCACTCGATCTGCCCTAACAACGTATTTGGTTGAATGAGAAGGAAAATGAGAGATGAAATTGATCCTAAAGCATCATGCAATTTTTTTTTTTTTTTTTTTTTGCACCCAAGCAACACAAAAGCCAATTCTAGACTAACTTAAGCAAAAAACTTCTGTTGGGAAATCACTGGACTAGTTCAAACAGTCTAAGACAGAGCTTGAAACCAAAACTTAGGAAACAGGAACTGGGGCAGCTTCTGAGGTTATGGCTGTAAAAATTCCTTCTCTGGAGCTTTGCAATTCCCAGGTCTAAGTTCCAGCAACTTCCCTCTGTGTCACAGTTCGAGTGTAATATTCCAAAGGCTGAGCAATGTTTTGACCTATCTTGGGTCAAATGTCTGTCCCTTGATCATTCAACTACACGGCTATTAGGCAGAGAGGCATTGTGAACAGGGGCCACCTGGCTGCGTACTACTCCAGACTTTCACTCAGAGGCTTGAAGTTCAATTGCGTTTCAAAGCTAGTATCCTCTCCTTGTCTGCCACTGATTTATCTTATTTTTGGGCATTTTTCATAATCTATGAATTCATATCTTGGCCACATTCTCAGTTTGGGGTTCAATAAACAAGAAGACAACTCTTTGTCTATTGCAAAATTTAATTAAGAACTATTTTATTTGAAAACATTAAATAAATATCTCAGAAATCTGTTATTCTTCATTAACATATGCTGTTTATTTAATATTTATATTAGATATGACCATTGCTCAGAAGCTTGTGAGCACATTTATGAAAAAGTAGCAGAAAAGTACAAATGTTTCCAAATCTCTCCACAAGAAAAAACTGATGAAGAAACATTAGATTTTCTATGATTATAAGTACAACCATTTCATTTAGTATATTTCTGTCCTATTGGGAAGGCAAAGCTAATGGTGAGTTCAAAGGGAAAAATATCAGAAGCCAGAAGCATGTTAGGGAGAGGGTTTGACTAAAAAATGTCAAGTCAAGAGGACAGATAAAAACATACATTTTAATGCCTGTGAAAGAATGGCTAAAGCAAACCTTTGGGTATATCTTGAAATCTTGTTTATTTTCCTCTCTTTTGACAGTCTAAAAGTTACACAGCTTTCATAGATAACTCAATTAGTTCTTACTATCCCACTGATATTCATCTAATGTTTACTTCTTTTTTCTTCTTACATTTTGCCCCTATTTCCTGTTTTGTTGTCTGTCATAAGGAAATGACCACAGAAAACATGTCTTAAGAACACCATAAATCCACCATTTCTGAGGAGCAGGTAACATGATTTGCAGAAGAACCACTTTAGGATTGTCAGATTTAGCAAATAAAAATATAAGACACCCAGTTAAATTTAAATTTCTGATTAAAAAAATGATATTTGGGACATACTTATACTAAATTTTATCTGAAATTCAAACTAAACTGAGGAATCTACTTTTTTGTTGTTGTTTTTTCAATCTGACAACACTCATTGGTGCTCTTGGTGAGAAAGTAAATTACTGTGCAATCAACTAAAACATCTAAATAGGAAAATTCATCCAGACTAGAACCACGTACATGAAAATTTCTGCCCTTGAGCCCTAGTAAATAAAACATGTAAGGTCATTGGGTGAATAATGAATTTACCAAACAATCTGCAAAAGTGAGTGGTGAGTGATAGTTAATAGATTAAGCACAGGCCTGCCTATCACTGATGTAGGAAGAAATGAACTTGACAGGAAGTAACTTTGGCATGGCAGGAATTTCCTTATATGGTAATGGGATGTTCGCTTTAATGAGATGTTATTTCATTCCTGGCTGAATAATGAAAGGAAGGCGAGGTGTGAGTGTGCTGGGTCCTTAATCCATGCAATGTGTAGTACATGAGCCTTAGGGGATATTCTATCAGCAACAGTAGAAGGCATCAAGAGCCCCTTTGTTCAGTTTTACTTGGGCCATTGATTGGGTCCTTTGCATTGCTGATTTTGTATTTAAGCAAAGTGAGAGTAACTTTTAACTGCAATGATCATTAACAATGATTCTTCTACCTTTGAAATCTGGCAAAGGTGGAAGATTTTATATCAAGGGGCATTACAAGATGGCATGGGAGGGGGGATTTTTCACGATTTGTGAAAGTGCAAAATAATCTATTTTGCATTCTTCCAGTTAATTCTTCCAGCAAGCACAAAACACTAAGAAACTATGATAAAGTTCTATTCCAATGAACTTAGTAAGGTAAGGGTGCTGCTGCTTCAATCAGCAATGGGCTGAGGGCCCAGGAAATACCAGTGTTTGCATTGAGCTGCAGAGGAAAAGTAACTTTTTTACCTTTACTCAGAGTGTAATGTAATTTTGATGTTTCTTCTGATTGCTTCACCAAATTCAAATGGTGAAGTGAGAGACATTGTAACAAGTTGATGATACCTGTGAGTGACTCCTCTGTGACAGCAGATACGAAAACCTTAGCTAGCAAAGGTAAGACTATTCACAATGTCAAATTATCAACCAGTTGGTCTACTAGGCCAGATAGAGGATGAACAGGACAGTGGCTCAATTGATGTTATGGAGATTTTATTCCTATATTCAAGAAAAGAAAACTCAGTTAAAAAAAAAACACACATGCGATGATATTTTTATAATTTTGAGAAATATCTTTAGTTAATCAAATGTTCCTAAATATCTGAATAAATGTTTAACTGTTAGTTTAAATTAAATCCTTTTCATTCTCAAGTTTTAAAAATCATGATTTTGAGTAATTTCTAATGTTCTATCCTTATACTATTATGTTACTCTAACATTGAATATAGTCTAAATCAAGCTTGTACAACCCGCAATGCATAGGCTGCAATGCGGCCCAGGACAGCTTTGAATGCAGCCCGACACAAATTTGTAAACTTTCTTAAAACATTGTGAGTCTTTTTTGTTTCTGTTTTAGCTCATCAGCTATCCTTAGGGTTAGGATATTTTATGTGTGGCACAAGACAATTCTTCTAATATGACCCAGGGAAGCCAAAAGATTGGACATCCCCTAAACTCTTTGCTACATAAACTAATCATTATTTTAAGCAGTTGCCCTTCTAAAATAAATTACTTCTTTAGTAGGTTTAATAAAATCAGAGCAACTCTGAATTTTTTTTTAGGCTTTTGACTCAGTTCTATAAGCTTTTTGTTGTTTCAATTTTAAACAAATTATCTTCCTTCTTTTTCTTTTTCTTCTCATTCATTGCACTCTCATATTGTTTGCACAGCAGCCTGCAGAGTTGGGACAGAAGAAGGCAAAGGCCATCCCTTCGAAGCTGAGTACTATGTGACATGGTATTTCCTTGACATCACCCATAGTGGAAATAGATTCCAAGGGTCATTTAGAGGACGCTCTCTTTGCTACTACCTAGCTCTTTGTTTCACTCATGTGATCCTAGCCTCACTTGCTTTCCCTAAGGGTGTTTCAAACCCAGAAGAGGTGTGTCAGAGAAGTTCAAGCCAGAGCGACTCCATCTTGAGTGAGGGCTGGGACATGCTGGGATGCATTCTCATCAATTTAGGTATTACTAGCCTCTAGATGTTTACAGTTAAGAGAACAGATTGATAGTGTTTACTAAACAGACTCAGACTTGGGAGTGTCCTAATATCCCAATATCTTGAGAACAAAAGCATTCCTAATTTTGCTTTAAAGATAATAATATTGATTCTTGCAAAATATTGTAATTAAGAAAATTAATCCTCTATCACAAACCCTTATAGCAGAGCACATCTTCCCATCATCTTTTTTCGTCATATCTATACAAGCATTGTAGCTAAGGTAGATACATTACTCCTCTTTCTTTCAGAAATGCCCTACTCTGTCCATGCATAGCTGTTCTTTCACCACTGTACTTTCTTCATAAACTTGCTTTTGCTTTGCACTGAGGACTCACTCTGAATTCCTTCTTGTATGAGATCCAAGAACCCTCTCTTGGGGTCTGGATTGGGAACCCTTTCCTGTAACTGTTGTATATGCTTGTGTTTGTTTAATTTGTTCTGTCATTTGTTTCCAAGGTTTAATGTCATTTATGTCATACTTAATTTTTTGTGAGTTTTCTTACTAGTATAAAACATGAAGACCAGGGGAAGTACAAAACAGGAGACTATTATGTAAAGGGATATGGGAAGAGGAAGAGGCCTTAAATAGATCTACTATGTGCCAGTTATTTCACAATCTTTTATCTTACTGCATCTTTACAACAATCTTGGCCATGTTATCCTCATTTTACAGTTAAAGAAACCAAGTTACAGAGAGATTAACTGCTTTGTCAAAATTTCTTACCACGCCAGGGTTAGAAGTCAATACATCTATACTATGCTTCCTCCCACTGGGGTCTTTTCCAGCAAATCACAGATGGTAACTACAATGCATAATATTTTTAATTTTTTTAAAAAGTGCACATGCATGTGGGGATAATGCTCCTTTTAAAGCCATATTAAATGTAATTGTTTGTTGGAAGGCATGACTTTTAGGCCAAACAATTACCACTGAGTAAGCAAAAAGTGTCTTGAACATTTATCACTCCATACATTCTGAGAATGGTTATGCATTTTTCTAAAAGAAAAAAAGGATATATATTTCTACAGTACTAGAGTCATTTCTGCTTAAACCCATTTGGCAAGAAATAAGCATATCTGCCGCCAAAAGAAGAGGAATTTGGCAATGATTTTACAAGGTAACATCCCACAAGGTGTTTCCATGGGGCACTACCAATGTGAAAAATGCTGCTGGTGGCTTGCCAATGTGAGAAGCACACATTGGCCAAATGTACCTCACTTGTCCAGGTGTCTGCTTAGGTCAAGAACCCTGGGAGCACTCCTGGCTAATAAATATTTTTGTTGGAGAAATAATAATTGTGGGGTTCCCAAATTATATATGAAGTCCTTATGCCAGACTTGTTTGTGACTTTGAGTTAAAGGACTGAGTTACTTCATATGCAGTGGGTCACAACATTTCTGCATTTTAATGGTTTGCAGTTTGAGAATTTGATTAAGAAATGAACACTTTCTCCAGAAAAAATGCACGAAAAAGAAATGCATGCCATTTCTTATGGACTCCCAAGATAAAAACCTCTCCTTTGGTGATCATACCATTTCCCCAGCTTTAGTGGGTATCCAGAACCTGGAGAAATGATTCACTGGGAACACTTTATTTCAAAATATAAAGGAAGTTTATAAATCTTTTGCCAATATTCCTTTTACCACCAGGGTCACCGACTTCCTAGAATAGGGCTCTTTCCAGCTCCTTCAGTTTCTTCTAGCATTTGTGCCAAAGGAACTATTGCATCTGCTGGAGACATTTCCAGGGGATTTCTTCACTGTTGTCTTGGCTGCCACATACTACTCAAACAACTACCCAAAACCAGCCTCATCTGCAACTTTGCGGCTTGACGAATACTTGACAAGAATGGTTCTAGGTTAAGGTACGCTTTCCTAGACAGTACCTGTCTTTCCTAAAAGATGGTTAGATAGCCTCATTCCATTTATAATAATTCCAGTTAGCATTTAGTGAACACCTACTATGGACCAGATACTTTGTAACCATTCTCTGTAATCTTCCACCACATCCTACCAGGTAGTTTTAACAAAGGAACCTGAAGTTTCAGCAGTTTAGATCATTTGCTTGAGGTTTATGACTGAAACCTCATTTGAGTCCTTCTCTGAAAATATTCCTTGACCAGAACCACACTGTGCTTAAGTGGCCTCTCTGCATTCACACCACCTGGTCTGTGCATTTATCAGTACTTATTAGACTTGTAATCCCTGTTCAACCCGATGTTTTTCTCATACTTTATTATAAAATGCTTTGTAGATTGAATAGGTATTCCAGTGCCTGCTCAGTAAATAAACAGACATAACATTGGAGTCCTAATCCTGGACCAACTACGAACAAGTGGCATAATTTTAAGTAGGAATATTACTTCTCTGGGTCTCGGTTTGCCCTTCTATGAAAATAAGGGGGCCAGGTACAGTGGCTCATGCCTGTAATCCCAGAACTTTGGGAGGCTGAGGTGGGCGGATCACCTGAGATTGGAAGTTTGAGACCAGCCTGGCCAACATGGTGAAACCCGATCTCTACTAAAAATAGAAAAATTAGCTGGCTGTGGTGGTGCATGCTTGGAATCCCAGCTATTCGGGAGACTGAGGCAGGAGAATCGCTTGAACCCAGGGGGCAGAAGTTGCAGTGAGCTGAGATAGTGCCACTGTATTCCAGCCTGGGTGACAGAGTGAGACTCTGTCTCAAGAAAATGGGAGGTGAGGAGGGTGGGCAGGGCATAACTAGTAAAACAGGCTGCGATACAAAGCAGACTCCACTACCTGAGAATAAATGACAAAAGCCGTGACCTCTGTGCCAAGACTGATGCCTCTAATTGTTCATACCTGCTTCCCTCACCCCAATGGCTAAACTGACTTTCAAACTGCTGTTTTCAACTATACCATTTTGCCAAATGCCAAATGATGATCATTGTTCAGGGCCAAGAGAAATTTATCCTGCTTTAATGGCTATTCCATTTACTAATAATTGCAAAGAGGTTCTGCATAACTCTCTCTGGCTGGGAGGTACTCAGGAAGCTTTCCATGTTACCTGTACTTGTGTGCCATTGTGATTAGTATTCACACAAGAAGGCCAGAATTTGGCTTTGAATGACTCTTGATCCTAAACATTGATTATCATTTGACATTTGGCAAAATGGTATAGTGGAATACCCTAGATTGAAAGTCAAAAGTTCTTCTCTAAAGTTAACTTTTACGATAGTGTTTTAGTTATCAAAAACAGAGGAAACAATCAAAAACACGATAAGGCTTTTAAAACTGTTGAAATCTGATCAAGTGCTTGGTGTAAGCCTATTGTTTCCTCTCTAACAACGAAAGTACCAAGTGAAGTCAATGAAAAATTTATTTTACATGCTTGCTATTAAGACTAAAGAGGGCTGGGTGTGGTGGCTCACGCCTGCAATCCCAGCACTTTGGGAGGCCGAGGCGGGTGGATCACGAGGTCAAGAGATCGAGACCATCCTGGTCAACATGGTGAAACCCCGCCTCTACTAAAAATACAAAAAATCAGCTGGGCATGGTGGCGCGTGCCTGTAATCCCAGCTACTCAGGAGGCTGAGGCAGGAGAATTGCCTGAACCCAGGAGGCGGAGGTTGCGGTGAGCTGAGATCGCGCCATTGCACTCCAGCCTGGGTAACAAGAGCGAAACTCCGTCTCAAAAAAAAAAAAAAAAAGACTAAAGAATAGTACTTAGCCTAATTCCTTGAACAATTTGCAAGACTTACCAGATTGAGAAAAAGAAACACATAGGGATCTAAAAGAATTAAAAATTATTATTGTATCACTGGAAGTTAGCATTTTTTTTTCTTCTTCTTAGTACTTAAAAAGTCTCCCTTTGTCCTTTAGAAAGTTTCTGATTGAATAACAAAACAGATGAGCCAATGTAAATCGAAGGCTATTTAAGATAATGATATCCTTTTTTTCTTTAGAGGAATCATCTGAATAGTGTGAAGGAAAAGGGACTTTAAAAAACCGTTTTCCTCATAAAGTACACTAAAATAGACATCAGAATAAAATATGGGCAAGCTTAAGAACTATACTCATCCAAGCACTGGGATCCTGCCAATGATACTGCACAAAATATAAAGAAGATTTAAAAAATTACAACAAGAAGAAAAAACTACTTTGGACATTCTTCAAAGTAAATCACCACCTTAGGCACAATATAGATTTTTACTATTTAAGGCAGAGAACAATAGTTGTTCAACCTGAAGCTGACATTGTATTAAGCAGCAATGAGTAAAAAGTACTATATAGTGTAAAATTAACTACCTGGATTTTCAAGTCTTAGTAAGTGTTCCACTTACACAAATTAAAACTTGTTCACAATAGAAACAAGTCGCACTGTGGTCATACAATCTTTTGAAACGTGGTCATCCACTGTTTAGAGCAGATTCACTCTTTAAACAAGTTTCACAAAAGTAGAGTCATGATAATCCTGCAGTCTACTCAGAACTGGTTACTAATGTATATTTACCAAAAAGCACTTCTAGGTGTTCTACTATTAAAGTAATTTTTAAATACAAATGTAGATGTATTTTTCTAAATTCGTTTTGGAAAACCTTGCGACTAAATCAATTGATTCAATATTTCTAAACGCCATTATGATATTCAGGAAGTTTAAAATAGCAGTTAATCTGTAAATAAGTGATCATTTCATGATTCACACAAATTAGCATTTTTATGTCATTAGGTAGAATTAGACTCTTTATGCCCCAAAATAACATTGGCTCAGCAAACATTTCTTGGACACTTTCTATGTGCCAGTCTCCCCCTGTAATTGAAAAACAGTCTATGATGAGATAGAAACTCTGGATGGAACAGAGATGAATAACTACTGCCTGAATTGCTCAAAGTCACAATGGAAAAATAGTGGACCAGAGGCAGAAAGATGGAAATCTGAAAAGCTGTAAAGGGTATAAAATCAGGGAGCTCAGAAAAGCACGTATTGCCACAACATACCTGAGGATGTTGTGGAGACTTTACTTCTAGTTGGAATGATTCAAGGCACATATCTATTAAGCCACATATAGTTTGAACCTTGATGATCATCCTAACTACCTTCTCTACTTGCCCCATTCAAATTCTAAGCATTAACTGCTCAGTATTACCTAGGATAACCTCCAATAAAATCCTGATAGGTTTCTGTTTTTGGAAAACACGTGTCTTCTTCATCCATTGAAACCTAAGATGTTCCACGAAGATTTTCTGTGACTATAAGTTTTAGCTGAACTTGCTTCATCAGCACCAGGGAATCAACTTGTGTGGATTGAAAAATGTTAATATTAGTTATCATCTATGATACTGTGATATTTCTACTATGTGCCAAGTATGGATCATGTCATTCCCTTTTCATAAAAATCCCTTGATATAGAGACTAATATTACCACTTTGCCAATGAAGAAGACAAGGCTTACAAATTTCAAGTACCATGTCAAGGGCACATGCCTTGTAAGTATCAGAGTACATTGCGTAAACAACTCCAGGGTTTGGACTTGAATTTAAGCTCTTAGCCATTCTTCTATTCAGCCTCTTCACACTCCATGGTACAGCTTGAAAACAGGCATATACAACACAACAAAAGCTTTTACATATCAAGAAAACAATATACAACATTTTTCTGTTCTTTTAGTTGTTCATAAATTGACTTAAATTTACAAGACTTTATTGTATTAAACAAAGGTACCCAGGCTTGTTATAGTAAGAATCCTCAGGCCTTTTAATATGCTAGTGTGCAAAAGAGGACCAGAATGTGAAGTTATTCCCCAAATATTTTGGACTAGATCTCATTCCTACAGAGTCTTTTGATACTAGGTTGAAAGAACGAACACTCCTTTAGATCAAGTTCTTCACAGTATATGAGAACACCTATTAAAATGGTCTAGGGGCTTTTTGTATCTTAACATATTATATTAGTGAGTTTTCAAAGAAATGGCAGTTGATGACTCAGTTGTCTTACTTTCCTTATTTATGATTGAAGAGAGTGGAAGACATGAGCATGAACACATGTGGCCAAATACACTTCTAAATGAATATGTGGATTTGTAAGCTTGCATGGAGATAAAAGATTGAGCAAGCAAAAAATATTCTTATCTAGCATTGTGGTGAAAGGTGGTGAATTTCATGCCAGGATTTGAAAATGAGATGGATCACAAGTCTCAAAATTGGCAAGAAATATATGGCACCAATGATTAGTCAAATGCAACCAAAAAACTGGTCTCTGTGTTTTCTTTTGTATACCTGTTAGAGATTCCTCATTTTCCTATTTGATATAAAGTAGATTCAAATTACTATTGGTAGTTAAAAATTGTAGATTTTCATTGTCCTAATTTGTCTTTTTTTTTTTTCTTTATTCTTGAGACAGAGTTTCGCTTTTGTTACCCAGGCTGGAGTGCAATGGCGTGATCTCAGCTCACCGTAACCTCCGCCTCCTGGGTTCAGGCAATTCTCCTGCCTCAGCCTCCTGAGTAGCTGGGATTACAGGCACGCGCCACCATGCCCAGCTAATTTTTTGTATCTTTAATAGAGACGGGGTTTCACCATTTTGACCAGGATGGTCTTGATATCTTGACCTCATGATCCACCCGCCTTGGCCTCCCAAAGTGCTGGGATTACAGGCATGAGCCACTGCGCCCGGCCCTAATTTGTCTTTTATTTTGAATTCAAATGATTTTCAACATTCTGAACACAAGACAAACTAAAAATAAATTTTGCTTATTTTCTACATTCCTATACTATATGTACATATCTGTCAGGAGTTCAGCACATAGGAGAAGTATGGAGGAAGGTTGTTTCTCTCTTTCTCTGTCCAGGAAAGGCAAAGTGATTTAGAAATGAATGTCATTTGAGAGCAGTTTTTGAATTTTTGAATTGCTCTCAAAGGACAATTACTATGTTAAAAATATTACATATTAACATTAAAAAGGAGAAAGAAAATACAATTATAAAAAGCATATAAAATTGCATATAAAATATGTAATAGTAAGAGGATATTTGGTGTTGGAGAATAGTTGGGAGTAGTTTTGTCTTTTGCTGTAAGCAAATATAATGGTTGGAATAATAATTCACATGCCATGAAGAAAAACCTAAACTAACTTTCACCTTGTTCAACAAGGAAGTATGATGTGTACTATACTTTTCTTTCATGACAGCTATTAGTATTTTTAAAAACTGGCCTTTAG
The DNA here is from genome assembly GCF_049354715.1 of Callithrix jacchus. NCBI lineage: Eukaryota > Metazoa > Chordata > Mammalia > Primates > Cebidae > Callithrix > Callithrix jacchus. Next base: position 64,034,357 of record NC_133507.1, read on the forward strand.
AGCTGGGCACGGTGGCTCACACTTGTAATCCCAGCACTTTGGAAGGCCGAGGTGCGTGAATCTGAAGGTCTGAAGATTGAAATCATCCTGGCCAACATGATGAAACCTTGTCTCTGCTAAAAATACAAAAAATTAGCTGGGCATGGTGGCACATGTCTGTAGTCCCACATTCTCAGGAGGCCGAGGCAGGAGAATCACTTGAACCCAGGAGGCAGAGGTTGCAGTGAGCTGAAATTGTGCAACTCCACTCTAGCTTGGCGGCAGAGTGAGACTCCATCTCAACAAACAAACAAAAAAACTGACCTTTATAGTCATAAACTTTAGCTATTTGGAAAATTGGTTTATATCATACAGATTATTTTCCAACTCTCCTAGAATAGGAATTACTATAACATTACCATAGGTCTAATAAGATCTTTAAAATGATTTTACAATTTTATTGTTCTTATTTTTTTAATAAAATGGATGAAATTTTATGTAAATTCTAGAATAGGCAATAAAAACAGCCATTGTTTGTTCCGATTGTTTCTTTTGAACTAATATATTAGAATAGAGAAATATGATTGTATTGAATACTCAATTATTTTGAGGATCTTCCTTCTATATGTTTCAGTAATTTCGTTTTGTTGTTGTTGTTTCCTGTTACATAGGCTCCAGAAGTTCAGGAGAACAAATATAGCAGTAATAGAACTTAAAACCTACACCTGTGATTTTGAGATGACAACAGTTATTTGTAGATTTTAGACTATGTTCCATGCTGCTAGACTGAGTAGAACATGTTTGCCCTAAAATCTTTTCCAAGCCTACAATATGGTCTCTAGTTTCAAGTGATGACAAAGACAGACTGGTAATCAAAGAGCAGGAAATTCGTTTTTGAAAAATCCTTAAAGATTCCTTTGGAGTCTGATATAACACCATCTCTTTAAGTAGACTAAGTGCATATCCCTAAAGACTTGTTTTTAGATTACTCTATTTATTCTTTTACTTCTCAAATTTGATTTGAATTGTATTTACACAAACAAATTTTTTTCTATATACATTTAGATATCCAGACCAAAAACTTACTGTGTATATGCTGCTGAGATTTGTATGGAAGTAGTATGGCTCAAGCTATTGCAAAAGACTTCAAATTTTTGAGCGAATCTGCATAGAGACATAAATTATCCAGGATAGTCAAAGCCATAAGTTAGCTGCAGAACATATATAGCTCTCTCGTGGCTCACAGAATCACAACAATTCTCTTTATTTCATATTTGTCTATTATCACGTTTTCTCTAAGAATCTTCATGGGCTTTCCTTCTTTTCCTGCACTGTTTTTATTTCCATATTCAGAATATGCTCTGTGGCAGCAGTTGCATTTACAAAGTTAAAAGTACTGGGCTACCTAATTGAACGTTAAACTTGGTTCTTTCCTCCCTCTCTGCCTACAGCACACACAGAGATTAGTAGACACAAACTATAGGCACTACTAAGTTAAAGGTAAAACTAAATATTTTTAAGAAAAAAATTGTTGGATTAAATATGATTCACCACTAAAAATATTTTCTTTGGCTGCTTGAAATATATATATGTGTGTATGTATGTGCACATAATATATGCAATATATAACATACATGCATTGTTACACATAGATGTGTGTACATGTATACATTTATTGTTTTATACATGTATATAAAAAACAAAAACAATATATATATATGCAAAGCCTATAGATATTGTTTGGACCAGAGGACAGAATATTCTGATCAACATAAAAATAAAACAACTAATTTAAAAGATACCACTGTTACTTAAAGTCATGGTTGAAAGCTTCAAAAGAGAAACAGTTTAGAAGAAAATGTCAGTTTTTGAATTTTTAAAAAGCTCATACAAACCATGAATTCCTTTTCCTAAATTAATCTCAGGATCCTGGATAAATGTAATAATGCCCCCATAGAGTGATAAAGGGTGAAAATCTGGCCGTGAATAACCCCTAAGTGAATTTCATAAATATTTGAAATAACTGTTCTTTACTGTTTTAAATGGCTATCCTCCTGTTTTGGTTCCTCCTCAAGTCCCCCTTTATTTTACAATAAAACATATTGTTGCCAAAATACCTCATCTTAATCATATAATAAAATTAACTCCCTCTTTTCAGTGCAAAGAAAGTAATTAAGTTTAAATATGTACTGGCTCTTTGTATGTAAGCTTCATAGAATTCATTTTTAAATATGTTATGCAAATATCAAAACATAAAGCAGTCATTTCATGGCTAAAAGCTATTTTTGTCTCTTCATCTTTTCCAACATATTTTCATACACATACAACCTGTAATACAGACAGATGCACAGTTGATGCAAATGAAAATAATATTTTTAATCAACATTGCAACTACTGAATTGATAAATGCTTTAATGATAGGAATAAACAGTTTGATTATACTGTTTTAATTAAGTTTGTTTGAAAATATGTTTTAGAAATAAAACCCATGAACAATAAAAGTGAGTACACATTTGTTTGGTGCAGGACAGACTTTCCTATGATGTAATCACACATTTTACAAAAGTGTGATATTTAGTGCATGGAAAGAAGACTTTTGTCCTGCTTGTGACATTTATAAGGTTCACTTTACAATGCAGACTTCTCTGAAAGGAAAAGTCATAGGAAGTTGAACGCATTAAGTTCAAATAGCATTATCCAAAAAGTCCCAAAGAGAATTTATAACAATTAGAGAAATCAAAGAAGGATTTAAAGGATCTAGCCCCAATATAAGAAATTATTGTTCCAAGAAGATGCTTGGCATTAAAATACAAAACCAAAACCCTCTCTTAAAAATGGGATGAAAATATGCTGATTAAAATTGTCTTTATGAGATTGTATGAGATATGAACAAAAGAACTCCATTATTTAATACCAGATACCGCACAAGAATCTTAGGCTAGGAACTCAGATCTTATTTTAAATACATTTCTTAAAAAAAAAATGTGAAAATTTTCTAAAGGTTATAAGCCTCGTTATTTATCTAGATGTTTCAACTCACATATCTCTCTTCAATAAAGAACTCACCCCCGAAATTGAATTATTTAGAAGCCTAAACCCAGTTTTTTCTCACATGAAATTGTTCTGTTGGAACAAAACACCCATGTTTCAAATAGACAAAATACAAAGAAGAAAATTAAAAAATAAAATAGTTAGGGGAATCCTGAAAACCAGGAACACCCTGCCAATTGCCACAATGAATTAAAATAGCCAATGTTCATCAGTGTCTTTAAGAGAAATAAAATCAGGCGCATCATGAAATGTCACCATACCTGCGTGCACTTTAAAGGACTACGGCACACACGATGTAAAAATCTTCACTCTCAGAAATAAAGCATACTTCATTTAACTGCTGCAAAACACTGCTGCAGAGGAGCCCAGCACATTTTTTTCAGGCAACTGATCCAGCTTTCCACCAGCACTGTGACCTTTGAACTCCCTTCTGCCCCCCTCCTCTCGCTTCTGCAGTCAAAGCCTCCGAGCAGGTCTCATTTGCATAAGGCTCAGGCAGTCCTCCAGCAGCTGAAACGGAATGCTGGGTAAGGAATTGTGGAACTGCGGTTCTGCCAAGGTACCTGAATCACGGGAGAGCAGGAATACGCGATGGGGAGTGGGCACGGGTTTTACTGGGCTGTCAGCATCACATTCCCCCGTGTCTATTAATGGATAAACGATTTTAACGCTTTGTTTTAGAGTTCTATTCTCACTGCTTACCCCTTCCCCACCAAAAGAAGCTGTCAGCAGCGACTGTGGTAACCAAGGAAACCCAAATAGTCAAATGCTTCATTTAAATACGTGTGGAAGGCCAATTTTAAATTTTCATTAACTTCCCTTGTTTTTGAAACATAGCTTTTTTTTTTTTTAATTCAAATACATATTGCACGTATAATCAAGCACATGGGGTATTTCTTTTTGTTGCTGTGGTTTGAACAGCATCTTATAGTCATAAATTTATATTAGTCACTACACAAATACATGAGGTCACTATAGTAATTCTGTAAAATGTTAAATGTGCCCAAGTGCCTTAGAGACTGTCATCCTAAGTGGTGTCCAAAAATTAATTGTAAAGAATTTAGGTCCCAGGATGCCTTTAAAACAAAACAGCAGTAAAAATGTAGAGCAAAGTTAAACCATGTATTTAAATCTAAAGATTCATATTGCTGTAATGCTTGTCTGTCTTTGGCAAAGATATTCAGTGTTGTGCTTTTATTTGCTAGTTATTTCTTTGCTTATTTTCCTACACACAACAATCTCTCTATTTGAAACATAAACTTCTCTATTGCTCATAAATGCAAGAAGTGGTTATTTTCTACATAAAGAAGATCATGTGTATACATATTTTATAAATATGCATAAAGATACATACTCTTTCTAAATAGTAAACCAATGAAAATATACATTATCAAATATCTTCCTTTTAAAAATTAAGCTAGTTTGTTTTTCTCCAAATATCAGTGAATAATATTTATAAAAGAAAAGGTTTTGTGCAATAATCTTTTCCATTTGCCAAAAGAAATGTAACATGAAAAAAATAGACATGTATTACTAAAGTATAAAATACATTGTTCTAATAGTGTTAACATTTCAAAATTTCCTTGTTTTTAAATTTTTTAATTCAAATAATTAAATATTCCAAACCTTCCTTTTGCAGTATACTAAAACACATCAACCAATTTTGAAAGATGTATTATCTCATTTATAAGACATGTAAACTATTGCAACACACAGATTGTTTTAATACTGGAAAAATAATTTTGAAGCTTTTTATGTGAACTATTTGTTAGTAGTGTTCTCTTTTATATTATTTCTGCATACATATAAGATTAAAATTTATTAGATGAATTTCTTTCTTTCCTATAAAATTTTAAAATATAATAAATAACTTTTCAGTTTAATATAATGATATCAACATTTCTCTGTCACATCTGACTACATCAACAATTTAATCACACTGGGTCAATTCAAGTGCATCCTTACATACTACAAATATCTTGCAAAGTTTTTGTTTAAGGCAACCAGTCCATTATAATTTAAATCTAGTCAAACACAAGGAAGTATTGGAATAATTTATAAAATCACCGACCTGTTCAAATAGCTGTGGTCTTAGTCCTTGCACTCTTTATTCATTAGGATCCAAAATAAATTATCATTTTATAATATGTGTCAGCATCACCGAAGACACAGTTCTTCCTGGTTCAGAGGAATCTTCTTAAATTTCCCAGCCCTGTGTTTTATTGCTTGTACCATATGCTTTATTGTTCAGCGACAAGAGCTTCACTCTGCACAAAGACTCATTACCTACTGCTTGCTGCACGGCATCAGCCTCACTGAGGCTGGCTATATGTGATCACATGGAGTTTTGTCTGAGAGAGCCAGGCGTGCCACTGACTTCACTGAGTCTATGGATATTTTTATCAGCTGAGGTCTACTAGGAGGAAGGAATAACAGATAAGGAAGCTGCTCTAAGTCATTAATGCAGCACAACTTACGGAAATCCCTTCACAAGATTTTTTTTATTATAAAAAATGTTTGAGCAAGCCTCAAAAGAAGTTAACTAGATTTTATTTTAATAAGAGGCTGAATAATAATTTAAGGAAGGAGAACTTGAAAAAGCCATTTCCTATCTCATACTTTCTGAAAGTACATTTGTACAAATGTTATTAAAGAGGTTTGCGTTGCTGAATGATTTGGCAATATGTTTTAACCTTTAGATTGCTGGCATTTCTTTTTCCTGTTTTTTTTTTCTTTTGTAAAAAGATTATTGCTGTTTCCTTCAAAATATCCTCAAATAAAATCTCAATCACTAAAAGATACTATATAGGAATAAAAATAGATATCCTAATTAATTTTGATAAAATAGATGAGAGGGTGAATCATTTTTATTGATGTATATAGATGAAATAGATGATTAATTTATCTTTTCAAAAAATGACACATTCCTAGAACAGCTGATTTAAAGGAACGATGCAGATTTCAATGTAAGTTCTAAAGGGCATTATGGTTTATATTAATTTTAAAAATTGCAGTAACTTATTTTAGACAGCTTACCTCAATAAAGCATATGATTTATCTTATCTGATTTTAGTGTTAACATGTAGTTTCAGGGAAAACTATTCAACATTCATAGGAATTTTCCACTCCATAAATATTATATTAATATATATATACACATATGTTTGTGTATGTATCTGTGGTCAGATTATCTTTTTAAAAATATTTTTTAAATATATAAAATTATTTCTCAAAAACAAAAAATGGATTGTGGATTTCCAAAGAAAGAACTATTTAGCTATTGAAACTTATTTTTTAAAAAATCAATTTCTTAACTGTTTAATGACTGTCTGAATTAGAATAGTATTTGAAAGCTTGTTGCTTTTAAGTCTCAATGAAAATCTTGTGACAAATGCATGCAAAGTGCAACAAAGCACAGAAGGAAAAGTTAGAAGGACCATAAATGCAGATGAAAAAATAAATTTTCTAAATAGTTAGATATATAGTAATTTAATTGTACTTATAAATAATTCAGTAATTAAAAAGTGAATATACATATAAATGTATATATTTTTGCTTAAGCCTTCTATTAATAAATTCTTTGGGGGAAAAATATTATAACTCAAAATTTTTTGTGCATCAATTGAAGTTTTAAAAAATAATTTAAAACCAGAATAGGCAAGTATGGTTAAGTAGATTAGCTTTTAAATACAATTAGTTAATATCTTTCTTTATAATATTATTTGTAGGGTTAACATTGATCTAGAATGTTTATAATTTAAATAATTATCTTTTCATGGGTTTTTCTTAACATTGAAAGAAATATTCAGATATGTTTTAGATACCATGATCTTAATGCATTTGTCCCAAAATGTTCATGTCATTTTTAGCATAGCATTAGAGCTATGCTAAAGCTGCAAAACATTGGGGCATTAAAAGAAAAAGGAAAATAAAGTGTTTCTGGCATATACTTCTGGGTTCTTAAGATACATACATCCTAGTTAATATATTTGATGATGTCACCCATGCTTATGTACAAGGAAGTAAACAAAAGGCAGCCATTTTTTTTCTTACTGCATCACTTCAAAAAACAGTGAAATAAAATGGTTGCCCAATGGAAGGAAAGAATCAGCAGAAAACTAAGTTACTCGCAAGTTTTTAGGGAGTGGGGGTGGGGGAACAAGGATGGTGAAATTGGAAAAAAATCCACATATATGTGAAATTTGTGTGTAGATATGCAAAGGAATAATTTAACAATATGAAATAACTATAACTAAATACAAGGAATATGAAAATAGCAATTAAAACAAATTGCCAATAAAACAGTGACTCTCCAATGGGAAGTCTATAGTGTACGGTATTAAATATATGAACCTGATAATTAATTCATGTTGAAAAAGGTATTTAAAGATGGACATCAGAACTAGAAAGAGATAGAATGAATCATGGGATGGTAATAATCTCTTCAGGTCTGCTATTGTCATAAATGACCTTGGTGAGTTATTCCAGAATCTTATGCCTTAATTTTCAAGTCTGGAAACCAGGAACAGAAAAGTCTTTGGAAAGTATGTCCTGGAAACCTATAGCAATAATTTGTACTTCAATTCCTTAAATTGGTTTTAACCAAGTATTGTCAATTAGTATTGATAAAATTGAAAGATATGATACAAAATCTAACGATAGCTTAAAGGAATTTTTAAATGGATTATTCTAACAACACAGACAGATAAAATAAGTAGATAGTACTTTTGAATATACGTGGTAATGTTTTTTCCCTAATACATGCAGAAAAACTAGAATTAAATTTGGGAAGTAGTATAATTTGAAATCTCATAAAATTGCCTCAGGATAAAAACGAATTACAAAATATGCCCATCCTTCTAATCAAAACTCTGGAACCAGTGAGATGGCAAGAGGATAGCCACAAGATTCTAAAATTACACAATGAACAACAATGGCTCTGCTTATAAAACAATTTTATGGGCCAAGAGTTTTTTAAAATATGAAATTAACAAAGAAAACACAAGATCATAGCTGTGAGAAGCAAATTCCATCCAAGATGTAAAGGATGTTTTAATTTACTTTGCCATATTAAAAGCTGTGAATTGGGAGGAAAAAAAAGTCAATTCTTTCAATTGACTTTTTATTAGCTTGTTTTTTCCCCAAAGACAAATAGGCCTCATAGAATTATGTACTCCCCTTTCCTACAAAATAATCAGAGCTTATCAGAAGTAATCCACAATATTTGCTATCCAGTTCTTGCAGTAATTTAGACATGAACGTATGCTAACTGGATGATGTTTTGAACATTCTATGCATGAAGAAAGATTTACTAACACCATCACCTGTGTTTCCTGGAACCATATTAACTGGTACATATACAAGTTGCTACTGTTGGAGTCACCCTTGATGAGGCTGGATTTTCTTGCTATATTTTCTTCTCCTTCACAACACATTCAAAGAAGTTAATAAATTGGCTACGTCAACCTCAAAATCCAGAACTAATTCAATTCAATTTAACAAACATTTATTGAGAAGATACCATGTACCAAGTTTTGAGACAGTTGCTAGGGTATAAAAATGAAATATGAAATATACACTATTCTCAAGAAGATTATAGTCTCCTTAGCTTAAAAAAATGTGCTGAGCATGTTATGTGAAAGTGTCAATGGGACTTTTCCAAAAGTTTGAATGTTTTATTATGTGAATATGTATTTTATGCATAATGAATAAATTTCTTTATTTTCAATATATCTGCTAAAATCAGAAAAATCCGTTGTGTAATTAAAAATAATTTATCAAATGTCAAGTTGTAATTTATCCTTTTACTTTTGGATATTATAATCTAGAAGAGAAAAAATTCTCTTTGTAAAAACATATTTTAAATAAAATTTTTAAAAATGGCTACAAATTTTTGCTATTCTTTCCAGCAAGAAGTAGAATCTAATTTCCTCCACCTTTATTTTTAGCTGGTCTGAGTGATTTGCTTAACCAGTAGAGACTACAGAAGTGATGTTCTGGAAAGTCCCAGTCTACGTTCTAGGAAACCCTGTGGCTTCCACTTGAGCCTCCTGAAACACTCTGTCCAAGAACTCTGAGCTTCCGTGTAAGAGGATTCATTATTCTGAGGCTGTCATGCTGGAGAAGCCACATATAGGTGCTCTTGGAGAAAAGGGACTTCCTTGTTGTAAGTGGTCCTTTGGGTAAAGCCCAGAAACAAAGGCAAGAGCTTTACTAACTATAATAAGAGGGAATTTGAGGAGACTTGGGTAACAGGAGATTTAGGTATGTATTGGGACTTTGAAGGATGATGTTAGTGCTCTCTCGGAGCCCTGTGAAGCTGGAGGTGAAAAGATGTTTGCAACATGCAGGACATCGTAAAGTCAACAGGGGATGAGATAAGTGCTATGCGCAAAGTAATGAGTAAAGAAGACAATTTTGACAGTTGAGGAGGAACCTGGAGGAGCACTGGGGCAGCAGCAGGGATCTCATGAAGAATCAGCGAGAAACAATGGGGGCATGAACTAAAGGAGGGACTAAGGAAGGAGAAGAAAAGAAGATATCAGAAAGAATGATGAAATATTTAAAACTGTTTAGATAAACTGGTCTGATCTTATTGGTAGCCTTAAAAGTCAATGGTTCAATGATTCAACGGCCAATTATATCTTGAAGAGCATTAATTAAACTAGTTTTGTTACACAGATTCAGTAATTTCACAGGTATTTTTATTCATATTTGCCTCAGTTGGTTAACTTTCCAGCATTGTGAAAAATTATTTGTATCAAATATTGTTAATATTATGTTTGGAAAACTGAGAGTAACTGTAAAACAACAGGACCACCCTTAAATAAAGTATATAGTGGACAGTGTTAGTATTTTTTCTTTTGTCTGATTTCTAATTTAGGAAAAAAATGTATAGAAAAGACAAATATGTTTTATCTAAGCAAGGATAAGAAACAGGTAACTTTGGATAATGCAGACTAAGACTTAAAACACACACACACACACCACACCACCACCACCATTACCTGTTGAAGTAAACAAGCCTACTGGATTTTTGTCCTTTTGATTTTTCATTCTATTTGGATATTAGACTACCAAAGCAGCAGATGTTAACTTAAGTGGCCAGTGAATGGCCACTCAGAATGTTGCAAGTTAAGTGGTAGGGGTAGCTCTATAATTGCTACTACTGCATCTACAATATGTACATAAATCATTTGAACATGGCTGTAAGAATTCTTTATACAAAGTGACACAGAGAAGAAAGTATCCAGATTTTTCCCCACCCTTAAGTCTCTATCAATGCAAAGGCAGTAGAAAACAGCATTTATTGAGAGAAAAGAATAAATTAAGCAAACCACCTCTCTGAGAACACAAAAGACACATTTATTTCTTAGCACCATAAACGTTAACTGTAATGATTTTATCTGATGTCTAACCTGTGACAAAATAAAATATGGAGTAAAATAGTATATGCTAAAGTCAAATATGAACTGAGCAGGTTTTTAAAAAAATAATAAGACTGATGGTCCTATTATTGGTTGCACCATAAGTAAAAGGGTTATGACACCGCTTTTGGAGTCAAGGCATAAGAAAAAGAGTTTTCTATATTTTATTTCACCAATACAAGTCCACAAATACTTGATTAATAAAATGAGATTACTTTTGTTTGTATCATAGAGACATACAGAAACAACTTTGGCATATTATTCATTTGGGTTCATTCATTCATTTATGCATTAATTCATACATTTATCCATTTTACATTCACTGAGTTCTATACTTTCAGAACCAGTTCATTGTTCTGACATGTTAGAGAGCTGGCAGTCTGCAAGCTAAGTGGCTCTTCGTCTAGAGGCAGGGAAAGATATAAAGAGATGTTACAGCATAATGAAACGAGTTCTATAATTGAAGAATATATAAGAATATACAGCCTAGGCAATGCGGTAAGACCCCATCTCCACAGAAAATTTTATAAAATTAGTTGGATATGGTAGTGTGCACAATGCTATCTAAAAATAGCTAATCGTTATCAAGAATTTACAATATCCAAAGGGCTCTGAATGTATTAATTAACTCATAACTGTCACAACAAGCCTATGAGGTAGCTACTTTTACTATCGCCATTTTACAGATGAAACTACTGAGGCATCACACGATAGAGACAGTAACCAACTCAGGTAGTACGGTTTTAACCCAGTCTGGCACTATTGTGACATCTTAATGAAGGTAGTCATGGTGGGCTTTGCAGAAGAGGTGACATGGGAAGTAAATCTTCAGGAGTGAGTAGGAGTTCTTTTGTGGAAAATAAGGGTATTATAGGCAGAAGGGCTAGAATGTACACACATATTGAGGCATGACTAATGTATGTGTGAAGGAAACTAAAAATCACTCTGAAAATGCTAAGATTTTTTTTATCTCCATAGGATTGTGCATTTGTAATGCTAGGATGTTTGCAACGCGTCTTAGAGTCTGTCTGTAGTCACTCAGGGTATTTGACTGGTTTGATTACAACTGAGTTTTATTAAATAACTCAGGAGAGTTTTAAAAGAGTGAATTTGACAGAGGGTTTGGAAGAAGGGAGATTAATAGATTTTGTCTATGAACCCAGATAGACAATTCTGTCTGTCACAGTTAACTTTTAAAAGCACAGAATTTCTCTCAGTGGCCTGATTAATGGTTAAGAAAAAAGGAAAGTGTTTACTTTTTTCTACAATAAAACTCCAAATCTTGAGTACCATCAATGGAATTTAATTGTAATGTTCATGTAAGAAAACTATATAAAAGTATTCTGTGCAGATTAAAATCATGCTCCTGATCAGGAAATCCACCTCCATGCTTTCTATTAATCATACAACATGAATAAATACAAGAAATAAATTAGATTTCTCCTTTAGGCAAATGTTTTAATGAGTTTAACTCCATGGCTTGCTATTAATGCCAGTGGCTGGCTTCTTTGATATGAGGCATGCGTTTTTCTTTCTTGTTCTTATAGTCAGCTTCCTATTTAGTATTCATTATTCATGTCTATTTTTATCAAAGAGCACTATTACATGAAACTATGATCCAAACATATTTGGCTCTGTTTTTTTTATTTATGGAAGGAAGGAAATTATGCAGCCTTCTTACACTGGGGTATGCTTGTTATATACACATGTTGTCATAGTACATATGTGTTCCTTCATATTAGAAGGTAGTGGTATTTAATTCTCATGGTCTTGCTGAAGGACAGATATTCTTTTCACACCTTTATTAGTTTAGAACATCAACACTTCATTCAAGAAAAGCAATTAGCCTTGTAAACAAATTAGTAAAAACAAGTTATTTTGATAACAGTCTCAATTAAACTCTACTTAGATATTCTAAGAATGTGCTATGTGTTATTATGAAATACCACTACGTGGTATTATGAAAAGAGAGAAGTGTAGACACATTTTATTGGATTATTAGGACCCCTGACAACTTTAGCTGACAACCATGGACACTACAGCAACTGCTACTCTTTGTAGGCCATAGCATGATTCGGATCTTTGCCTCTTTAATTTCTGATGATTATCTATGGAACATGCAATTATGATAGCTAAGACAAAATGTGGGCATTACACTGCTACTGTTTCCCAGTCAGTCACTGTGAGGTGCTTTAAAGTTGTCTCTCTAGATTTGTTACATCATATTTGCACAATATTTCTTTGCCCTAGGAAGCCTATTGTTACATCCTACATCACTCCAGTTTACCATATTCTATGACCACTGTGTACCAGGTAGCAACAAAAAGAATGCAGCTTTTAAATACAGACAATTTTTAAGAAACTACATTTATAATAATTAAAGCTTTAAATCACCCAAATATATTTAATATATATTCATATATAGAATATATATATTTTTACTACATGATTTATATATAGTAGGATATCATATGATTAAAATCAATCATTATGATTTTTTAAAAACAATAAGAATGTTTTCACAATAAATGTTAGTGAAAATATCGACCAGAAATACAAACAAATATGATGACAACCAATAGGTTTAGAAGAAGACTAGAGAGGAATATAAAAATTTAAGGGATTGTGCTCTAGTATAAAACAATATGCACACTGTGATCTCAGTTTTTTAAATATACGTAAGCATAAAATAATTGGAAAAATACAATCAAAATTATAAAATTTCTTAGAATTATATAATGCATCATTTTAATTTTCTACTTTGGCTTTTTCTATATTTTTCATCTTTCTGTTATTAATACAATGCCAAATTTAATATTAGAATTGTTATTGTATTGGAATTCGTTATATAAAAAGTTATTTTAATAAGAATAAAATCATTTTTTAAAAAAGGAACACGTTTTAAATAATTGCAACTGCTGCTATGTTTAAGCTTTTAGATATCAAGGAAATCGACCTTTGCTTCCACTCTCCACCCTTAGGCTGAAATTGAAACTTGAAGCCATACTATGATCTCTAAAGACCTGATTGCTTTGCTTGATGAACAGATTTCTTTGAACATTTTCTTTAAGAAATCACACACTATGCTGCTCTTCTAAATTTGTTTCCCAGGTACAGCAAAGGGGTTCACATAACTGTTTCCATTCTTTCCCTAGGTGACAATAGACCAAAAAGGGTGATTAGAGGTGGCATATTAAGGTATCAGGGAGTGACACCACAGACCCAGCTGCCAAACCATACATGATGATAAATTAGTTTACTTGCCTGGAGAAGTGGGGGAGATTTTATTTTCATGAAAAATGACAAGGGCACTACAGGGATGTGCTACTTGTTTTGTAAAATCTACAAAATCCTCAGAATCTACAAACATTTGTAGCTGGGCATTATGTAGTTTCACATGAAATTTAACAGCAGAAACATCAGAGAAGGTCTGTGGCATAAACATCTGATTGAAAGAATATTAGTGTCTTTATACTATGTCTCCATTATGCTCAGAGGGTGCCTGAAAGACAAAGGTCCAGCAGTTGAACTTGTGCTTTCTTGCTACCCCAGAGACACCCGGTGCTAAAGTTTTCTGAACCTAAGCATACTACCACTGAGTTTTGTTATGAGTATTAATTGTGATAAAAGAAAAATTTCAGCCAAATTAAATTTTTAAAAGTTTAATTGAGCAGCCCCCAGGATCATAGCAGATTCACAGAGACTCATGTCACATGGTGGGAAAAGATATATAGACAAAAAAAGGGAAACGAGGTACAGAAATCAGCGATGAGGCATAGAAACAGCTGGGTTGGTTACAGGTTGGCGTTTACCTTATTTAAACGCAATTTGAATACTTAGCAGTCTATCAGTGGTTGAAGTTTGGCCACTGGGTTGGCCAAGACTCAGTTATCATTACAGGTACATGCTCCTAAGTTAGTTTTTCAATTTTGTCTATTAAGGTGGGTTAGAGTTCATCCACTCCTCCACAAGGACTCAAGTATAGAAGTATGGAGTCCTTCTCAGGCCAAATTTAGTTTGCTTTAACGATTGTGCACTAAGAAAGAACTAGTCATTACATACTGTTTCCCAGGCAACAATTCGAGAGGTAGCTTTTAATCCGTATTGCCCAATCTTTGGCTATAAATAGGGGAGTCTGATAGAGAAGCACATTTTCACTCTATAGCACAATAGTAATGTTAATACCATCCTCTGACTTAACGCACTCTCCTCTCTCCTTCATCAGGTTAACTCTCCCACCCTCTTGAAGGCTCGGCTCTAAAGGGCCCTCTCTTTAGAGCCTTTTCCCATATCATTTTACGTGGAGTGAAAAAACTTGTCCCTTTAGCTCTCTTTCGTATCTCTTTATTACTCTGCTATAAATTTTATAACACTATGTCTTATTAATGTGTTTGGATTTCTAGAAATATATTAATAAACTGCAATCTCAAGAAGAAAGGCCCCGTCTTGTTCATATTTATATTCTTAGAGTCTACCACAATCCTTTGCCGTGAGAAATGCTCAACACTGTTTAACAAGTTTTTTGTGAAAGTGCTTTTAGAATATAGACATAAAGTGGACACAAGCGTTGAGATAGCAGTCTTTAGAATGTGCTGCTAAGATTCAAATCGCTCAGAGGAAATAATTATTATTTAACACCGACTTTCAGTTTGTGTTTTTCTAGCTTATCTAAATGAAACAGACGAAAAGCTAGAGATAGTGCATATACTTTTTCTCCCCCAACAACAGGATTATGAGAATTGGATCAGACAAAATGTCTTGCAATTTTTCCCCAGTTGCAGCTGTTCCACAGCTGGTAACACATTTTCAGCCTTGTTAAAAATTTACCCTACTGATAAAACTTCTTGGGCCCTTCTCTCAAGCACCAATCATCATTATCATTCCTGTTGTCAATGACTTTTCTCCTTTCCCTTCTTTTCTTTCAAATGCAGAAGAGACATGCTTTTCAACTTGTCTCCTTGTCTGTACAATACCAATTCTGTGATTTTGCACACAGTTATCTAACATAATGTCTTTGGAGTCACAGGTAGATTTCTTTTTAAAAGAAGGGCACTTGGGGCCGGACGCGGTGGCTCAAGCCTGTAATCCCAGCACTTTGGGAGGCCAAGGCGGGTGGATCACGAGGTCAAGAGATCGAGACCATCCTGGTCAACATGATGAAACCCCGTCTCTACTAAAAATACAAAAACTTAGCTGGGCATGGTGGCCCGTGCCTGTAATCCCAGCTACTCAGGAGGCTGAGGCAGGAGAAGAGCCTGAACCCAGGAGGCGGAGGTTGCGATGAACCGAGATCGCACCATTGCACTCCAGCCTGGGTAACAAGAGCGAAACTCCGACTCAAAAAAAAAAAAAAAAAAAAAAAAAAAAAAAAAAAGAGGGGCACTTGTACATCAGGGGGTGTTCAGGCTTTGCTAATGGCCCTTTGTGAACATTTTTACATTTTGGATCCACACATCAGCAAATATATAATACTATTTTTGTCAACAAAAGCTTTCTGTCTACTCATGACATGTGTTAAATAAAAAACTATTTAAGTTAGAATAAAATGTTCATGTGTTAATTAATATTACATATAGAAGAGTTTTTCATGTATATCCATTCAGAATTAATTTCACTTGACTTTATTAGTATTTAACATAAGAAGTACTTATTGAGACATTGATTAATAATGAGAATCTCTCCCTGCCCATCGCAGCTAAACCTTCAACAAACAGACCAGAAAGAAAAAGAGTTTACAAAACAGAAATTCCTTACTGGTTTTTTTGTCTATCACAACTGTCTATTCTTTCCTTTTAAGGCAGAAAACATACTGTGGGGCAGCAAATATTAAAATTTGTTTGTTGTTGAGAATTTCCTAGGACAAAAGAAATTACAATCTGGCCTGTATTGCAACAATTTCATAAGCATTCACATTATATTCACTAAAGAGAGAGTAAATGTAATATTGTAACGTTTGCAGAGAGAATACAATCCAAATGAACAGTCCATTTTGGATTCAGTGAATAAATTGCCAACATTGAAATGACTTTTTCTAGAATACCAAGAAAGCAGAACAAACAGAAGAATCATTACTGAATTGAAAAAGTAAAAAGTTACTTTTGAAGAACAGAAAAAAAAATCAACCATTCTCCCTTTTTGAGCCCAATATGGTCTTTTGGGGGTTTTGTGTATCTGAACTTGAATGTATTCAACTTTTGATGAACTTGAATTTTCTCCCGATAAGTTTTAGACATTTGCTTTCATCTTTAAGTAGACATGAAAGGTAGAAGGACCACATACTTGTTACTTTATACAGTTTTACTGACAGCAAATGTAAGGCATAAAGATTTCAAGTGGCCACTTTCCTAGTTTAGACTAATGCTGTTTTCAACTTGAGTATTTGACTTTTTATTATTTAACTGCAAAAAAATTTAAATTTTATTCAAAGGCAGAATTTGACAAGGGCTAGTCCTTACTAACTAATAAAAGGAATTAAGGTTATTTCCTTTTGTATATAAGACAGGTAGTTTTTAAAGGTATGTTTTCTGGCCCTAAACGCACTATGCAAAAGTGGACAGCTATAACTAAATATAAAAGTAATAGCATTTGGCCGGGTGCGGTGGCTTAAGCCTGTAATCCCAGCACTTTGGGAGGCCAAGACGGGTGGATCACGAGGTCAAGGGATCGAGACCATCCTGGTCAACATGATGAAACCCCGTCTCTACTAAAAATACAAAAAGTTAGCTGGGCTTGGTGGCGCGTGCCTGTAATCCCAGCTACTCAGGAGGATGAGGCAGGAGAATTGCCTGAACCCAGGAGGCGGAGGTTGCGGTGAACCGAGATCGTGCCATCGCACTTCAGCCTAGGTAACAAGAGCGAAACTCTGTCTCAAAAAAAAAAGTAATAGCATTTTTTGCTTCTCAAATGTAAGCTCCAGTGAGCCAAATCACATCATGAACACTAGTGAAACAAACAGTTTAAAGCGATTAAAGACATACCACTAAAAGATTAGATCTGCAAGCCAAGTACATAAACGGAGGAAGTCTGGTTTACCATAAGGATCTGCATTTCATATCTGATTGAGCAGTTAACAAAATTATACATAGATATTTTGAGTTTTGCTTTTAGATAGTACACCTAATAACTGCCTTGCTTTGCTTCCTACCTAAACCAGACTGATTTTAATAAATCAAGCTCCATTTGATAGCAAATGCTACAAAACTGCAGTTATGCTTCCTGTGGTTTAGGTGGACACTGTCAGACTAGATATGGCTGTAGGGAATAGACTCACTCAGTGGGAACCAGATGGCTTAAGGGCAGAGAGAAAAGAGAGTGTAAAGCTTGGGTTAGCTACAGAGTATCATGACAGAAGAGGATGCAGGAAAAGAGATAGATGAATAAGGATTGTTCATGATAGTTATAAAAGTTGTGGTTGAGGTGGTTGCTAGCAAAAGGTAGTAACTACCCAATTCTCTTCCTACGCAGGCTAGCAACACGAGTAATTTTCTAAATGGCTTTACAGAAGTCACTGAGCAATTTCTTCTGCCTTTAGGGATGGCTACATCTATACCATTTACATTGATATTCCATTCAATAAACATTTTGAGGAAAGAAGTCCATCATTCCACCATACAACAAGGGGAAAATTTACAGGTGAAATAATAAGAACATTGTGCGCTCCCTAAGGAAAGCAACAGAATCTAATTGTAATCTTTGTCTTTGGATAAGGAAGAGTACAAAATGGTCTGTTAGTTTAAGAAAAATATTACATTCAGAGTAATTTCATAATATGGGACAAAAAGAATAGAAAGATACTTAAAGTGCACACAATACATTTCATATTTGATTTGTTTTTATAGATCTTTTGTTTTAATTGTATTATTTTACATTCTAAAGTGTCAAAGCTAAATGGTGACAATAGAGCCTGATTTTGCTCATTAGTACCACTATTAGTTTTATTACACGTTCTTTTTCTTTACTTGTGAATGACTCTGGGACTCCTTCCATATAGTCTATTAATAAATTATTTTTGTTTATTTTTTTTAAATGTCAATTTTCCAGCTTGGAATAGTGTATTGAAAGGTTTTTCAGTTAGGAAGCTAAAAATTATGATAGTAAAAAGCATGTTCAACTGAAGACTATATCCTATTTCACTTAGCCTTTATCTATGAGGAGTATTACACTATGTGGAACAAGTGATCTTAAAGGGAACACTTTCAGCAGCAGAGATCAATAGTTGAGAGACTGTATTATTTATATTTCTCACCTTCTCAGACCAAACCCTGTCTTTTTCCAGTACCAGAGAGATTTATTAACAAAAGTGGCCAAGTACTAAAGAACCAAAATTTTGAATATAATAAAAACAGAAAAGAGAAATAAAAACTCCTATATTCCAATTTCCATATGATTAACAGGCAAAGTAATTTGTCTTGTTTCCTTCTTTGCACTTCTCTTCCTGTCTTTGTCTCTTTCTCTCTCTCTTTCAGTAGTCTCTGGCACATCACCTTATTAAAGCCTATGTAGTACTGTAGTCTATGCTCTACCACAGACGATTTAGATAAGTGTGTAGGTTTGGTTAGCTGGGAACTATACCACTGTCATCAGTCTCATTAGAGTATCCCTTTCAGCAATCTATGCCTATTAGAAGATTAATAATGAGAATGATCATGGCAAGATGAATGTCATTATAGGTCATCACTTGTACAGCTCCCTTTAGAGATGCAAAGATTTATTGAGGGGAACTAAAGAACATTAGATAACTGAGTGCTGGCAAAATTCATTTTCCCATTCAGAATGAATTGAGTAATAGGTAAAATCATTGACAATTCCACATGCTTGCTGTTTATTTTTTTTTTAATTTGTAATTATTATGCCTACATAGTAAACAAGTGATTTGGCTAATCACAATAAATATGTGTATATTCATCTAAATGTGTCTGTGTATGTGCTTTACAAACTCTTTTATTATCTTTTTTATTTTTTTATTTTTGAGATGGAATCTCCCTCAGCTGCCCAGGCTGGAGCATAGTAGCACGATCTCAGCTCACTGCAACCTCTGCCCCGCCACCAGCGTTCAACTGATTCTCCTGCCTTAGCCTCCCAAGTGGCTGGGACTACAGGCATGCACCACCATGCCCAGCTAATTTTTGTCTTTTTTTTTTTTTTTAGAAGAGATGGGGTTTGACCATGTTGGCCAGGATGGTCTCAATCTCTTGACCTTGTGATCTGCCCCCTTTGGGCTCTCAGAGTGCTGGGATTATAAGTTTGAGCTACTGCACTTGGCCAACTCTTTTATTATCTGGCTATTTTCCCATTAACGGTGGAATGATGGATTTCTTTTCTACAAATGTTTTAAAAATGGAAATAGCAATTTAAATGATATAGATATGGTCCTCCCTAGAGGCAGAGAAAATTGCTCAGTAACTTCTTTGAAAATATACATGCCACGATAAAAGGTAAACCTCAAGCTGGTCATGCGGACTGCTCTTGTGCTTTCAGATAACCCTTCACTGGCAATTATACATTTCAGTTCTTTTCAGGTACAACTGGCAATCCATTTGTATGAGTAGGTATAAGACATGAGCAACTGTGACAATGGCAGTAAATGAGTAGTGTATACTCAAGGACATTAATATTCAGACTCTTAAAATCCACCATGCTGGCCAAATAAAATAACCAAGTGTTGCCATATTCTCTATTCTATAATAGTTTTTTTCCCCCTTAATTTTTTAACTCTCCTTGTGGTCCTGATTTTCTTTTCACATTGCTAGTGGCTTTTTAAAAAATCTGCATGAATACCTTATCTTTGTATAGTATTTATTCTCAAAATTCCCTTAGTAACTTATGGAACTATTCAGGCTGAATAAAGGGAAAAATGGCCAATATTAATAAAAATATTAACTCTCTCTAACAATATTGACTGCATTTAGTGAAGTGAAAATTAACTAAGAAACTGGATTCCATTTTCCTCACACCTATAAACATAACATCAAACTTTAATAAATGCAGGCTACATAGTAAGGGAATTAAATGCAAGCCCCAAGGGCAGAGGTTTCTAGGAATGTGCTTATAATAGAGTTTCACCTGGGATTCAATTAAATATTTAGTGAGAATGGCTGAAAGGAAGGCGCTGTAGCTGAAAGCTGTGGGGGAGGCAGAGATGAATACGACACAGTTTTTGTCCTCTAGAATGTCATGATCAATGGCAGCCAACACATTTAACTTAGAGTGTAGGGTGTATATGGTTGTGGTAGGATCTTCCTCCTCCTTCTCCTTCAGCACCAACAAACTGGTCTGAATTTGCACAGCCCTGTCACCCTTTCCCCCAGTTTTACAAGATGAAGTATCCTTTTATTCTTTTTAAGGCCAGTTTTTCCATATGTGCCTTTGATCCCTTTTTCTCCCTCTAACTCTGTCTTTCTCTTTCTTCTCAGATATGACACTATAAATCAGAGGTCAACAAGTTTATTCTGTAACAAGCCATGCAGTAAAGATTTTAGGCTTTTGCAAAACATATGCTTGCCATCACAACTACTCAACTCTGTTGTTTTAATGTGTAAGCAGCTGTAGATAATATATAAATATATAAATGTATGTAAACGAATGTCTGTGTTCCAATAAAACTTTATATGTAGACATTAAAATTTGAATTTAATATAATTTTCATGTGTCATAAAGTGTTCTTTTCTTTCTTTTTTCAATAATTTAAAAACATAGAACCACTCTTTGAAGGCCATATGCAAACAGATAGTGGGCCAAATTTGTACCACAGGCCATAGTTTGCTGAGCCTTGCTATGCAAGATTGCCACTTTTGCCACGCTTCCTTTTTTACTAGCCCTCAGTCTAAAATCACACCGAGGAGAATATTAAAAATATTTAGCAATGACTCTGGTTTCTAGCCATGACTTTGGTTTCTAGCCAATCCAAATAGATAAGTTAGTCAATTCAAGCTGGTACCAGCTGTAAACAACTATTGGGTAATTTCAGTGTGTTCAGGCTATCAGTTCAGATCACATCCTCTCATTTTATTCAAAAGTCAAAACAAGAGAAGATCTTCTTGCATTGCTATATTGATATTGTCCCCCCTTATTTAGGTCCAATATTTTGAGAATTATTTTAATTTCTCATCTTTCATTTAGATGCAATGAATCTGCTCCCACCAGACTTTTAAAACTGACCTTTCAGTACAGATTTTCTCTTCCTTATTTTTCACAGACCTTTGGAAATGTTCTATTTTTGTCACTCACATTAAATTCTTCTAGTTTTCTTCCACCTCTCTGACTTTTGATTCTTGGTTGCCATGGCAGGTCCCTCTTCATCCAACCCTGTCTCCTGCAACTATTCCCACTTGGAGATCCCCAGAGTTCTTGACCCACTGCTTTCTGCTCCCTTTCTGCTTACCTTGGCTACCTAATTCATTCTCAAGGTTTGAGTTTCATTTTTTTGTAGATGACCTCCGTATCTACACCTCTAACCTTGATAACTGTTTAGACCTTCAAACTTGTTTCACCACTTGGATTTGCCTCAGGAATATCAAAGTCAGTGTGTCAAACAGTGAACCTATAGTCACTGCCATCAAATATCCCTCCCCTCTTGCATCCCATTTCTTAGTCCAGTAGCACTATCCCAGTTGCTGAATACAAGAAACCTGGAATCACCCTCAATGCTTTCCTTTCCTACCCCTAATTTGACTTATTTCATTACTGATAATCACTGACTTTCCTTCCAAACAGTTCTCAGTTCTGCATCTTCAGCAGCATCCTTGCTCCTGCTCTCTTCCCCTAAAGGGACCATGGCACCAGTCTAGTCACTGGTCTCCCTTTTCACAGCACTACCAGTTAGCCAATCTAAAACACAAATCCAAACCAAGAACTCCCCTGCTAAACTCCTGAGGGACACACTATCAAGATAATAGGCATGCAACCAAGTCCCTCCACCATCTAGACTCCACTTCCTGTCACAGTCTTATCTGTGATCATATTCTATGTCACTTTTTATTCCCCAATAATAGAAACTGGACATAAAATGCAACTGTATGCATTCATGACATTGC
The DNA here is from genome assembly GCF_049354715.1 of Callithrix jacchus. Taxonomy (NCBI): domain Eukaryota; kingdom Metazoa; phylum Chordata; class Mammalia; order Primates; family Cebidae; genus Callithrix; species Callithrix jacchus. The sequence continues at coordinate 64,056,846 of NC_133507.1, forward strand.
ACATGCTATTCCTATTACCTAAAATAGCTCCTCTTTTCTTCATCTGACTAATGCCTACTCACCTATTAAGATTCAGCCTCTGAATTTATAAAACTGGGATAAGAGCCTTTTGTCATTGCTTCCATTTTATTTGCCCAATTGTATTGGAAGTGGTCCTTCTCGCCTATGTAACCATCTCAGTTTCACCATCAATAGATAAGCAAAGTATGGTAGGTTAGTCATCGACTCCCCAGCTCCTAGTCCAGTATCTGGTAAACAGGCCTAAATGAAGAGGCTGAACGACTTGGCAAACGATTTAGAGGTATGTAGGGGAAAAGGGTGAGAAAAGATGCCACAGGACTCATATTGCCTTGCCCTCATTCCATTCTCAGTGGCACGGCTTACTTGCTCTGTGGTTTTGGGCTTTGTACTTTTGAAGCCAGTTTCCTCATTTGTAAAATGAAAACTCCATTCATTCATAAAAAAATATCTATTGAGCATATGCTATCTACATTACAGATATTATTCTAGGCACACACAAAATGTCTTATCCTCAAGGAACTTTCATTCTGGTGGAAGAAAAAAGGGACAAAGCAAATAAGTAGGCAAAAAGAAACTAAAATATACAGTATATTAGGTAGTGGTAAGTGTATTGGGGTAGGAAGTAGAGTCTTGTGTTGCAGGAAGTGGTAAGCAAATTCTTTCTGATTAGGGAAGGATGCACTGAGAAGCAATATTTGAACAAAGACCTGAAAGAGGTGAGGAGGTAAGCTGAGAGAATATCTGGGGTAAAGAGAATTCCAGAAAGAAGAAATAGCAAATGCAAAGGATCTGAGATGTTCAACAGCAAGGATGCCAGAGTGTTGCAGACGAGTGAGCAAATGAGGGAGCGAGGAGCTAAAGTCAGATGTGGGTGATATGATCGGCGAGAAGAGCAGCAGACAGTGTCATAATTTGCAGCCTAATGTAAAAACTTTGCCTTTTACTCTGAGTGAAATAAAGAGTCAGTGGAGGGTCCTGAGCAGAGGAATAAATGATCTGCATGAGGTTTAAGATGACTCTGGCTGCTCAAAAGGAGAGCAAGGTGGAATCAGGGGCCGCATTAGGAGGCTAGTCCAAACTTCCAGATAATAAATGATGGTGGCATGGATCACACGGTAGTAAAAAATGATTTATTCTGAATATCTTTTGGAGTAAAGCCAAAAAAATTTTCTACATGGTGGGTGAGGAAAAAAGGAGTACACAATCTTGAGTCCAAGGATCCTCACCTGTGCGATTACAATAATGATGTTAGCAGTTGGTTCTGAGAAAGTCTGCAAAGGTTTTCAGAGTGATGGGTAAGAACGAGAATTCAGGTTAGTTCAAATTAACTCGAGATATCTATTATACATTCAAGTGAAGACTTCAAATAGGTAGTTCTGTCTATCTCTATCTATAGAATAGTTGAAGTTTGTGGAAGGATTTCAAGCTAAAGATGAAAGTTTTCCAGTGAACAGATAATATTTAAAGCCTAGGCAGAAAAAAGAGGCAGTCTAAGGACTAAGTCTTTTGTGCTCCAATGTTTAGTAATTGAGGAAATGATGAAGAACCAGCACAGGAAACTAAGGCAGAAAATTTGATAGGAGAAAAAACAAGAATGTATGTGGTTTCCTGGCAGCAAAGAGAGTCTTACAAAATGAGGAGTAGGGGGAATTGTATAGCACACATGAGAGAGCGAGCAACTCTCTACAGCTACTGATGGGTCAAGTAAGCAGAAGGCTGAAAATTTACAACTAGAATTAGAAACGCAAAAGACACTGTGATCTTCACAGTTTTGGCAACCTTGTAAAGCCAATGCCTGATCAGAGGATAAACAGCTCTTTCAAGGAGTTTTGCTAAGCAGATGGTGAAGAAATAGGGCAGTAGACGGAAGGTGATGTGGGGGAAAAGAGACTTTTCATTTTTAAATTAAAAAAAAGCCAGGGTATGTTCTTAGAAATGATATAGTAGGAGATATTGATGATGTAGGACAGTGAGGTACCTGCTGGGAGCAGTGTCTTTGGGTAGGTAACAAGAAATGAGACCTACTGCACCAGATGAGTAGCTGGCTTTGGATAGAAACATAAACACCCATAATGACAAATGGAAGGTAGAAATTTTGTGGGAAAGCCTATGAAAGTTCTGTTCTGCTTATACATTATCAGCGAAATGGGAAACAATATCATAAGCTGATCACAAAGATGAGGGTAGAGAGAAATTGGGGTTTTGTGGTAAGAAAAGAAAGAAATGGATAGGGAGGAAATGAGTGGATCTGGGAAATAAGAATTAGTGGCAACAACCTACCTTCAGATGAAATTAGTGGTTGTGAATTTAAATGGAAATACCTTAGCACAGATGTATACTTTCTCCAGCCATGTTTAGCTGTATGAAAATAGGTATAGAATATGGGGTCATACCAGGCATATACTATAAAACAAGAGATATGGGCAAAGGGATTTGAAAGTAAACTTAAGGAAGTGATTACAATGATGGCCCATGGAATTTAGTTGTGTTATAAAGGATGATGGACTTGGAAAGGTGGTGGGATCAAAGCAGTGTAGGTCTCGGTGAGGTCGAAGAGCTATAGGATTCTGACTGATGGAAGAAGAGATCTAGAAAGATAGGAGGTAGGGGCTAGACAATATGCTGCTTGAGATTGAGATAATGAAAAGACTACAGTTACTGGTCATAAAAATATGCAAGGTACATACATAGAAAGAAATGAAACATAACAGCATTGGAGAACATAATCACAAAACTACCACTGGAAGAATCATCTACATGAACATGGATATTACAAAGAATTATGAAGGTATGGCCAGGTGCAGTGGCTCATGCCTGTAATCCCAGCACGGTGGAAGGCTGAGGCAGGCAGATCACTTGAGGTCAGAAGTTCAAGAACAGCCTGGCCAACATGGCGAAACCCTGTCTCTATTAAAAATTAAAACGTAGCCTGGGCATGGTGGCACACACTTTAGTGTCAGCTACTCAGGAGGCTGAGGCAGAAGGATCACTAGAACCCAGGAGGCAAAGGTTGCAGTGAGCCAAGATTGCACACTCCAGCCTGGACAGCAGAGTGAGACTCCATCTCAAAAAAAAACAAAAACAAAAAATGAAAGAAAAAAGAATTCTGAAGGTATGGTATTAGAGAAAAACAGTGAGAGAAGAGCTAACATTTTCAGGGAAAGAGAGGGTATTAGAGGGTCTGAGGATGACTGTTTAAGAAGATAATGATAGTTCGTCCCTTTTAGGTTGGTGAAGGTTAAAGGGGATATAAATATAAAGTGACAGAGACCTGGTTTGTGCTGAACTCAATAAATTTTAACTTTTATTATCTATTGTTTCCACAGCTGACATCACCTAATTTGTGTTGCAAAAACCAAAGTATATCTCACTTTATACTGATTGACTGAGGATGAGCTTTGTGTTGGAATGCATAGTTGGTTTTCTATTCAGATTACTGAAAGAGATAGCTACAGGGTCTCAAGTGGGTGGCTTTAGAGCACCAGGAAGTGGAGTCCTGTCTTGAGACTATTTTAATATATAACACACTTACATTAATTGAGAATTCCATAAGATCATTATTTAGATGTTTGAAGAAAAATTAATAGCTTTCTTCTCTTTTAATTAAATTTCCACTTGAGCCACACTGACCAACATGCTGATAAATGAAAGATGTGGAGAGGGAAAAGTGATCCAAAATTTTGGGTCAGAACACAGGCCTGCTCAGCAGTGTGGGTTCTCCGTGCTGTGATCATAATGTTTTTCATAAAGTTTTCTTAAGCCAAAATTGTAGGCTGTCTTGATGATTTATCACTGTGCCATAATAATTAATAGGTTAGACTCCTTAACAAAAATAAATATGAATATTTTTTCACACTTTTCATATTACTGAATTTCTGTATTTCTTTTGCAACTCTTAAAATGCCCTCTGAAGCCTTCCTTCTACATATCTGGCTCATTGGAAAACAGGTTGACATCACAGCCTAAACATGTATGGAGTTCTGAGATTTTTTTTTGTAATAATTCCTATATTCTTTTTTGCTACAAGAAACAGTGGTAACCCAATGTTTCACGGTATAGCCATACAGTTTGCAAATCGGCACTTTATTGAACATAATTTATTTTTACTTGTTATAAAGTGCTACAGTTTTGAATTCCTCTGGGAATACAACTTTGTTCTCTCAACTTTCTATTTTAGCAGTGAACAGCTAGAATTAGACAGGAATAGCTATTAGCAAGATCTGCAGGGGCTTTATGAAACTGACTGCTGCTGTTACTGGATACATATAAGACACATGTGAGAGTTTTTATTTTAAAATTTCTCCATCTCCACTTGTGATTTAGCAGCAAGGGATGACAGAGAAAGAAAGATCCATGGCAGACAGAGGGCAGCAGGAGTTCCATCTATTCAGTTGGGTATTGGGGGAGACTAAAAGATTTTGGGGAAAATAAATAAGGCATCATAGAAATAAGGTGTGAAGGAAACTTCATTTTTTCCTGGTGGGAAATTTTCCAATGTCTGTTTCAACATGATTTTATAGAGCTCATATTGGGGTAGGGAGAACACATAAGAGTATGCCAGCCTAGGGCTCTGAGTAGAGATGAAATGACTGTGGGTATTAGTGTGAATTAGCAGGTGTGAAACAGGAACTTCAAGACTCCATGTGGGAACAACCTTGGAATTAAATCTAAAGCCTGGGAAAATTTGGAATCAAAGAATGATAGTGTAAGAAGGGGCCATAAAAGCTGTCCAGTTCTGGAGGAAGATGATAGAAAAAGGTAAGAGAAAGCAATTCTGAGAGGCTGATTTCAGAAATGAATAAAAGTAAGTCTTCTTTGGGAGGTGAGATAGAGAAGGGCAAGTTATGTGGTAAAACCAAAAATGCAGAGAAACCATGTTTGAGAAAAAGCTTACATCCATCATCTTCCCAAATGGCTATTCTGCACAGAACAAGTGACTCCGAAAGCATTCCTTGCCTGAGGAGGGATGGTAGCCTCCCAAGGACTAGCCAGCGAGCATGAGCAAGTGACAGAGGGATAAAGTAGGACAACAAGGAATGGGCAAGATTCAGGATGGTTTGCTTCACATTTGTCCAGTGAAAATATATCTACATTGCTCTAAATATGGAAACTGAAAAAAGTGTGCTTTGACTGTGTTCTGGAAAACAAGAATGAATTAATCTTTATTTCTATTCAGCAAATGAAGCCTTTTTTGGTTTGCTCTGTTGTCAACAGGAACAATGTAAGCATATTTTAGTTCACGTTTATGTGAAGCATAAAGCAAGTTAGAACAGCTAGAATTTATTTGTCCCAGGAAGACAATGACTCTTAGCTAATTCTAAACTGTTGGCACTTAATTGAGCTGTTAATATCATTCCCACTCTATTCAAAATAAATTGTCCACTCTGTTCCCCTTGATTTTTCTTTCTCCCACAAGATCACATTATAATTTATCCACAGGCTCACTGATATATTGAAATACTCTCTAAAATAGGGTCTTATTTGTAATAGTATTCTACAATATCAAAATAATATTTTGCCTCTTTTCATTTGATACCGATATCTTTCTCTTTACTTTTTAAAATCTTTTTGTTCATGCATTACCATTGTCATTAAAAATGTGATGGATTTTTTATTAATGTCCTTGTTTTTGTCCTCAAATTATTAACAATGATCAGCATGGTTCTGAGAGGAGTGTTTAACATTTCACTACATCTGAAATTCCTTGCTAAGGCTAGGGATATTTAGCCAGACCTTAGAATATTCAAGGTCCTACATGTATAATGACAATTTAATTGTTAAAGATTTAAAAAAAAATGCTTCCCACTCTAAAATATCATGACTCCTCTGGCAGACTATAGAAAAACCAAGGACTGAGCTGTTATCTTTTTTCATCTCCACATTCTCAAGGTCATTTTGATGATTATCTCTAGACATCAATACAAATGTGAAAAGACACGTTGTCTGCACCATATGGACTACAGCAAGACTGAAAGCTCCTGTAGGCTGCCATACAATGAATCTTCATTTTACTCCAGGGCTTCTGTGGCCTTGTCGGGGGTTTTAATGGGTAGAAAATATATGGTCTCTACCTCCTTGTCATGCCGCATTGTGTCATATTTCCTACGCCTTCAATTCTTCCCAATTTGAGAGCCAGTGAAGAGATGTGTCTTTCAGTGATTTTGTGAAGATTTAAATGACATAGATAAAAATGCGACAGTTCATCGAGAACAATAATGCTCTATGTAATTGAGAGCTGCCACATTTAGGCTTAAATAGGGTTGGGTAAGTTACTTAGAGGTATAAAAGAGTCAAAAAATGGACAGAATCCCTGTGTTTTCTATGCTGGAAAAACCAAGTTCTATGTCTGTCTAATTTAGTAACCAGTTGAGATTAACTCACATTAACTGACTACAGGTATAGACTTTCAAATTGGTCTCAAATTTGAATTTACATTTATTACTCTGCCTTTCAACTCTCCCAATGAACTGTTTAGATTTTAGTTGTGAATCTTGGAAAAGCATTTATATTTTCATACTAGAAAACATGACATCTATTTCTGGCCCTTACCAGATTTCACAGGGTTCTGAGGTATAGATTCCCTAACAAGGCAGTCTTTATTAGCACAGATTATAAATAAAATTGTCTTCACAATATGAATCACCACCTCAAAACTACTCCTTCACAGCATTTTGAGGTAATCTCAATACAGCTAAGAGTAGATTAGGTAGCCAGGTTTAAAGCATTCAAGAATTCAAAAGCAGATGGCCTCAAGTAAGCCATAATAGCCTTTACTACTTTAAAAAAGAGAAAGAAAGAAAGAAAGAAAGAGAGAGAAAGAAAGAGAAAGAAAGAAAGAGAGAAAGAAAGAAAAGGACATTACTTCAGAAAAACAATTAAAAAAAAAGAAGTTAAAAGGAAGGTAAGCAGTTGGAAGATATTTTTAATTGTTAATTCTTTTCATCCAGACTAGAATAGAAATTCCTAAAGGAGTAGTTCTGAAAATGCCATGAATATGGATTATATTAATTTTTGACACAATTCTGGCAAAATCTACTAATTAAAGTCTTTCTTGTCCACAACATATCATCACAGAAACAGTGAGATACCCAGGATTAAATATGTCACTTAAAAAGAACAGACTGGTTCCTGGTAGATTTTATATACTTGCTTATTTAGGGTTATGTTTCTCTTGATTTTCAGGACATAATGATTTCCATACAATTTAGACTCCTGTTGCTTGAAAAAAAAAATGTTATAACCTAGCGAAGTGTTTATGTTATGTTACAACACTTAAAAAGAAATCTTGTTTGCCATCATTATAATAAGACACAGACTATTGGATATAAATAAATAAGGTCAATACAATATCTTATCCTGTGTAAATGTAGCTACAAGATAAATATAGTTCTATGGAGTAGTTTTGACAATTCAAATCATATTTATTGGATACTTTCCCACATGTCAGGTAGTGGTATTGCCATCTAATCCACAGAGTATCTTGGAGAGGTATGTGTTACTAATCTAATTTTACAATTGAGGAGGCTGAGAAGGGGTGAAATAATAAAGATCCTACTATTAGTAAGTGGCAGAAATGGGAATCCAATCATGTTAAGACCCCCAATCCTGTGTATTAACATGGTATTTTAGGAGAAGCAAAATTCTGATTAATTATTCCCCCCAAGTATTTTGAGAGAATTTCCACTTCACTCTGTTAAGTAGTCCTTCTGAATGGTTCTGGATGCCAAACCAGCAGTTTTTGAGGAAGGAATTTAGCACACCACAAATTAATTTTCATAGTGGAAGGAGAGACTTTTACATTTTGCATCATGCATTTTAGTATTTGCATGCTTTGTTAGGAGCGTGCATTATTTTCACAATACAAGCAAAATGAATTAAAATTTAAAATAATATTTTAGATTTGAAAACAACACATATCATCTGTGTCACCTTTGTAAAACAATATACTAAAAATCCATGTAAAGCATAGATATGTAAGTACCCAAACCTAACAGTAGGTAACTTGAAGTCATTATTACAAGTGGTTTTTAGATTTTTCTTTGTGTTCTTACCAGTTTTTCTTTATAACTTTCTGCACATCTGAATCCTTTTTCTTACCATTAGTATGGTTTCTTTTGTAGTCAAGAAAAAATATCCTACATAAAAACATACTTTCCAGTTTGAAATTACAAACTACAAATATACTCTTATTTCCTAGGTAGAATCAGAGTCTCTGGAACACTTCAGTAAAACCTAAAAGAAGAAATCATTGAGAAATTGGGCACATTTTGAAATCTTTGCAGGTATTTAATAAAAAAAAAAGAAATTTGAACTGCCAATATATGTACGCAAAGATGCTCAATCTCTCTAATAATCAAGGAAACCCAAATTGAAACCCAGAGATAGCAATAAAACAAACACACACCAGATTGGCAGATACTAACATTGACAATACTCAGTTTTGGCAGGGGACTGGAAAGCAGGCTCTTGTCTACATCATTGGTGATACAGCATTTTTGTTCAGTAATTTGGCATTGTCTGTGAAAGTTTTTCAAAGCACAAAACTTTTGACTGATAATTCCATGTCCAGAAACACATTCTCCAGAATTACACAGGGGCTTATTGTAGCATTATTTGTGATACTGAAAATTTGAAAAGAATTTCAAGTGTCCTTCCTTATGGAAATAGTTAAATGAGTAATGACATCCACAATATGGGATGATCTACAGATATAAAAATGGATGAGGTTCATCAGTATGTTTCAAAGTAGAAACAACACCGAGAGCATTTTTTACTGTCCACAGAAAGAGACTTAAAGAAAGGCATAAGAAACATTGACAGTGGTTATCAATTAAGAAGGGAGTAAATTGGAGAAGGATATAAAGAAAACTCATTTTTTGCTTAATATATTTAATATCATTTGAAAATATTTTTACAATGCTTACTAAAGCACTTCAATTTAAGAAAATCAGAACATGGCTGAAATTGACTTAAACTCTGTACTTCTCTCTAAGTCAGTTGTAAATCCATCTTTGGAAAAAAAGCATAAGTAATTCACTTTCTGCTTTGTAATATTTTCCAGGATCCTAAACTATAGATAGGTTTTCAGATTTTAAATCCTTCCTTTCTTCCAGGTAATATAGGTAAGTACCTATTATTTAGGAAACCTGGTTATACATTGCATCATTTGAGGAAAATTCTCTGAACCCATTCAAATGCACTCTACATTTCTTAAAAGACGACTAATTAAAAACACTCTTTAAATCAAAATATACCCCCCAGAAAATAGTTCTGAATTTGCGTGGTGAAGAAATTGTTTAACATGAATCCACCTCAAAGAAAACACTGCATTGAGCTTTTAGATAGCATTTGTATGCAGGGTACCAGCATTACAGAATATGGAGATTTGTGAAGCAGGGTATTGAGCATGGAGTTAGTCAGACCTAGCTGCAGTCCGAGTCTTCCATTTCATGTTATGATTTCAGGCAAGGTACTTAACATCTCTGAGCCTTGGTCTCCTCATCTAAGGAAAGTGGGGCTAGTAACACATAATCAACTTTATGTAATGAAAACAAATAATAACAAATAATAGGCATCTAGTATCAATGTTTATATTGGTTCTGCATTATAGAGTTTCTAGCAAATTCCCTGAGGTAAATTATTGTTCAAATATTGCATTTCATTTGAAATCACTAATTGTATCTTCCTGAATATTTATCTCTTTAAGATTAGCAATGTTTATTCTTTAATTTCAAAAGTAATACATGTGGCTGGGTGTGGTGGCTCACGCCTGTAATCCGATCATTTTGAGAGGCCGACGCAGGTAGATCACAGGGTTAGGAGACAGAGATCATGTTGGCTAACATGGTGAAACCCTGTCTCTCCTAAAAATACGAAAAATTAGCCGTGCGTGGTGGCAGGTACCTGTATTCCCAGCTACTCGGAAGGCTGAGGTAGGACAATCACTTGAACCCAGGAGGCAATGATTGCAGTGAGCTGAGATCACACCACTGCACTCCAGCCTGGGTGACAGAGCAAGATTCTGTCTCAAAAAAAAAAAAAAAAAAAGAAAAGAAAAAAAAGTAAAACATGCTAATTTTTCTAAGTTTAAGAAACACAGATAAGATAAAAAGGGAAGAAAATAAAATATTCCCATTACCTAATCGGTTAGCAAATATTTATTAAATATCTATTTAATGGGCCAGGACCCATCCTAGGCACCAGGCACACAGACTAAAAGAAGAGAGATATGGTCCACATCCCCGTGGCCCCTGTTAAGAATTCATAATCTTGAAAGAAGTGACAATAACCCAGATACCTCTCCACATATCTGATGGAACTTTTCCATTTCCGTCAGAATGTTGGACTTTTTGAAGGGCTCATGATGACCCTGTCGAGGTCAATGTATTTTACAAATTTATTTAATATACTCCTTGCCCCTATGTGCTAAATCCCATCTTAACTTAGGGACATGGGGCCAGCAATTCTTTTCTTTTCCTTCATCATTAATTTTTCACTCTCCACTGGATTATTCTCAACCTAAGCATGCTGTTATCTTTCCCATTTAAAATATTAACAACTTTCTCACACCATTTCTCCTCTAGTTACTACCTCTTTTCTTTGCTCTCCTTTGCAGCAACATTCCTGGGATTAACTGTTTATACATACTCTAAATCTCCACCCGTTCTCTCATAAAACCATATAAATTAGCTCTTACTCCCACCAGCTCACTGAAACTATGCTCGTCAACACCACCAGTGGTCTCCATGATGCTGAATGCAATGGTTAATTTTCAGTTCCTCTTTTATTGTCCATCAGAAACACCTGACACAACCAATCACTTTAATTGATGCACACTCTTTACTTGTGGCCCATACCACCCCTTCTTTGGGGTTTCCTCCTGCTTCGCTGATTGGTCCTTCTCTTTCTCTTTTGCTGGTTCTCCTTTTCTCCCTGACCTCTTTGTTAAATAGTAGAGAGTTAAGTCTCATTCTTGGTTATTTTCTCTATATACATTTTCTTTCTTTGTGATCTTATGTTCTCTCGTGGGTTTAGACATCAATTTCATGCTGATTACTCTCAAGCTTATATATTCCCTCCAGACTATTCTCCTGAACTGCATGTCCCAGGACAACTACCTTCTTGATATCTCCACCTGAGTCTACAATGGATCCTTTAAACTTATTATGTTCTCATGTGAACTTCTAATTTTCCGCCCTTTTCAAGTACCTTACAAGCTATCAACAAATCTTGTTGGATCTACCTTCAAAATACATTCAGAATCCAACCACTTCCTTCTCCTCTACACTCTCACTCTGGTCCAAGCCTCCTGAGAAGGTCTCCTACATTTTTTTCTCTTTTACAGTCAATTTGTAACACAGTTGCCAGTAGATCATTTTAAATATCTAAGTCAGATCATGTCAACCTCTTCTCAAAACCCTCCAATGGTGGGACTCCATGTTTGGGTCCTCTTCCATGAACACTCCCTTTGTGGAAGCCTGTCTTCCCTCCTAAACTCCATCTCTCTCTATTCCCTTCCACTCATTGTGGAAGCTGCTTTCCTCTCCTGGATTCCATCTTTCTGGATTCTTCCACTCAGTGTGAGAGTTACCTATTTCTTTCTATCTCTTTCTCCTGTTTCTCTCTCTCTAAATAAATCACTTTCTACAAACAAAACAACAACAACAACAACAACAACAAACCCTCCAATGGTACTCCCTGTTATTTAGAGTAATATTTTATTCACAGTAATAGCCCTTCAATGGCTCTCCCTTTTATTTAGAGTAATACTATGATAATTTGCAATTAGTCTTTCATTAGCCAAAAGAACCATGAACTGGATCCTCTGACTTTTATCATCTCCAGCACTCTCCTTAGTCACCAATTCCTGCTGCCTATGGCCTCATTGCTGTGCTGTGAAGAAGGCATTTGCTCCTGCCTGACAGCCAGTGCTCTAGTTCTTCTCTTTTCTTGGAGCACTGTTTCTCCAGATGACCCCTTGGCTACCTCCTCAGTTTCTTTCAATTATTTTCTCCTATTAGTAAAGCCTAACCTGTCCAGCCACTCTGCCCCTCTACTCTGTACCTCAGATTCCACTTACTTAATTCCAGTTTTATTTTATTTCATATCACTTTCTAACACACTATATGATATTCTGTATATTTTTATATATAGAATATACATTGTATCCACCATTGTGTATATATATGTAGATATATATATATAAAATATACAAACATAATATAATATTTCATTAACCTTGTCTATCTCTCTTCACTAGAAAGTTAAGATACTGGAGGGCATTTTGATCTCTTTTGTTTATTGATTTATTTAAGGCTCTAGAGAAATGCTTTGCATATAGTACAAGCTCAGTTGTATTTATTGAAAGACTGGAAACCATTGATTTTATTGCAAATTCAAAATAAGCTAAATCCTTTGAGGAGATGGATACCCCATTTTACTTGATGTGATTATTATGTATTATATGCCTGCATCAAGACATCTCATGGACCCCATAAATGTATACACCTACTATTAATATGTACCCATGAAAATTAAAAATTTAAAAATAAGCTGAATCCTAGTATTATAACCACCTTCTACGTTTATTAGAAGAGCATTAACATAATCATGAATAGAAAGAAAATAATTTAGTTTGATGATTGAGATGTCTTCTTCCTCATCTCCCATGCCAAATTTTTAAAAATAGATAGAAAACAATGTATTTAATCTTTAAAAGCTACAACTAACTAATATTGGACATGTGGTAATAAATACATAACCAGTTTCAAAATCTTATTAATATATAATTTAGTGGCCAGGCGAGGTGGATTATGCCTGTAATCCCAGCACTTTGGGAGGCCAAGGCAGGTGGATTGCCTGAGGTCAGGAATTCAAGACCACCCTGGCCAACATGGTGAAAACCCATTTCTTAAAAAAAAAAAAAAAAAAAAAAAACCCTATATCTATAGATATATAGATATATGTCTCATTTAAATGTTGCTAAGAATGTAGGTAAATATATTTGTCTTTTATATTTCTGTCTTTACTAGCTAAATGTATTTTAACTCACATTATGTGTTACAAGCACTTCCTTTTATTAAAAAAGTAAACCAATTAGATAAAAATGTCATTAATGAAAGAATAACAATATAAAAATACAGGGATATCTGAGAGACACAGGCACCTATAGCTCTGCAGTCCAGCTAGATGTCTGACAGAGTTAAGGAAGATAGATGAGGCAACCTGGTCCAGTAAAGTAAAAGAAAATCCCAAGGTCTCAAATTAAGTGTGAGTCAATAGATACATCTGCCATCCCAGAAAGCCAGCTAAGTGTCACCCTCAGCCTGCTCAGGAGAGGACACAACCACATGACATATTTCAACTGATAATAACAGCCAACTGGTTGGTTGATCTGTTTCAGAGGAGTTTGAGAGTCTACTGTTATTTACTAAACCACAGATTCTCAGTAAATTTAGAAAAAATTTGGATGTGCTACTTCATAAAGACTTGACCTCAGAGATTTGAGAGCTGTGAGTATTCTTACATAATCATGTCTATTCCAATGTAAAAATTATATCGCTAAGAGAGAATAATGTGATAACTTGCAATTAAAATATACAAGATAAATTTCCATTGAATTTATAAATTCCTAGAAGTCTTAAAATTAACTTCTAGGAATTTATAAAGACAGAACAATCATACATGGATTTAAAGATTTAACTTTACAGATCACTATTAATAGTGGGGAAATATAAAAACCTTACTATTCAGCAATAAGGAATTGATCATATAATTTGATACATCCATACAGTACAATATTATGCAGCTATTAAAATTATGAGGTCATAAGTTATTTTGATAATTTAGTGAAGGTATTCACAAAATATTGACAACTGAAAACAGTAGTTTGTATTATATTATGAATTGTTAGAGACTTTTGTTTATTATATGTTTATGTAAATATATGCTTACATCCATACACACACACATACACACATGCACACATACATCTTCACCAAATGCTGACAAGATATGCACTAAACAGTGAGTTTTAAGAGATTCCTAAGCACTAGGGAATAATATGCAAAAAAAAAATGTGTGTGGGCATTTTTCTTTCATAAGCTTCATCTAATTCTCAAAGGCCTGGTTCTAAAACTTTTGCCTTTCTCCATGCTATTTACTAGCACAGAACAATCCCGTCAGTGATTAGGCAAACTAGTTTCCCAGAGAAGTAGGAATGTTAGGATGTGCTAGTAAGGTTAGGATGAAGTATTAAAAGTTGTGGAAGGCAATGGGCAATTTGAAAAACCATCTTTGAAAATTCTAATCACTCCTCAAAGGTTGTGATAGTCCATTTAGTTACTAACAGCACGGAGAACGCTGTGGTGAACAGAGTATCAGTTTTTAGACCTGGCTAAGATTAGTTTCCTCATTAATAAGAAGGCAACTTTGCTTTAGACCTATGTAATCTTATTTTTAGAACATGATAAAAAATAATTAGAAAACTATAAATTCTGTAGAAGGAAATTATTGGCTGTACACCCCATTACCTTAGCAAATATGAGCACTTGCTGTAACTTGGTGTGATCAAGGCTTGTGCCTTCATTAAGTATATGACGGGAGTGATGGAAACAAGTGCTTGGATCATGACACCAGGTTCCAAGAGTAGAATGAGCTTATCGTGGGTGTGAGGTCTACAGTGGCCACATGAGAGTTTAGAAGACGTTGCATTATTGCATTTAGATTTGTGTCCTCCATAGGCAGAGATGATCTAATTCACCTTTGTATCCCATGGGTGTGTCACCCGGGTTGGCTGTTCCTCAGTTCTCTAAAGTGGAGAGAGAAGAACCTCTGCTATAATAAGCAGAAAATTTGAAGGCAGGCACCACTGATTTTGTGGTAGAGACACTTCCAGTTTTTTTTTTAATGTAGTAACTAGTATTTATTGACCACAAATGAAAGGCATAGTACTATGTTGAAGCATTTTACATACAGTTTTCTCATTTAATTTTTCTAATTGTACTTTAGGTTCTGGAGTACATGTGCAGATCATGCAGGATTGTTGCATAGGTACATACATGGCAAGTGGTTTGCTGCAGTTTTAAGTCATTTTGAAGTAGCTGAAGACAGAGGAGACAGGCCTTAGGACAATATGTGTCCTATGGGACAGCCTCTATGGTGTTCAGGAGCCACTGAGAGACAGAATTCTGAGGCCATATGAAAAATGATCTGGTAAAGAATAAAGCAAAAGGATGTTTCCTTTATAAACTTGCATAATATCCAATAGGTGAATTATCCAATTAAAAAATGAATGTGGAAGTCCTTCCTCCCTGTCTAAAAAAATGCTTTTGGTGTAGAGGATGTGATTACATAGCAGCTATTCAGGTAGAGAGAGAAGCCCAGAAAGCCTAGATGGGGACTGAGCTGGAATTCAAGCTCTAAACAGTAATTGACACTTCGGATTCATATTCAAGTAAAAGACGTTGATCATTTGGTGCTATATAAAATACTGACTCCACACTTACTGTCCTAAGGCCTCTCTCCTCTGTCTTCAGCTACTTCAAAATGACTTAAAACTGCAGCAAACCACTTGCCATGTATGTACCTATGCAACAATCCTGCATGATCTGCACATGTACCCCAGAACCTAAAGTACAATTAAAAAAATTAAATGAGAAAACTGTATGTAAGCGGTTGGGGCAATACAAGACATTATAATGTAAGATTTTCTTTGGACTTTTCAGAGAAAACACTGTCATGTAAAAATATTTGATTTTTACAAATACATGCAAAATGTTCCTGTGAGGTTATTTCTGGATGCATGAATTACACAAATTACCCAGAAACTATACTGAAAATAAATATAGAAGGACTACCAAACTACCAGCTACAGAAGATGGATGGTCCTTTCCAGGCAGGGCCAGGCATGTGAATTCTCCCTCTAGGTCACTAGAATCCAGAGTTCAGGCTTTAGAGATTTAGACAAAGTTGGTAATTCAGAATGTAACCAGAATCTTACAGGGACAAGCCAGCAGGGATTCCTGAGGAAAACGAACTGGTGCTGTAAAATGGGAAAGATCAATGAGGTGTGCAACACAGGAATATCTGCATGAGTCTCCAGGGCTTAGTGTGCAGAGAATAGTGAAGAGAAGCTGACGTCACAGTTAAGCTTTTGAAGGAGGTAAGCAGGAGACTGCCTTGCCCAGCAGTAGAGCACAGACAAGGTTACAGGTATTAATTATGTTTCTCATAAAGTTAAGATAATTTTAAATGCAAAAATGAAGACTTGCAAGTTATTGGGTAAAAGACTTCCAAATAGAGGAAAAGAGAAACTTTCTAAGCTTCTGTCTCAGAGAGAATATCAACTTATCCAAGACTGTTTACACTAGCAGAAATGTTAAACACTGGGCTGCATACCAAAATGGAAACACTACCAGTACACTGAATTTAACAATAAAGACAGGGAGTAATTTGCCAAGGCAAGCTACTGAAGCAAATAATATAAACAAGTTCAACAGCCTAGTCAATGCACTTTAGAGCAAACGAGAGAGAGAACTGGTTGCTTGCCAACACCTTGCCTAGTGAAACATGCACTCTGCTATCCAGGAATAGTAATAGGTTAGAGGCTTGGGCAGGAGAGTCTTATCATTTCATGTCATTTTGTTGGAGATGAACTACATACAGGTCAATCACTTCTGGCATTTTATCCTTTGGGTTGATTTGTACATTACCAGCAACTCTGATGTTTCCTCAAGTTCAAGGAGTAGGCTTCACTTGTAGATTTATTCAGATTTCAAATCAGCACCACTAGTTTCTTATAGCTTGCTCCAGCATAGCCACTAACAAACACCTTTAGCAAAAAATCAGTCTCACATGAAAATTAAAATAGCTCAGGCACAGAACTAATTTAATTCTGAAAAATTTTACCACTTTTATACCAGCAAGTATTACTGTTATTCTTACTTCAGACTTCTTGGTTATTGTTAACTATATCTCTAGCAGGCAGCCACTTGGAGTGCAAATATAAATTCACATTAATTCAAATAAAAAGGTCCTATAAAGAAAGCTGTGGAAAATGAATTAAAAAGTCATCATCCAAATGCATTTATTAAACATCCTTTTATACATCAACTGTGCAAGACACACTGTAAATTATAGAACAGACTAAAGCTTTTGTTCTCTTGAAGTTCTTAATCAAAAACATCTAGAGGAGCAATGCAAAAAAGTTTAAAATGCATAGCTATTAGGGGAAAAATAATCGAATATTGGAAAAAATAAAGGAAACTTTTATATAATGTCAGGTAAAAAGTCAGCTCATTTGGGAGTGAGGGGGAAAGTGGGTGTGTATAAGACTACAAAGAAAATAAAGTAGGTTAGCCATGAAAATTCAGTGTACTCCTTGGGCAGAGAAAAAGCAAATTCTTATCTATTCCTGCTTCCTATCAGAGAGACATGAAACCACAGAGTAAAAATAGTGCATATTGATCTGTCAGTTTTCCTAAAAATCCTTAGAGAAAATTCTTTAAGTAATCAAAACATCTTCTTGTATTACAACAAACATAAATATACCATGGAGTTGAATGCAAAGGGTTGCATACATTTTAAAGAAAAACAATAAGCTAGAATAAAATTTGGAGCCTGTCTTGGTTGCTTAATTAACATTGTACCTTATCAACCCATTAATCCAGAACAACTCATGCTTCCTATAGCATGAGCTATTGTTAGGAGTGTTTCTTTACCAAATGTGGAAAATAGAAAACTCTCTGTATTTGTGGTGATTCTTAAGTAAGAAGTGATAGAAATGTTAAACAGTCTTTATTACTTGAAAACTGGCTAAAACAGGTACTTAGAAATAGCAAGATGCAAGATCCTTCATAAGTGAGAAGCGTATCTCTAAGACACTATTCACAAGTATATTGCTACATGCCAGAAAATACATCAAGACTCAATGCAAATGTAAATCATTTCATTATTTACTTAAGAGGGGGAGGAGGCACCTCAACAGAAAGCAAGGGAGTAGAATATCTATTTCTATGACTGGAGATGACTATAAAAAAACGGGAGAAATGTCAAGGCAAGATACTAAGGAAGATGCCATTGAAAACGTCAATAATTCATTTCAAAAGCAATTCTACACAATGGCTCTTTCAGTCCGTATGGAAATAAGAAAGAGATATGTTCTTTCTTCTCCATGAGTTGTGAGAGATTAGAGTGGGGACACTGGGTAGGTGGTATGGAACACATACCTAGCTACTTCATAAAGTATATGGGAAAAAAGAGGCAGCAGATGTAATCTTCAAAGAAGGAGAAAGCTAGCGAGAACCACTAAGGTATCACTGAAAATTAGAATCCCAGAGACTCAAAATTGCCTGTCCCACTTTCCTACTGGTTTGGGGGAAAATAGCACAATTAGAGGCAGGTGATATGTTGTAATAATAATAAATAATAATAATAATAATAATAATAAATTACACAAAGTGCCATGGCAATTGCACGTAAAAAGAACTTAATTAATTGGATTTCACTCAGGGGTATTTACGTACATAGGCATTCCTATGTTATGGGATGAATAATCTTGCCTTTTTAAGGAATTGTAGCCACCAGTGAACTGCCAAAGGTATTGCTGGAACAGTGGGTCCTTGCTAATAATGCTAAAGATAGGCCAACTCTGTTCTCTTTCTCTATCCACAAACATTCTAGTTTACCTTTTCTAATCTGTACTTAGGAGCTAAAGGGAAAAAACGCTCAGTAGTTTCATCAAGCAGGGGCTATCTCTTCATTTAAGATTCTCAGTGCCTGTATACATGGTAGATAATAAATGTTTCTGAACTAAACAAATCAAAAAGAAAAATGGAAGGCAAGGGGTAATTCTGGGTTATAAATTTAATTAAGGTAAGGTAAATAAACTCTAAGATCAATACGAAGAGAAGAAAATAGAAAGTGTGGAGAAAGGAAAAAGCAAGAGAAAAGAAGTATAAAAACTTGAAAAGGATACAGTTACAGAAAAGAAAGTTTGGAGTGAACAATATAATGATATTTCTTTGATATACCAAAAATGAAATTTAAAAAAAAATTGTGAGCTCTCTGACAGGAGGTGTTACACTCTGAATAATTGCTAATAATTCTTAACAAATCAATTTAAAGGTAGTAATAATTTTTTTCCCATTTACACTTATAAAACTGACACATTAATTGATGATAATAAAATCTTTTCTTTGAGCTACTTATACTATGACATTGATTTGATAGAGCAGATAAATAGCCTTCATTATATATCTAGGATGCAGGGATATTTTCATCCAGAAAATTCAAGGTGAGGTTCCTCAGTATTCTCTAGGTCAGGATTCGTAAACTCACTGGCATTCAGTGAGTAGCTTCTTTCACCCTTCCTTTCTCCCTGTGCCATAAACAGGAAAAAGCAGCATGAAGTTGAATGTGTCAGTAACAGTCAAGTTTATTAGACACCATCCCTCTCTCCTGACATTTAAACAAGGTGACTTATCTTCTGTCCTGGGCAGCAGAGACAATAGAATTATGCAAAAAACAGAGCTTTGAACTTCTATGAATGGTTCTTTTGGAGAGATCAAGGGAGTTAAGGGAAGGCAGAGTTTCCTGTTTGAGTGTCTGTTTTGTGTATGTGTTTTAAATTTCCCTTTGGGGAATACCGTATATAGGATAAAATATGGAATATAGCCAATGCAATACATGGTCTTATAGCAGACCTTAATACATATTAATTAATGTTAATTCATATTATTTTGTTCATCTATTTAATTGAAAATACAATTTAAAATCTTGTTATCCTGCAATATAACATTTATTGTATTCGACAACTGCCACACATGAAAGAACTACATATAGTGGGTTGTGATTAAATATTACTTTTGGAAGAATGAGCAGATTCTGCCAGAAGCATCTCTCCATGGCAGTCAGAATTCAAAAAAATCTTACATACATTACTGTTCACTGCATTGAGTTGAAGAACTTGACACATGCTTAACATTACACACTCTAGAAATCCTAAGAGTAATTTTATAAAGGTGAGGTCAATAAACACCCAGAAGAATATAAAAATCTAAAAGACCATTGTTATTTACTTGTCACCTGACAAAAACCAATATTTTAAATAATAAGGTGTGGTTTTCATATTGTCATTGAGTACTAGCATGTTTCTTTACAGGCAGAATCATGTGAAAACCATATTCAGCTGAAATTTATGGAAACATTGTGGAAATCTTAATCAAATAGACTCTTAGGAAAGAAATAAAAATCATAACCAGATGCACTTGAAAGAAACTTGTTTAAGCATGGTTAATAATAACTAGGTTAACAAGAGTAATTAGACGTCAAGTGAATCTGCATTTTCAAACTCTGAGGCTGCCCGTACTGAACTAATAACAAATAGAATAAGATGCTATTATATTTAAACTGAAAAAGGCTTAGAAAAGTTGTGTTGACATACTTGGTTGAGATTTAATTACAATGATTTTGGAAGTATATTATTGGCACACAAATGTGCATATAGCTTGGAGTTCAAAACCAGACTGTCCTTCATATCTTTTAGTGTTAAGAAAATTGTTTTAAAGTAGAACCAGGGACCTATGAATGAGTGACCTCTGATTTTACATGCAAACTTTTGTGTACATCTTTCTGAAAAGAGAAGTTGTTGTTTCATGGAAAACAGAAATGTTCAAATCCTACGAATTCTGGTGTTTCTAGAATGACTAAATATGGCATTAAATCAACAGTGTAACTATATATTATACTGTCAGCTTCCTATGTGGATTTTATAACATCAGCCTCACCACACTTAATTCAGTGTCTTTCATCTAGCAGGTTCACAGTATTTGTTTGCTATTGATAATGATGACAATAGTCCAAGCCATGATCTCATTTTCCAGACCATGTTCCCCTCTTCATTTTTAAGTTCCTCTCTAGGCCCAGCAAGGTTTTTATTCTCTCTCATCATAGCAATAAACCTGTCATTGTGATCAGGTCAGACATAAAATTTGCCAAGGCTAGCACACAAATTCTTTTCCCTGCAAGTAAGCTTGCCTCATTCTTGATTCTATCCTTGATGACAGGAAGGCCATCTTGTATATCATCTGTCCATTTGTAGACCAAATGGTCTACAAGGACAGGGCATCTAAATTTTGCCAAGCTTATTTTGTAACCCACTGCCTAGTTCATGATTAAGGCTGAGATGACAAGGTTTTCTTCTCAGCAGCAGAAGGATATGTTCTTTCTTTCCTTCCAGAACAGGTTATTACAGAGTTTTAAAATGTAGGTCAAAAAAATATTTAGAATATACCTAGTCCCCAGCATACTACTTTTCATGAAGCTCCAAATATTTCTCTTCATTTGTTTATGAAAAATGGTATCTAAATAAGTGTTTTTCTTCTTCCTAAGAATGAGTCATATTTTAACAATTTTACCTATATCTCTAAAAATGTGTTTTATTTAAACAAGAAAACAAAAAAGTGTTAAAAAGCTGGTAAACATAATCTAACAAGTGTTTGAATTTGGATTATATTATATACCATTATTCTTTTAATATCAATGGCCAAGCCAAGTCTCAAGCATAATATAGAAAAACAGTTTCCAATCTGATAATTTTTATAGAAAGTTTTCTTATTTTAAATGTCTGCATTTATATTTTTTATTATGTTATATATACTGGCTTTAATAATTTAAATGTTACAGAAATATTGGTTTGGAATATAAGAAACCCACTATAATCCCATTCAATCAAAGACAACTACTATCAGTTTGGTACATATTATTAATGTACTAATTTATTATTATTTTAATAATATGAGATTACTTTTTAAAGAAACATGAAAGTATTTCACCATTTTATTTTTTCACTTAATATTTACTTGATATTTTCCTTGTCAATGTATATTAGAACCACTTTATTTTTTTATTAAAGAGCTATATAAGTATTTACTATAATTTATTAAATCAACATCTTGATGATAGATATTCACAATGTTTTCTATTTTTTACTCTTATAACCAATGTTTCAGTGAACATTCTTTATATATACATATGAGTGCTTCTGTAGAATGATTGCAGACAGATGAAAGATTCAAAGGAATTAATGTTTTAACAAATACTGCTAAACATATTCCAAAAGTATTGTAAAGAATTTACATCTTCACCAATAGTATATAAAATAATCTGTCTTACACACTTTTTGATGTTTTTAAACTCATACAATAACAACTATCTAAAGCAAGTCACAAACTCAGATGACTTCAAAACAAATAGATACCAAAAAACATTCATTAACACAGAGTAAAAAAAAGGGAAGTAGTAGAATCCAGCAAATTTAATTGTAGCAAATATGATGAGGGCCAAAGCAAACACATCTTCAGTTCTCAGGTTCCAGTTTTCAGCCCTGTCTTAATGGAATACACCTAGTTTTGATTTTATAAAGCACAGAATTTTCTTTCCTTGAGCAAGCAATGTAACCGTTAATGAAATGATTAATTTCACCGGATACATCTTATTTTTACCTTATTTTCTTTCTTTACTTTTGCTTCAAAATTTACAGTTATGAGAAGAATTTATTCTCTCCTAGACAGGATTCATTTTATGTTGTATTGATTTTTATCACCACAAATCTTCTATAAGAGATATGTTGAAAACAGTAAAATATATTGTCTTATGTTTTGCCCATTTATAAAAACAGTTTCTTACACTTATCAACTTGCTAGAAAGTCTTCAAACTTAAATAGAAGATTATTTTAATACTCTTACTATTCCCACTTCAGTAATAGAGAAAAAATATGAAAATATACTCCTCGTCTTAAACATAAGCAACATCCTGCTAAGGTTTACATTTAATCTAGCAAAATCACCCTTGAGTAGAAAAAAGAAATGACATTATTTTAGCTTGACAAAAAAAAAAAAAAAAAAAAGACAGAGAGAGAAATTCTTGTGTCCTTTTGATAACAGTGGTTATCTTGTGGTCTGTGAGAAAGGGTGAAGGCCATGGAGAAAATTGGTTCTGCTCTCATTTTTCTAGTCCCACTGCATCAATGAACCACTGGAAGTTTCAACACCGAGAGCACACAATGTGAGCATGGAGCAGCTTGTCTTCTCTTAGCACTTTGTTATGCTCTTTAACCTTATGAGATTGTCAAGTAAAGATGGCTAAGTAAGGGATTCCCATTGCTACAGTGTAAATAGAAGACTGGATTTCAAAGCAGAATAGCTCCTCCATCAATTTGAGATTGGAGGGTGTCACGACAATTAGGAAAGTGAGTTTGGAAATGAGTTGTTATTCTAATTTCACTTTTGTATTTGCAACTATTATTTATGCCATCTTTTTGTCTTTAGTGACTTAAAAATAAAACACCTACACATAAAATGAAGCATAAAACTATAGGCATTTTTCAACACTTGATTTATATTTAACAGAAATGATGAAGCTACCACCTCTAATGGATGTAAAAGAAAGTTATACTATGTTGACAATTGGAAATCAAACCCATGTTGAAGAAAACTCCTTAAATGTTCACATTAACAATATACCATATTATCCCGCTTTGAAAAATCATTTTGGGGAAAATAAGAATTTTAAGAAATTAAGTATTCTAAATTACAGTTCCATACATTAGTTTTTTTTTCTTAATGAGAAATATCTCATACTATACATTTACTTCTTTTGATTTTTAAAGGTAATCATGAGTGATATAAAAATAACTTTGTTTTGGGAAATGTATGCCTCAGAGTGGGAAAAATTTTTCCAAGAATAACACAAATTTTTAGATATTTATTTCGGCTTGATGTTAAAAATCTAAAGAAACAACAAAACTGGAATCAGCTGTGCTTAAAATAAAGATGCACCAGGAAAAGACAGGACTATTATATTTTATAAGAAAAAAATCCAAGAGAGGCTCGTAAATTCATCATATTCATGAAGACTTTTTAAAAAAACTAATTAGGAGAGGAAAAATTCCTTTCCAACTATCTCATGTTATATGTAAATACATACTTTCAACTCTACCCTGAAAACAGCACTGAAATACATACAGCTTGTAAATATTTGATTCATTCGTGTATCCATTCATCCTTACACAAATTATAAAGATGATTTTTCTTTACATTTTTTCTGCACTCCTTGTCTGTAATTGTAAATTACTGGAGTTATAATTTAAAATTGGGAGAGCCATTTGCTATATGATAATCACATTTATTTCATTGGAATTCTCTCTGGTTTAGACTTCTGGCCCCCCCTTTTTTCAGATTAGTAATTGAAACTGATTGACAGAGATCCCAAGGCATATATAAATACTGTATAAATTAGGGCAGCTCATTGCAAAGGGAATTTTAAAAGGACTTTTGTAGTTCTGTGCTTGGAGAATTGAGGTTACCAAACATACTTTACCTTCAAAATTTCATTTGCTTTTAAAAGAACTACTCCCTTTTGTAAATCCTCATAGATCTTCTAGTCTGTGACAATGTTGCATTTTAGCTACATTTGGCAAACTATACAGATACATCTGTTAAAACTTTGCATTCCTCATTTTTAAAAACATTTGCAATCATGAAAGTTCTCTTAGCATCAATTTCTTCTCTATTGCTTTGCATTTCTTTCTCAAATTCTTTCTCTCATACACATTAAGTTTAGTAGGCAAGAGAATTCTCTCTCCTAATCGAAATCTTTAAATACTTCACAAATACCTTTATAAACAGAAATAGGAGTTTGCTAAAATTGTAATTTTGGTTAAATTCAAAAAAGTCCCCTGTGTGCCCAACACTATGCTATATGTTCTGAATAAATCAGACATGTATCTTGTCTTTGAAAAACTTCAGAGCAAGGGTCTTATACCATTTTAAATCATACAGCCCCTCCAGTTTGAAAAAATGTTTCTACATGCACTCCTATGCATGTGTGTACATGTATTTACACATAACATAATGTATCATTATTTAAGTGAATTAATCTGTTTTCAATCTGCCAATAAAGACATAACTGAGACTGGGAATAAAAATAGGTTTAATGGACACACAATTCCATGTGGCTGGGGAGGCCTCACAATCATGGCAGAAGACAAAAGGCACTTCTTACCTGGTGGTGGCAAGACAGAATAAAAGCTTGTGCAGGGAAACTCACATTTTTGAAACCAACAGATCTCATGAGATTTATTCACTATCATGACAACAGGACAGGAAAGACCTGCTGCCATTATACAACTACCTCTCACAGGGACCCTCCCACAACATGGGAGAATTGAATATGAGATTTGGGTGGGGACATGGCCAAACCATGTCATTCAGCCCTTGGCCCCTCCCAAATCTCATGTCCTCACATTTGAAAACCAATTATCCCTTGCCAACAGTCCCCCATAGTCTGAACTCGTTTCAGCATTAACAGCAAAGTCCACAGTCCAAAGTCTCATTTGAGACAAGGCAAGTTCCATTTGCCTATGAGCTTGTGAAATCAAAGGCAAGTTAGTTACTTCTTAGATACAGTGGGGATACAGGCATTGAGTAAATACAGCCATTCCAAATGGAGACATTGGCCAAACCAAAGGAGCTTATAGGGCCCATGCAAGTCTGAAATTCAGTGGGGCAGTCAAATTTTAAAGTTCTAAAATGATCTCCTTTGGCTCCATATGTCACACCCAGGTCATACTGATGAAAGAGGTCGGTTCTCATGACCTTGGGCAGCTCTGACTCTGTGGCTTTCCAGGGTACAGACTCCCTCCTGGCTACTTTTGTGGACTGGTGTTGGGTGTCTGTGGCTTTTCTAGGCAGACAGTGCAAGCTGTTAATGAATCTACCATTCTGGGGTTGGGAGGACAGTGGCCCTCTTCTATCGACTCCACTAGGTAGTGGAGTCCGTGTGGGGCCTCTGACTTCACATTTCCTTTCTACACTGCTCCAGTGGAGGTTCTCCATAAAAATCTCAACCCTGCATCAAACTTCTGCCTGGACATCCAGGCATTTCCATCCATCTTCTGAAATCTGGGTGGAGGTTCCCAAACCTCAGTTCCTGACTTCTGTGCACTGACAGGCTCAATACCATGTGGAAGCTGCCACAGCTTGAGGCTTGCTCCCTCTGAAGCCAATGTCTGAGCTCTACATTGACCCCTTTCAGGCATGGCAGCTGGAATGGCTGAGACACAAGGCACCAAGTCCTTAGTCTGCACACAGCACAGGGACCCTGGGCTTAGCCTATAAAATCAATTTTCTCCTAGGCCTCTGGGCCTGTGATGGGTAGGTTATCAGGAAGGTCTCTGACATGCCCTGGAGACATTATCCCCACTGTTTTGGTGATTAACGCTTGTCTCCTCATTACATATGCAAATTTCTGCAGCTGGCTTAAATTTTTCCTCAAAAAGTGGGATTTCCTTTTCTACTGCATTGTTAGGCTGCAAATTTTCCAAACTTTTATGCTGCATTTCCCATTTAAAACTGAATGCCTTTAAAATCATCCAAGTCATCTCTTGAATAGTTTGCTGCTTAGAAATTTCTTCCACCAGATACCCTAAATCCTCTCTGTCAAGTTCAAAGTTCCACAAATCTCTAGGGCAGGGGGAAAATGCTACTAGCTACTTTGCTAAAACATAACAAGGATCACCTTTGCTCTACTTCCCAGCAAGTTCCTTATGTCCATCTGGGACCTATTCAGCCTGAATTTCATTGTCCATGTCATTAGCAGCATTTTGGTCAAAGCCACTCAACAGGTCTCCATGAAGTTTCAAACCTTCCCACATTTTCCTGTCTTTATCTGAACCCTCCAAACTGTTTCAATCTCTGCCTGTTACCCAGTTCCAAAGTCCCTTCCACACTTTTGGGTATCTTTTCAGCATCACCCCACTCTACTGATACCAATTTACTGTATTGGTCAGTTTTCCCACTGCTGATAAAGACATATCCGAGACTGGGCAATTTACAAAAGAAAGAGGTTCAATGAACCTAAGGTTTCAGATGGCTGGGGGAGCCTCACAATCTTGGTGGAAGGCAAAAAGAAGCAAGTCACATCTTATTTGGATGGTGGTAAGCAAAAAGATAACTTATGCAGAGAAACTCATTTTTAAAAACATCAGATCTTGTGAGACTTATTCACTAACATGAGAAGAGCACAGGAAAGACCCACCTCCATGACTCAATTATGTCCCACTGGGTCCCTCCCATAACACGTTGGAAGTATGGAAACTTAAAGATGAGATTTGGGTGGGGACATAGAGCCAAATTATATCAAGAAGCATAGTATATAAATTGTATCACACAAAACCATAAAAATTAGACATGATAGTACAACATAAATATAAATACTGATATTTTAAAATTTACTTCCAAAAGATCTTCTGGCTCACTCCGTAGGTTACCTGCATTCTGCTTTCAAGTTCACTGGCATAGAGGCAAAGATAGCATGTACGTAGATAATTTCAATAAAGTTGTCATTTATGTGATTAACAGTAAATAGAAGGTGCTAAACTTGAAAAGAGATCAGAAAGGACTGTCTGGAGAAGGGACACTAGAGACAACCCTTTAAGTATAAACAGGAGCTAGTCACACAAAAAAAGAAGAAAGAGAATGAATAGAAGAATATTCCAACCAGTACAAGCAATTTATGTAAAAGCAAAAAGGTGTGAAGACAAGAGGGTGTTTATAAAGGAATTCAGGACTAATGAAATGTAGAATCAGAGATGGAGCAATGATGCTGAAAAAGAATGGGGAAGGCAGATAATTTTTAAAAACAGCTTTGATCTTATCAATGTATGGAAAATCTTTGAAGAACTATATGAGGTTGAATGAAGGTCATGATCAGCTATTGGTTTTGGATTAGCCTCTAAGCAGTTGTATTGGGAATGGATTTGAAGGTATGCAAGCAGCACCAGGAAGACTCATTGGTAGCCTCACCCTATATCCAGCTGAGAGATGAAGAATAACAGAATTAATGTGGTGACAGTGAAGCTGGAGGGGGTGAGTAGTAACATGACGAAAGAAACCAGTAGAATTTGGTAGTGATTTTCCGGAAGTGACTGGTAAGTAAGAGGGAATAATCTCAGTTACTTTGTAGTTTTCTAATTTAGATTACCGGCAACTTTTAACTGAGATGGTGAATACAGTACGGTGGCAGAAGAAGATTTAATGTTTTGGGGAACTTCCATACAGTTCTTCATAATGGCTGTGCTAATTTACATTCACACCAATAGTGTAAAAGTGTTCCCACTTCTCCACAACCTCACCAATACTTATCTTTTTTTTTTACATTAGCCATTCTGACTGGTTTAAGGTAATATCTCATCGTGATTTTAGTTTGCATTTCTGGGTTTTTTTTTTGCACTTTTAAAATGATTAATAATGTTGAATACCTTTTCATGTGCTTATTGGCCATTTTTAGGTTTTCTTTGAAAATTGTTTATTTAGGATAAAAACTCTCAATGAATTAGGTATAGAAAGAATGTACGCAATACGCAATACACATACAATGTACACAACACAATACAGGCCATATATAAAAATCCTGCAGCTAACATCAGACCTAATGATAAAAAGTTGAAAACTTGTTCTCTAAGATCAGGAACAAGACAAAGATTCCCATTCATGCCACTTTATTCAAATAGTACTGATGGTTTTTGCCAGAACAATTAGGCAAGATAAGAAATAAAAGGCATCTAAATAGAAAAAGAAGTAGTGAAATTGTTGCTATTTGCTGATGACATAGAAAACTCTAAAGACTCCACCAAAAAACTATTAAAACTGATAAACAAATACAGTAAAGTTATAGAATAAAAAATCAACACTCAAAAATCAGTAGCATTCTTGTAGATAATTCAAAAAAGAAATCAAGAAAACAATCTCAATTCTAATAGTGCCAAAAAAATACTTAGAATAAACTAACCGAGGAGACAAAAGATCTGTGCACTGAAAACTATAAAACATTGAGAAAAAAAATTGAAGACACAAATAAATGAGAATATATATATCTTATGTTCAACTTTTCTAGAAGAGTATAGATTGGAAGAATAAATATTATTTAAAAATTCCATACTACCCAAAGAGATCTACAGATTTAATGCAATTCCTTGTATTGGAATAAAAATTCTAATGCCACTTTTCACAGATATAGGAAAAAAAAATTCTAAAATTCATATGAAACCACACACACACAAAAACAAATAGCCAAGCCAGTCCTGAACAAAAAGAACAAAGCTGGAGACATCACACTACGGTTAACAGCGTCCTTGGGGTGTCACTTTTCTGGCTGGAAACCTCTGTGGCCAGTGGTGGCTTTGCCTGAGTTTTGCTTAAGCCCACTGGGCTCATTCCACCCAGTCAACCTGGCAGGCTGCACTCAGCTCATACTAACAACCTGGATCCCATGCCCACTAAGAGTGAGTCAGACATGGAGCAGCAAGGGCTGTGTGAACAAGCCTGGGGTCTGGCCACCGTGTCGTCAGACACTGGCTGCTGCAACAGGGGGTTAGCTCCAGGTGCTGGTGGGATTGGCAACCTGGCCTTAAGCCTTGAGGCCTTCCTGGCCTAGAGATGGGGCCTCACTGGGGACCCACCCTCTTCTACCCAGAAACCTGTCTACTTCCTGCGGCTGTTCATGGTGCCCAGGCTGTAGGTGCCAATGGATACCTGCAAGGTCAGTGCCAAGCTATACTCAGCCTCTCATCAATTTCCCTCCTCTGCTTGTCAGTGCCCAAAGTCTGCAAAGAGCTGAGACAGCAGAGGGCTGGTGTGTCGGCACTGCCCCAAGCATATGCACACCTGGACTAGCTACGACAGCACCTGGGCTCCATCCCAACTTTGCTCCAAGATTGGAGTGGGCACGGACAGCAGGGAGAAGCCAAGTAGTGCAAGCAGGAACTTCTGAGCCTGTGAGGGGGGGCGGGGAGGGGTCTTCCCTGGGGTTCCCAGGAGTGCAGGATCTACCACCATGGTTTGGGCAGCTGCACCTGCGTTCATGATGTGGGAATAAAGGCTTCTGTTTGCTCCATTAAGCAGGAGGCCTGGGTCCAGAGCCAAGACGGGCAGCTGCAACTGCACCCAGGTGGGCAGGTCTCCTGCCTGTTCTGGCCCCAAGAGCACAGGGATGCCCAGATCTGCAGTTGTGACTTGGGTGGCTGCAGTGGCTCCTGGGGAGCTCCTGTCCCAACTTGAAAGGAAGGGGGCTGCACTTGTCTCCTTTCCTGCCTGACCCATGGAGCATGCAGGCCCAGCTGCACATCCCTGCTGCAGCCGGCATGATGGCAGCGGCCACTTCAGACAACCTGCTGCTGCCATCATCACTACCTGACTTCCAAGTATGTTACAAAGAAATAATAGTAAAAACAGTAAGGTACTGGCATAAACATAAAAAAAAATGACCAATGAAACAAGATAGAAACCAGAAATAAGCTAAAAAATAATCCATAGTCAATTAATATTTCACAAAGCTGCCAAGAACACACAATGGAGAATAGACAGTCTCTTCAATAAAGGGTGTTGAGAAAACTGGATATCCACATGAAGAAAGATAAAACGACTTTTATCCCTTTATCTCATATTAGTTACAAAAATAAACTCAAAGTGGATTAAATACTTAAACCTAAGCTCTGAAACAGTAACTGTACTAGAAGAAAGCACAGGAAAATGTCATGTAGGAAAACACTAAATGACATTGGTCTGGGCAATGATTTTTTTTTAATTTGATTCTAAAAGATCAAGCAACAAAAGCAAAAGTACACAAAGGGAATTGTATCAAACTAACAAGTTTTGCACAGCAAAGAAAGAGATTAATATGGTGAAGAAATTATCTGTAAATTAGGAGAAAATATCTGCAATCAAAACATCTTATAGGGAGTTAATATCAAAATATGTAAGGAACTCAAAAAACTCAATAGCAAGAAACAGATAACCTGATTAAAAGAGAGGCAAAGGACTTAACATTTCTATCAACAGTATATAACCGTGAAACAAATATGTAATAAAAAAAGTTTTGTAATTTGATAGACATAATATTATATACTTTTATTTCCATTTTCTTTGACTACTGTTGAGGATAAACAGTTTTTTATTGTTTATTCCTCCTTCTCTCCCTCAATTCGCTCTCTCTTTCTCCTCCTTCCCTTTCTTTCTCTCTCTCTCCTCTCTTTCTTTCTTTCTATTGCCCTTTCATTTATTTTAGCCCATTTTTTTCACTGGGGTCTTGTTAATTTTCTCATTAATTTGTGGATGCCCTTAAATAATAAGGCTACTCAAGTTCCATGGTCATCTATGAAATAACCATGCTTTAAGTAGTTGCCGATTTATCTCTTTATGTAGTTTACAATTGTCCATCACTTCATATTCTATACTTTAAATTACCTATTTTTAAAAGTAATAGTTAGATGTGTCTTCAGGAAATCTGGAGCCTACTGAAAAATACCAAGAAGGCAATAAATGGAATCTATATCCAACCACCTAGACATACCACTTTTATTTTATGCATGTGTGTGTGACATTTATATGTGTGTATATAGTTATTCTTTCTTACATGCACATACATCATTTAAGAGTATAAATAAAATCATACTTTAAATGCTGATTTCATGAACTTCTTTTTCACTTATGTTTATATTTCAGAGAGCTCCCCAATAATAAAATATGCTGTGAAAACGCCTTTATTTAATACCTCAGAAAATTTACTTTGCATATTTAATAATTTATTTAATGACTTCCTCATTTTTTAACAGGCCAATGTTTCCCATTTTATTACTTTAAATATTATCTCAATAAACATCTTTATACACATTGCTTTGTGTTTATAATTATTGCTGTAATTTCTTTTTATATTTGGAATTCCTAAGTCAGAGAGTGTGTAGACTTTAAGATTTTAAGATACATAATAACAAATAGTCTTCTAGAAAAGTTGAACCAAATTCCTGGCCCATCGCTGTATGGTGCATTTCTCCACATCCTTATCAGTGTTGAAAGCATTTATGATGGCCTACATTGAGTGTTTACAATGTGCCAGAGTCTATGTCTACGTTATTGATGAAGTATCTGAACATTTCTAAAGTCTCAGCAGTTTGCCTAAATCCTCACAGATAATTAGACAATAGGGTATACTCAAAGTTCAAAAAGACCTTAACAACGATGCTCTGTCAATACGCTATATTGTTTCCCAAAGCTTTATATGTTCAGATGACCACTATAAAGCAAATGTTTTTGATTTGTAATTGTATTGAGTCTTTTAATTTTTAAGTTTAGAAGTCATCAGAACTTTTTTCTGTGGAAAGCTCTCACAAGTCCTTGCCAATTATCCTAATTAGATACATATTTCTTTTTAATGCTAACTAATAATTCTTTATATTTTAATAATATTGGCCATTTGTATCATATATGCAGTGAATATTCTTTTAAGTGTTTTATTTTGGAAATAGAATTCAGAGGATTTTCTAAGGTGCATAAATGAATTTTCCAATCAAAATTTCAGCGGGTTTTTTGTAGATATCAACAAGCTGACTCTGAAATTCACAGTGTAATGCAAAGGAATTAGAATACCAAAGCAATTTTGTAAAAGAAGAGGACTCACACTACCTGATTTCGAGACTTACTATAAAGCTACTGTAATAAAGACAGCGTTATAATAGGAAAAGTACAAATACATACATCAATCAGACACAATAGAGAGACCAGAAATATACCTGCACAAATGTGATTGATTTTCTGACAAAAATGCAAAGTCAATTTAGGGTATAAAGAATAGTTTGTTTAAAAAAGGTGATGAAACAATCAGATGTCTGTAAGTACATAAGTAAAATAGTGAACTTCAATCTCTTACATTACACAAAAATTAACTCCAAATAGATCATACGGCTAAATACAAAACATAAAATCATAGCACATTTAGAAGAAAACATAGTTGAAAATCATTGTGACCTTGGTTAAAGCAAAGATCTCTTAGATATAACATCAGGCCGGGGGAGGTGGCTCATGCTTGTAATCCAGCACTTTGGGAGGCTAAGGAGGGCAGGTCACTTGAGATTAGGAGTTCAAGACCAGCCTGGCAGACATGGTGAAATCCCATCTCTTCTAAAAATACAAAAATTACCTAGGCATGGTGTTACATGCCTGTAGTCCCAACTTCTCGGGAGGCTGAGGCAGAATAATTGCTTAACCCAGGAGGTGGAGGTTGCAGTGAGCCAAGAGCCAAGATTATGCCACTGCCCTTCAGCCTGGGGGACAGAGCAAGATTCTGTCCCTGCCAAAAAAAGAAAAAGGATATAACATCAAAATCATAATCCACAGGAGAAAAAATTTGAAAACCATGACTTTATCAAATTTTAAAACTCTAAGAACATGGTCAAGAAAACGAAAAAGCATGCCACAGACAGAAAGAAAATGTTTGCAAATCACATATTTCCTATAGGATTTTTATGAAGAATATTTATAGAGAACTCTCAAAACTCAAAAATAGAAAACAACTTAGTATAATTTGGGCAAAGTATTTGAACAAACACTTCACAAAAGAGAGCAAACAATGGTGAATAAGCAGAAGAAAACATATTCAATGTTATTATTCATTAAGAATATGCAAATTAGGGCCAGGCGCTGTGGCTCAAGCCTGTAATCCCAGCACTTTGGGAGGCCCAGATGGGTGGATCACGAGGTTGAGAGATCGAGACCATCCTGGTCAACATGGTGAAATCCCGTCTCTACTAAAAATACAAAAAATTAGCTGGGCATGGTGGTGCGTGCCTGTAATCCCAGCTACTTGGGAGGCTGAGGCAGGAGAATTGCCTGAACCCAGGAGGTGGAGGTTGCGGTGAGCCGAGATTGCGCCATTGCACTCCAGCCTGGGTAACAAGAGCGAAACTCCGTCTCAAAAAAAAAAAAAAAAAAAATATGCAATTAAAACCAGAGTGATAATTAGAATGGTTAAAATAACATAAACAAAATAAAAACTGATAATACCAACTGCTGGTGAAGATATGGAGCAATGGGAATGTTCATCCATTGCTGGTGGGAATTTAGGATGGTATATCATTTTGGGAGATAATTTTGCAGTCTGAGAAAGCTAAACATACACTTATCATGTGATACCCAATCCCACTAGGGTATTTGCCCATGATAAATAAAAATTTCAGTTCTCACAGAAATTTCTACATGGATATTTATAGCGGCTTTATGCAAACCATCACAAGCTAAATGACCTAAGTATCTTTTAGTGGATGGATGAATAAACAAATTATGGCACATTCATACAAATAAATACTACTTAGCAATACTAGAGAAAAAATTATTATGACATGCAAGAGCATGAATGAATTTCAATGCATTATGAAAGAGGTCAGATGGTAAAGATTGCATTCTCTGTATTCCATTAAAAACATTCTAGAAAAGGCAAAACTAGAATGACCTAGAATAGATTATCTGCCGGGGATGATGGTAGAAATAAGTTGACAAGGGGAAGTACAGGGAACAGTAATGGAACTGTTCTGTGCTTTGATTGTTGTGAAAGTTACATGACTCTGTACAATTGTCAAAACTCACAAAATTGTAAACCAAGAAGTGTACATTTTACTGTTTATAAATTTAAAAATGAATAAATGATTTTGCTTTCTTGCATTGCTTAGATTTTTTTCTTGGCCAAAGTCACATAAATACCTATAAGCTATTGAATTTATTCAATATTCAATAATATTTTTAAACAGTATTTTGAATCATTATTTAAATTTTACTTTAATATTGTGTAACACACAGATCACATCTTATTTTTCCCCAAGCAAAGAATTGTTCTAGTACTATCTACTCAATAAGCCATAGTTCTTCGCTCCTTCCCCTATTTGAATTGTCTCTTTTATCAGACACTAACTAATTATGTGCACCTCAGTTTGTTAATAGACTTTTTTTTGAGAGCTTCTTCGTGGACTTATGATTATTTTAGCAGTGCATTTTATGATTGCATGTATACAGTGTCTGGCTTTGGACTCTATTCCATTTTGTTGCTCTGATGTTTGCTTTTCTGTGTGTCCTTGTTAGGCATTGATACCCTGTAGACTTTTAGCTTAACTTGTAATTCTGTAGCTTAGCTGAAGAAAAGGGTTGGAGGCATTGACCTCTATGTCAGTAACAAAGTCATAATAGCAGCTTTGCTTGATTAGGAAGAACAGGACAGACAGAAGCGCAATAGACTGAAGATGGATCTCCAGGGAGCCCCGCCATTTGAATAGGAATAAAGTATTGATAACTCTTTTGTGGGCATGTCATTTGACCTCTATAGTATTTACTGTTTTCAATGAGCCATCTTCATTCATTTATATTACCTGTAGCCACCTATTAGGGTTTGAGTTTGTGACTTGTGACTCTGATGGAAGAACAGAGACAGAAGAGACAGTGAAAGGGGCCTTTACAAAAAAGATCCACAAGATGTGAGGGAAACCAAGAAGGAGCGGTATAACAATAGCCTAGGGAGGGAACACAAAGAAAAATTTAGTTAACAGAGTCAAATACCCCTGAGAAAGCCAGTCAAGATAAGGGCTGTGGGTCATCTGTGCCTTTAGAATGAGCATGCTCTGTTAAATGGGGTTAGAAATCAGATTGCACTGTGCTGAGGAGTGACTGAATCTTAGAAACTGGAGATAATGAACGTAGGTTACTGCTTGGAGAGCTTGAATGGGTTGGAGAGGATAGAAAGCCTCTCCAACTGGTGGTGAAGAATGAGTTTGGTTTGTTTTTGTTTGTCAGTTTGCTTTTTTGGACAGGAGTGTGAAGAACATGAATGGCTGAAGGCAAAGGGCCAGCAAGCAAGAAAAAGTTGGAGATAAAGGACAAAAAAGAGATAATTAATGGCAAAAGGTCTTAGCCTCAGTTACAGGAAGTAAAATCAAACATAGGCTTTGCCTTGAAGGAGTCCTGAGGCTTCTTAGAGAATCGAGGACAGAAAGGATGTTTATAGACCTAGTCAATTCGATGCTGGAGGAAATTGCAAAGATTCACAAGTGGTTTCCACACAATGACCTCAATTTTCTTGTTAAAATAGCTGGTGCACTAAGAGTGAAAGGGAGAGATTGTGTGGCTTGAGTGGGGTAATGAACTTTTGAAATAGTGGCTGACCACAATCAGAATGAAAAGATTAGTGAATACTATTGAGAGACTACCTCAGATTAGAACACCATAAATCTGCAGAGTGGTATAATTGCTCCCGTAGCACTCATGAATGTGAGTACAAGAAAGGATTCTCTATAGCTTGGGTTCACGGTTGCATGTACTGTGTAAGAAAGGAGTTGCTGGAGAGCTGTGGGTAGCAAGCTGTTGGTGTCCAAGCAAACTGCCAAGCACAACTAGGATACATGGAAAGATTAAAGGCACTAAAAGACTAATTTTATTCTAAGCAAAAGAAGTGAAAGGAAAAGAGTTTATTGCATTTGTATCCTAACTTCACCCCACTGGTTACATTAGTGAATGCTATTGAGGGGCTAGCTCAGTCCCAATGTAATCACCCCAAGGATTACATTAGAGGTAAAGTTAGGTTACACATGTAATAAACTCTTTTTCTTTTACTTCATCTTTTTTTTTTTTACCTTATTTCTTCTTTACCATTGTTTTCCCACTTACTTTACATTGTCTTATTATTTTGTAAAACATGTTTTAGATACAAGGCCAGGTATAAGCAAATAAAATGAAACTAAAAACATACACATGATCAAATAGAGGTGAGTGTTACTTAAGCAAGGGAAACTGGTATTTAAAGTGTATTTGTTGAGGTTTTTTTTCTTTTTTTTGAGATAAGGTCTCACTCTGTCACCCTGGCTGGAGGGCTATAGCACAGTGGCATGATTTCAGCTCACTGCAACCTCCACCTCCCAAATTCAAGCGATTCTCATGCATCAGCCACCTGAGTCACTGAGACTACAGACACACATCAGTACTCCAAGCTAATTTTTTGTATTTTTTTGTAGAGATGGAGTTTTGCCATGTTTCCCAGGCTGGTTTCAAACTCCTGGACTCAAGTGATTCACCCCCTCCACCTCCCAAAGTGCTGGGATTACAGGCATGAGCCACCATGCCTGGCCTTGCTGAGCTATTTTAACTGAAGTGCTGGAGGTGCTCAGGAGGCTTTGTGGTTGATATAGTACAGTGGATGGAAGTTTATGGAGATCATAGAGGTTAGGGTTGGCTCGAGCTTCTCAATCTGGGCTAATTTTTCCCCGAGAGGACATTGGTCAATGTCTGAAGACATTTTTATCATAACTGAAGATGAAGTGCCAACAGCATTTGGTTCCAGAAATGCTGCTAAACACCCTACAGTGCAAAGCAAAGCCCTCCCCACTCACCAATAAAGAATTATCTGGATCCGAATGTCAGTAGTGCTGAAGTTAAGAAACCCTGGATTAGATAAATTATTTGCAAGAATTATAGATGAATAAGAATGTTAGGAAATTATCTGGAGAACTTGAAGACAGGGTCAGAGAAGAAAGAACCACCTGGAGCATGTGCATGCCAAGTAATGTGAGATTCATGTGGGTATTAGTTTGTGACAGAATGGAAGAATCATTAATTGGAAAAATCCATGAGGAACTGGATTTGTGGTACAGAGTTGCAAATGATTACTGGGTTAGCAATTTTGTAAAACAAATGAAGGGAGCATGAAAGCAAGGGAATGTAAAGAAAGAATATGCTGTTTTCTACTTGCTTTTGAAAAGTCAAGTTTCAGTTATCCTCAACTAGAGTTTCTAGTTCCTTCCATTGAAGTTTCCAGATGAATACAACAAAGGTCAATATTGGTTTGGAAAGAATCTATCCCTAAGAGAAAAACGTTGCATGTGAAGTCTTTGTTTCCCTCATAACCTTCACCAGCTCTCTCTCTCTCTCATTCTTTCTTTCTCTTCTCTCTCTCTCTCTCTGTCTCTCTCTCTCTCTCTCTCTCTCTCTCTCTCTCTCTCTCTCTCTCTCCTCTTTCTCTCTTTTTTGGCTTTCCTGTAACAAACAACACAAGCTGCCTCTTTGTGGTTAACCTTACAGAGCTAACCATCAATTCTTTCCACAATACAGCATGTAATAAACACTCTTTGCTTTGTTTAATTAAGAAAGAGCTTCCTCCAGCCTGAGAAACAAGTAAGACTTTGTCTCTACAAAAAAAATTAGAAAAACAAAAAATTACCCAGTATGGTAGTGCAGCCTATAGTCTCAGCTACTTGAGAGGCTGAAAAGTATCACTTGAGCCCTGGAGGCTGAGTGAGCTGAGATTCTGCTACTATGCTCCAGCCTGGGCAACAGAGAGTGACCTTGTCTCACAGAAAAGAAGATAGATAAACAGAGAGATAGATAGATAGACCCTTTAAACAATTCTGAGCTTTACTTTGTATTTCTTTTAATAATCTAATATTGGACACATTTCCTTTAGATGATATACTGCTTACTTACAATATCTGTCTTTTGGAAGACTGAAAAATTTGCAATATGTGGTAGATTTTGAAATCTCTTAATTCAAATTTTGTTTTGTTTATTTGCATGACCAGATATTTACTTTACATTGACTTATCCTCAATGAAAACAAAATGACTCAACTACTTTTTCGGCATACAAAATTGGCTAAATCTCTCAGTTCCAACCAGTAAAGTCAAGGCTGAATGACTTTTAATTCATCACTTTATATGATGAATTCTAAACTATAAATGAATTTCAAGAAAACAGGTAGGAGTATTTGGGCCTTCAAAATTTTCAGACTCCTGTGCTCAGAACCAAATATTGAATGAAAATATTCCATCCAGATTACTATAAAAAATCCTGATCACTCATTTGTTAATGATTGCACAAAATTGATTTGATTTCCAAGTCTATATATTTTCTAATAAAAATGCACATAGACCTATGTTCTTTAATACTACATCACTTCATATACTTGTAGTAAATATATCATAATTTCTAAAAAGTAACATTTTTTCTTTCTGGTTGAACTGAAACTGATTTTACATCCATTTACAACATGTATCTTAATTAATAATGATTTAGAAAACTTACTATCAGGTGTTGTATTTCATCACCTTTGTTTTTAGTTGGTATTATGTGAACAAAAGTGACATCCATCTCTTTTGTGTAAATTACGTAGTGCAAAGTTACTAGGTTTACTTTAAAATTCTACCTCAGCTTATACTCTCTATTCCCTTTCTTTTTCCTTTTTCTCTGTGGTACTTACAACCATCAAACATAATACATAATTAATTTTGTTTTTTTTTATTACCTATTTCCATCCACTAGAATGTAATTTCCACTCAGGCAAGAATATTTTATTCACTGCTGT
Organism: Callithrix jacchus; assembly: GCF_049354715.1. Lineage (NCBI taxonomy): Eukaryota > Metazoa > Chordata > Mammalia > Primates > Cebidae > Callithrix > Callithrix jacchus. Next base: position 64,096,090 of record NC_133507.1, read on the forward strand.
CACTCCCTGGCTATCCCCCCATACCCCTATGCACATAGTAGGCACTTGACAGGTATTTGTTGTATGATTATGGTTGGTTATATAAATTAATTTAGCTACTTCTCTAATGACACAGTGAAGCAAGGGATATCTTCACTGGTTTTTCAAAAAAGAAGTCTACTATTTTAAATTACTTTACTTGTATTAGTTTCTCAAGACACTACCCTTTTAAAAAGCTTTTCTTGAGAAGCAGAGGGCTGTACAATTTCATTTCAAGCTGAGTCTGCACTCCCACCCATTCAAATCCCTGTACTCACCTAGCTGCTATTTGCATATGATCCCTCACAGACTTATAGCATTCAATCCCTTTCAAATCTACATGTCTTTCTAGGTTATTGGGGAAACGATTTAATTCTCTGGTGAGCTTAATAAAGAAATCCAATGTACTTCAATTTAAAAAAATTTGTCAATGCCACCTTTGTTCTTTTTATAGGTGATTGCATAGTATTTTCTATAACATTAAATTTGCAGTTGTGGCAAGAGACTTTTCTTTCCTAGAATCCCATATTTCTTACTTGTGCTGTACTTGAAGAGCTACTTTAATAAAAAAATCAGTTGGGTGTGGGTTGTAATGGAGCAACATTCTCACTGGTATAAACTCTCAATATTCTAGGCTAATAAAAGCTTTAATCTGAAAATACAAATAATCCCCATTTAGCTTTAGAATTAATTACTTACACTTTTAAAATCCAGCTTGTCTTTTTAATTATGCGTTGCTTGAGTTAATAGTAAAATTAATTCTTGTGTAACATATTGGTTGGGAAATATTTGAGAATAGGGACAGTATCTTATTCATTTTGCAAGAACCATAGTGTTTAGCCCATTGCTTTGCATATGGTAAGTTCTAAATAAATGACTATACTCTTGGAAGAATGAGAAAAAGATACAGATATTTAAGACATGCATGCCCAAGACAATCCAAATGAAAGATAACTATTGCTTTCATTTAAAATTACACATATTTGTTCTTGGGCTCCACAATAGAAACACGTCAAAAATCATGTACTTTTTCAAGGCATTCCATTATACTAAACCACTTTAACCTACATTTATACCTTTTAAGTAAATATTGTGAATTAATTTGTTATTACAATAAGCTGCTTAATAATTAGTAGGCACATTCTTCTTTAACAGTTATATGATCCTAAACAACTTAGAAAAGATTCCCCATATCCTCCTGTTCCTTCATATTAATTGCCATTTTATTGAAGCCACGTTTTCCAATCATAGCATTATTTATTTGGCTGTAGTTAAAGAAAGTCAGGGAATGGAATTCAAGTAATTTCTGAAGATTCCTGATTAGCTATCCTTCTAAACTATGTGCATAGTGCAGCCAAAAATACAAAAGAAATGAAAAATTTACTAAATAGGTTTATATTTAACAATCAGAAAGAAAAATTCATAGAAATGTCAAATACTTATATTTATGCTAATAGTACTACCCTTAAAAAATGAAACAAATTACAATAATCAGTAGTTCTCTATTAAGACAGTTTTGTACTGTCCCTGATGAAAATACCTTAATTTTTTAATCTTAAGAAGACTTTGTTTAAAACATGTATTTTAAGTAAGACAGTTTTTTCTTATTGTCTAATTACACATCAACAACTTGAAACAGATGCACAGATAAAAATCTGTAAAAGCATGTTAATAATAATGTATAAACTGCTGACCTTGAGATCTCAGGAACTCTGGTATTTTCCTGAAGATTCTATGCCTCTGAAGGCATATTTTCAGTCTGTTGATATTTCCTCATTTTTTCCTTAAAAAAGAAAATTCATTTCAGTATGTTACATAATGTTATGTTTTCAAAGAGTAAACTTACTGTAAAGGTGCCAATATCATGATTACATAGGAGAAAATCAATAGAAATCTTAAACTATAAGTAAGGCATTAAATATAGAACTGAATAATCATATTGAATATAATTTAGCAAAGAAGGAATATTCTTCTTATAATAAGGTTCATAGTTTAACTCATTTATTTATCTGGTTTTCAATTAACAAATATCATTTGGGACAATAAGTTAAAGATAAATCCATTTTATTAACCAGCATTATACTAGACTTAAGCAACTTTCTAGGCTTTAGGAGATTCATATCTTAAAAACACACAAAAATCCAGGGAAATCAATCAAAATGTTTTAGCTTTTGATAGTCAAAAATCACAGTGAATATTTGTTACAGTTCTTGATTTGTTTGATTTGTTTAAAGGAAACTATTTATAAAAGTAACTCAACTATTTATGTATTCATATTTTAAGATAACTTAGGCTTTAAAAAAATATACAAAATATTTTTTTAAATAGACGTATTTTAACAAAAATGTTGTTCTTTAAAATTACAGGGCCATAATTAGAAGTGATTAGTGCAACAATTTAGAGAGATAATAAAATCCCGGCAGTTATATACTATTTACCCAGACTAAAATGTATATAATCACATTTTCTAAACCACTACTGAATTTCCACTCTCACATGTTAAGATGATATTACCAAGTCCATATAAAAATGTAAAAATTTTCTTTAAAAATGAGGTAGAGAGCTTGTTCATTTATTATGTTTCCATAGTAGGCAGAACAGAGCTATCATTGATCAGAACCAATGACAATAGCTAGTGCAGAAATTCTACAAATATGTTACTTGAGTGAACAAATACCCTATGCAAGCAACTTATGCTGCTGTAATTTAAGCAAATGAAATATCACAATCTTTAAGAAAAAAATTATCTCAGGCAAATTGTGCCTCCAGGAGTCTCTTTTTTCCTTTAAATTTTATCAATATCTACATAGATATGCTGGGATAGAGATTTGGAATAAACTGAATTGTATGTGATACAACAATAGCACAGAAATATTACATTGTGATTGGAATTACAGAGCTAATAAAAATTACTGAGTCAGTTTGGTTCTGAGTAACCCCAGATTTGGTAGATGAACTTAAGGAAACTCCAAAAAAATTATTCAAAATTTAATTTTATTATTTTTAATAATTTTTAGATTTTTAAAAAATTGACAGATAACATTGTATGTTTTTATCACCTACAACATGTTTTGAAGTATATACTTTATATAATAGTTAATTCTAGCTAATTGATAAATATACTACCTCATATATTTATCATTTTTGTGGCAAGAGCATGAAGCAACCTCTCTGTTTACCTTTTTCAAAAATACAATATATCATCATTAACTATAGTCACCTTGCTGTACAATATTAGGTATAATTTTAAATATCTTAAAATTCTATTGAGAACATTAGACATTCAAATGATGGCATACTGAAGACCACAGAAGATATAACTTGAATCACACTTTGCACTTATTTTGAGGAACATTTAAGAATAGAGCTTTCCCCATTTTCTCTCTTAAAGATGAATATGCTGAGATTACAGTCCAAGAAATTAAAAACAAGCAAGCAGAAAGCAAGCATACAAACTGATTTTCAACTGTTTGTGTCCACTGTATATAGACTTTAAAGTTATTAAATATTTATGGCCAGGCACAGTGGCTCATGCCTGTAACCATAGCACCTTGGGAAGCCAAGGAGAGTGGATCACTTGAGATCAGGAGTTAGAGACCAGCCTGGCCAACATGGTAAAACTTCTTCTTTACTAAAAATACAAAAATTAGCTGGGCATAGTGACTCATGTCTGTAATTCTAGCTGCTCAGAAGGCTTAGACACAAGAATTGCTTGAACCCAGGCTGCGGAGGTTGCAGTGAGCCATGATTATGCCATTGCACTCCAGCCTGAGTGACAGGGCAAGACCCTATCTCAAACAAACAAACAAACAAACAAACAAACAAACAAACAAACAAACAGATATTTGGATATTTGCAACTAAAACAAAATAACTAAATTAGATGTTGAGTTGAATATGTCTATAAATAGCACTCATAATTTAAAGTCAACTTTTCTTGTTAGTGAAAATAAATTCCCTATTGTATGTAATTTCTACTTATTAGGGTATCATTTAAATTTTCATTCTAGAAATAAAAGTTTCTGCTGCTGTAAAAAAGAAATGGGGACACTCTTTTGTTCAAGCTTCCTATTTTACAAATAAAAACACTTACTATATTTGTGACCTGTAACTAAATATAAAGAAAAACACATTAGATATTTTTGACTACCCATTATTAAAGTGAAATTCAAAAACATAATTGTATTTGACAGACAAATAAATATAAGACTTTCTTTAGGCATTAACATATTCTATTGAGAAAATGAAAACTATTGAGAAATCTTGTGATCTAAATTTATATATGATAATTAACCTGTAATTTAGACAGAGGCAAAGGTATCCTGGCCTATAGAAGAAAGGGATTCAAACTCTAGCCTGTTTGAAAGTCAAGGATATAAAAATAAATCTATTCATAAAACTGACCATAACTGAGGCCAGTGAAGCCACTAGGGGGAAGTCTTCCAAAAAGGAAGAAGGTGTCACTGTGGTTCCTGGTGCAAGCTTATTGCCCCAGCTACTCTGAAGGCCGAGATATGAGGATCACTTGAGCCCAGAAATCCAAGACCAGCCTCTAAAAAAATGTTTAAAAAGAAGAAGGAGGAGGAGGAGGAGAATGGGAGGAGGAGGGGAGGAGGAGGGGAACAAGAGGAAAGGAGGAGGAGGAGGAGGAGGAGGGGAGGAGGAGGAGGAGGGGAGGAGGAGGGAAGGAGGGGAGGAGGAGGAAGAGGAGGGGAGGAGGAGAAGGAGGGAAGGATGAGGAGGGGAGGTGGAGGAGGAGGAAAGGACCAGGAGGGGAGGAGAAGGAGGGAGGAGGAGGAGGGGAGGAGGACTAGGAGGGGAGGAAGAGGAGAGGAGGAGGAAGGGAGGAGGAGAAGGGGAGGAGGAAAAGGGGAGGAGGAGAAGGGGAGGAGGAGAAGGGGGAGGAGGAGGAGGAGGAGAGGAGGAGAAGGGGAGGAAGAGGAGAGGAGGAGAGGGAGGGAAGGAGCAGGAGGGGTGGAGGATGAGGAGGAGAGGAAGAGGAAGGGAGGAGGAGGAGGGAAGGAGGAGGGGAGGATGAGGAGGGAAGGAGAAGGAGGGAAGGAGGAGGGGAGGAAGAGGAGGGGAGGAGGAGAGGACGAAGAGGGGAGAGGAGGAGGAGAGGAGGAGGAGCAGGAGGGGAGGAGGAGGGGAGAAGAGGAGGAGAGGATGGAGCAGGAGGGGAGGAGGAGGAGGAGGGAGGAGCAAGAGGGAAGGAGGAGGAGGGGAGGAGGAGCAGAAGGGAAGGAGGGGGAGGAGAGGAGGAGTAGGGGTTGGGAAGAATGACTTATTCAATACAAAGGTCCAAGTATTTGGTATCTGGTGCTCAATGCCTATTCTGTGCACAATGCACAGTAGTTGAAGCCGGCAATCATTCCAGTTTAGCCCCTGTGCTGGGTGGATGTGACTTGGGGACACTGGCTGTGTAAGACTGTGTTAAAACAAAGTAGGTGTGCACACATATGAGAGATAGAATTTTAAAAGTTGTTCTAAGATCTACAGCACTCACTCTGAGACAACTTTGTAGAGGAATCATCCTGAATAATGCACCTCAGGAAGCTTGGGGGCAACTACTCATACTTTGCAGGCCTCCCTGAGCATGTCATGCAAGATCAACAGGAACTGCCATTTTTCCTGAAATCCTGCCTTTATGAAGTGATCACAACCAAATTAGATAACCCCAACACTGCCTTTCAGACCCTGTGAGTGGAATCCTCACCCTATGGTTAGACTTAGCAGTGACGAATGTTCTCTACGGCTGATTCAAGGATAAATATAATCATTCCTGGTACTATACCAGAAGTGTTTGAGGAGTATGAAACTTGTAGAAGACTGAGAAATGTATGCTTATATAAATATAATATCGTTTGTCTTCAAACAATTTTGTTCTGCTCATTTAAAGAACCCCAGGGTCAGATGTCTGATTATATGTCTTATGAAAAATAAAACTGACATAAACCCATTTCATAATTCAGCAATGTGCATATAACACTTATGATTCAAATCTGCTCTTTTCTAGTATTTGGGATTTAATTGAGAAAGTCACCTAGAACCCAGTTTTTAACTTGTGGAAATTCCTTCAATACTGCAGTCCTAGGGAGAAAGTAAAGCCAATCTCTCCTTGTTCCTGCCTCCTTGGCTTCGTAGTTGCCCACGGACATTACTGCAAATTGTCCTACAAATCCCAGCTGCCATCTTGAATGGCAATGGTCAAGGCACTCTTTCAAGTTTCAACATTTTCTCTAAAAGGATACCTTTAGTAGGTCAGTGAGGCACATAACTGTTGTTGGTGTATTTCAGTCAGTAGCCAAGGCGGCCTGCACTGAGATCACTGAAGGTCCCATCCCAATGATAAACTATGAAATCAGCTTGTAATATTTTTAATAGACTATTCAATGATAAGCTATAAGGAAATAGAATTTGTTTAAAAGATTGTCATCTTGTTCCTGCCTTTAAAAAAAGCTCTTTTGCCAATGCTGGGGTTCCCATCAGAATCACAGAATTTGAGCCCTCTAAGTTGACAACTTCTGCCTGTCTGGAAGCCTGGCGCACATCACAGCTTAAGTTCGTCAAAAGGGAATGATGGTCGATGAACACAAGGGGAGTAATTGTCTGGTGTTTCTCAAATGATAATAAAACTTGTAAGTTCGGTGAAATAGTTTAATTGAATCTGCAATTGCATCTCAAACTATAGCATTGCAAAATTAATATGCCTGCAAGCAGCACAAACATCATTTACTCTCCAGGATAGCTTCCTGACAGAGCAAAGGGCCCGGGACAAAGAAATCTAGCCAGAGAGAGCAATCTGCTGTGTAGAGCTGACCCTATATTTTTAAGAGAAGAAACAACTGACAGTCATGTTAATTCTATTTATAATTCTTTTTAAAATATCAATACCACTCCAATTTTTGTACCTCCATATACAAGCTGAAGTACAGCTAACAAAAATATATGCAACCCATAGTCAACTCATCTACCAAACAACAAAAATGAATTTCCATTGTTTTCAAATAAGTGTTGAAATATAATAAACACTATTACATGGCAAAAAAGTTTCCAAAAGAATAATAGCACTTAGTCTTTCTTTTTCAGTAAAGTGGACAAGAGTTATTATAACCAAAGTAATCTTAGACTATTTATAGATGAGGTAGTGACCATGGGATTCTTCCATTCAAACACCCATGTTCAAAATGTGCAAACAATTTTCAAAAAATTTTCAGGTAAGAATTCTCTATTTAAAGGCATAGGAAGAGATATCACAATTTCTGGGAATCTGCTGGAATTATAAGAGAATCTAGGTGACAAATTAGGTAAAAATTATAAAACTTAAGCAAGTAGATGATTTTCTAGAAAATTGTAAATTAGTAAGACTGGCCCTAGAAGAGGTACAAACTAGACTAGACAGATTACCACAGAAGTGATTGAAAAACATGTTTCAAGTTCTATCACTTGAATAGGTAAATAAGATCGACAGGATATAGAGAAGCCTTAGAGAAGATTTATAACAGGTTTCCACATCACTTAAATCATATACTTCACCAATAAAAAATTTTCTTGACCTTAACACATTTTTCACTCATTCCACAAATGTTCACACTTCCCCACTTACCAAATTTAGAGTCCATTTTTCATCATGGCAGTCTCTCCCTTGCATATACACTCACCTCCAAGGCCTTTCTCTCTCTTTTTCAAACTAGGTAACAAAAAAACCACCTAGTTAAATTCAGGTCTCCTCCTGCTATGAACCTGCCCCCCTAGAAGCTAAATAGGTGACTGCAACTAGAGAAAATGTAGAATATTGTGTTAGTGGCATAACTTTTGGTATATTCACCGTAAACATAAGTAGGTCCCCAGTAGTGCCTGGCAATCTTATCACACTTTCATTGGCAATTCATGGCTCAGCTCTATGACATCGCTCAAAGAGGCACCTTTGCCTCTTTTCAACTGTCCCACATTCCTTCCCATCTCCTCACTCTCAGTTCATGATATCGCTTCTAAGAAAATGGAAAGAGCCACAGCTAAATTTCCTCCCTTTCCTATCAATGTATCCTCTATACATTTGACATTTGTGATCATGTAGTCTGTCTTCAATCATGTTACGATGAAGAAACATCATTCTCCTCTCTAAGGTCAACCCCTTAGCGTAAGCCTTAGATTCCATTTCCTCTCACCAACTTAGGTTTTCACAACTTCAATTATACCCTCTCCCACATCATCATTTTTCTCCATTTTACTGGATTATTCCCATTTGTATGCAAATTGTCATAATGGCTCCCATTTTAAAATTATTATTTTCTTTTACGTTAGCTCCCCGTCTCACTATCACTGCTCTGTTTTATGACAAAACTTGTTTAAAAAGTACATTCTCTATTCCTCAGCTTCAATTCTACATTGAACTCCTCTCAATTAGGCTTCATTTCCACAGCTCTACTGAAATAACACTTATCCAGGTCAGCAGTGAACTTGAATATTGCCAAATCCAACAGTAAATTCTCAGTCGTTATCCTCTTCAATCTCTCAACAGAACTTTACTCTTATAAACACTTTCTCTTTCTTGACATATTTATTCACTTGGCTTCTAGGATACCACACACTCCTAGCTTATCTCCTAACTCATTTGTTGCTCTATTTCAACTCCTTTGCCTGATTTCTTCCATTCTTCCTGAACTCTACATGCTTTAGCAGATTCAGTTCTGAGACTTCTCTGACGCTCTCCAAGGAAATCAAACCCAATCCCATGTCTTTACGTGGCACCATTTATTGATGAATACAAAATTTAGATCTATAACCTGAACCTCTCCTCTGAGCTTTAGACTCGCATCTACTGTTTACTCTTCTCCAGCTCTATCTGAATGGCCAATAGGCTTCTCAAACATAGTATGTCCAAATAATAATAATAATAAGTAAGAAGGAACAAAGGACAGAAGACACAAGCTCCAGGCTTCTACCCTCTCTGGGCTTCTTCATGTCAGGAAATGGCATCATCATTTACTAAAGTGCTCAATTAAAACCTAGCTCCTTAGTGAAAATGGCTGATTTTAGAACCTGGAAAGGGGAAATACAACATGAACCTGAAACATTGTGCAATACCAGAAAGTAAGGAAGAAGAAAAATAAGATAGTCCAAGGCATGTGAAAAGATCACAAAAGCAAACCTGAAAGGGCTCTCAATGGTCAGAGTTGAAATAGTTTAGGCAACAAATATTAATGATAGGATTAGATTATAATAGTTCCAAGAAAAAAATGAATATCTGTGAGCTATGTGGAGCTCTATAAATGACTGAGTAAACAAGTAAATGAGAGAGAAGAGAAAAACCATTCTTTACAAAAGGTTTCCAAATAACATATATAGATCCTCCAATTTCAAGACGTGAAGTTGGATCACTACCGTGGATTTTGAGTGTGAGCTGGGTTTGGTGAGTTGTTTCAAAAATACAGAGTATGAAAAAGTAAAAATAGTAATGTTACAGTGGATAAATCTAGCAGACACTATCTCAACCGACTAATGTTACTATTACCAGTGATACATCATGCCGATATTATATATCCCTGATATTCAATATGAAGAATATTTTACTTCTCTGGTGTTCTTCCCAAAAGCCCTTACCCAAAGTCTAATCATTAGAAAACATCCGAGAAAACTAAGCTTGAGGAACATTCTAAAAATACTCAACTCATGCTCTTCAAAAAATCAGGATTGTTAAAAGCAAGGAAAGACAGGCACTGTCACAGATCAAAGAGACTAAGGAGACAGGATGACTGAATTCAGTGTGGTATCCTTGATAGGATCCTACATCAAAAAAAGAATGTTCATGGGTAAGATGTGAAATCTGAAGAGTCTGTACCTTGTTTAATTGCATGGTACCCAGTGATAATTTCTTACTTTCACAACTGTGCTGTGGTTATGTAAGAAGTTAACACTGGGGGAAGCTGGGCAAAGGGTGCATGAGAACTCCGTGAAATTTTTGCAACTTTTTCAAAAATCTAAAATTATTTGAAAATAAAACACTTATTTTTAAAAGCCTATAAGTGATTCGTGTTCATCTCTTTCCCTCACATCCCACAGCCAATCAGCATTGCCTTTCAGCTCTGCCTTCAGAGTGGTCAGATGGATCCTGAATCTGACCACTTCCCAGCATCTCCATGGCTACCACATTTGGCCAAGTCCCCACATCTTTCACTTCCACTACCTGACAATAACTTCCTACCCAGTCTTCACACAAGTGTCAAGCTCTTTTCTGACATCCTATATTTGTTATTCTTTCTTCTGGAAGCCTCGTCCTACCCCAGATATTTCATGGCCTACTCCTTTACTTCATCAGGTCCCCAAAATATTCCCTTTGGAGAGGCCTTGTACAAAAATATTAATTTAAAATAGCTACCCCCATTTCTTTTCCTTAACCCTACCTTATTTTCTTCACAGCATATTTGTGACATTGTGGAACTATTTAGTTGTTAACCATCTTAATTACCAATGTAGACATGATGAGGGCAGAGGCTTTCTCTTGTTAATGGATAAACAAACACTTATTACTTGGCGTTTATGGGAAAAAGTGTAATCTTATCCAAAATTGATAGGAGTATACATTTTACTGCCTTTTGGAAAAAACAATATGCTAATATCTATTAAGTCAGTGTTGTTCCATAAATTTCTGTCTCATAAAAGATAAAGTACTAGTCGAGAAGGATATTTTTTAAGAACATGTATTACAGCCTTGTTCATAGTAGCATAAAAACTAACCTGAAACAAATGAACATCCATATGGGAAAGAGAGACTAAACTGTTATATGTTCATACATTGTAATATTATGCAATTATTAAACAAATAAAAGTTACTAAAACATAGCTATGACAAATAGCTTGGGGAATTTCCATAAGGTGCTGTCCAATGAGAAAACCAAGATAGAGAAAAATGTATAAATATGATCTGTTTTTTTGACAGAAAACCCTCATAGAAAATATGGCCCATTTTTTGACCAAAAAATCCTCATAGAATATGTACATGTTTATGACTATTCAATATTTTAAAAATACATGAAGGAATAAAAATTATGTTGTCAATAAGAGTTACTCACAGGGCAAGAGATGTGAATGAAGAACAGAGCAGAAGATGAAAAAGTCAAGCCAAAAAATTAAAAAATGAAAGAAAGTAAAAAATAAAGTCTGTGATATGATGAAATTCATGCTTTTACATAAAAATCTTTGTGTGTGCATAAAATAAAATTATTCAGGGAAGTGAATTTTAAAGTACAGAAGGGTTTTTGGACATGGGGCTCACAAATTTTTCAAACAACTATCAACTTTTAAATATAAAATTGATTGTAGGATTCCTTAATCTTACAAAGAAAACAGAATTACTGGTAAAACTGATCAGATTCCCAGGAAACGAATAAATTCTTACAGATGGTCCTGGGAACACAGCTCAACTGCAGATATGTTAGTCAGTGTACTTTCATGTTCAGCTGCAGAAAATAGAAATTGATCCTAAAAAAAGAAAACGTGATATCCACTGATAGGAATAAAAGAGGGAGACCTTTACAGAATTTGTTAACTCAACTTTTAGTTAATTAAGCAGTCCACGGCACTTCCCTTAATTAACTAAAAGTTGAGTTAACAATCATGGTCCCTTATGCCTGTAATCCCAGCACTTTGGGAGGCCTAGGCAGAAGGATCACATGGTCAGGAAATCGAGATCATCCTGGCCAACATGGTGAGACCCCATCTCTATGAAAAATATAAAAATGAGCTGGACGTGGAGGCAAGCACCTGTAATCCCAGCTACTCGGGAGGCTGAGGCAGGAGAATCCCTTGAACCTGGGAGGCAGAGGTTGCAGTGAGCCAAGATTTCACCACTGCACTCCAGCCTGGTGATAGAGAAAGACTCTGTCTCAAAAAAAAAAAAAAAAAAAAGGAAAAAGAAAAAAGAAAATGTGGAACAACCACAGGCTTTCTGATAAGAATATGTCTGTATCTTTTCTGCTACAATTAGATGTTAGCAATATCCCAAATAGTCCCCTGTAGAAAGTGCCCAGCACCAAGTATTTATACATGTTTAAGTACTCTCATTACACCTCAGAAGCATTGCATGTTGTGGCAGACAGAAGGCATATATAATTGTGTAATTGGTCAAAACCCAAATTGGTCTATTTGTAACACCATAGAGCACAAAATGCCAATGTCAAGTATAAAGTGTAAATAAAGGAAAAAAAATGTATGATATCCATTCTGGATATTACACGAGGGAATTTTATTACATAAGTCTACTTACAAATAGACTTCACAATAGATGGCTTTATAATAAAGTGATTTTACCATAGGGTGAATACAGAAGAAGCCCTGATGGAAGATTTTTAAAAAATGTAGAGAATTGCATATTCAACACTGTTCAAGAGAGAAATATTAGTGGCATGATGATGTAATAACATACGCTTAGGTTCTGGAGTACCAAAAAACAGAAGTTGCCATATTTCCGAGATTTCTAATCTCTGTGACTTTGAACAAATTACTTCACATCAGTCTTTTCATTTCTCATGTGGGCATATGAATTTCAATTTTATACTATATAGTGAAAATAAGTAAAACATTTTACTTGTTTTACATCATGGGACTTACAACATATCATCAATATATTAGTTTTTTTATTAACCAGAAAAAGAAAACAATAGAACAGAATATAATAGAATATCTATAAATTTAATCAGCAATTGGCTATGGGTAATTTCCACTATTCACTTACAAATTATTTTATAGCAATGATGTCTTGAAAAATACTTAGTTTTGTCTTTTTCATGTTTACAAACTATGAGATCAAAATAAATTACTAATATGGTGTCCATTGTTATTGGTGGCCCAACACATTTTTCTTCCTCCTACTTTTTCTAGTAACATATTCCATGTCTCTTTTCTTATTACCACTACAATGGAGAAATGAATGAGACAGCCAATCAAAGGACCTCATCCACTGGTGACAGTGTTTGATTCAGTGAAGGGTATGCGACCGGTGCTAGGGTTATCAGTCAGGTTCCAGTTTAGAAAATAGAGTCCATGCCAGGTGGTCTAATGATTCCTGTGTGAAGAAATTTCATACAAGGAAGTAATTACAATGGTTTTGAAGGAGCTGAGACCCCAAATGAAACAGAAAAAAGAAACTCAGATATTAGCAACAGTGGGTAGATGCTGCCACCCCTCAGGCTGGCGGCACAAAGGAAGAGGTGGAGTAAATCACCAGAGATCAAAAGTGGGTGCTGCCTGCTGGGAGCTGAATCCCTGGGGAGGTTGTTGCATGGGGGCTAAAAATACAAAAGTTGGGCCATTGCAACAAGGCCTGAATGATGACAAGATGTGGTAGCCACTGGAAATACCACCTGAGGCATGGATGGGTGGGTGGGAATATTCTGGTGTATCCCTTCCCCCTGCCCTCCAATGTCCCACCAGTGCCTCTTATTTGCTGAACCCATCTGGAAGGGAGTAGGCATGAAAGTTGGAAAATGCAATTTGACAGAGATCCTATCTGAGCACAAATGGACACATACTTCAGGCATTAATATAATCCTTGAGATCTAAACTGTTGGAGCTAGGGGTGTAATAGGTGCCTTCTTATCTTCAAGAACAGAGCAATTTGTATGTCCATGAGTAGACAGACATCTTCCGCAGAGAGAAACTCATAATCCCATATACAGTAGGAGAAAAGGCGTTCTTCCCATAGTGAAGAGAGATCCAAGAGAACCATCATAGTGGACAGGGTAAGTACATAGATCACAGTGAAGAGAGATCCCATAATGAAGAGGCATCTCTTTCCACTGTGATCTATGTACTTACCCTGAGATATCCCATAGTGAAGAGGTGGTGTAAGTCACCAGAGATCAAAAGTGGGTGCCGCCTACTGGGAGCTGAATCCCTGGGGAGGTTGTTGCATGGAGACTAAAAATACAAAAGTTGGGCCATTGCAACAAGGCCCAACTATCTCTCTATGAAAGATCCATCTTAGTGGACAGGGTACTCAGGTTATCATTTAAATCCCCAGTTCATTTTGGCCTAATGTGACCTACCCCTGACTATCTCGGTTACATGAGCTAGGGTATCTCTGTTTTATCTAAATTAGATTGTATAGGGCTTTGGTCATTTGCAATAGAAAGTCTTGACTAACATAACCATAACCATTAACTTTGACTGTTTTAAAGAAGTGCTATGACAAATGCCAAGTATTACCAGTAAAAGAAATGAAATTAAAGAATGCTTGTGGCTATGTATTACCAGTAAGAGAAATTAAATGAAGGTGGTTATGTTGACAGGCCTTTGTTGCCATAATACTGAATGAATTCTCTCTCTTTTATCTTAAATAAATAATTTAAATTAAAAAAAAACCAGAAGTTAGAAAAGTAATTCCTCTCAGCTTTTTAAGATAGAGGAGCCGGTTGTATTCTTTGATTCATGGCTGGTAATCAGACAGAAAGAATGCAGATTAATGCCAGATGGAGGCTATCCAAACAAAAATTCACTACAAAGAAACAAAAATAAATCTAAAGTTAATCTGCAGCTATAGAATATGAGATGCTAAACAGAGCAATGTTGTCCTCTTTTATCCTACCTCAATAATTAAAGAATTTTTAAAAAATAAAGTGAATAATTTGTTTAACCCATTTGAAAAAAGGTGCAGGAAGCCCAGTCAGCTTCTCTATTTGCCTCCTGAAACCTCATGTTTTGAGTTTTTTCTTCTTCCACTTCAAACAATGCCTTTATCCTTTTATTACTCTCCATAAGCGAAAAATAGACAGAAATCAATGGGTTTTCCTTTATAGGACAGAAATCACTGGAAACTCAAAATTGGTTAGCAGTTTGTGCTTGTTCATTTTGACTACCTAAAACTGAGAATCAGATCTTGTCAATAAACTTTTTTGTTGAAGAACGAACTTATAGCCCCAATCCCGCAAAATCTGTTTCCATTTAATGATGTACTTTCTACAGTTGAAGTTTTCTAGAAATTAGAGTTATTTTTTCTCCGATCCATACAATGTACTAGTTGATAATTATATTTTTTAGCATGGTTTCATGTCTATTAGTCTGAGGTTCTCAAGTACAGTGTAAGTTCCTTAGGACAGAAACATCCTTTTCAGTCTGCTCAGATGCAGCAATACATCTTCACTGTAGTCTTTAACACTCAGTGTGCTCCATTAGTCCTCATATAAATAGAATTTTAATAAACTCTTGATACATGTAAAGAATTAATATCCCTTCAGTCATGCAAGGTACTAAAAGCAGAGACATGAGAGTTTCAGCATTTTACAAGACTGATTTTAATGGTAATCAGCATAGATGGTTAAACTTGATCAGAATCTCAATCTCTATCACTTCCAGTGGTACCGTCATTTTATTCTAATGAATAATACTGTAGATAAGAATTAAAGTTTCACTTGTATTTAATGCAGAATTTTTTAAATTAAAGATTTTGAAAACACTTCATTATATGGCATGGAAATTGAAAATTATTTTTATTTTCTTGTAGAAAGTATAGCATACTATAGTGGTTAACAGTGCAGACACTGGAGTTTGAGCTGGTTTTAAGTTTGAACGCCAGCGTTTATAACCTGTGTGGGCTTAGTTAAGCTACTTATTCCCTTTTCATGTCAGTGTCCTTATCTGTCACATAAAAATAATCTCTAGTAGGACTACCACCCCTACTCACCTCATATGTTGTTTTGTGAGGATTAAATAATATGATGCTTCAAAAACATTCAACATTAAAATGAAGGACCCAAGAGGGTTGTTGGTAGTGCTGTCTTGTATAATTTTCATCTTATTATCTCTCTTTATGTGAATTTGAAATGTATTTAAAAATGTATTTTAAGATAATCTTGAACATTTTTAAAGGTCTCTTAATGCACATACATTGCCAGATTAATTAGATACTTATGTGAAACTAAAGAAATTAATCTATAATGAAATAGAGTCAAAGGCAATAATAGTTTTATATTAGGAAGAATATTTTCAGTTTATCATATTAGTATGTCAAAATGGGATTATCTTGCTATGTACTATCAGAAATTTGATACAACTTTACATTCATTATTAATTAGAAAAAATTAATGGAAGAATAGCTCCTTAATTTAGGATAAAGTATAACCTAAATTAAAGGTGAAATGTTGGGGGCATTTCCATTTTTAAAACACTATACCCTTTCTAGTACCCAAAATAACATTTTAGAACATGTAATTACAAAATCCCATTCATATTAGATGCAACAATTGTTAAGAACTTAGCAGGGAATATGCACCATAAAAAAGAAAAAAAACCACAAAGTTCTGCTGTGCATAAAATAATAAATACAAAAAGATATCTAATGTGTTGCCTAAATTAATCTACATATTTAATGTAATTCCAATGCCATAACAATGGTTTGTTTAGTTGCTTAACAATATTCCTCTAAAATTTAAATAATAATCCTGTGAGGTAACATTAAACTTTTTTTTTTTTTAATTTTTTATTGGATTTTAGGTTTTGGGGTACATGAGCAGAGCATGCAAGACAGTTGCGTAGGAACACACATGGCAGTGTGCTTTTCTTTCCTTCTCCCCTTCACCCACATTTGGCATTTCTCCCCAGGCTATCCCTCCCCTCCTCCCCCTCCCACTGGCCCTCCCCTTTTCCCCCCAATAGACCCCAGTGTTTAGTACTCCCCTTTCTGTGTCCATGTGTTCTCATTTTTCATCACCCGCCTATGAGTGAGAATATGCAGTGTTTCATTTTCTGTTCTTGTGTCAGTTTGCTGAGGATGACGTTCTCCAGATTCATCCATGTCCCTACAAACGACACAAACTCATCATTTCTGATTGCTGCATAATATTCGATGGTGTATATGTGCCACATTTTTCCAATCCAGTCTATTATCAATGGGCATTTTGGTTGATTCCGGGTCTTTGCTATTGTAAACAGTGCTGCAATGAACATTCTTGTACACGTGTCCTTATAGTAGAACGATTTATAGTCTTTTGGATATATACCCAGTAATGGGATTGCTGGGTCAAATGGAATTTCTATTTCTAAGGCCTTGAGGAATCGCCACACTCTCTTCCACAATGGTTGAACTAATTTACACTCCCACCAACAGTGTAAAAGTGTTCCTTTTTCTCCACATCCTCTCCAGCATCTGTTGTCTCCAGATTTTTTAATGATCGCCATTCTAACTGGCGTGAGATGGTATCTCAATGTGGTTTTGATTTGCATCTCTCTGATGACCAGTGACGATGAGCATTTTTTCATATGATTGTTGGCCTCATATATGTCTTCTTTCGTAAAGTGTCTGTTCATATCCTTTGCCCACTTTTGAATGGGCTTGTTTGTTTTTTTCCTGTAAATCCGTTTGAGTTCTTTGTAAATTCTGGATATCAGCCCTTTGTCAGATGGGTAGACTGTGAAAATTTTTTCCTATTCTGTTGGTTGCTGATCCACTCTAGTGACTGTTTCTTTTGCCATGCAGAAGCTGTGGAGTTTCATTAGGTCCCATTTGTCTATTTTGGCTTTTGTTGCCAATGCTGTTGGTGTTTTGTTCATGAAGTCCTTGCCTACTCCTATGTCCTGGATAGTTTTGCCTAGATTTCCTTCTAGGGTTTTTATGGTGCCAGGTCTTATGTTTAAGTCTTTAATCCAACTGAAGTTAATTTTAGTGTAATGTGTCAGGAAGGGGTCCAGTTTCTGCTTTCTGCATATGGCTAGCCAGTTTTCCCAACACCATTTGTTAAACAGGGAATCCTTTCCCTCTTGCTTGTTTTTGTCAGGTTTATCAAAGATTGTATAGTTGTAGATATGTTGTGTTGCCTCCGGTGCCTCTGTTTTGTTCCATTGGTCTATATCTCTGTTTTGGTACCAGTACCATGCTGTTTTGATTACTGTAGCCTTGTAGTATAGTTTGAAATCCGGTAGTGTGATGCCCCCCGCTGTGTTCTTTTTGCTTAGAATTGACTTGGCTATGCGGGCTCTCTTTTGGTTCCATATGAAGTTCATGGTGGTTTTTTCCAGTTCTGTGAAGAAAGTCAATGGTAGCTTGATGGGGATAGCGTTGATCCTGTAAATTACTTTGGGCAGTATAGCCATTTTCACAATGTTAATTCTTCCTAACCATGAACATGGAATGTTTCTCCATCTGTTTGTGTCCTCTCTGATTTCGTTGAGCAGTGGTTTGTAGTTCTCCTTGAAGAGGTCCCTTACGTTCCTTGTGAGTTGTATTCCAAGGTATTTTATTCTTTTTGTAGCAATTGTGAATGGCAGTTCATTCTTGATTTGGCTTTCTTTAAGTCTGTTATTGGTGTAGACGAATGCTTGTGATTTTTGCACATTGATTTTATATCCTGAGACTTTGCTGAAGTTGCTTATCAGTTTCAGGAGTTTTTGGGCTGAGGTGATGGTCTTCTAGGTATACTATCATGTCGTCTGCAAATAGAGACAATTTGGCTTCCACCTTTCCTATTTGAATACCCTTTATTTCTTTTTCTTGCCTGATTGCTCTGGCTAGAACTTCCAGAACTATATTGAATAGGAGTGGTGAAAGAGGGCATCCTTGACTTGAAGTCTAGTGCCAGATTTCAAAGGGAATGCTTTAAGAGTATGGTAGTGTACTGTTTTTCTGTTAATAGTGGTAAGTTAGGGAAAATTGAGAACTCTCATCTGAGATAACAAAATTTACTACAAAGCCATGATATAACACTAGACTAGCGCTGGTTTTAAAATAACTAGAGCATGTAATAAAAAAAAACTGCAAACACTAATCACATTGTATGTGATAATTTAGCATAAAAACAGAATTAAAAATAAATAAAAATACCATATTCAATATATGATTTTAGAAAAACTGGAAAATTATCTCTAAATTTCACACATTATGCCAATAAAATTTTCTAATGGACTAAAGGTTCAAATACATATAGAAATTTATGAAATTTATGAAAATCCTAGAAGCAATTATTTGTGTATAATTGATCTTGGCAGCAGTTTCTAAAAACTAAATCCATAATATATTTGACAGTATAAATATATTTCACTAGCAAACATAGAGTTAGAAGAAAAATGACAAAATAGAGATGATACTGTTTATGCATTCACCAAATTACTAATCCTTAATATTATAAAGCAATGAAAAGAAAACCACTATCATAATAAAACCTGGACAGGCAACTCACACACACACACACACACACACACACACACACACACAAGGGAAATGATTAAATATGTAAACAATTAGCCTCCTAGTATTCAGAGAAATTTAAATGTAATCATTGGTATATGTTTTTACCAATCACATTGATCTATGTATGCATGTGTGTGGGTCTATAATGTGTGAATATATGCATGTATTTATACACACACACACACACACACACACACACAGAGAGAGAGAGAGAGAGAGAGAGACAGAGAAACAGACAGACGTAAGAGAGAGACAAAAAAACACCTAACCAGTTTTGGTAAGGTGTTTGGTAAGGTGCTGAGGAAATATGCACTTATGTGCTAGAAGTGGGCATACAAATTGGTAAACGTTTTTGGAGTGCAATGAAAAACAATACCCTTTGAACTATGATTTCCCGCTTTAGAGATTTACTCTGAGGTTAATATACAAGTATGTTATAACAGCAGTAATTATATTGGTGGAAAATTCTAGGAAACTATTATAATAACACAATAGATCTAGTTAGGATAAAATATGTGAAAATATATATAGATTTTAAAAATCACACAGAATTCTACCACTTGTTGAATATTACCATCTATAGAAAATGTGGGTTTTTCTTTCTCCTGCTTGATCTTATTATACTACATATTTATGATTTTACAAAAATTAATGAAATTAATATAATTTTGCCAACTTTTTTACAAATGTGAATATATTTTTATCTCAGTAGATATATTTATTCAACTGTTTTTGTTGACTATGTGATAATTAATTATGTGGATTTTCCAAAGATTATTCAACCAATTGCATAGTATGTACGTTTTCTATACTTTTTCACCTTAAAAAAATACTGTAAAAATCACCCTTAAAGCTAAAACTTTTTTCTACAATTCAGCTTTTTAAAGAAATAAACAAATGTTAAATACATCAGTTCTAAATATCTCCATGTTTTAATTTACTAATAAATGAGAATGCTGAATTTTGATGAAACTATGTGAAGAGTTTGAGAAGTTACCTAGTTCATGCTGACAATACTTTAGGCATAAATTGGAATCTTCATGAACATCTGATATGAAAACATTTGTTTCAATAAACCTGGGCCTGTTGAGGAAGACCCTAATCGTATTTAACCATCTTAATAATTGCTATACAAGCAGCCTATTTCAGTTGACTCATGTGATGCTTAAGATGATAGAAAACATTTCATCAATTGAACCTTTTTTAGTAAAAAGTCATGAACATGCCAATCAAAAACAAACATATTTAGGAATGAAAGTAAGAATTATTAAATGAGATAATATGTTTAAAGCATTGAGCACAATGCCTGGAAAATGATAAAATGCTCAATAACACTTGCTATTCTGATTATACCCATTAAGCAATGTGGGAGAAATATAGGACAGAGGTCCTGCCATCAAGGAGCTTAAAATCATTATAGTTATAAATTTCAACCATTTCCATACTCTTACTACAAAGCTACTACAGAAGAGCTACTCTGTTGAAAACAATAATGTTGATATAGGATGTGTTTATCCTTTTTGGACTCTATTCATTCTTTAATTTTTCATTGAAACATCTATTTACCGGACATTGAAAGGCATTTTAAAAACATATAACTTTTCTTATTAATGTTCATAAATTACTTAGTCAAGTTTACTCCCTAGGTTTCCTTTTGCAGCCTCTCTAGCTTTATGCCTATTTATCAAAACTCTAGGTAAAAAGTATGACGTGGGTGTGTGTGTGTGTGTGTGTGTGTGTGTGTGTGTGTTTTAAGACGGAGTCTTTCTCTGTCGCCATGCTGGAGTGCAGTGGCACGATCTCGGCTCACTTTAACCTCCGCCTCCTGGGTTCAAGTGACCCTTCTGCCTCAGCCTCCCAAGTAGCTGGAACTACAGGCGTGCACCAACAGGCCTTGCTAATTTTTGTATTTTTAGTAGAGATGGGGTTTCACCATGTTGGTCAGGATGGTCTTGATCTCTTGACCTCATGATCTGCCCACCTTGGCCTCCCAAACTGCTGGGATTACAGCCACCATGGCCAGCTAACATCTGTGTTATATAACCATGATCTTAGCATAGCATTTCATTATAACTGATTAATGACCACTATAATGGACAGCCTAATCATCAATTCATTTGGTAAGTAAAGGGTTCTTGAAATATATGTCTAAAAATGTATATAAATCCGGAATATATACTATTCCCTCCAAGCCAAAATAATGGTTGTCATAGAAACAGCAAACAGCAGAAAGTCAGATCTGACATAGCAAGAAGATAATGGATAGCATCTTTGGGGGAAATCATAAAATAGTACAGGCTATGTTGGAAAAATTATATATAATATTAATTGTGATGACTTCTTCCAAAACAAGGTTCTCAAAGATAGAATTAAATATCCTAGCCTCTGGTAAATTTAAAGGATATGTATTCTCAAAAAAGTGGGAGTTAGGCATTAAAACAAATTTCAAGATCAAATATAAATAGTGGCCAGAAGCGGTGGCTCATGCCTGTAATCCTAGCACTTTGGGAGGTCTAGACAGGTGGATCACCTGAGGTCAGGAGTTCAAGACCAGCCTGGCTAACATGGCAAAACTGCATCTATACTAAAAATACAAAAATTAGCCAGGCATGGTGGTACATGTCTGTAATCCTAGCTGAGGCAGGAGAATCTCTTGAGCCTGGGAGGTGGAGGTTGCAGTGAGCTAAGATTGCACCACTGCACTCCCGTCTGAGCAATAGACATATTTAATCTCAAAGAAAAAAAAAAGGAAAAAAACACATATACATATATATACTTTATTTATATGATTTGTAAGTAAAATATGTTCATTTACTGTCTCACATGATACTTCGACCAACATTATAATCCAATGGCATAAAAATATATAACAGTTTATATATTTCACATGTCTATATGACACAATTAATGGGACCCACCCGAGAATGGGTGGGTCCAATTACATTTACCATGGAAATATCTAGTGCTTTTTGCAGTCTATCTAGGAATATTTACCAGCTTTCAGGTTGCTTTTGAAAATTGTTTTAATTGAGGTTGAGTTTTTGGCGGTTTCTTTCCCTTTTTTTTGGTAATGCTAAGACTGTTGCAGTTATATGTTAAGAAATGTAAAGAAACTTAAGAGTTCACTATACAAATCAAGTTTCATAAAATTTTATTCAAATGCCTAGAATTGTAAATTATATAACTTAGTCTTAGCTACTACTCCCTTATTATAATATTTGTGAGATAAGGGCAAAAGCAACAAACTGAGAGTCCATTGTAACTTTCACTAAAAATACTTTTCTACCTGAAAATTAAATATCATTGAAAAGATCTTTTTTCAAGTTTTTATGTGCTGGTTTTTGGTTGAAAAGCAAGTTACATTTTTGTTTTGTTATATTTATTCTGATTACTCTTTCTTCATTGCATTTAAAAACTGTGCTTTTAACCTTAGTCCAATTCTCAATGGAATTCGGTAATTTCAAGACTTATTTAACTATTTCAGTTCCTGCAAGATCACTGTAACTGAACATGTAAAACATATGGTTTTAAAATAATAATTCTGTGGCCCTAAACTTTTCCAGCTTATATACAAATTTTTCAAACAGAAAAGAAGGATTTTTTTTGTATTCAAACATGCACTTCCCAGAGTGAATGGATTAAATATCATTGCCACCTATTTAGAAATTGCACCAACTGTCTCTCTTTTTTTAAAGCAGGACCAAGTTTCTTTCTGCATTTCCTTGCACACAAATACTCTTCCCCCAAGCTGTCAGAAAGCATCAGACTGCCTGATCTGCACAGTGAATTTTAAAATCTTCTGAGAAACACAAGGACATTTGCTTCAGGCACTGATTTCATCATCACCATCATAAACAACACGTATAAAGTAAGTCAAGCTCTGGTATTTGAACTAAAGCTAGAAGATGACGGTACTTTGAAGATGGTTAGTAGAATTTTAATCATCTAAATTAGTTTGGATCCATTTTTCAAGCCAAGATATTTCACAGTTGAGCAATCATTTATTTATTGTCTGTGACCTCTCCTAGATGGCCCCAAAGTAAGGATGTGACTCTCTAACATGAGGATTATAAAATGCAAACAGTCTAAGATTTATTTGTAAATAAATTACACTGTTAGATGAAAATGTTTTGATCACTATCGTGAAGATGGTACCTTTAATATTTAATAGCAACTTTAATTCTTGTGCTCTCTATGAAATGCAGCTACAGTATCAATTCCACCTACAAACATCCTGGTAAATAATAGATGTGGGAAATTGGGAGGTTTTCTAAGATGTATTTGAATCTTATTCTAATAAAGCCATATTCTTCAAATGATGTGAGCCATAGTACCATTAACATCACGAGGACTATCTATATATTTAGTTTTTCATGATAGCTACTTAAGAGTTAAAGACCACAGTGATCGTTGCTTTTCTAAATTTATTGTTATAGACAAACAAAATTTTATTTGAAATTTGGTCCAATTGTGCTTTTGAGTTTAAAGCCAAATTTAAATGAAGTTTGTTGGGGATTAAAACAAACAAGCGAATATAAAATCCAGCTCTGTCCCTAGCCAGTAAAATGGAATATAATTACTTCATTCAGTCAGAAGCTGTGACTAAGTGAGTCCAATTGAAATGCAGGGTAAGTGGGTTTCTGAATTCTTAAATTATTGAAAAAGTAATGCAAGGTCCTGGAGTTCAAAAGATAGAAATATATTATCTTTTTTTCAGGGAGTCCAGGATACCCATTAATCCCTCTGGCAAAAAGTGATATATACAAAGGTTTTACCTTTAAAATAAATGAACTAACCCTTCGGTTATTAGCTGCTGCTACAGATTGACGCTGCATACTTCACCTCACCTATTTTTCATTGTAACATTTTCACGTTATCACAAGTAGCATTATGTCACCAAGACAAACCAGTTTCCTTCATGTAAATGTAAAACAACATGTTTGCTGTAACATGTTTCCATCAATGTCAGTGACATACACAGAAAGTCTCAACAGTCTGCCCTGTCACTTACTTACAGAAAGGAGAAGTAAAATGTTCTTTCACACTAAAATTGAATTCTCTGCCCACTATTTCATTTACCTCATTGAATTTGTTCATAAACTCATCACTGGCACTGTCCCACAGCCACAAAAAGGCAATAAGAAATGAGAAGCCAATTACATTTACCAAAAGATGGATTCATTCTAGTTATAAGAGAAGCTGACATAAAAGATACAGCCATGTCTTTCACTTGATGATTTGTGTCCCTCTGCTTAGTAGTCAGGCTTGTAACCGAACCATCAAAGAGCCCTGTGGTCTGGTAGAGAAGTAGACTCTAGGGATTTACATTAAAGTCCTCTGCCACCAGTTCACATTTAGATTCTTGTCAAATTACTCTCCTTGGGCCTTAGTCTCCACATCTGCAAAATAAGGGATTCAGCCTAGATGCTCTCGAAAGTCCTCCTGGTTCTCATAGTCTTTGAATTCAAAATGAGGTTTCACTCTTTACTGTTGTTTTTGTCTCAGTTATATACAGAACATTAGATACTCTTAAAAGGACTAACATGAGTTTTCTTCTTCAATCTGCCCAACTTTATAAAATAATGAATAAAGTGTTGAATTTGTGATCAGGCTAAAAGTAACCCAGAGTGATAGATAGTCCTCTGTAGGTTATATTGCCATTTATTCTTTACCCTTCCTCCCCACTGTTTATCTCAAGGAATGGCTCTGATTACATACTCAATTACAAGTTGTTCAATGATGCATATTACCATTCCCTTCCAGAGAAGTATCGACAAATGTTTCCTTCAAAATCCTTGAAAATTCACAAAGAAAAGTACATCAACAGCACCACAGGAAAAAAACTAATCAAACTTTGCAATTGCTCTCTTTAATAGCCTAAGCCTTCTCTGGTCACAGTGGATATGTATGTATTTTCTCCTCTCTAGACTAGAGTAATGGTGGTGAAGTGGAGCAGTTATAACCACAGGTCAAAATAGTTATTAAAAAATAAAACCACTCTCCACTATAACTGTTAACCTTCCAGGGAACTGTTCAGGTGCTCAGAACAACTGCCTGACCCATAATTTTTCAAACCTCCCTAAACTACCAAAACATCACTTTCATCTAGAAAGCATCTTGAGCCATAATTGTAAGGCCTGATGGTGTTTAAATGAACATTATAGGTACTTTGTGAACTCAGAAGCTATAGAAATCAATAAGTGTCTTGCATAGAGAAGTCCTGAGATGGATTTTTCCAGGAGAGAGCCAATTTATAGAAAGTCATAGACACCAAGGAGGTTGTAAGCATGCTGGAGGTTTAAAAATATATATATCACAGGGGTGTGGAAAACACTGCACCATACTGCTAGATGAAGGAATATCTCAAAGATATAGAGTTTTAAACTGATAATGTTTTTTAGGAGTGGCTAAAGGAAAAAAAAAAGATTGAGAAATAGGCAGTTCCTGCAGTGCTCCAGGACTTGAAAAAGAAGAGCTCTCCCAAATACACAGAAAGGGTTTGAATAGTGCTCCCAAGGGTCTTAAATGTAAATATGTATTGTTGCTTGTCTAAGGGTAAGAATATCTAGTGAACTCATTCTCTCTAGTTTTTAAGATTTGCCAGAAATTAATTCATTCAGTCAATAAAAAAAAACTGCAAGCATCATCCAGTACTCAGATCCCTTCTAGGCATCATAGGTAACAGCTCAGTGGAAAAGGCAGTGTCAGTGCCATCCACAAGGTTACAGTCACTTGGAGGGAGGTGTGAAAAGGCTTTAGACAAATCCCAAACAAAACTTATCCTCTGAAATTCCACTTTCTGGCCATAATCTTTCCACGTAAACTGGAGAATCATATCCTCAGAATAGCTCTTGTGTTCTACCTTCTCCCAAGTGTTCTTTTATCTCCTCCTTACTTTTTTATATTTTCTAAAAGTTCCAAATAAAAAAGGTTCTACTTCAGTCAAGAGATACTATATCATTGTTCTAAATTTTTCTAACAATGATGAAGGAGAATTATGAATACCTAATAAAATTTTGAATCCTGGGGGAGAAAGAAGAGGACTAAAAACAGAATATCAGGTCACAGAACTATATTGGATAAACTTTAGTATGAATTTCTTTTTTTTTTTTTTTTTTTTGAGATGAAGTCTCACTCTGTCTCCAGGCTGGAGTGCAATGATGCGATCTCGGCTCACTACAACCTCCGCCTCCTGGGTTCAAGCGATTCTCAGGCCTCAGCCTCCTGAGTAGCTGGGATTACAGGTGCCAAACACCAAGCCCAACTAGTTTTTGTATTTTTAGTAGAGATGGGGTTTCACCATGTTGGACAGGCTGGTCTCGAACTCATGCCTTGTGATCTGCCTGCCTTGGCCTCCCAAAGTGCTGGGATTACAGGTGTGAGCCACTGTGCCTGGCCTAGTGTATATTTTTAAAGGCTGTTTTGGTGAGTTTAAACTCCCCAAAAAC
Source organism: Callithrix jacchus (assembly GCF_049354715.1). Classification (NCBI taxonomy): domain Eukaryota; kingdom Metazoa; phylum Chordata; class Mammalia; order Primates; family Cebidae; genus Callithrix; species Callithrix jacchus. The sequence goes on from NC_133507.1 coordinate 64,122,732, forward strand.
GAATACTCTAGAGAAATAATGCTAGAGAAAACCTATTATGAAAACAGTCTCCCTTGAATGATACCCTTTTATGTTGGATAATTTTGACCTTTACTTGTGAAATACATTAAAAGGAAGTTTACACCTATCATCTCATGAGGGATGGGTGAAGGCAAAATTCTTTCACTTCATTTAGTTTTGCTTTGCGTGTTAACTCTTTTAAAATATAATTTTGAGATTCATTTTTTCTTAATAATTGAGGTTGAATGAGCACAGAGCTGTTGGAAAAGGATTACCTAGTTCACAACCTTCATTTGGTCATCTGTTACAAGGAATGCAATCTGAAAATGGGTAGAATTTTAAGTTAGAACGTATCATACTAAGCTAGATGGTGTTATCCACATGAACTGCTTGGGAGAAGTACATACATGAAGAAAGCTGTCCTTACTCAAGTGCATGAACCAGGCCTTCAGTCGAGTTTTACCTGTGTCCAACTAGAGGATTTCAAGGCTTTCAAGGCCTTGATTTCATATAAGCAATCTTTTTAAAAACAAACATCATTTTCTCATCTAGGAAGTAAATGTATTACATTCAGCACTATAAATATTCTGCAACTCATTGACCAAGCTACAGCAGTTCAAAATGGTTTAACTGATTAGATTTCAAAAGATAGATTTATTTCAGCAAGCTGAAGACACACATTAAATTATTTTAGTTGCCGTCTGCTTACCTCTGATTGGACTCATTTCTGCCTCCTGTATTCTCACTCCACAGAAATGAGCAGAAGTATATTGCTGAAGTCTAATGAACCAAAATTATATCATATGTTACAAATATTTTGGTATGATGAAGAACTTAAGAGCAGATACAAGCCAGTGAATAAAGCTAAAGCCCCCAAGAATGGGCCATGCAACACAATTTAGAGCACAACTGAAACAGAGCTTTAGATACTCACTGGTTAAATTATTAAAAGTGAGTGGATTGACACTATCAACACTCTCAGCACTGTCACAGCTGAAAACTTCATCATCTGATTCCTGCACAGAAGAGCAGGGTGAGGAGCCGTCGACTTCTTCAAACTTCCCCTTTAAAATTCCACTCATAGCTGCAGCGCTGTCACATGTATCTGTAGCAGGAATGGGAGCAATGGAGCATTGAAATATTTGGCGGCTGACTGCATAGTCAAAGTCTCAAAGTCATTGGAGGGGGCTGTAAATTTTTGAACCACCCATACCACATTATCATATTCATGCAGAAATTATTCTTCCCATAATGTTGGAAAGCATTGAAGACAGTTCCACCCTAAGTCATTATTTTCATTCTCATTCTGACAACAGTGTCTTGTAAGAAAAAGTAAAAATTTAAAATACGAATAAATTTGCTGCATAAGGAAATATGGCTTAGTGTTTTGAAACGTCAAAATAGGAGTCAAATACACTTATTTGATTTGTTCTAGTAAATTGTGTACTGTCAATGACAGAGTCAGAGTTCAGAACAAAATAGATCACTCACTTGCATGCTGTCATATCCAGAGCATACTGATTAGGGTATGTCTGTCTTGCTTGGGATTTCTTTTTTTCTCAGGTACAAAGGCATCTACTTTCCTGGGGCTCTTTGTCCATCAAAAATCAAATTGGTTGCTAGGAATGGCGATACCTACAGAATTTAGATGCCTTATCATGTTTTCAGTCAATTTAGCAGAGCTACCGGGAATACTTGAGTCCTATGTCAAGGAGGCTGGCTGAATAGATTTTATACATGGTAAACCAGAGTCCCTAAATCTTTTATGGAATAAAATATTAATTTAAATCTCTTCGCTCTCTGTATCAACATGGTCAGTGAAAGCCAGTCATATGTAGCCTGATAATATTTCTTAAATTTTTTTACGCCAATTTAGATGAATCACTAAACCTCTGAGAGTAGCAATTTCTTCATAGCTATATAGAGAAACAGTGAAAGTGATGGTGGGTTGCAAATAAAATTTCCTACACTGGTAGGTAACCTTGATAAGTAAGTTGAGGTAGCCATAATAAAATCATAAAGTCACCTTAGTCTTCTCTTTTGTCTACTGTTATTTGCAACAAGGATACTGAGAAACACTTTACCTGAAGGAAAAAGATAGTATAAGTACAATAATAAACGGCTTCTTAATCAAGGAGACAGTAGGTAGTAAGAAGTATGACCTGTGGAAGCCAGAGAAAGCATGCGTAGGCCAAAGGGTAAAGCTGTTTACTTGGGTTCAGGTTATTTTGCTCCATGCTTTCCTTATTTAATCTCCTCTAACTCTGGCAATGCCCCATTTATATTCAGAATCTGCATTTTTCTTTCTCTTATTAATTTTGTTTACAAAGCCAAAGAAGCAATTTTTAGTTTGCATTGTAATTTTAATCCCAACTTGAACTGGTTCTACAAGATAGCCCAAGATTGGTATAGATATATCACTTGGAAGGATTAACAAACTACGGAATCAAAATAGTCTCTTCCCCAGCAGCTCAACCCACTATCTGAAATGCTCTTAAATAGAGATGCATCAGATGGGGGAACAAACTTATTTTACAAAAGACATCTGTACAATATATGATATCAAGGAGAGGTGACATCAAACACCAGCATGGCAGTCCTATCTATGCCTTTCTGGTAGTAAGAATCAAGTCTGGAGCGACTTTTTTATTTTTAAGAAAGCAGCAAACTAGGGACTAACTGCCCTCCTTGTGTCACTTGTGGACGTCATGCTCCCCTTGATTTTGGTAGCTGAAATTCCTTGGGGCATATTTATTCCAGGTCTTTCTGTTGACTGGCTTCCTCTGTTTCTGTATTTCCTGCTTCCTCATATCCCCAGCTTATAGATGGCTTTGGCTTCTAACAGACTTACCTCTACCTTGTCGTATCATCATATTCTGTCAGCCTCCACACTGAACACCAATGACTTTTTTTTTAAAGGGAATTGAGTATCATTCTTTGGTCATTTATGCTATTACATAGAAAAGAGATCTATTTTGCTGTCATTTGTTTAAGGGCCATTCATTATTCAGTAAACATCTATTAAGCTTTTGTTATGTTCCCGTAGCTATTTTAGATGCTGGGGAGTGATAAAGAAGCAACATCAAAGTTTGTTTTGTTCTTTTATTTATTTATTTTACTCTAATGGTACTTATTTACTGGGTGTTATTAGGGGAAGGGGTAGACAAATAAGAAGAAGAAACAGATAAATTAAATGTATAAACATCATATGTTTAATATGAGGTAAATGCTATTGAGAAAAATAAGCCATTAAGTGATATGGTGACTACAGAGTTGACTGAGCAAGAACATTCCATCTTTAGTTGATCAGTGAACTAATGTCACTCCACCAAGAGGTAATAACATGAAAGTGGTGAGGAAACCAACAATGTGGGCTTCTTAGTGAAGAGCAGTCCAAGACAAAGGAATGGTGTGTGCCAAAGCCCAAGAGAGACACAGTGGATGCCAAGGTCAGACAGGTCTTCAGGACTACACTGTATAGAGCCTTTGAGGACTTTGGCTATTTCTCTAAGTGAGATGAAAGCCACTACAGTTACTTAAAACTACAGGGTTTAAGTAGTGTAGTACCAAGATATGGCTTACATTTTAAAGAGACACCTCATTCATTTGTTATTTCATCAGAAAACAGAGTGTCTATAGTAAAGAAGGTAGGTTTGATGGGAAAAATCCATTAGGGAGGATTTAGTTGCTCCAATGAGAAACCTAACTAGTCACAGGGCTGAAGAGGTCAATAGTTCTTTTGGGGTGGCAGCTGGGGAATGAGAATTAGAAAGAAGACAAAGTGGAGGGAAGGTCAAAGGGTTTTCTAAAAGAATTTCATTACTTAATTTCACCTAGGACTATCTCTGGTTTCTAGCTTTGTTAACTGTTTGATGATAATAAGGAGACACCTTACCTATTAGATTTAAAATAGGAATCATCCAGATACTTTGTACTATTTGCAGTGCTACTGTGGCAAAATGACAACAAAAATGTAGGCTTTTTTTTACTGCTCTAAAGAAATATTTCTTTTAATTCGATAGAGAAAAGGCAATATATGGATGGTGATCATTCTCAAGGATTTACTTACCAATGGGAAAAGGGAGGCATGGAGTTAATAACTATTTTATCTACAATTCACCCTAAGTTTGATTCAAGATTTTTGAAAGTCAAATCACAGCCACTACCTGCTACAATAGGGATTACAGGACTCTGGCTCTGGGTTGACCCTGTTTGAAAGCCAAGCAGCCTGCATCTTAAAAACTTACTTGTAGGCCTAATGTAACCTTTATTTGTTTAGAGAGAGGCTCATCTTCAAGTGACATTTGGCAGTTTTAGAAATATTGGCGAAAAGCTTTGAAAGACTGAAAGCTATTGTTGATATTTTTAAATGCTGTTGTACCTTGTGTTTATTAGTTACAGGAAACTATTTAGAAATTGTTTTACTATAAAGTTGTTTAATTGATTTCTTTAATATAAAATCAATGTAAATAATCTCTGTCAATGTGTTACATTTGCTTACGCTTATACTTCTATGCCCTTGAGGCGCTGAAGATTCTTCTACCAAGTCATTAGAGAAAGATTAAATCGTATGATTACATATCTAAGTAAACACAAAAATAAGGTGAAAAAAATCTGAAAGCCTAGAAGACTCAAAAAGAAAGAGAGAAAGAACAAGAGAAAGAGAAATATTGAGGGAGACAGTGAGAGAGAAAAGAATTGTTTTCTTCTATTCTGTTTTCAACAATCTAATTCTACTGGAGTACACTCTGGTTGTATTACTAAAATTGCGGTGTTGTAATGATTCCATGGCAATAGAAGCAAGATCATATAGGGAAAGCTAAATCATGAGAGAGAATAAGATGCTACTCCCATTCAGATATCTGCAGCAATAGATGAGAAGGGAGGAAAACTAAGGCAGGAGATGGTTACTATGAACATTATTGAGTTTGTCCCATCCACACAGTCAAGCAAAAGTGATCATAAACAATATTTAAAAATCCCCCTATAATACAGAATGCTCTTTCTGACAGTATATGGCTGGAAAAAAATTGTTGGCAAACAGAGGGAAGTACAGATGACTTGATTTATATTTTCTAGCACTGAAAAATTGTATTTGTTGTGCACATTAGAAGTTAGAAAGAAGTTCCTCAATTCTACTCCAAGTTCCCCTTAAAAGTCTTGTGTTGGTCCAAGGAGATAATACCTTATTAGGTTTTTTAAATAGATCTCCTGTAATCTCAGCACTTTGGGAGGCAGAGGCAGGTGGATCACTTGAGGCCAGGAGTTCGAGACCAGCCTGGCCAACATGGTAAAATCCCATCTCTACTAAAAATAAAAAAAAATTAGCTGAGGGCGGTGGTGCATGCCTATAATCCCAGCTACTTGGGAGGATGAAGCATGAGAAAAATCACTGAACTGGGAGGTAGAGGCTGCAGTGAGCCAAGATTGTGCCACTGCACTCTAGCCTAGATGACAGTGGGACTCTCTCTCTAAAATAAAATGAAATAAATAACTCTAATGAATTATTACTAATTCTATTCATAATTATCCATTTTGAGAAGTATATTAATTACAATTTTCTTACTAGCTTTCCTAAGATAAAAGTTGTTACAATTGCTAATAGAATGTTATGGTCTGAATGGTTGAGCCCCCTAAAATTCATGTGTTGAAATCCTGACCCCAAGGTGATGTTATTAGAGGGTGGAGCTTTGAGGAAATAAGTAAATCATGAAGGTGTATGAGTGCCATTGTGAAGGACCCCAGAAGAAATCCCTTGCCCTCTTGTCATATGAGGTTACAGCAAGAACATGGCTGTGTAGAAAGCAGTCCCTCATCAGGCACAGTATCTTTCAGCACCTTGATTTTGAACTCCCATCCTCCAGAACCATAAGAAATAAATTTCTGTAGTTTATAAGCTTCTCAGTCTATGATATTTTGTTGTGGTAACCAGAACTGATTAAGACATAGAATAACCAGAGTTTCGATTAAAATATTCAAAATGACAGTTTAGTAACTTTAAACAAACCTAGAGACTTAAAAGAGTATAAGGAGATTATTAGTATTTCAAAGTAACAATAGAAAATTGTAAGTTACTAATTTTTATGCTATTGTTACAAGAAACAACTGACTCAGGATAGATCACTTACAGAATACAAAGATAAAAATCTAAAATTGCCATTTTGAAAAAGAACTACAATGAATATTGGCTACATTGACTTTTCTACAAACAGAAGTTAGTTTTCTAAAATTCAGAGAGTTAGAGCTTAGATGGATCCTCTGCAAGGGACTTAAGTGTTTGTTGTTACCAGGCAGTTCTGGCAGACTGCTACCTTCAATGGTTGAGATTTTATGATTATGGACAAAGGCACTGAATGCCCTGCCCAGAGCCTAGGTATACTTAATAGTAAACCTCCACAACTGTAATATACATATGTAAGTAAATATATATATGTAATTACATATATATTACATGTGATATATGCACACATACATATGTTACATTTGGTGTATACATCCATGTATATATGCATATATACATATATTACATAACATACTACATATATATGCATATATACATATACTACATATAATATGTACTACATATGTTTATCTGCATATATACATATACTACATATAACACATAAATGTAATTACACATATTTATGTAATTACATAATATATGTAATTTCATGTATATATGTTATACATGTAATTAGATATATATGTTAGATATGTGTGTGTGTGTGTGTATATGCTTTCCCCCTCTCCTGCCACTGCAAGGACACTTGCTCTGTAGCTTGGATATAATCATGGGCTTAGGTTGATTACAGGAGGTTAACTGGCAAAATTTAGTACAAGAATGGGGTCAGATTGTTGAAGGTAAAAATGTATGGAGAATAAAGGTGAATGTAGATTGAACAGTCCTGGGAATATAAGGTGAAAGTATATTTGATGACGTGGGAGACAGATTCTGAGAAGGCTGGAGGGAAATTCCTAAATGAGAATATTGCTTTTTATCAATGTAGTCATAGCAAGCAAGAGGTAGAAGAAGCCAGCCTAGGTTGTAGAACCTAAGGGTAGATGGTAGTTTCTAAAATTAGGAATGTTGATATATCTCCCTTTGGGTTGAAAGGTAAATGGGAAGAATTGTTTCAATCTGAATATGTGGTTATATCTGTATCCCTCAATTAAAAGCATATCTGTTAACTGGGCATGCTGGCTCACACCTGTAAAACTAGCAATTTGGGAGACCAAGGGGGTTGAACACCTGAGGTCACCAGTTCGAGAACAGCCTGGCCAACATGGTGAAACCCTGTCTTTACAAAAAATACAAAAATTGGCCTGGTGGGCCAGATGTGGTGGCTCACGCCTGTAATCCCAGCACTTGGGAGGCCAAGATGGGTGGATCACCTGAGGTCAGGAGTTTGAGACCAGCCTGACAAACATGGAGAAGCCCTGTCTCTATTAAAAATACAAAATTATCCAGGCATGGTGGTGCATGTCTGTAATCCCAGCTACTTGGGAGGCTGAGGCGGAAGAATCGCTTGAACGTGGGAGGCGGAGTTTGTGGTGAGCAGAGATCTTCCACTGCATTCCAGCCTGGGCAACAAGACTGAAACCCTGTCTCAAAAAAAGAAAAAGAAAAATTGTCCTTATATAGTGGTGTGTGCCTGTAGTCCCAGCTACTCAGGAAGCTGAGGCATGAGAATCACCTGGACCCATGAGTTGGAGGCTGCAGTGAGTCAAGGTGGAGGTTGCAGTGAGTCAAGATCACTCCACTGCACTCCAGCCTGGGCAACAGAGCAAGACTCCATCCAAAAAAAAAGCAATCTGCACTATTACTAATAATTTGCTTTCATTCATATAGGGAAGCAGTAATGTGTACTAACTACTATAGGACTTACACTAGTCTAATCATTAAATTTCCTGGGGAGATTTTAAAAAATATATACAGAGCTTCAGAAACCACCCAGAATCCCTGGCATGGTGAAACACCAGTTGCTTCAAAACCTGGTTTCACCATTTCCAGAAAAGGATTTCTTGAGCAACTTAATCAATTTCTCTCAGTCTGAGTTTTCTTATCTGTCAAATGGGTCTAATAGTAGCTGTTTTATTTTTTTTTCCTTCTATTTTTATTTTAGGTTCAGGAAGTACATGTGCAGCTTTGTTAAATGTGTAAATTTTGTGTCGCAGGGCTTGGTGTACTCATGATCTTGTCAGCAAGGTAGTGAGCATAGTACCCGCTGGGTAGCCTTCCGGTCCACCTTCCCATACTCTCCCACCTCAAGACCTCCCTAGTGTCTATCTTTCCCATCTTTGTCTCCATATGTATTCAGTGTTTAGCTCCCACTTACAAGTGAGACATGTGGTATTTGGTTTTCTGTTCTTGTGTTAGTTAGCTTAGGATAATGGCCTCCATGTAGCTGTTTTATAATTCCAGAATGTGCATTGTAGGTGTTCTAATTTCCATACTCCCCATCCCACTGGTACATATTTTGTATTCCAGTATGCCTTGTATTATAGCTACAAACAAAAATCATACTCTAAAATCTTGTCTGAAAGTGTAATCTTACCAGTTTAGCATAAAGGAGAACTATAAATCAGGAGCGAGGGCTCATACCACACTGTTTCCACTTGGAGGTAGACCTGAATAGATGCAGCACAGAGAACTAGGAAAGATGGGGTCAAGTCTTCCTGTTGAGGATGCCCTGGCTGTTTTGGTGGGTGGGTCACCTTGTTAAGTGACCCTGTTTTGTCAAAGCCCACCTCACACTCCAGGAAAGATGCTGGTCCTCCCTAAAGTAGTCACCAACAGTCTGGTTTAAACTACAGCAATCTCAGGGGGTTTGCGATGGTATAGTCCCACCCTTGTCAAGTGACTATATCTTGCCAAGAGTCCACCTCACACTACAGGAAGGAGTGTGCATTGATTAACTCAGTATGTGCAATTTTATACCTGTAGTTTCTCCACTAATAATATGAGCATATAACCTCAGTGAGTATTTTCCAAAGCCATGTGTTTTTGTTTTATTTGATTTTTGATTTTGTGTCTAATGCATTGTATTTCATTAAATAACTAGGCCATGATATTTAACCAAACCTCTAAAGGGACATGTTTGGTTTGTTTTTAAGTATTTGTTATTATAAATCACAGTATAATTAACATTTCCTTTTTCATTTAATTTTTTTTCATATTTTTATAGACCCAGAGTCTCGCTATGTTGTCCAGGTTGGTTTTGAATTCCTGGGCTCAAGCAATCCTCCTGCTCAGCCTTTCAAAGTGATGGGATTACAGGTGTAAGCCACTGCACCCAGCCATAATGTGTGTGTGTGTGTGTGTGTGTGTGTTTGTGTGTGTGTGTATGCGTATCTCTAATTATACATTTAAGGATAAATTCCTAGAAGTGAAAGCATTGAGTCTTCCATGCACATGGACAACTTGACTGCCAGTAAGGTTCTGCCAATTTATATTTCTTTAAGGGTGCTTTGGGTTATTATTATTTCACCCTTGACAATACTGTGGCATTACTGTTTTTTAAATTCCTTTATAAACTTGTCAGCTACTCAAGATAATAATAATAGTTAACACACATATAGTGCTCACTATGTGACAAGTACTGTTCTAACACTTCATATATATACTAGGTAGGATTCTAAAGTGGCCCTTAAGATTCCCTACCACTTAATGTACACCCCCATGCCTGTATAACCCTAGACATGTGAAAAATGTGAGATAACACTCCTGTGATTATGTTATGTTTATGTTGCTATGTTTATGTTAAAAATGATTTTACATATGAATTCAAGTCCCAACCCAGATAGGGAGATTATGCAGGTGGGCTTGATATAATCACACAAGCCCTTTAAATCAAGGTCTAGAAGTCAGATACTAAGGATGAGAGGGATTCCATGAGAGAGAGATTCTCTGTGGCTGACATTGAAGTAGGAAAGGGTCGCATGATAGTGCTTATGTGCAGCCCCTAGGAACTGAGAGCAGCCTTCAGCCAGCTGACAGCAAGCAAGAAACAGAAACCTCTCAGTTCTGTTATCCCAAGGAGCAGAATTCAAAATTCTGCCAAAAACAAGAATAAGCTTGGAGGTAGATTTTCCCCCAGAGTGACCAGATAAGAGTTCAGCCAAGTGACACATTTATTCTAACCTTGTGAGGACCTGAACAAAGAACCTAGCCATACAGTGCAGGACTCTTTTTTTGACTGGGTCTCACTCTCTCACCCAGACTAGTGGCATAACCATGACTCAGTGCAGCCTTAAGCTCATGGGCTCAAGTGATACTCCCACCTGGGCCTCCGAGTAGTGGACTACAGGCATGTACCACCATACCTGATTAGTTGTTTCAATTTTTATTAGAGATAGGGTCTCACTATGTTGCTGTGCTGCCCAGGCTTACCTTGTACTCCTGAGCTCAAGCAAACCTCCCGCCTCAGCCTCGCGAAGTGCCTGTGTAGGACTTCTAACCCACAGTACTATAAGCTCATAAATCAATGTGGTTTTATGTTGTTAAGTTTGTGGGAATTTGTTACATGGCAATAGAAAATTAGTATAATATATATCAACTCATTTAATCTTCACAGCCATAGGAGATAGACATTATTATTAATAATACCATTTAAAGATTAAAAACTGACGCATGTGGGGTTAGGCGATGAGGCCAAGGTAATGCAGCTAATTAGTTTTAGAGCCAGAATTCACACCCAGGCATTTGGGCACTTGAAATCATACTTTTATCATCACACACTTAGGTTCAAGTATATTACATACTTGATATCTCACTGCTTGATATTGTTTTGTTTTTGAATACTTAGGATTAGATTTTTCCTCTCACATACTTTCTTTTTATTCTTAATATGTGCTTGTGTGTGTGTGTGTAAATTAATTTTCCTTTTTCTGATAAAATATACATATTGTTTGTAAACATTCATAATAGCTAACAAAGACATATTCTGTTTGTGATTTTTGGTATTTTTCAACTGTCTTTACAGAATAAGTAGGCCATGAACACTCTTTGCAGCTAGGTGCCTTCACAGAATTTAATGAGAATTCTTTGGGATTTTTTTTTTATATTGTCCAAAATGTCCTATTTTTTTTTAGTTAATAAATAGCTTTGCTTTTGGATAAACAGATCATAATAATGTTCATAAGTGTTTACTTGGTGCTAGAAACTAAATTTTGTGAACACGTTATCTCGTTCACCTTTATAGTGATTCTAAATTAAGTATTATGCTTCCCTTTTTAGCATGGAGCAACATGAGGCTTAGGATCGGAAGTAACTTAGGTTCATTGACAAAGGCAATTAAGTAACTGAGCTGGAATTAAAACCCAGCTTGCCTGACTCCATAGACTGTGCTTTTTATGGTCATGTTCATCCCTTCTACATAAAACTTGGCATAGGTTTTCTACCCAATTTCTCAGTAGACTGTGAGCAACTGAAGAATCAGATCTTATTCAAAGATTCAAGAAATGTTCAATAAATAACCAGTTACTTTTGAAATAGAAAAGTAACGTAAATAGAAGAGAAGACATGAGAGCAAAGGAGTAGTTTCCAGATTTTTCTCATAGAGAAGAAGTTTAAACAAAATGGAATCATGCTTTTGGAAATAAAACTTCTTTGGATAGCAAATATTTTGAAACATTCATGCACATGCTGCCTTTTTGAAGTTTAAGAGCACAATATGAAGTAGAGAAAAAGAGTGAAAATTTTAAAAATTGAATATATTACTGTGATGAAGAATGAACACATATATAATTGAATAATTTTGGAAATATTAGAAACATTGGAACTATTTTTATAGTTTGAAAATTATAAATTGTAGACCATGCTTTAGAATTGAGTTAGATGTTCTTTAATAACATAGTAGATATATATATCTGTCTTAAAAATGCTTAGTGAAGCATATACAAAACATAATCTGCAAGAGTTTAGTAGGTGACTTTTGTGTTGGGAAAGGGTCTATGATGAAGCAGTGAAGCAGGTCTAACAATGTCTTTTTTTTTTTTTTTTTTTTTTTGAGACAGGGTCTCACTCTGACATCTAGGCTAGAGTGCAGAGAGGTGATCTTGGTTCACTGCAACCTCCACCTCACTAGTTCAAGTGAGTCTCCCACCTTGGCCTCCCAAGTAGCTGGGACTACAGTCACCCACCAACACACCTAGATAATTTTTGTATCTTTTGCAGCAACAAAGTTTTATCATGTTGACCAGGCTGGTGTCAAATTCTTGACCTCAAGTGATCTGCCTGCCTTGGCCTCCCAAAGTGTTGGGATTATAGGTGTAAGCTAACACCTGGCCTTCAGGCCTACAATTTTTTTTTTTTTTCCTTCTGAGATTGAGTCTGGCTTTGTCATCCAGGCTGGAGTGCAGTGGCACCATCTCAGCTCACTGCAACCTCTAACTTCCACCCTCCACCTCTCAGGTCAAGCAATTTTCCTGCCTCAGCACCCAGAGTAGCTGAGATTACAGGTGCCCACAACCACACCTGGCAATTTTTAAAAAATTTTTATTTTTAGTAGAGATAGGCTTTCACCATGTTGGTCAGGCTAGTCTTGAACTCCTGACCTCAAGTGACCTGCTTGCCTTGGCCTCCCAAAGTGCTAGGATTACAGGCATGAGCCATTGCACCTGGCCTACAATTTCTTAATATTACATACCCTTCACTAAAAGTCTTAGTGTGCATTATCTTAGAAAAGACTTAACAGCAATGGATCTTATTTAAATATCTAGAATTACCTAAACTTATTTAACCACAGAACATTTTTATGGAAACTTTAATTATTTTTCTGAGAACTATGTCCCTATTTTGAAAATGCTTGATATTAATATTTTGAAGGTCCTACCTTTGCTCTTCTTTGATAATTCTAAGATTTGTTTTCACAATTGCACTTTCTCATACAATACTAACTTCATCAGCTGATGCCTAGTCATTTAATTGTAGTTAACATGGAAAAAAATAGAAAGTCTAGCCAATCAATGGTGAGATTTTTTTTCATCTGCTAACAAGCAATAATACTTAGGAAGTCATTACAAATACTGGGGATTATTTTGGTCCTTCCATTCTTCCCTTGTAAACAGAAAAGCATGACTAGCAACAACTAAAAATTGTACACAATGGCTTACTTTTTTTTTTTTTTTTTTTTTTTTAGGGAGGGAAGGAGGAAGGGAGGAAGGCAGGAAGGGAAGGAAGGAGGAAGGGAGGGAGGAAGGAAGGGATGAAGGAACGAAGGGAGGAAGCGGGGGAGGGAGGCAGGGAGGGAGGGAGGGAGGGAGGGAAGGGAAGGGAAGGAAGGAATTCAAGCAATGAGAGAGATATTGCCGACCTGGATCTAGAGGTTTACAAGTTGATTTCTTTTTTTGAGAGAAGGAAAGAAAAAAAAATGAGTAAAGGAGAGAAAGAAAGAGAAAGAGAGAGAGGGAGGGTGAATGGAAATATTGCTTTATTCTGAAAAAAAAATGGGTATTAATAATGGCCAATCAATGTTTCATTTAAACCTATGAGTAGGTGTGATGTGGTATTGACAAGAATGTATATTTTATGTATTTGAAGTGGAGAGCTCTATAAATATTTATTAAGTTTACTTGTTCCAGATCTGAGTTCGATTCCTTGATATCCTTATTAATTTTCTGTCTCATTGAATCTAAGTCTCTATGTATCTGGGTGTTAGGATCGTTAGCTCTTGTTGTTGTATTGATCCTTTACCACTATATCTTTGTTGCTTTAAAATCTATTTTATCCATTATGAGAATTGCAACTCCTGCTTTTTATTTATTTATTTATTTATTTTTGCTCTCCATTTGGTTGGTAAATCTTTCTCCATCCCTTTGTTTTGAGTCTTTGTGTATCCTTGCATGTGAAATAGGTCTGGATGTAACATGCCATTGGGTTTTAACTGTATCTTTTGATTGGGGGATTTAGTCGATTTAAATTTAGGGTTACTGCCATTTGATGTTAACTGGCTGTTTGATCCATTCGTTGATGAAAATTCTTCTTTATGTTGGTGCTCTTTACTTTTTGGTATATTTTTAGTAAGGCTAATACTGGTTGTTCCTTTCTGTGTGTAATGCCTCTTTCAGAAGCTCTTGTAAAGCAGGCCTGGTGGTAATAAAATCTCTGAGTACTTGCTTGTTCATAAAAGATTTTATTTTTCCTTCAGTTGTGAAGCTTAGTTTGGCTGGATATGAAATTCTGGGCTGAAGGTTCTGTTCTTTGAGGATGTTGAATATTGGCCCCCACTCTCTTCTGGCTTGTAGAGTTTCTGCTGAGAGATCTGCCGTAAGTCTGATAGGCTTGCCTTTGTGGGTAACCTGACCTTTCTCTCTGGCTGCCCTTAGTATTTTCTCCTTTGTTTCAACCCTGGTGAATCTAACGATTATGTGCCTTGGGGTTGCTCTTCTTGAGGAATATCTTTGTGGTGTTCTCTGTATTACCTGGGGTTGAGTATTGACCTGCTTTACTAGTTCAGGAAAATTTTCCTGAATAATAACCTGAAGGGTATTTTCCAGCTTGGATTCATTCTCTCTGTTGCATTCAGGTACACCTATCAAACGTAAATTTGGTCTTTTCACATAGTCCCATATTTCTTGGAGACTTTGCTCATTCCTTTTTATTCTTTTATCTCTAATCTTGTCTTCTTGTTTTCTTTCATTAAGTTGGACTCTGACCTCTGTTATCCTTTCTTCTGCTTGAACAAATCCAAGTCCGATCCAAGATGGCCGATCCATAACAGCTTGGGATTGCAGCTCTTAGTCAAAGTGCAAGGAACTAAAGGACGCCACACTTTCAGACAAATTCTGGTTGCTCACAGAGCAGAAGATCCCCAGTGGAGGACCCACACGGGCTGCCAGCTCGACTCTTGTGGCTGGCGCAGCGGCTTCACCAGCACCTTGGTGCGGCAGCTCTGGGAGCAGAGTAAACAGGGCCAGCTCCCCTTCTGACGGAGGTTTGGAGGACCCACATGGGTCCCCAGCACGACTCCTGAGACTGGCGCAGCGGCTGTGACGGCACCTCAGTGCGGCAGCTCTCAGCTCAGCGTAAACGAGACTGGTTCCCCTTCTGACCGAGGTTTGGAGCCCCGGGAAGGCAGAGTCGCCTATTTCGGACACAAGAAGGAAGCCAGACAGGAGAATCCTGGGCAGAAAAGCACCATCAGTCTTAACGCCACCGTTCTGGTCCTGGCAACTAAAAACTTGGACGTCCACTCAAGAGACCTAATCTGAAAGTTGGTAATTTCAAAGACGACAGGAGGATAAATTTACAATGATGGGAAGAAACCAGCGTAAAAAGGCTGAGAATACTCAAAATCAGAACACCTCTCCCTCTAAAGATGATCACAGTTCCACATCAACAATGGAACAAGGCTTGACGGAGAACGAGTACATCCCAGTGACAGAATCACTCTTCAAGGAATGGATAATAAGAAACTTCTGTGAGTTAAAAGAACATGCTGTAGCCCAACGTAAAGAAACTAGGAACTTTGAAAAAAGGTTTGACGAAATCCTATTGAGAATAGACAACTTAGAGAGGAATATAAGTGAATTAATGGAACTGAAGAATACAATACAGGAACTCCGAGAAGTATGCACAGGTTTAAACACAATGGCTTACTATACACCAAATTCTGCACTGAAAAGTGCTCTACCTACACCTACCAATCTTCACAATACTAACCAGGTAGATAACTGACTTTTAGACATAGGAAGACTAAGGCTCAAAAAGCTTAAGTAACTGGTCCAAATTTACACAGACAACAAGAGGGTATGCCTATTTGACTGCAAAGTCAATCAATTAGGAAGCCCATTAATGATTATCCTGTACTACCTAAAGAACCAGATAGATAAGCCAAAGTCGCAGTACCCTATTAGCTCAAAGGATGCATTTCTAGAAACAGGCATGCTGCCTGCCTGACTGAATCACACATTTAAGGAATATATGTATACCATAGTATAGCTCCATATAAATGAACACATTTATGGTACACTTGTAAGCACTCTTTTTCCTTCAGATTAAATTCATAAGGCTATTTCATTCTTTATTTTTTTGGTCATTTTTACCTAGTTGTGGTGATATTTATATCAAAGGACTTCTACCAGTCTCATATGATCTGCTTACCTTTACCCTGAGGCATAGTAAACCCCAGTGACACTCAGCATGCAAGTATCCACCCTTCTTTTCTTTGTAGCTTATTCAGCTTTGCCACTTACCAGGCATTATGGCTTAGAATTGTTCACCAGAACACAACACAAATGGCAGAAAGTGAAGCCCAGAGCAGCACAAAAAAAAAAAAAAAAAAAATTGCTGAATAATTTTAACTTTAATCAAATGTTGCTAACAAATTTAACTCAAGAGAATGGGGATTCATTGACTAAGAGTGGATGTATGAGAGCACTCAGAGATTGGTTAAATACATACCACTATATTTTCTTACACAAATATTAATTAACATTTATATTAATATAGCAATTATGGTTAATTACATTAATTTACAATTAACCCATTGATTTAGTATACAATAATCTGTGTGTGTATCAGAAACAGAGCAGTATTACAATGAAACAGAACAGGGAAGCATGAAATGGGAACTACATGCAGATAAAATCCCCTGTTAATGTCAGAGAGTACAAAGAGAGTTTGGACGATAAAAAGTCTGCAAGACAGAACCTTGCATGACTTAATGACATTTGTGTGGCATAGACTCTGTCACATTGAATAGCATTAAGAGAGAAGAACATGAAAGGAAGAGAATGTCGTAGAATGTACGCAGTGTCTGTCACTGAGAGGATGTAAGAGGAGGCTAGGTAACTATCTGACAAGACAATTTACCTAATTATTCAGTCAGCAAAACAATTTGGGGGCACATCACTGTGTATCAGGCACTGTATTAGGCATTGACACAGAGATAAAGGAAGCTCCTTGCCATCAAGAACTATAATTTAGATAGTAGTAAAAGGGTACAGAGAGATCACAAAGTGCTGTAATAACCACACACCAAGAAGCCCAGGCAGGGAGCACAGGACAGGCCCGGGGCTTCTCTCCTTGGCCCTTCCTGTATGTTGTAGAAAGATCTCTTAAAATAGAAGATTATAATGGCATCCCCAAGCACAGTTTTTCATTTAACGCTCAGCTCTAAGTAACTTCAGTGAGCAGCCTGAGAACAGCCTTGGAGCCCTTATTGATTTGGATGTATAGGGGGTAAATCATTTAAAATTTTAAGTATGAGTTTTATGAGCAACGAGAAGGGAATTTTGATTAGACTGAACAAAGAGGTTTTTTTTTTCAAAATCACTTTTGAAAACATTTTCCAGAATCTTTCTGCTTTAAAATGCTGACACCATCACGACCGATATTACCTGGGTAATGATTGATGACAAATATTGATTTTTCATGGCTACCCTAACCTGAGGAGAGAAGAGTAAATGAAAATCTCTGTAAAGACTTTCAGGGCTTCTTTGTAGGAAACTATTTGTTTTATTTATTAAATATATCGTGATACATCCACAACATGACAGCAACTAACTGTATCCACACTTACTAGAAAACAAAGCTGAAATGCATTTTGACTGTGACAGTAAACTAAAAAAGTCAAAGAGACTGTGATAGTAGGTCAAAGCTATTTGGTTCAGTGAATACTAGGGGCAGCTCTGAAGTGGAGAGTTCTGTGCAACTCTAAAATCCCTGTGTTGTTATGCATCAGAGACCATCTGGCCACACCATGCTTTTTCACCTCCATGCAAAGCCTTTCTAAGTTCTTTTCTTTCATTCCGTGTTTAACACACTATATCCAATATTTAATACAAACACATAGTGTCTGGCTGTTGTAGTTTTGCACAAGCAAATGCTAAATTCCCCACTAAATACAATCATTGTCCTCTCTGTGCCTTAATTTTGTTGTAGGTAAAATGAAGAGTCCAGGAAGAAATTCTCTCTGCAGGGCAGTCCCATGTTTCTAGGGCAATAGAAGACTAAAATATGAAAAGTTAATACATGAATTAAGTGAGTATTGGCCAAGGAATTTATAGTAAATATTATTGAAAGACATAAACATTTGCGTAAAATTTACTTTTGCCAGGCACAGTGGCATAAGCCTGCAGTCCTCAGTCACTTGGAAGGCTACAGCAGAAGAATCGTTGGAGACCAGGAGTTTGAGGCTGCTGTGCACTATAATCTTGCCTGTGAATAGCCTGCTGCTCTCAAGCCTAGCAAAATAGCAAAGCTCTATCTCTGAAATACAAAATAAAATAAAATAAGTTATATATATATATATATATATATAACTTTTGATTGTGTTTGGTGATTTTTGTTGAAAATAATGTCGTTTTTATAAATGTGCACAAGTCAGGAGAGATGGAGAAATGTGTGCACCACCCTTTGTGGTACTGGACAATCATATATTAAGTTCTTGATCTAAGTGTAAGAGCTTATTGGCAATAAGTCACATGTATACTTATCTACCTTTTTGGTCATGATATGAGATTATGAAGTTGATCATAAAGTTGATCTCATATAAAAGCAATTCCCATGCTATATGTGATTCTTAGAATTAGCACTGATATTTATCTAGACCATTATAATCTTGAATTAAATACCTTAAAAGTGATATTGAGTCTGTTTTCTCAGAGCATGAACATTCAAAAGTTTTCAGGTCAAACATTTAGATCATTATAATAACTGAAATCTAAGCAATTGACTAAGAAATCAAACGATCTGCCCAACTGATTCATTGAGATACATGAAACATCCAACTGTGACCATTAGCTTAATAATCAAATCTATTCCTTGCTTCTTCATAGAAAGTCATAATTAAAGAATAGTAATGCTGCTTTTAAGTGACCCCCTTTTAATATCTGAATAAATCCTGTATTAAACTATCAGGTATTAAATATATGTCAAAAATAACAGCTGATTAATAATACCTTTGAATTACAGTGTACTATACCACAAATGTTAGTGTAATTTTTTTATTTGCCTGGATTACCTTATGTATATAGCACAATTTGAACTTTATGAAATCTGACCCAAGCTTTCTCAGTCTGGCATTATTTCCATTTCTTGTAAATCCTACTCCATCATTTCCAACAATGAGAGGTTATTTGCCAAACTAGCATATTTCCATTACAGACATAAAGTTGTCTACCTATATTATAGGGGAAGTTATTAAGTATTTCATTTTCTTTAGTATTTTGTGAAGCTTTAAGAGGGCATAAAACCCCACCTACAATTCTGGCAAGCTACTTTTAGCAGAGAAAGAAGCATGAAGCAGTAAGTAGAAATGACTAACAAACTGTATTTTTAACTTCTCTGTAGTTGAGAGTAAGCCTACGAAACACATTCTCTTCAGAATTTTGACATGCTTTTGATAATTTTGGTTGTGCCTTAAATAGGGTTTATCTGCACAGGTTACATAATCCATTTACTAGTCTATCTGATTTGTTGTTAGCATGCTCTTCAATGTCATCAGTATTTATGCTGAAAGTGCTGTCACTGAAGTGCTTTGCTCATGTTAATTGATAAAAAGAAACTGCTTCCCACCATCCTACCTCTTTTTGAAAAACAACATACTGACACGACAAATTAGTTTAACTTTAAATAATATATTGGCTACATATTAAATATTTTAACACATAGTTTAAGCATGTGGGGCTTTTACTTGCTACATTGCTAACACTCAATCTAACAGACTAAGGTTAATATTATGAAAATAAAGTATGATATGTCACAAATATTTAAATGAGTTGTAAAGAGAAAATAGAGTTAGGAATATCATCTGAATTATACTAAAATTAATAGAAAAGCCGTAACAGCTTTATGATTATTTTTTCTCTCAACAAATAGCTTAGAGATTTGCAAAAATGATGTGTGGGATGACAGTACTGCCTTTGAAGCATATAATTTTATAATAAAAATGTTTTAAATTAAGCAATTGCCTAGGGTAGAATATGATGATAATTGTGATATTTTTGTATAGAGAAAAGCTACATAAAAGTAAGTTTATTTTCAAAGAAAGAAAAAATATTTCAAATAAAGCAAAAAGGATATATGTGCATTTACAGTAATTTACATTACATTTTTAATTAACGACCTTAACATGAACACAAATAGCTTTTAGGTTATTGGAACGTGTCATTTTTATATATATTAAATAGATTACAAAGGTAAGGAAATAACTGCTTTAGTGAAACATGGTTTTGACATTAAGTTTAAAAAATTCTCATTCTAATGTCAAAATGTTTATTAAATGCTCCTCACTATCCACAGTCTGGATATATATCAAGCTTTTCTTTTGATGACTAAAGTGATTGATAAACTAAAACAAAATACTTCTTAATTTATTGTATTATTCAGTATATTGCGAACCGCTAAAACATAAAGAGAAAAAGAAAAGAGTGTTGTGCAAAATGGAACAAAGTTGTATATGGGGAATTCCATTAAAAACCTGCATTAAAATTTTAAAAATCTTTGTATCAAAGGAGAAAGAAATGGTGATGCCCTCCCATTTCTCACTGAACAGCCTTACATGGTTTTCATTTGCCTTGTTTCATCCTTCACTTGGACAGAAACCTCCTAACTGTTTTCTTTTATGCTTTTTTCCCCTCTTGTCTCCACTCCAGCATACATTCTCTCTCTCTCTATCTCTTCCTGTGGACTCCGCAATAAAAGCCACCCCAGTTGTCTCATTTTTAAAAGACTTGCAGACGTCTGCCAGTGGCTGATAGGAAATGCTGATTGAGAAAGGGTTTATCTACTTTTCATCCAAAATATGTGAACCATTAAGGAAATTATAAAAAGCAGCAACAATATACTCTGGTTTTATTCAGTTCTCTCCCTTAGTGATTATTAAAAGGGTGATATTTTTAGCCAAAGAAAGCAAAATGCATCTGCAGCAGCTGGTTTCCAAGGAAACAGAATAATTTAAAACCATGTGGAACTCTGCTCTCTAATTTTCATCAATTCCCCTTCATTCCTGGAGGTAGCTTTACTCGGAATTTATAATTTCTAAAAAATATAGTTGCATTGATTTATTTTCTCTAACACATTTTAGGAGACGAATAGCTGGTCTTATATATCACCTTGAATTCCAATCTTGAGGTGAGGGGTGGATTAATTTCAACCATTGTTTTGCTTGAAAAACCATAATCAGAAAGATCTATCAATAATTAGAAACATGCTAAAATTTCAGTATTATGTAATAATTTTTGAAATTCAGAAATAGTTCAAAATAAATTATGCCAGAAATTTACTTGGGTCATTATGACACTTAACCGTATAAACATGTTATTAACTATATTTAGTATATTTAGAAAATTTAAGGTATTCTTTATTTATTTAGATAATTCATAACTAATATTCAGCAATTTTCTCCCTTTATTTTAATTTTGCAAGAACTATTATATTTGTGTCTGTTTATCCAAAGACAAAATCTCTCACACACACAAAAGAAGTACAATAAATAAAAAAAATTGAAAAACAAAAACAAAAATAAAAACAATAGCAAAAATACTTAGAAATTATATAGTTATTACTGTTACTTTTGATTCATTCAAAAAAGTATTAAAAATATGTATCAACAAATTATTCACCTCATTGAAAGATTTTTATTTTATTATAATCAACAAGTATTAATTGTATGCCAGTGTACCCAAGTCAGTAATAATTCTTGAAAGCTCAATTTAAATGAGGTTCCACCACCATTAAATGATCTACATTTATGAATTAAAATAACTATAGAATTAAGTGACTGGGAGTTCAATTTTTTGTATGCTTTTACTATAAGTGTATTATTTATTCTACAAACTTAGAACTTGTCTCTATTTTCCCTAAGGGAAAATAAAGGACCATGTTAGGAGATACAAGCAACTAGTGAAGTAAAACTTTAACTTTAAAGCTGTTAAAAAAAATATTGCCTGGAGACATTATCAACAATATAAATGCTCTGATGGAATTCTTAGCTAGATGTGTTTGATTGATAAATGAAACTACCAGTGAAACATGCGTGTTATGAAGCTATTTTTTATAGCAGTGTTTAATCCTTCAAAATTAGATTTCTGAGATTTAAAATAAAAGTGGTTCCATGTAAATTAACAAATACACATAGTTGTTTAGCCCAGAAGATTAAAGTTTACTGAATAAAATAATGCAAATATTCAACAACATGAGATTTATCAAGAGGAGTAAGTTAAATAAAAGGGCTTAAACACATACGAATCATTCATTCTAGATTAGTGCTAAAAGAGTCTACAACCTTCAAAAATAATTTTCCTAAGCCTTTTACTGTACTGTCAATATTAAAAGCCACCACATAAAATTGTATATTGTATATTCAGAGAAAGCTCCATTTTCTCAGGACCTGTGGAATTTACGGAGGTTTTCTCATCCTTCCTGCGATTCCTAGTAACATAAGCTTGAATTTAAAATTTTTTTAAAGACACATGATGATTCATTTTATCTATTAATTTTGCTTCAATTGCACTTTCACAGAAAGTTATTTAGGATAAGACATGCCTCTAGTGATTGTTTTGTTTTGTTTTTGATGAGCTAAGGGTTTTGCAGGGAGAAAGAACAGCTAGCTCATTGCAAAGCTTCCTTAAGTAATAAAATGGGCAGACTTTCGGAAAATGTCCTCAGAATAATTTTCCTATTATAAAGTTTTTTCAATAAACATTGAGAAGCATTCTCTTCTAAAGAAAAAAAGAATTTTCTTTTTTTTAAGTTTATTTTATTTTATTTTTATTTTTTTGCTCTTACCTGTAAATATGGTTTCTGTACTTCGGCTCCGTCAGAACACACTGGAGAGAGTTCACTCCTCCCTCGTCTATCCTTCAGGCGGCAGCCAACCAATAACAAAAGCCAGATCCTGGCATTCTCTAGCTCATGCTCCCTGCTTTGCTTCCATTCCTTGTTCCCTCCCACCCCCACTCTTTTAGAGGACAAATCCCTGCAGCTGGGAGAGAGGAAGGGAATGGAGAAAAGAAATATGGAGAGAAAAGCAGAGATGCAAGATATTTTTTAAAATTGCTCCAAACTATAGGAAATGTCTGCAGGTGACTTCAGCTGAAGTAAAAATTCTTGCTTTGGATTTAGAAAAATAGGGTTAATCAATGCCTCACCTACCTGAAATCAAAGCAAAATGCTCATAGTAAAACCTAGGTAAATTGCCTAATTTTCAGTTCCCACTGATTTTTCTCAGTGGAAAAAATGTACCTCCTCATTATACATTTTGATATGCAGATAGAGGAGGGAGACTGAACATCAAGATGACATTATGCCTAGTCAGTTTGGAAAAAAATGAAACTAAAATGAATCAACACCCTTTATATTCATGTTTTATATTATTTGCACAACAACCTGTGACAATGTTTTCATTCAATCCCAGTTTTGAAGCCTAATCAGTAGGAAAAGTATTTCATACTGTGTATTAGAATATTCAAACATTTCAAAGCTATGTGGTTTGCATTACTTCAGATTCCTTAAATGCCATCAGTTTGTGAATAATGGAACTTGTTAAAGATTAAAAAGAGATCAGTCACTTGGTTGACACCTCAAAGTGACCAGTTGAATTCCAATTTTATCCTAAAAAACTTGAACAAAAATAATTTCACTTCTGAACTAGGAGGCATAGCATGCATAAAAGGACAATTGAGGAAAATACCAAATTAGAATTTTTAAGACAATAAAGCAAATTCATCCACAGTTTCAAAGAGGTTAATTTTTTAAATACTGTAATACAAACCAGGAATCTTTATGAAAAAAAATTCTCTCAATTGAGCTTCCTTTAGTGAAGGTGGTTTGAAAATTTTCCTTAGGGAGATATAAATTAAACAGTAGATATCTCCGCTACTGGTATGCACTGCACTGAGGTATGCACTGTCTACTTGAGGTATTTATCAGCCTTGCTCTTCAATTTCTTAAAGCAGTAATATGTCCTCATGGGAATAAGGCAAAAAGGAGTAAAACAAGAGTGAAGGGCAAGCAAATATTCTTTAAGAGTTACTGGCATCGTGGCAAATCATTAGTCCAGGAGTACCTGTACAGGAAGGGCTTAGGGATGTCGATATTGCTAGGAGGGGAGTGGCTGGTGACTTAATCTGATGCTATCTTTAGATAGAAGTGCATTGATTTTGCTTAGTTTTCACTGTTATTTGGACTGTTATTTAGAGTCGCTTTGGGAGGCCCTGCTAAAGATTTTGGGGAAGGTTAAACTATCTCTTATTCTCACGCCCAAGTCCTCTATTGGGAAAAAATGCTTTCAAAGCCTTTGTGGTCCTATTGCTAGAAATAACTGGAGGAATCCCTAGGACAGACAGCATTTTTAGAAGTGACTGTTTGGGGCCATCTTGATCAGAATCACTGGGTCATGACTTATTACAAATGCAGGTTCATAGGCCTCCTCCAGATTTAATGAATAAACATTTGAGGAGTTTCTGACTCAGCATTTTTAGCAAACTCTCCCAAGTGATTTCTACGTCAAACCTGACTGTAGACAGAGATTTGTAGGCAAGTGTTTGCTGGGCACAAATTCTAACCAGATTTCTTCTGTTTAG
This sequence comes from Callithrix jacchus, assembly GCF_049354715.1. Taxonomy (NCBI): domain Eukaryota; kingdom Metazoa; phylum Chordata; class Mammalia; order Primates; family Cebidae; genus Callithrix; species Callithrix jacchus. Next base: position 64,147,260 of record NC_133507.1, read on the forward strand.
ATGATAATGCCTTTACCTCAGGTAGTGATTTAGAAAACAAATTTCAGAGCAAGATAACAAATTTAGTTAGGACATTTTGAACTTTTTGGATATACAGATTAAAATATTAAATAGTTGGTTAAACCCATAAATAAGGCTTGGGTATAGGTTCAATTTGGAATCTCCAGCATCAAGGGTTTGGTTAAAGTAATTAAAATAAATGAGCTCCCTAAGGGTTTGATATAAACATTTTATAAAGAACTCATACTATTCAACAGTGGAAAAACAAACCCAATAAAAAATGGGAAAAAGACTCAAATAGATGTTTCTCCAAAGAAGTCATAAGAATGGACAATAGGTTTATGAAAATGTGCTCAGCGTCACCAATCCTCAGGACGATGTAAACCAAAATCACTTAGAAATTTTAGGATGGCTGTTATCAAAATGTCTACAGATAAATGGCGGAGAGGGTGCAGAGAAAAGAGTAGCCTTGTACACTGTCAGTGGGAATATAAACTGCTACAGCATTATGAAAAACAGTATGGAGGATGGCAGAAAAATTTAAAATAGAACTACCATATGATCTAGCAATCTCTCTTCTGAGCATACACTCAGAAGTAAGTGGAATTACAACTTTGTAAAGATGTCTGTATTACCATGTTCATTGCAACGTTATTCACCATAGCCAACATATGGAAACAACTTAAGTATTCATTAATGGATAGGTGTATAAAAAGGTGGTACATATATTCAATGGAATATTATCCAGTCCTAAAAAAGAAATCTTGTTTTTTGCCATCATGTGAATGAGCCTGGAGAACATTATGCTATGTGATATAATCCAGACATGGAAATATTTCATGATTTCACTTATATGCAGAATCTTTTTTTAAAAAATCAAATATACAGAGATGGAGAACAAAACAATGATTAACAGAGGCAGGGATAGACGGAAGGTGTGGGGATATGTAGGTCAAAGGATACAAAGAAGCATATATATATGTGTGTGTGCATATAGCAAATATATATATATATGATGAACAGGTCTAGAGATCTAATGTATAACATGGACTGTAGGTAACAAAATTATACTATGGGATTCATGCAAAATAAGCAGATTTTCGCTACTCTTGCCACAAAAACAAAAAAATATATAGCTATATGAAATAATGTATATGTTAATTTACTTCACTATTGCAAACATTTTACTAATTAAGTGTATATAAATATTGTGTTTAAGAAAATATGAGGTTATGGCATACATTGTGTATGGTATACATAACCTCATATTGTCTCAGTTAAACACAATATTTATATACATTTACATTTTAAAAAGAGTAACATCTTTAGCAGAATTAAAAATGCAGACTAAGAGACTCCACCCCATACCTATTAAATCAGAATTTTTGGAATATGAAGTTTAGGAAGCTCCATTTTGATAACGTTTTCCAGCTGGCTTCCTTTGTACACTAAAGTTTGAGAATCATCACTCTAAGAATAAGAGAAGTAAGTTGAGAATGAATCTCAGGGTATTTACTTACTTTTAAAAAACAAGAAGAAAGCAACATGAAGAAAAGATGGTTAGAAGGAACAGTTAGTGAGGAGGGGAGCCAGGAGAGAATGGTGTAGCAAAACCCAAAGGAGTAGAGAATTTCAGGAAGGTGGACTGTCAAAGGCTATGATGAGGTCTAATTCCTTGCTGTTCAAAGTTCAGTCCACGAATATCAGCTTAGACGTTCCATAGAAGCTGGTTCTAATGCAGAATTCCAGGTATCACTCCAGTAAACTGAATCACAGTCTGCATTGCAACAAGATCCTCATGCACATTTAAGTTTTAGAAGCATTGTTGTCACTCATGAAATTTGAAATTTAGTTGCTGGTGAACTGACAGTGAACAGTTTCAATGGAGCACTTGGGGTAGGGCAGGATGACTGTGGTGGCTGGAAAACTGATGGGAGATAAATAACTGGAGTCAAGTACAGTGCATCCTATACACCCAGAACAAGGGTCTTCTAACAAAGATAGTGATCACAAGACCATCTTTTCAATTCCAAGAAACAGAATAGGAGCAGAGGCAGAAAGCGAGCCTTGCTTGCTCCTGCAGGTCTCTACCTTACACCATTCATCTGACAGGCATGATATGATGGGAGTATCACAGGCTGATATTGATAGAGGAAGATGTTTTCCTAAGGAGCAGTGACAGTTGGACCCTTGATGGCCACGGGACCTCAGCTGCATGTTGCCTTTCTTGTCTGAAGCAAAGGTGACAGACCATCTGAGAGTGTGTCTCAGTGACTTTAAAAATCTTTCATAACAAGGGAAATATTACAAAATTTCTAAAAGTTAAAATACTATTGATTAGATAATAAAATATTCTTAAAAAGCTGAAAATGGAAATAAGCCCAAAGAGTAAAATAATGGCCAACTTTTAAGGAAGTCCAAAATTAGAGCAGATTGTAATAGAAAGGGATTTCAATATTTTATGTATTCGCTGGGTGAAGTTTCTTCCATTGAGCTGTAGAGATCATGTTTGAGGATAATATAATGACTGCTAAGGAAATAGATGAGGCTTGGCACAGACCAAACGATTAAATTAAAATTTTTCATACCTAACTGTCCAAAGAGACTATCTTAATAAAACCTATATTTTTGAAAGTCAGACATTTGCCAAGTGAGTGGAATTAAAAAGATCTTAAGGAGTGGTAGTACAGATGCATCAAAAATAATGTAGGTCAGAATCAAGAAGACTCTTGCAAGATACGAAAGTAGTAAAAGATAAGACCCTCAAATATGTTAAAAGTAAGCTGAAGGATCAGTGGAACTATTTAAAGTCTCTAGTGTCATAACATATCAAGGGACCTAAACAAATAGAGAAAAGTCATTTTTATTTCTGTCTTTATTGAGGAAATCATAACTGACTCTTAAATTGGCTTTTGAAATTGAGATTCAGAGGTATCAAATCCAATCATGATAAAGAGCGCTAAGACTGCTCTTGACCAAATCAATACAGGGGAATAAGTAGATCAATACATCTTGGTGGCAACCACCCAAATGTTTGTAGGAACTCAAAGATAAAATTTGGTACAACTGGCCAAAATATTTTGCATGCTGCTATAAATTCCCAGAGGTGTAGAGAGACTAATAAACCACCAGTGTGGTCTTTGTCCTTGTAAGAAGACCATGATAATCAGACAGTGAGAGATGCTCAAAGATATTTCATAAAATCACTTGCACTGATGCAAATTAGTAAGAATTTACTCATTAGTTGCCTACACAAGTAACAATGCACTTCTAAAGTATGAATTCAAAGATGTTTATTGAGCATTTTTATGTAAAGATATTGTTCTTGGTTCTACAGTACTGCAGTAAACAAGACCAAGTCTCTGACTTTATGGAGCTACCATTCTAATGGATGAAAATTTTATTTTAAATAATAACATAGCTTTAACACGTATTATATATACAGTATAATATATACATACGTGCTACGGAGTAGAGGGCTGAATCGGTCAATGTGTGGAGAACCAAATTAAACAGCAGTCATATTTCCTGTCCTGGAGATGCATGCCAACAAATGCATGACGAAGAGGAGGATTGTGGACTATAGTAACAACTGAAATCTAAAACCTGCTGCAAATAAGCCTGTTAATTTTACAAAAATTAAGCAATGTTAACAAAATGTTCTCTTCTTTTGCATTTTTTAAGAGATAAGGTCTCACTCTGCTGCCCAGGCTGGACTCCTACTCCAGTCTGGGGTTCCATCAATCCTTCTTCCTCAGCCTCCAGAGTAGCTGGCATTACAGGCACCAATGTCCTCCCAGAGAACAGTAGAATATCTAAGTTTTCTGATTTTACTCACATTTATAAGTAAACAAGAATAAACTATGGATAACTCTACAAGTTAACATGACTGAACGATAACATGGTAGATGATTTTCACTAGATATAAAATTATACATTAAGAATAAGTAATTTAAACTTTAAATTGTGATGATGTTTGAAATTACTTGTAATTCAGAAAAGGGTTGACTTTAGACTACTTCCTAAATATATTATTTGAAATTTCCCAAAAATCCACCTCCACCAGCCAACTTGTCTTCTGGAACGGTATTAATGCAAATTTTAGAAGGGTGGACTGATTTAAACATATAGATTTTCTACACCCGAAATGCCACAGTAATTATTAGTTGTCACATGTCAAGAAAGATACATACTGACAGGAAAACCTCTAAAGAAAGACAAATGAAGTGATCATTAGAATTAAGGGGTTTTGAACGAGTCTGACCATGAGATTTCGTTTTAAAACTGGCAAGACAAAATGGAAAAGTGACACAACCAAAGTTTTTAAAATATAAATGCAAATTTACATCTTACTGATATAAACAGAAGTTTCTTCACCAAATTGCAGGCAGCTTGAGCACTTGAGATGTAGGCAGTCTCATAAACAATAAAAATACATAATTGTTTCTACTTCCTCACATCTCAAAGGTTCCACATTTTAATTGCCAAACTTGGATGAGAAATGCAGTGATTAGACTAGACTAGTTCCAAAATAATTGAAGGTTGATCTTCAAGATTTGGAAATCATACATGAATTATATTTTATTTAATACTTAAATATCCAGAGCATAAGGTAGGGACTGGCAAATAATAAATTTTCAATAAATGTGGAAAAATACAAATCCAAGCAAGACTCAGAATGGAGCTGGGAGAAAATGGAGAAAAAAGAAGATAGCAAGAAGGATTGAGAGAGAGAGAGAACATGTGCACAAATCAGAACTGTATAGATAAATCGATATTGTCTTTCCTTTGCTTTCCCTTAGAATTATATTGAATAATAACTTCAAAGTCTATGAGTAATGCCAACTTCTGGAGTAAGGAGATGAGATATAGATCTCAGAAATGAACAATCATTAACAGCCTCATACACCCTTTGGTATTCATCATATACCTAATGATGCTCTGTCCAGAATATTCGTAGATAAATAAAAGTAGAAGAAAACAAAATAATGCCTAACTCCTTAATAGGAAACAATTTGGCAGGTGACAGTGAGAGAGAGCCCAACTAACATGGAAACGTGTACTGAGCCTCTAAGATCCCTGCTGATTTTTGTGGTTAGGCATGAGAGCCAGTAAGTTGAAAGGATGCTTGCATTTACGGCTGGTGAAGACTACAGAGACAGCCTTTACTAAAGTGTGAGTTGGCTTTCCCCCAAACATTACATTATCCTTGAATGGAAAATTGATCGGATGACATATGGTGATAACATCTGCCACCCATGGATAAAGCCGTAGTGCCATGTGGGTGGTAATGGAAGCTGTAATAGTGAGGGTGGAGAATTTAATGACAGTATGTAGCACTGAGGAAAGTAATAGCACTTTAGAAGAAAGGAACAATTTGTGTAAATCTTTATGATGGGTACTACAGGACTACACATCCTGTTCCTCTGTAGTCACCCCAGAGTGAATGATAGAAATGAAAGATGCTTTGTCATTTCATTATCTCCAAGTTGATCTGAGCCATAACCCCCAGGGAGTCATTTCTCCCAGACAGTATTATGAGTAGGCACTCTTGCCTTTAATAAATATGTAATTACATAACAAATTTAAGATGATAATAGCAAGAAATTGTAGCCATTTAAAATTATTTATATTAAATACAAAAGTGAGGTCAAATACATAAGTCTAAGAATTTATTTGAAACTATTATTTAAATACTAATATTTGGAAATAAAACAAGTAACAACAAAATCAAGAACACTGTTGTATAAATGAAATATTTAAGCTTATTTGTTCTGTTTTAGCCATACAAGAAGAAAATAAATGGTATATGCAGCTGCACACTGAAAACAGAAGAGTTTTATTTGGAAAACAGTGAAAAGAACAAGGAAAGTCTTTCCATGGTTATACAATGTGAGGTTTGGCCAGAGATTTCTGTAAAATTTAAATATTCGAAATGAGAGCAGGTGTCCTGACAGATTTGGCAAGTAAAAATTATTCAGGTGAATTTTCTCCTCCACAGCCACCAAAATGGCCTTAAAAACTAAGAATCCTAATATAATTTTTGAAAGCATTCTTGATTAGTTTATAGGTATTTCTATGTTTCATTAAATTATAAAGAATGGTTTTTAGCTTTTTTCTTTACTGAAGTGAGGGAAAGCACCAGATGGTTCATAGTGTAGCTCTGGTACAAACAGACCCCAAATTGACTCCTTCAAGCAGTCCATGAGTCAGGAGCAGTGGCTCACCCCTGTAATCCCAGCATTTTGGGAGGTCAAGGTGAGAGGATCACTTGAGGTCAGGAGTTCAAGACCAGCCTGGGCAACATGGTAAAACCCCATCTCTACTAAATACAAAAATCTTATCCTGGCATCCTATATGCCAGGTGTGGCATGGTGGCACATGACTGTAGTCCCAGCTACTCAGGAGGCTGGGGCAGGAGAATCTCTTAAACCCAGGAGGCAGAGGTTGCAGTGAGCCGAGATTGCACTCCACTCCAGCCTGGGCGACTAAGTGAGAATGTCTCAGAAAAATAAAAAATGAAAAAAAAGGATTCCTGGTGAGTAATGAAATGCCTGGACTGATTTTTCTGTCCTTCTCATACCACTTTTAGACACATACTTTGAATCCTTTTCATCCTACTAGTTTTTCTTCCTATCTTCATCCGGGGGAACAAAAACAAGAAGATTTTAAGTTCTGATCTTGCCAAAACACATGCTATGAGGTATTTATCATTACCATTACTAATTATTAATTAATTAATTAATTTCTAATAAAGTTTGGTTTGCAGTTGTAAATCCATTTAAAGCAAAGTTTAGAAATAAACTCTTAGCCAGACATAGTTTTTTCTAGATATTTGTTGAAATCAGCATCCAAAGAAAGTCCATTTGTATATTGCACACTGCAAGTGGTCTCTTTTAAACTACAGGTTGCCCTGACCTACCTCCCTTTATCGCTCTCTTTCTCTTCCTTTGAGAATAGCCTGCTGTTTTTTGAGAATAATTCTACTGTAACTTATTTGTTGATCAAGCCAGATCCTTTATTCTATAGAGTTTTCCATGGTCTCAATTTTGCTAATTGCTTTCCCAAGGTGTTATTTAACATGTTCCTTTGTTACTTAAATCTAGATGTTTGGTTGCCTTCAGAATTTATTCCTAGATTGTGTATGTACTGTTGGTACAAGGCTGGGTTGATTTTCTTTTTACAGTATTAGGTATTCATAATTGTTACATATCTATAATTTTATTTGAAGCTGAAAATTAATGATAACCGAATCCTATCATTCCTTGTACATTTCATAGTAAATTGAAAAACTTTCTTCATTTCTTGTTTATTCTGAGTTAATAATTCATAGGGGAAAAGGAAGAAATATTATATTTCTGTTTCTTTGTCACTTTTGAAAGAATGAGATGTGATAGCCTAAAGAGTATATGCATGTTCAATTTTGTCAGAATTTGCTAATTCCTTATTTAGGAGGTTCTGTGCTTTTGTATGACCACCAGCAGCCATCTTTGAGAGTATTTGTTTTGTCACAAATTGACAACAGAGTATGTTGTCAAGCTTTTGAATATTTGTCAATTCTGTGAGATATGAAATCTGGAAATTTTGAGCATAGTTTATAATAAATGATTCAATCTAGTAAACTGTGGATGTTTTCCTTAAAAAGGCAAAATATATGCTAGGATTTTAATTAGATGGAGGTGGAGGATATCTTTTGCTTCCTTTATCTGTTTTTTTTTTTTTTTTTCCAAGGTAGGGCCATACTCTGTCACCCAGCCTGGAGTGCAGTGTTGCAGTCTCAACTCACTGCAGCCTCTACCTCCCAGAATCAAATGATCCTCCTGCCTCAGCATCCTGAGTAGCTGGAACTACAGGCATGCACCAACCAACACGTCCAGCTAATTTTTGTATTTTTTTGTGTGTGGAGATGGGGTTTTGTCATGTTGTCCAGCTGATCCCGAACTCCTGGCCTCAAGCAATCCTCCTACCTTGGCCTCCCAAATTGCTGGTATTACAGATATGAGCCACTGTGCCCAGCCGAAACATTTTTATTATGCCATTTCCTCCTTTACATATTCTTTTACTACTTAAATAGTGATTACTCAACAGCTAACATTTATTAAAGTTAGTATAAATTAGTACTTTTATTCTTTTCCCAAAAATGTTAGAATTACTTATCTCTCTCTAAACTTTTTGTGCTGCTGTTGTCATGCATTTTTATTTTAATTCTGCATACATTGAAACTTCATAGAAATTGATTATTAAACAGTTTATAGCCATTTAGTGTATACACATATTTACAATTTATATTGTTCCTTTTTTCATTGTTATATGTTATTGCATGAAATCATTTTCCTGTTGCCTAAAGGACTTTGATATTTCTATAGGTGCAGGTCATCTAATGATAAATTCAGTATCCTTTCTTTCAGTATTCTTACTTTTCATTTTAAGAAGTTTTACTGTGATTTATTTTTTATTAATTTGTGCTATTTGTCTTTTTGGGGGTTGTAGTGCTTCTCAAATCTTTGATTTCTTCCATCAGTTTTGAAAAGTTCTTAGTCTTTGACTATTCTCTCTGCTCATTTTCTGTTTTCCACTTTTGAAACTTCAGTTTCACATGTGTTAGACAGTTTCACTCTGTGAAATGTATTGACTATCTGCTTATCCATATCTTCCATTATTTCTTCCCTTTACTTTAGTTTGGATATTTTCTTCTATCTTTTCTTCCACCCCATTAATTCTCTGTTAAGCTATATCTAGTCTGTTACTAAACTCATTTATTGAGTTTTCAAACTTAGTATTTTTTTTAAATTCTAGAATTTGTATTTGCTTTTCTTTTATAGGTTGCAATTTTATGGTGAAATTCTTTATCTTTTTATCTACTTTAAGGTACATATAAGTCACAGTGATTTTTAAATCTCTTTCTGGCAACTTCAATTTGTAGATTCAGTACTGTTTCCTGCCAAGCTTTCCAGATCTTTGTCCTGTACTCAGATTCAACAGATGTCCCAAGGGGAGAAACGGTGCCTAGAAAGTTGGGCTCAACTCAATTGTAGCTCAGTTGAGTCTCCCCTTTTCTCCAGAATCTGGTTCCACATGTCCTGGCTGCTTTGACAGCAATCCAATTTCCTAGACCTAAAAAAAAAAAAAAAAAAAAAAAAAATCTGTTTCTTTCTGGATATTCTCAGGAGACACATCATCTGCTGCAAGCTAAATCCATTGGGCCTGGAACTGAAAGTTTGGTTCAAGAGGCAAATAATCTTGAGAAACAATGTGAAAAATAGTTTCATTTATCCTGAGACAATATGAGAAATAATTTTATAACCAAGACAGATGTAAAAGATATGATAATAATAACATTGCTGTTAATATGCTAAATGATAGTCTCCTTTTCCCTTCAAGGTGAGATTTTAAGCCTGTTATCCTGTATTTTATGCTGAGGATGGTAATGAAATTGTTTCATTCATCAATGCCCTAACCCTTCATACTATATGTTTAGTACTAGCAATAAGTTTTTTGCATTGCATACCAAGTTTCCACTAGGAAGGTAGCTACCTGTCTGCCTATCGTGTTTATAGTATTTTACTCAAACTGTAAAATATCTTCATTTTTTTAATCTATCTTCATTTTTTACTAATACCCTTATTTTTTATGAGAAAATGTCAAGGTTTGAACTCAAATCTGTCTGATTCTTACCAAAGAAAATACTGCTGTGTATATGAAAATCTACTTATTATAAGAAACACACTGATAAATTTAGAATATATCTAGTAGCAACTCCTGCAATTACTAAAAGTTCTGAAAGGTTTTAATTTTATTTGCAGCTTTTCAACATATGATTTAAGTTTAGCTTCTGAAGCTGCTGGTAAGAAGTATGCTATTTTCATAGGCATAGAAAGTTGGGTTCAATTCAGTTGCAGCTTAGTTGAGTCTCCCTTTTTCTCCAGGATCTGGTTCCACAAGTCCTGGTTGCCTTGACAGCTCTCTGATTTCCTCAGACAAAAACAAAACAACAAAACAAAAAATACCTGTTTCTTCTATTAAATTCTTGCAGATAATATCCCTTTTAGTATGTTGGATAAAACTATGTATTTTAAAATATTTTATATGTAATATGGATGTAATAAGGCACTTGCTTTTTTTTTTCTCTTTGGTAACACAGTTTTGATCCCAGAAAGATAGTTCTCTCTTATGTTTCTACCTTCGGACCTTCAGTTCAATAGTTCTCTCTTATGTTTCTACCTTCAGACCTTCAGAGTTGTGGGGCATTTATCTACAGGCCCAAGCACACAATTGCAATGGGTGAGCTTCAATACCTGGGAAAATAAAAATATTGCCAAGGTCAATTTTTCCTTTCATATTTTGTTAGGGTCTTTGTGATTTAATTTTAGCTGAATTTTTGCCCCAAATGCATAGTTGTCTTTACCTGCCTTGAAAACGCCTTGGGTTCGTCTTTGAACCTGGATGGCAAGTTTGTCTGTATGAGATATATCCTAACTGTTAAAGAATAAATAAATCTTATTCAATATTTCCACAAAATCTAACTTAAGCCCAGGTCACTTGAAAATACCTAGAGATAGACAACACTCAATAATGAGGGAAGAGAATAGGAATCATAAAGGAAGGTTAGCAATTCTATGTCTCATCTGATCACTGAGAGCATAAATAAGCTAAGTCTTCAGTGGTTACCGGTCTCCTGGACCTCCACCTTATATACATCTCAGATTCACCTGTTGGTCCTCTTTGCTTTTGACATACTCATGTGGCTCAAGCAGCTGCAAAAGGAGACCTTCATCTGCCTCTAGCTTCTAGACCTTTCTTTAAAGTTATCCAAATAACTGTGATCATGTTGAGTAAGGAGCTGTAGGAGACCCTCACCTCTAGATCTCTCCCTTTTAACACACGGGGCTTACACCAAGAGAAACTGACAAAATAAATACACTCAGGATTGCAAAGCAGACAATGCTCCTCATTTTCCTTTATTATGATTCCATTCTGTGCACCCTCCACCAACCAGAAAAGAGTCTTGGATTGAAAATTCTGACAGTTCCTCAGAGAAACCTTATTTTTAAAATCTTTATTTCCTGAGCTTTCCTGGGTAGACATTTTATAAGGTTTCTAGATAACTGGGCCCGAGAAATGAGAAATATCTTTCTGGCATAGAGTAAACAAACTGGTCTCGGGCCAATCTTGGTCTCTAGGAAAGATGGCTTAAAAAGGAAATCTAAGATAGCTATGAAGTAGGAATGGTCAATGACAAAATAGTCATGTTTCTTTTTAAAATGTCATTGGTAGAGTAGAAAAATATGTATTTTTCCAAAGATGAAAACATTATTATATCATGGTTTGCTCCTGTTTTAAGGTTTCAGACACAAGATATGGAGAGAGAAAGAAAACCTAGCTTTATTTTCATGAGGTGTTGCCCAGTGTGTTCTACCCTCCCTTTGAATTCTGATGTGTGAAACAAACATTCATAGCCAGATAGCTCCCTAGTTACCGTGCAGGCACAGCTGCTCAACATAGCACTGTTGCAACTAGTTTTGGCACCAGCCATTTGTGCTTAAAGAAATGTCTAATTTTTGGCTTCCCTCAGATGGTTTCATACTCTTATAGCAAGTGGGGTTTTTATTCTAACACTTGTTTTGGGTCAAACTACACCCATTTTTGGGAACCCACCAACACAAATGTTAATAATATGCAGATCTGGCCTTTCCTAAGATGGCACTGCATCAGCCAAACTTCATTTCCTGGGGAGGTTGCTAAGAAAATCATTAATCTTGCCAAATTCACTAATGTGCTGAGTAGACCTGATGCTATCATATGGGTGTTTATCTGGAGCCAAATCTCTGTACATACATATTGATTATCTCTTTTTTTGTGTGTTTTTCCTGATGACTAATTTCCATAAAAATAGAATTTTTAGTGGTCTCAACAATGTGTGTTCCCCTTAAACAATATCAGTCACAATATTTTTGTGTAATTTCTCACATTATAGTCAAATAACATTCCATTTTTGAGAAATAGTCTTATGATTTAACCCAGACTGTTTCCTCTGTTGGTTATGATGGGTCATCTTATCTACCTCTGTGAAATTGGATTTCTTTTAAAAATTGGCAAACTAGGCTCTTCCCTCTGGGTGCTTCAAAAGCTGCATGCCTTCCCTGCTTTATCACCTGTCTCAACTTTGTTTTCTAAAATACTGAACTCATTATTACTTTGTAATTATGTGATGCTCTCTCACTTCCATGTGTTCATACATATTCTTTCCTCTAGTCCTTTACACTGAAGAAACTTGGCAAAATTCCACTTAGCTGTAGAAATTCAGATAAGACACTGAAGGCTTTCCCATTTCTTTCAGAAACACTGAGCCTAAGGGTCTCCTTTCTCTCTGCTCCTACTGTCCTTAGTATCACCTCCACTATAGAAATATTGTTAGTATGCAGTAATGGTTTGTGTCATGCATTAGGCATGCAATGTGAACATATATGACTATCAAGTATTTTTTTACCATGGCCCACTGAAATAAAAAGGACAGTGAAACATATTCTACTTATGCCCACGTTTCAATGAGAAGAAAAATAAGTACATGATGATAACAATAAAGTTTCTCCTCATAAGAAAATTTTGAAAGTGGATTCATATACACATTTTCTTTAGAAATATGGGTAGACATCATTGCATTTATACTACTATATGTATTATGCTTATTTTTATGTAGTATTGCAAAAATTATAGGCCAAAAATATTACTAATGGTCACATTGAACATTCCAGATGGATGGGATTAACCAAAAATTCTACAACCAATTAGGTAATGAAGATAAGCTAAAAGTAATTAAAATGAAAATGTTCAATGACTTCAAATAGAAATCTTGGACTACTCAAGACATAACAAAATTGTTTTCACAAAAATTGATGAAATTTCAAGTATGTATTTATGTTTTTATACAGTAGGTTTGCAAAGCTGCCAAGGGTTTTGAGGTAAATAGAAGTTTTAGAAGCTCAGAATCACAAAGTAAATTCTCAAAGCTCTTAGGAAACGGACAAACATTCATTTATTATTATTACTAATTATTAATTATTATTGAGACAGAGTCTCGCTCTGTCACCCTGGCTGGAGTGCAATGATGCCATCTCAGCTCACTGCAGCCTTCACCTCCCAGATTCAAGGGATTCTCATGCTTAAGCCACCTGAGTAGTTGGGATTAAAGGCATGCACCACCACATCAGGCTAATTTTGTATTTTCAGTAGAGATGGGGCTTCACCATTTGGCCAGGCTGATCTCAAACTCCTGACCTCAAGTTATCCATCCACTTTGGCCTTCCAAAGTGTTGAGATTATAGGCATGAGCCACCACGCTGAAATATTGCTGTTATTACCTGTGAATTCCAGCATGATCTGGCCTCTAATCCTTCACCATTTTCATGCTAGCCATCTCCTGGCTAGAGATGTCTCAACCACGTTTGACTGCCTTATATTCTAGATGTTCTCTCTTATCTCTGAACCTGTCCCTCTAATTTCAAATGCTGAATTTGCTCCCCCAACTCCTTCTCCATTGCATTCACCAATTTAATGCTCACTTATACTTCAGAATGCAGGTCAAATCTAACTTTTTCAGAGAAGTTTTTCTCTTGCTTTGCTCTATATTCCAAATGTGTTTCTTCCAAATTCACATGTGGAAATCTTAACCCCTAAATTAATGGTATTAGGAGGTGGGGTCTTTTGAAGGAGGTTAAGTCATGAGGGTGAGGCCTTATAGATAGGATTCCTGCCCTTATAAAAGAAATCTGAGACACCTGGTCCATCCCTTATGACTTAATTCATTCTCACATTGGTACAAAGAACAATCTGAGACTGGGCAATTTACAAAGAAATGGGTTTAATTGGCTCACAGTTCTGCAGGCTGTATAGGAAGCATGGCAGTATCTGCTCAGCTTCTGGGGAGGCCTCAGGAAACTTGTAATCATGGTGGAAGGTGAATAGAATGTGAAGCATCTTACACGGTAGGAGCAAGATGAAGACAGAGAGAGGGAGGAGGTGCCACATGCTTTTAAACAACCAGATCTCATGAGAACTCTAGCATGAGAACAGCACCAAAGGGATGGCGCTAACCCATTCATGAAGGTTTCACCTCCACGATCCCAGCCCTACCTCCAACATTGGAGATTACAATTGAATATGAGATTTGGGTGAGGACACAGATATGAAGAATTTCACCTTCCTTCCACTGTGAAAGGACACAGGAAGAAGGCACCATTTACGAGAAAGAAAGCCCTTGTGAAAATCTGCTGACTCTTTGATCTTGGACTTCCCAGCCTCAAGAATGGTGAGAAATAAATTACTGCTGCTCATATGCCACCTAGTTTCTGATATTTTATTAGAGCAACCTGAATGAACTGAGACACCCTGCTAGATTATATCACTTTCCCCAAAATAGTTTTGCTCTAATATCCTGTATTTCCACTTAAGAGAACATATTATTTGTGTTTTTATGTTAGTGTGATGATATAGTTAATAATTGGCTCCCTAACTAGACTGTTAGCTCCCTGCTGTCAGGGGAAGTTTTTAATTTGCTCACCACTCTATCTCCAACATCTGGGTAAGATGCAGTCATTACAAGCACAAGCTCCAGATCCAGAGCCTTGGTATCAGTATTGACTCCATTATATACCCTCTCTCAGTCTCAATTTCTTCTTCTGCATATTTAATTAGAAATAATACCTTCAGCTAGGCACAGTGGCTCATGCCTGTAATCCCAGCACTTTGGGAGGCTGAGGTAGGTGGATCATCTGAGGTCAGTAGTTAGAGACAAGCCTGACCAACTTTGAGAAACCCCATCACTATAAAAATACAAAATTAGTTGGATGTGGTGGCACATGCCTGTAATCCCAGCTACTCAGGAGGCTGAGGAAACACCATGGTTTGAACCCAGGAGGTGGAGGTTGTAGGGAGCAGAGATCAGCCCATTGCACTCCAGCCTGGGCAACAGAGTGAAACTCCATCTCAAAAAAAAAAAAAAAAAAAAAAAAAGAAACAATACTTTCTTTGCTAAGTTGTTTTCAAAGAGATATTATTTGAAAATATATGATATTGTATGATAATATATGATAAATTGTGATATATTATATATTATATAATATAAAATATATGATAATATATGATATATATATATATATACAGGCATATATTTGGCACAATCGCTGCTTATAGCAATTTTAAATAAATGCTGGATATTTTAGAAAAAATATTTCCTCATAGAATAAATAATAAAATATTAATATAGATTCTTTAGTACAAATTAGTAATGTGCTGATTTTAGTTTATGAATACTGAGTTTTAGGAAGCTTAGCAATCAGTTTTGAGTTTGGAATCTGACCCTTACTTGTACATAAAAGAGAAAATTTGTGAAGCTATCTATTATTACTTCATAAAAATAGAAGGAAAAAGCTTAATGTGTTTTACTTAGTACTAGAAGCCCCTTGAAGGCAGAAACTCTAATTTATCATAATTTAGCACTGTGCCAGATTATACAAAGGTGTTCCAAAATGCAATTTAATACATAAACTACTTTATGTCAATTTACATTTTTGACCAAGACCAAATACATAGTTTCATTCCTATCAGTTGTTTAATGCATTTAAGTGGAGAATTTGTTCAACAAACATAGGTAGGTGAAGGAGATTATTAGGCTGACTACTTCAATGAACTTAAAATTAATCTTTTCTGAAATTCGAAGTGATGGAAAAGAATCTAAATGCTTGCATTCTTTTCTATCAAATTTCACAGAATGCCCGAAACTAGTAAATCTCATGAACCAGATACAATGAAGATAAAATTGATTTTAGGGTGTATATTAAATATAATATATAATACCATAGTCTGAATGAAGAATTTCTTCTTCCAGAAGTGAGAATAAATACACTTAATAGGAAAAATTTAATCACAGAAATGAGCACTTCATCACACAAGTAGTATCTGGTGCATATTAAACACTCCGTAAACCCACTGAATAAAGGAACAATGTGTTTATGTTGACTTCTCTTTTAAATTTTTAGATCTTGATGTCACAGCAGTAGTGAACAGTAAAGCAGTTTGAGCAAGTGCAGCTTAAAATAGTAAAACAGCTTGGGTGCCACAATTTGCACAGTGCCCAAGGTAAAAGCAGACATGTTTAGCACTGAAGACTTAGATGAAAGTGCCACCTACTAACTTCTTCTGCAAACATTCAAAGAAGCCAATGTGGTGGGGAAAGAAAGAAAGAAGGAAAGAAAAGAATGCAAGGAGAGTGTGTAGGGAAGGAAGGAAGGAAGGAAGGAAGGAAGGAAGGGAGGGAGGGAGGGAGGGAGGGAGGGAGGGAGGGAGGGAAGGAAGGAGGGAGGGAAGGAAAGGAATTGTATAATAGCAAGGCTGGCAAATAGAGATTAACCAATTCCCACCTCGCTGAGACTTTTCCTTCATTAGTTTTGTATGCTGGATAAATTTTGAGAAACAAGGAATTTTATTCACATAAAATCAAGTACATGTACTCACCCCATCCTCAAGCAGATCAGCAGTGTGTTTTCTATTTAGTAACATGCCTGCAAAAGAGACTATTTCTGATAAAGGTACTAGGAAAGATCAATAAAGCATTCCTTAAACACAATATCCACTCAGGGAAACTATTAAAAAGATGTATGTGTGTTCTAGTGAGAAGGAATAGAGGAAGTTTTCATACTTTATTCCTTCATTTTCTGGGTAGTTGCAACCAAAGCTATGAGGCTGAACTAGGCCAGATAATAAAAAAAAGGTTTGTCAAAGAAAAGCAAGCACTTTTCTATTATTACTCAAGCAATTGTGTGAACAGTGTGGAGGGTGAGCTGTCAGAGTGATCACCTCATTATTTTCATTCAAAACCCTAACAATGGATTCCACAAATGCATGGCAGGTATCAGTAAAAATGGAAATTATATATACTTATAACCCAATAGGACCTATTTTATGATGGTCTTAATGATTTCATTAGGTTGCCAAGTAGGAAAGAATTAAAAGGCAGAGGGAAAAATGTGAGAGAAAGATAACAATCATAAGGATGTATAGTGCTTATGGCAAACAAATCAAAAGCATATTAATAAAAGCCGCATTGGAAATAAGAGCAGCAGTATTGTTTACTCATTACTGTGCAGTTAAATAAAATATGTTTAAGCATTTTCCAGAGTTAATCATGTATTATTTACTCACACACTCAACTGATGGGAGAAATCATGAATTATATTTCCGAAAAAAGAAAAGATTCATTTATAGAATAAGAAATAAAATCCTGGTGCATTTATGAACCAATAACTTTAAAGGCATGAGCTCACTTAATTCCAACGATACTTCAAGACAGGTATTATGGCCTCAAATTTATAGGTGGTAAAATGAGTTCAGAGAAATTAGATAATTTGTCTGAACTAACCCCATTAGGAATTTAACACAGAAGCATCTGGTTCTCAAAAATATTTCACTAATCCCTTTGAAGAACCATAAAGAGTAAGTCTTTCCCCAGTGAAAGACATATACGCAATACTTTACACACAAAACCTGTCCATAGATTCCCCCACCAACCAGTCCCACCTATGGTCAGATAAGATCCAGGGTCAGATCTTCCTTCTTCAGAGTGAATGCTCACCTCAAGCAAGTATTTTTCTTCCCTAGAATTGAAATCTTAGCAGTAAACAAGAGCTTTTTAAATTAAGTACATGGGTATAGGCAGCGTACTATCAGATTGTTTTCAAAATCTGCGTAATAACCTCAAAGGAAAATGCTAAAATGGTTGAAGTAAGACTTGATGTTACCATATGCATCAATATAAAACACATGAGAAAAGTGCATTAAGGCTCACATCTTTTTTCAACACAGTAGAATCTCAAGCATCTAGGACCAATGATTATATGGAACTGGTTAACAAATACCAGCTAGAACACTACTGCGCCATGTAAATGTCATTGTATATTCACAGTAAAAACCCATGTCTTGACATGGAAAGAGTACATGTAATGTACTTTTATAATCTATCTGTGTGTGTGTGTGCATGTGTATGTGTGTGTAGAGAAAGTTCTAGAAGAATATATCGAAATGTTTAAAATTTTATTTCTGGATATAAGGTAATTTTTACAAAATTTCTTCTGCTTATTTGCATTTTCAAATTTTTACATAATATATAAAATTACCTAATAATTTAGCATAATACATCATTGCTCAAATGTCAAAACTTCATGAACATTAAAATCCTTTTCTTAAAGCCAGAAGTTAGCTTTATGACTTGGAAACATTGTCTGCATGAAGATATTCCACCAATTTAAGCTCAGAGAGAAGTAAGAGACTTTGGCAGAAGCAAAGACAGCACCTTCCTGCTAGTGTGTTCTGTCAGAAGAACATGAATCTTGATTTCAGTGTGCGGTGACATCTAGTGAACTGTTTCTGCAGATAATTGCTGGTTATTACCATCATGGTTCTTTCTCTTGCCTCTTTTCTTTCAGTATACAGTCCTCAATATGCCTGTTCCTTTACAAAATATGCATGTTTCCCCAATCTAAAGAAGGCAGTATTTGAGCCATGTGTATGCATATAAGAGAGTCCTTATTTTGTGCACCTTGGCAAGAGAGAGCTTTTCTGTGTGACATGTAAATAACGCAGACGTTTTTCTCTGGAAAACAATGGTAGAGCCTCACACTTTGGATTATGATTCACCTAGATTTTCATTTCATAGCAATTAATAAGGTGACATCATAGTTGCTAAGGCTTAGGACAGAGATGAAGTCAGTATCTATAGTCAGTGAACAGGTCAAAGACCAACTCTGCCCCTACTAATATGCTTCAGTTTTGGGGAATAGTCAACTATTCCTGAGAGGGCCAATAGGGGAAAAAAATCAAGGCAATCCCTTGATTCTTTGGTTTCAGACAGATAGAATAATGTTCAATACTGAAATTGAAGATCAAGGCTGGACGAGTAGGACCCGTGACTTAACTATGAGATGAAATCTGTTGTCTACAGTCAGGACTGCTCCTAAAGAATAGGGCAGGTAGAAGTCAAGTTGCCTTGGAAATGGGAAAAACATAGTGTAGGCAGAGCTTGACAATATGTGGAACTAGATAGTCCTTTCGAATTATCATACAGACTTTAGTCTAATCCCTCTCCATATTAATGTTTAAATTATCAGAGTTTTATTTAACAGCATGCCCATAGTTATGAATTACTGATATAAGTTTGGGGATCATGACTCTTCTGGATTTTAAAAGAAATTTTGACATCACAAACACTCTTGGCCAGTCATAACAGATTTAAGCACTGAATGTTTTGTAGTATCATTCTTGTACTAAAAAATTTAAGATCCATGAAACTTCAGAGAATGAGATAATCATGGGGAAGTGGTGAAACAGAGAAGGAAGGGAGTCACATGATAAAGCTTGCTAGTCGTCTGAAAGAAGCAGTTATTATATGTTACAATATTTGCTCTAAAATTTAAGGTTGTCTGTAGATTCCACAGTCATAAAATTCAGATTCTCATCAATAAATAACAAAGGAGTAAAGAAATAGGTTGCACATACAAAAATGATATATTAAACTAGCATACTCAAAAATCCACGGCATTAATAAAATTCCTTTAAGAAAACGTTTAAGTACCATTACATATCCATTAAATGAGCAAAAGCTATGAAAATCCACTGGTGACAGGTTAGAGTAAAAAGGTAGGCATATATTTTAAATCATTGTAAATTGATTCAAATTTTCTGCAAAGCTATTTGTGACAAAAAGCTATATAATTTTTTTTCCTTTGACATAGAATTTCACTTTGTGGAATGTATTTCCAGAAAATAATTGTAAAGGAAACAAGTAATTTGTTCCAAGCTGTTCAAACAAAGCTGTTTATAAAAAGGAAAATTTGAAAAGAACTCACATGTTCAATAATAAGCGATTGTCCTGTGAAGCTCATGTTTGAAACCATGGAATACTAGCTGGTTTATTAAGTCACATGGACTTTGTCAATACAGATGCATATTCATAGTAAATTGTTAAGTGAAATAAGAACAAGATCCAAATGGGAAACCTGATTAGAGTTATAAATACATATGCATGAGCATGACAAGTCTGGGAAGTGAGGGACGGAGGGAATACAGATTTATTGATATCTTGAGGACCTCTGTGTTCCAAGGTCTTTGCATAATTCCTTTAATCTCTGAGCAACTTTGTGAGACAGATTTTATTTATCCTGTTTCTACTCAAGAAATCAAGTAGTCTGACCATGGTCATACAGCTGGGAAAGTGATGGAGCTGGAATGCGAACTGTGTCTGGGAATCTGAAGTTTATGGCTTCCCAGTTTGTTATGTTGAACACATTTTCTGAAGTTCTTTAAAAGAAAAAAATACTAGTCTCTTCTCACGATCATTCAAAATGGATCGATTGGTTGAATACATTTCAAAAGTGTGTTAAAATATATCCTCCTAATGTTAATTGGCACAAACTTTTGCAGTCTTAGAGTAAATAACCATTCAGTTTACATTTGTTTTAGATAGCATTTCCCCAACCAGTAAATCCTGTGTGAGTGTGTGTGTATGTGTGTGTGTGTGGCAACTGTTTGTTCCAAGTTCTGCAGAATAGTTTGGGGAACACTGATTTAAAGTGTGGTGCTCATTAGATATATTCTTTTGATTTTAAATAATAAACCACCTACATTTATAAAAGTTAAGTATCCCTACTGTGTCTGAAAACCTCTATCTGAAGGTGTTCAGAGGATTAAATGCAAATTATGGAGTTGCTCAGAGCTCCAATGTAAAGAAATCTATAAATTCATATTTTATTTTTTCTTTAGAGTGACAAGTGGCAACCCTAAATATTAAGAAAGAAAATTACCATGGAATCCCTGGAGTTAGTCTCCCTTGGAGGAGCAAGTGCATGGCAAGTTGCCCTGTCGATAAGGATAATACAAATTTTGATGCTTTGAGGGTCAAAAAATTAGCTATCAAAGTGAACAATGAGAATAAAGTAGAGAATGAGGATTCTGAGTCTATGAGGTGGCATTTTTATGAAACCAATACTAACCCAACACCTTGAGGGGTGATTGTGTTGGTGAACTTAAAGAAACAAACACTAAGAACTGTCATCCTCTAATTTTGGAATGCTGTTTTTCCTAAAAGCATCACCTTAAGGCCTGTGGCAGTAACCATACTAGAGGATCCATCCTTTCTCTCTGTTCCTGAACTTTGGGTTCAAGTATTGCATTTACAAGAAGCCAGTTCTGAAGCCATCACAAGGCATCACAAATAGACGGCTAGGATGTGTGGTTAACCCCATAATCTTTATCAGCCTCTCATGCCTCCATAATTTCTTGTATTGCAAATAAACCTTGTCTAGATAAAAATAGTGTTTTTGCTATGCAAATATAACATTGAGATAGGTTTTGAAGGACTATTCCCATTCCCACCATGTACAAATTCTGGTGCTGTCTCTGGAATGATCTTATATTGGGCTCTACTCTGACCATCTTTCTCAGCACGTCCAGCATGTGGTGCCTGGTTCTATCAATGCTTCTATCTCCTCTACTTCATACATCTGAGATCTGAGAAAATTAAAGAATCTTTAGTCTTAGAGACACAGGCCACTTTGTCTGGCAGCCCTGCCATAGAACAAGGAAAATTAACACCTGAATGCTGTCAATTGGTTATGAACTAATACATCTTTGGCACTTAGGATGCAATTATCTAAGGCTTTAGATTCCCTCTTCAGCTGTCGGCATGGCAATATGGGGCTGAGATGGATTGGCTGTTCTTCAGGAGATCTTGATGCTGGATATCCTGGAATGCATTACAGGACCCTGGTATGGGGATTTAGAGGAAGACTTCGTCCACTTCTGGACATATTACTATTTCCACCATATTTTCATCATGCGTTATTACCACTATGTGGAGATAAACCGGCTAAGATGTCTGTGTGCCCACCTTCCAGAATAATTCAATCAAAATCTCTGGCCATTCACTGAGCACTGGTATTTGTTTCAGTTTCCTAGATGATCTGGGGTAAGAATCACTGATGTAGATAGTAATCTTTATTACACATTTGAAGTTTGCCTTGTGCTGTATTGCATGGTTTAGATCCTCCCTAACCTTTGCAGCTATACTCCCCTCTGCAGATTTTAGTCATCTTTTGCCTGATTGATCCTGCTTCCAATCTTGTGTAGTTTCTGAAACAAGGAGCAGTGCCTGCTGTATCATCAAAATATAAGATCTCATCAGTGGCCAAAATATTAACTGAGGAAACACAGACACTTTAGAGATATTGTGGGTTCTCTTCCAGACCACTGCAATAAAGCAAATGTCATAATGAGGCAAGTCACATGAATTTGTTTCTTAATGCATATAAAAGCCACATCTATACCTCACTGTAGTCTGTTAAATATGCAATAGCTTATGTCTAAAAAATCAATGTACATACCTTAATTGAAAATATTTTCTTGCTAAAAATACACTTATGATAATCTGAAAGTTTTTGCTGGTGGAAGGTCTTGCTTCAATGTTGGTGACTGCCAACTGATTAGGGTGGTGGTGGGGGAAGATTTTGGTGGCTGTGGCAATTTCTTATGATAAGAAAAGAATAAAGATTGCCACCTTGATAAGCTCTTCCCTTCTCTGCAATGCTATCAAATGTGATGCTATTTGATAGCACTGCCCACAGTAGAACTTCTTTCGAATTTGGAGTCAATCATCTCAAACTCTGCCACTGCTTTACAAACAAAGTTTATGTAATATTTCAAGCCATTTCTTGTCATTTCAACAGTGTTCACAGAATCTGCACCAGGAGTGGTTTCCATCTCAAAAAACCACTTTCTTTGCTCATCCATAAGAAGCAGCTCTTCATCCATTCAAGTCATATCATGAGATTGCAACAATTCACACTTTAAGAGTCATGCTTTAGGCTCCACCTCTAAATCTAGTTCTTTTGCTAATTCCAGTACATCTACAGTTACTTCCTCCACTGAAGTACTGAACCCCTCAAAGTTATCTATTGATTTAAAGTCACCACTCAAAGTTTGGAATCACCTTCTTCCAGACTCCTGTTAATGTTAATATTTTTACCTCCTCCCATGAATCATGAATGTTGTTAATCGCCTATAGAATGGTGAAATTTTTTCCAGAAGACTTTCAATTTGTTTTGCCCAGATCTATTAGGGGAATCACTATCTATGCCAGCTGTAGTCTTACAAACTGTGTTTCCTTAATAATGACAGTTGAATGTGAAAACTACTCCTTGATTCATGAGCTTCAAAATGGATGTTACGTTAGCAGGCATGAAACAACATTAAACTTGTTCACCTACCTCAAAGCCCTTGAGGGACTGTGTGCATTGTTACAAAAAGTAGTATTTTGAAAGAGATCTTTTTTCTGAGCAGTAGGTCTCAATATGAGCTTAAAATATTCATTAAAACATGCTGTGAACAGATGTGTTGTCATTCAGGCATTGTCCCAATTATCGAGTCCAGGTAGAATAAATTTACCTCAATTATTAGGAACCCTAGGATTTTGGGAATGACAAATGAGCACTAACTTCACGTTAAAGTCACCAACTACACTAACTCCTAGTAAGAGACTCAGCCTGTCCTTTGAAGCTTTGAAGCCAAGCATTGACTTGTCTTTGGCTATGAAAGTCCTAGATGGCATCTTCTTCCAATAGAAGGCTGTTTTATCTACATTGAAAATCTGTTGTTTAGCATAGTCTTAGCTACATCAATGGTCTTAGTTAGATCTTCTGGGTAACTTTCTCCAGCTGCTCCATCAGCACTTGCTGCTTCCCTTTGCATTTCTATGTTATAGAGACAGCTTCTTTCCTTAAACCTCATGAACCCACTTCTGGTAGCTTCCAACCTTCCTTCTGCAGCATCCTCACCTCTGTCAGTCTTAGAATTAAAGAGAATTAGGGCCTTGTTCCAGGGTAGGCTTTGGCTGAAGGGAATGCTGTGGCTGGTTTATCTTCTATCCAGACCATGACAACTTCCTCTGTATCAGCAAAAAGGCTGTTCCGCTTTCTTATTATTCAGGTGTTCACTGGAATAGTTCTTTTAATTACCTTCAAGAACTTTGTCTTTGCATTCACAACTTGGCTAACTGTTTGGCACAAGAGGCCCAGCTTTTGGCCTATCCTGGCTTTCCACATCACCACCCTCACTACGCTTCATCATTTCTAGCTTTTGATTTAAAGTAAGAGACATGCAACTCTTCTTTTCACTTGAACACTTACAAACCACTGTGACCTAATTTCAACATTATTGTGTCTCAGAGAACAGGGAGGCTGAGGAGAGGAAGAGAGATGGGAGAACAGCCAGTCAGAGGATCAGTAGAAGCACACACCTTTCTGGATTCACTTTGCTGTCTGACATGGGCATAGTTTATGGCGCCCAAAACAATTACAATAGTAACTTCATAGATCAGTGGCCGCAGATCACCATAACAGATATAGTAATAATGAACAAGGTCTAAATATTGCCAGAAATACCAAAATGTGACACAGAGACCCAAAACGAGCATATACTGTTTGTTATCACAAACCTTCAATTTGTAAAAAAAAATACAGTATAGTGAAACAGAATAAAATTAAGTATGCCTATAGAAAGTTTACTTCTGATTAGAATGGTCTGGTTTATACTAAAAAAGATCTATTGAAAGTTTTTTGAGCCTTTAGAGAAAGGATGCTTTGAATGCAAAAAGTAAAATACAATGTACTAATATAAGGACAAGGAAAGAGATTCTTCTTGCAATTTGCTTATGTAATTTTCTCTCTCTCTGAATTACAAGTAGTCTCTAAGACATTCATCAGATAATAATCCAGTAAAAGTAACACAGAATATACCAATTTCATCCTATTAGCAAAACCCTACCTGAAAGTTGAATATTGTATTGCAATTGGAAGTACTACCTGCCTGTCTGGTGTCAAACCATAACACCTACTCAAACAAAACCTTCTTGTCACTTCCTGACCCACAAACACAAATGCTTTCATTGCATGCTCAAAGGTGTGAAAGAACTCCCAGACACTTCATCCTCACACAGGACCTAATTTCAAACTTCCCTCTTGACTTGTTAAGGAGATAGCTACATCAAATCACCAGTATCTAAGGTTAAAGAGCACTGAAATACTTGTCTAATATTCAGGAAGATTTTAGGCAAGATTTTATGTCAGTTTGAACTTTAGTTCCCTCATCTGTGAAATAAGAGTTTGGTCAAACCATTCTTTGAAAACTGGCAGTTCATGGGCTAATTTTGGCCTGCAGATATGTTTTATTTGACTGGCAGTGCTTATGCATCTGTTGTCAACATTTAAAAATTAGAATGTTTGCATAAAAGCCCATTTCTGGATTCTCTTTTAAACATTGGTAGATCTGGCCTACATTCTCCTTTGGCATTAATTAGCTGAGACTTCACTGCTTCTACTCTTTAGACAGGAATTGTGTTCTCTAAGACATCAGAAGCCACAGCAAGTCCATGCCACCCATTGTAGTGCTGCCTGGCCACAGAAGCATTAGAAATTGTTGTGATCTGTAATCTAATAACCTCTTCCATCTCTTCCAGTTCTGAAATCCTATAATTCCCCTTTTCCTAAAAGCCTAACACATACTGCTGAGATAAGAGGAGGTGGATGTAAAGGGATAGAACAAAATAAAGAGATAGGAGAATTCTAGGCTTCCTCCCTGACTCTCTGCCAGGGTATGGATGTAAAATATTTCTTGGATAAGGAGACTTAATCCTTTAAAAATTTGATTCATAATTTCAGAGGGGGTGAAGAGTGAGAAACATAAAAACACCACCATCATATTTACCAGATGATTTGGAATATAAAATAATACCGAAAAAGAAAAATAGCTACTACATTTTAGTTTTGTTCTTTTTAAAATTTATTTATTTTTTATATAGAGATACGGTCTCACTCTGCTAACCAGGCTGGTCTCAAACTCCTGGGCTCAAGTGATCCTCCCACCTTAGCCTCCCAAAGTGCTGGGATTACAAGCATGAAACACTATGCCCAGTTATTTTTAAAATTTGTTGCCTTTCAAATGATAAAACTCATCCATATTAATTTTAGAATATTTCAAAACTCAAGAACTTATAAAATAGTACCAGATTACCATCCATTCAATTTAAATTCTAAGGATATTTTACATGTATATCATATTTATGTGTGTGTGTATATATATATATTTATATTTAATATGTGTAGCTTAAACTTGTAAGCTATGGTTTAAGCATTAGGCTTACACATTGTAGTACTATAGTCTGAATTTACAGGGCATAAAATGGTTTTATTCAATTGATTATAACAAGCATTAATACACACCTATGTGTGTATTAGTTACTACAAGGGATACAAAGACAAACCAAGAAAATAATATTGGGCTTCAGGAGGCACAAAATCTATGATGGGAAAATAATACAAGCACATATGCCACGAATGCAAAGCAAAAGAATGCAAAATGAAAAGTGCCAATACAGCAATTTCAGTTCTGTAATCCAGAGAACTTTGCCAATGAAAGAATGTACAATAATAATTTATTTTCTAAACAGGTTTAAAGAAATTCAGATTTTCACCATTATGCCAATAACACAATTAAAAAAAATTGCCTGTCATTAAAATGCATGTATGTGATTATAATTAATCAAAATTATTCTAAGATTATTAAGTATTGTGAAGACAAGTGGAAAATAGAGCCTTTGCCCACTCACCATTTGTGTAAAAGAAATAAAGTAAAGTTTTATAGCTTACTGGATGAACATTGTACTTTCTCCTAGTCTTCACAGGGCTTAGCACTGAAGGAAGTTACCATAATTTAAAATACCTATGTTTGAAAGATATTTATTCATTCATATATCATAAACCAACCAGAACATGGTTTCAATATGTTATGAATAATACTTGAAATAATTTTTCATTTTTGTTTTTTTAGAGACAAGGTCTTGTTCTGTCATCCAGGCTGGAGTACAATGGTGAGATCATAGTTCATTGCAGCTTCAAACTCCTGAGCTGAGGCAATCCCCCTGCCTAAGCCTTCCAAGTAGAGAGGAAAACAGGTGCATGCCACCTGTTAATATTTTTAAAAAAACCTTGGTAAAGGTGGGGTCTCACATGTTTCCCAGACTAGTCTCCATCTTCTGGACCCAAATAATCCTCCCGCGTTGGCCTCCCGAAGAGCTAGGATTATGGGCGTGAGCCTCAGAACCTCATCTGAAAGATAAATTATCATGTCTAAATATATACTTGCAGAGGAAAACATTTCTCCTGATTCAATTAAAAAATGATAATTGGTCCATTTATCAAAGGATGTTAATTCTGAAAATGTTTTGCCATAGCATATTTGTACATGTAAGACCTAATGATAGCCTAGATAAATTCCTAAATGAAATTACAATTAGAAGCCACATATACTGTTTGCAAGTCTACAATGTTACTAAACTATCATTGTCTTGCAAATTAATACTTGCTTTCATTTTTGTAAGTGACCAAGAGGAAAATAGGCTCAAAATGAATGTCAAACAGTAAATACAGTCACTAAAATTCATGGCTATTTTTTCCTAGAATCTTTTCCTTGTACTTGAAA
Source organism: Callithrix jacchus (assembly GCF_049354715.1). Lineage (NCBI taxonomy): Eukaryota > Metazoa > Chordata > Mammalia > Primates > Cebidae > Callithrix > Callithrix jacchus. The sequence goes on from NC_133507.1 coordinate 64,174,836, forward strand.
AATGTGGCTTATAATAATAACAAAACATTTTCTCTAGCTTTCTATAGTTTTAAAGCCTGGTATGCTTACCACAGGATCCTTATTTGTCCAGAAAATTTAGTAGAAATAGGACACTGTCCACCAGATGGATAATAAATGTAATCCTTCAAATTTACTGCTGATCTATCAAATTGTACAGTTGTCAACCTAATCAATTCCTTTGATGGATCAACATTTCCTTTACTAAGAGAAAATGTATACCTCTGAGCTGTGTACTATTCTCTGCAGACAAAAAAAAAAAAATGAGGTTGTCATGGTAACTGCAAACTGTGGAGATTCTGTCATGACCCAGTAGCAGTATAATGGAAAACATCTGCCTGGAAATCACAAACTGGCACAAGGTCTTTGGAAGGAAGTATTTGAGATAATTTAACCTTAAAAGATTTCCTCAATACTGATCTTCGACTTTCTTACTGCAAACATTTAAAATGTTGCTATTCTTGCCAACATCTGCAACACACAACATAAAGGAAAACCCAAAGAGAAAATGAGACTTTTTTCATTGCCAATATTGCATCTTTTAAGGAATTCAGCTTTTAAACATGAAATTATTTATTATAAACTCTCTCCTTGCATCCCCCTTCCAAAGTAGAGAGGTTATTTTCACTATTTGACCGAAACCAATTGTCTCGAGCTGACGCTTATATCAGGGTTTGTTAAAACACAGATTGCTGGGCCCTACCTCCAAAGTAGGTTGGAGTGGGGTCTGAGAATTTGTATTTCTAAAGTTCTCAGGTTGCTGCCGGCCCATTAACCACATTTTGAGAGCCACAGATTTATACCAGAATGTCAAAGAATTGTAAAAGCTTGCTAGCAATAAAATCTTGAAAGGAGTAAGAAAAATGTCAGGTCTTATTACAAAGCTCGTTTCAAAGATACAGACTACAGTGGTTTCTATACCTGACCCTGCATGAGAAAGCACTTCTAAAACACAAAATTCCAGCTTCCATCCCTAGAGATTTGATTTTAGCTGGTCTTGGATAGAATTTAGTGCCTGGAGGTTTTTAACCAGCATTCCAAGTTGATTCAGATGCAAGCATGTTCCTCTACTTTGTTTGAGAACCACTAATCTGAAGCATATTACGACTTTGTGGTGCACAGTAATCACCTGTGAAGTTCTTTTGAAAATTCTCATCATTGCTTCAGCTACTCAGAGTCAGTAGGTCTGAAGTGTTATAAAATATCACCAGGAGTTGGGGAAGATGACCACAAACAGTCATCAGAGTGAGATGTTCAAGATATCTGTTGAAGGTGCGGGAAGATAATTCTAAAAATCTTTTTAAACTATCTTTTTATCTGAAAACTAAGAAAAACATTAAGATTTACTCATATACTGGCGGTCACAATGAATCCACAGCCAGGGCAGTCACATGTCACCTTCTGTGGGAAGGAAGGGTAGGGCTTTCAACATGGAAAAAGGGTTGACAGTAAAGCTTTCATTCCAGTATTATTAAAACACACAGCAGTTCATTGGACTCATTTAGGTGGGATTACGAATTTTTTTCCTAGATTCTACTTACCTAAGCCTTCCACAAATGAACTAGTGCCTTAAAAAGAACTTTGATTGAATACAAATATTACAAATAATGCAACCACAAGTGAGTTACCTGAAAATGAAGAGCTAACAATTTTTACTCTCAGTACAAACTCTCCCAACCTTATCAAAAGAAATAATCTACTAAGATCTTACAATAAGTTCATCAATAAAATGAAAATAATTCTTCTCTGATAGAAACACAGGCTGTGGATATTTTCATCATTATATAATTTTATTGTAAAATTATATAATGATGATTATATAAAAAATTATATAATGATGCGGACTAAAAATCTGCAGACTTAGAAACAAAGAAACCAAATTTTCTGCCTTGATTGAAAATCTCCAAAAGGCTTTCATTATGTTCTGAAGCATTATTTAAAGCTAATTAACACCTTATTAGTTTACAAGAAAAACTGACGAACACTGGGAAAGATTAAAATGTGCTTGAATTTCAAAAAAAGCTAGACACTGGATCTGCATGTGTCTTTTTTTTTGAGAGACAGAGTCTCACTGTGTTGCCCAGGCTGGAGTGCAGTGGTGTGATCTTGGCTCACTGAAACCTCTGCCTCCCAGGTTAAAGCTATTCTTGTGCTTCAGTCTTTTGAGTAGCTGGGACTACAGGTGTGTGCCACCACACCTAGCTAATTTTTGTATTTTTAGTAGAGATGGAGTTTTGCTATGATGGCTAGGCTCGTCTTGAACTCCTGGCCTCAAGTGATCCTCCACCTCGGCCTCCCAAAGTGCTGGGATTACAGGCATGAGCCACCATGCCTGGCCTGCCTGTGCCTTTGATTTTGGACTTCCCAGCCTCTGCAACTAAAGATAAATTTCTGTTGTTGAAGCCACCCAGTCTACAGTATTCTGTTATAGCAGCCTGAACCGAGTAGAACAGTGTTTATCGTACAAGTATGTATTTAATATGATTTTACAGATTATGCAAGTGGTTTTATTTCACATTTGCTAAAATTTTGTTGAGTAAATAAGTATATAATGATTAAACCATGCTATTTCTTGTCTGGTATGGTACTTTATGAGGAAGACGGTGGCTTTACATTTATATAACACACCTTGTCTTTGTTTAGATACAAGTTCTGTGTCTCCGAATTGTACATTTTCTACCTTGTTTCACCTAAGAGCATGTCTTTGGAGATGCAAATTGAGTTGCCTTGTTAACAGTTGTTTGGGACATGGAACAGGTTATCAGGAGATTAATGTTCTAAAGTGGGAGAAATGACTTGAAAACTGGCAAATGAAAAATATTATTAATCTATAATATATGACTCTGCCTGTGTGTCTGTATGTCTGTGTGTTTATATGTGTCATGTGTATGCAATATTTTACTACCAAATTACATGAATAAAACTCTAATCAACTGGCTTACAGAAAAGTATGTGCTTAAATCAAATATTTTATAAAATAGAATCTAGCTCAAATGCTTTTTAGTTCAGGCAACTTTAGCAATCTTTGGCAAATACAATTAGTTTCAAAATTTTCTTCAGTAATTTAAAATCTTAACATCATTTTATGTTTAATTAAGAAACCCTTGGTCTTTCATGGGAAATAGGGGTCTTTCATGGGAATTACTAAGAGTTACTAGTAATTACTATATGTAATAAAAACTACTAAATATAAGAGAAACAGTTCTACATACAGGGTGTTTAAAGAAAGCAAGATGTGTTTTTGGTGAAGTTTAATTTTTAAAAAATGAGGATGTGGTTTTTGCTGAAGGAAAAGTAACTTTGTCTGGTTGAAAAGCTATTTAAAGTTTCCCTCAAAATAAAGAGAAAAATAATATATAAAAAACTAAATGACTAGAAAGAGAAAGGTTAAAAGTATGGGTGGCTGTGTGGTCACCGATAGCATAGTATGAAGATGCAGCTGGGCTGCATTCAGTTACGAAAGGTAAAGGTTACCAGAAAAACTGAGATGGACCCAACTCCTGGGGAGCTGGATGCAAAAGGAAATGTGGACTAATAAGGAAAAAGCAAAATATTTAAACCCTTGGTTATTGTTATCTATAATAGCTATAATGAAAGCTAAAAGAAGAGCGCCGGTTGGGCCTTGAGACTGGACCAAGCTCAGATGTGGGTCTGCCTGAGCTCAGATCAGTAGCTTCAAAGCTACCCACAAAAGGGGAAAATTATGCCAGGACAACAGAAAGTGCCTCGGGAGACCTGTGGTTACCAAGAATGTGTAGTCAGTATGGGGAAAGAGCACCAAAAGGTGTAATGTTAAGGAAAATTGCACCATTTTATATTACAGATCACCAACCAGTTTATCACTCACTGGCTTCCTACGGAACCTTTACTAAAATGGACTCTGAGTGTAGCTAATTTAGGCGCAATATCTTTGGATTGAAATGCTGCAGAGTGGAAAAACATGTTTGAGCTGATGCAGAACCCACAGCTCATATCAAACAATCATGGATGGGTATATGTAATTGAGACACACAGGAGGCTATTCCTGAGGGGGTAGCCAACCGTGTGAACTGGATAAAAGCCACTGTAATATTTATTTATCCTGAAAGTGGGACTACAAACTCCCCTTTTAAATGCCAAGTGGAGCACCCCATATGAGGCAGCTGATACGCTTCCTATACAAACCATGGGGGACTGGCTTGATAATGACTGGGATATTCGCCTGTTACCCAGGTAATGGTAAATGCTGTGGTGAGGGGCCCCTTCTACATGGCACAGCAGTTTGGAAAGCTTTATTAAATTTGCTCTCTCAGCTTCCCCTCATGAGTCTTACAGATGCTAATAAAACATTACGGTGATTAACACTAAAATGGAAAAGGAGGAGGAAAGTCATGGGATTTGTCCCAGGACAGTGAAAATCTTTAGAGGGATATTAAGAAATGATATAAATAAAATGGAAATTTATGAGGTTAAGCAAAGCTTTTAAAATAATACCATTGAAGGTTGGGTGGAACAAAGGGAGCCCTTGCTGGTCTCCCAACATTGAAGGGCTCCAAACCAGTTTCCTGTCTTTATCCCAGATAGATGTTATTTTTTAAAAAAATCAGGAAGCAAAGATTGCAATGACAAAGCTGATCAAAAATTGCCTGAGGCAATATTGATGCAGGTTAATACAGATAAAGATTGACAAAAGGGCCAAAGTCTCAACCCAACCCTCTGCCGGGAACCCAAATCCTCTTTCAACAGAGAGGATAAAATGGTCTGGGGGTGGAAAAGAAAAAGGTTCCTGAGACCAGAACATAAAAATGTAAGGGTTGATAGGATTATCAAAGTTGGAATGTTTAAAAAAGCTTTATATAAAGTAATTGTGACTCCTTTACCTAAAGGTTTTAGGAAAATAAATATTGTATTTGACTGGAGGATATTTCACTTACCTGATACTATAAAACAGAAGATATATGTTTGGTAGAAAGTCCCGCCATCTTTCCCCCAGGTTTCTTGCCCCCACCCTCCCCCCAGGCTTCCTGCTGCCCTGAGAAAAGCCCGCCAAGCCTGCTCTGTTCTGCCCAGCAACAACAAGCAGCCAATCATCGCAGCAGGAAAGCCCGCCAAGCCTCGGCCTATCCTGAACCGACACGTAACACTCTGAGCCACCTCAGCAGTCTGCCCAGAGACGGACAGCCTATCCTAAGCTCCTACGACACTCCGCCAGCCCTGTGTCCACGCCCCGTCCACCCCCCCATAAAACCCTCCTACCCCAGCTGCGCAGTCACAGACAGTCCCGGATCTCCTTCCTTTCCTGGCCTGCCCGCTGGTCCCAATAAACCTGAACTCGGCTTCCAACTCTCGAGCTGTTATTTGGGGTCAGGTACCGGGCAGGGGTCTACAAGGGGGTCGCACAATATATAAATCTGCCCTTCAAGCAATATTAATTAGACATCCTAAGTGAGAACAAGTAATATTTTCCAAGCACACAGGGTGTAGGGTAGATGCTGAAGTGCTGGTAGGAACAAATTCTCCAGTTAATAGCCCTTTGAGGAATGTTAAACTGGAGCTTATGGCAAAACCCTGTGAGTGCTTCCCAAGGACAACTATTGGGACTTTGAACTAGAGAATTTCCACTTGAGAAGCATTTATGGCCTTGCTATGTGATGTTAACTGAACCTGTTCCTAGGACTGGAGGACATAAAATGATCTGACATCTGAAATACCCATGCTTTCTTGAATAATGTCAGAGAAACACTGTAAGGGAATAGCAGTGTCCAGGAGGTTCCATAGTAAAATGGAAATGGTTTATATAGGATCATCCTGCCTGATGAATTCAAAAGGAGACACTCATGAGTGGGGAGCCCCTTTTCTCTAGGACTGACTCTGAAACTGTGAGAGGAGCTGCTGGCTCCTACACTGCTTGATAAACAGCTCTTACCTGACTGACAGAGAGCTGCTTGGTTTGTTGATGGCAGTTCCAACGTTAACAGACAACATCTTATTTAGAAGACTGCTACTCTGATTGTAAAGTGTACTTTTGTGTGCAGAATTTATCTTTCTCTCTACCTGAGTTCTCCAAAATGTGGAAATTATTTGTGAGTATTCTTATTTTACGGCAATACAGTGATTTGCATAAATTCGGTAAGAATGTGTTTTCTTTTGAAACAGGTCACAGTTGAAGATGCTGGTTATTTTACCAAGACTTTGACTAGAATAACATATATTTTCGGGCAAATATCCAGCAAAGCTAATTTAAAAAGAGCCTACATAGCCAATTACTGTCCTTGCTGCCCATTATACAATAATGAGTCCAAGTATAATAAGCCTGAAACTCATTTTGTACATAAATTGGTCCTACTATTAATTCTTCTTGGTTGAGAAGGGCTACTAGAAAGAGAACAATTTTGTTTCAAAGGAAAACTATAACACACCCAATACTAGATTCCAGGCCCACCTTTGTTTTTCGGTTCTTACTATTTGCTACAATAAGTCTATAAAACAGAAACAGGTTTAATTTTTTTAATGACTTTTTACATGGCTACCTAATAAAACAGTTTCCATTTTCTATTCTGACACACAAATTCTCTCCAATGTTCAAATTATTAATGTTACTTAATCTCTTATTGTTTTACTCCTTCCAAATAAAACAGAATCATGATGTCCTGAAGTCTAGAGATGATTCAACTAAAGCCTCTATCTCTCCCTAATTTGAAATCCCACTGGGCCCAATTTGTTTTTCATTACCAATGCTGTGCTGCTAAAACTATCCAAGCACACTCTCAGGGACTATCACCAAAGAGGTGGGCTTGTGATTGTAAGGGCCAGTTTCTAGCTTCTGACCAAAGGCTGCACTTCCCAGCCTGCCAGAGTGGCCACCTTTCAGGCTGCAATGTATATGAGAAATAGAGCTCTTTTTTCCAAATTTGTGAATCCTGTCATTCTTCAACTATATTTGAAAAAAAAAAATTCCTGCTTCAATTGTGAAAAAACAACATATGAGGCATCTTAGATCATCTGTACTTGACTTTGTTGAAGTTCAAATTTTTACTTAGCATAGTGTATTAGTCCATTCTTGTGTTGCTGTGAAGGACTACCTGAGACTGGGAAATTTATAAAGAAAAGATGTTTAATTGGCTTATGGTTCCATAGGCTATACAGGAAGCATGCCTGGGAGGCCTCAGGAAACTTACAATCATGGAGGAAGTCTAAGAGAAAGGAGGTATGTCTTACATGGCTTGAGGAGGAAGAGAGTGAAGGAAGAGGTTCCACACACTTTTAAACAACCAGATCTTGTGAGAACTCATTCAGTATCATGAGAACAGCAAGGGAGAAATCTGCCTCCATGATCCAATCACCTCCCCCCAGACTCCTCCTCCAATATCCAGACCATTTCACAGACTGAGTTCGAACCACAAATAACAGTTTAATAAATTTATAGAAAAACAGCTTTTTTTTAAAAAAAAGACTCCTCTCAGTTGCTAGATCACATCATATACAGGCAAGGTGAAATAAAACAACTAGAGTAAATCAATAGTTCATTAATATAGTCCTTAAGGATCAGACTTTAAAGTATTCATTCTAACACATGATCTTTTTTTATCAACAACAATAGTAGTTTTAATTAATATTATTTCCAGAAACTTGAATATGTGTAATGTGGATTCTAATAAATTAAGTAGTTTTCTCAAGAGTGTACAGTTAAAAAAATAATCTTTGTGCTCTTTTTTCACTGGTCATACAAGTCATCAACATTCCAGACTCCTATCTTCTACAAGCATCTTCCCTCTGCTGCTTGTATTCTTCCTTATCCTCCTCAAGACCCTTTGTTCTCATCTTCACTGACCTTTCTTCCTTTTTAGAATAGGGGTAGTTGAGGATTTGTTTTCCTTTTCAGAATATTCTTTGTTACCCATTGACAGAAATTCCAAATCACAAAGCACTAAAGGATCAGTGATATGATAGCTGCTATTAAGGTGCCCTTAAAATGAGAGATATGAATGAAAGAGATTTTTTAGACCTTAGACTGGTGCTTTTTGATCATTAATGAACAAACAAATCTTCTGGAGATTTTGTTAAAATGCAGTGTTTGTTTGGAAGTGGAACCTGATATTTTGCATTTCTAGCAAGCTGCCAGTGATACTGATAAGGAGCACAGTTTGAGTAGCAGAGTAGCATTGTTTCTTTAAGAATGCAATTGAGAGGCTGGGCCCTCCGGCTCACGCCTGTAATCCCAGCACTTTGAGAAGCAGAGGCGGGCGGATAACAAGGTCAAGAGAGTGAGACCATCCTGGTCAACAAGGTGAAACCCCGTCTCTACTAAAAATACAAAAATTAGCCGGGCATGGTGGTGCGCCCCTGTAGTCCCAGCTACTCGGGAGGCTGAGGCAGGAGAATTGCTTGAACCCAGAAGGTGGAGGTTGCAGTGAGCCGAGACGGTGCCATTTCACGCCAGTCTGGGTAACAACAGCGAAACTCCGTCTCAAAAAAAAAAAAAAGAGAGAGAGAGCGAGACCATCCTGGCTAACATGTTGAAACCTCGTCTCCACTAAAAAATACAAAAATTAGCTGGGCGTGGTGGTGAGCACCTGCCTAGTCCCAGGTACTCGGAAGACTGACGCAGGAGAATTGCTTGAACCCAGGAGGCAGAGATTGCAGTGAGCCGAGATTGTGCCACTGCACTCCAGCCTGGCGCCTGATGACAGAGCGAGACTCTGTCTCAAAAAACAAAAAAAGAATGCACTTGAGAAAGTCAGGCTTCCTTTCTGTACTCCTTCCTTTTCTCTTTAGGAATGCACCTTTTCCTTGGTTTCTGAAAAACGTTGAAGATTTAAATGGATTTTCATTTTTTTTCTTGCTGCTTCATTTCTTTGCATTTACTCCAGGCAAGATTTATACAGCATTTGTGAAATCTACAGATCATCTTAGGCATGAGTGTTGTCCTAGGGCATGTATCGTGATGTATCAGTGACAATGAGAAGATTAAAACAACACTACTGCAATTCTCTCAACAAGATGATTACGCTTCCTTTTTTAAAAGCAATAACCCAAAAAGCAATTTTTCTAAACAGCTACTCTGTTCCAGGCACTATATGTGGTCCTGGGGATCCAAAGCTGAAAATTACAGAATTTCCTGCTAATAAAGATTTAAAATTTATTGTGATAAGAGTTATAAGGTATGTAGTAGGGTATATGTAAATGACAGGGTAGAATGGAGGCATAATTTAACTTGCATATGGAGAAGAGTTAAAGGTCATAGAAAGGAGGTAAATGTTTAGTTCAGGCTTAAATGGAATTGCAGGTAAGGTTTCGCCTATCAGAAAAGAAAGAATATTCTATAAAGAGAAAACTGCATGTTCAAAGGTGTAGAGGCATTTGCTCTTGGGTAGTAGCTTTTGCTGGTAGTTGTTATGTTCACTACTGACAAGTTCTTTACAGGAGAAATAAACAAAATTACTGTGAGAAATACTATGATGTTATTCACAGTGACTAACAATTGAAATAAGAAGCAGGTAATTTTGAAAAAAATAAACAGTACTTGAAAGCGTACGTGGATATTAACTGTTTTATAATTACTCTCCACATTAAAGAAAGCTTTTGTGAAAGAAAAAAAAAGGGAAAGGATGTGTTTTGTATTATTTGTTAAAAAGGTTTCCATGGACAAGCTAAACCTCCTTGTAGGGCTCACTGATGGTGAAGTTTCTAGAGCATGCTTCAGAAACATCTCCTAGTTTCTGAAGACTAGTGTCCCTATGGAATTAAAGACAATTTCTTATGCCTATGTATTTTTCAGGATATCTCCACATGCAGAGGAAGCCTTCTAAGAAGTAAGCTTTATATAGTCTGGTTTTTTTCCAGTTTTTTTTTTTTGTTGTTGTTTATTCTATCAGTCAGAGTGTCTGATAGACACTTATTAGGGGAAGACTAAAAGGAAAACAGTACAGAAAAAACTTCAAATACAGTGAGCATTAAATTGATTTTTTTGGTTACATATTTATGTTACACGTTTTGAACTGAACGCCTTTCTAGGCTTTTAAAATAAAACGGCAAAAAAGATGAAATATCTGACCCCCAAAAAAACTTCATTCTAGTGTAAGCACAACTAAGCAATAGGGATTTCTCTTTGATCAGTGGTTCTCAAAGTGGGTCCACAAACCCTTAGAGGAAGACCATTTCAGAGGCACCATGAGGGCAAAATACTCTTCATAATTACACTGAGATGTTATCTGTTTTTTTCACTATGTTGACATTTGCATAGATGGTTTAGAAGCCATGGTGTGTGAAACTGCTGGTGCTTTAGCACTAATATCTGTAACACCAAATTTTTCTGTACCTTTGATGGTTTTATTCTTACTATAAAATTTTATTTTATTTTATTCTTACTCACACACTTGTAGGAGAAAGGAGAAGGAGAGAGAGAAAATTTCTCTTAACAATGCCCTTGATACCTATGTAATAAACTTGTATATCCTGCACATGTACTCCAGAACTTAAAAGAAAATAAAATTTTTAAATATTTAGTTTTATTAAATCCTGACCCTGTGGCTTACACCTGTAATCCCAGTGCTTTGGGAGGCTGAGACAGGACGATTATTTAAGGCCAGGAGTTTAAATCTAGCCTGGGCAACATAATGAGATCCCATCTCTACAAAAATTTTAAAAATTAGCCAGGCATGGTGGCCCATACCACACTTGTAGTCCCAGCTACTCAGGAGGCTAAGGTGGGAGGACTGTTTGAACCCAAGAGTTCTAAGTTACATTGAGCTATGACTGTGCTACTGCACTCCAGCCTGGGCAACAAAGTGAGACCCTGCTTTTAAAAAAAACCTTGACCCCTGAGTACATATTTTAAAAATGTTCTCTGTGATTAAATGGCAAGTATGAATAAACCACTTCTGCTTCATATCAAAGTATGATACTTGTCTCAAGGAAAAGCACATGTGTGATTGAGTCAGGAGCTAAACAAGCTGTCTTTTTTTTTTTTTTCTCCATGAAAAGCCATTTTTACTTGAAAGAATGACTGGCAGACAGACAGATTTTTTAGATTTGGGTATTTGGCAGGCAGTTTCTTGGATATGAAGGAAGTGAGTCTGTCATTTCAAAGAAAACTCAGGGTTCATTGCCAATGATAAAATCTGAGCTTTCAAGCAAAAAAAAAAAAAAAAGAAAGAAAGAATTTTGAAAATTAGTTTCTACCACCATTTACTTGAGAGCTTCCCAACACTTAAAGTTTTTCCTGAGATCAATGGTAACATTAATAACTGTGATTTTGATATTGTCTAATAAAATGTGTCAACATCTAGGAAATCTGTATAACCCAATGAAAATATTTTCTAAGTGACAGGAAGCATGATGTTACAAAACAATGCATTGTTAAAATATATGTTCAAAGTGCAAGAGAGAATAAAAGATTTTAATGTAGCAGAGTACAAAGATTTAATTGATATAATTTCGAATTTCACATTGCAGCTAACTTTCAAAAAAGCTACCCTTGTCAATTTTTGTAATAGTACTAAAACTAATATCCACAATAATCTATAAAGGCTATTAACGTATTTCTCACTTTTTCAACTACATATCAATGTGGGACAAATTTTTATTAATATACTTCAACTAAAACAACATAGTTCAACACTTTAAATCCAGAAACAGGTATGAGAATGCAACTGTCTTCTATTAAGGCAGACATGAAAAAGATTTGCAAAAATATAAACTGATGCCATTCTTCTCACTTGTTTGGAAAACGATAACTTTTTACAAACAAAAAAATTATCTATACCAACATTTATTCACTTATTGTTGTTAATTTAAATAGATTTAAAAATAAATATTTTACAATTATCTCAGTTTTAAGTTCTGATACTGTAACTATAGCCCATGTAAACAAAAGCTCTTTGGGGTTTTCCAGAAATTTAAGATTGTCTTGGAAACACAATTTGGGAACTGCTGTATTAGAATACGTTTATTAGACCTGGGAGCTCATAGAGGGGATGTCAGGTTTGTAAGTCTGGGAGTGAAATGTGAAAAGTTGCAGGAAGTGAAATGTGATTAATGTGATTGACATGGGATTGTCATGAGATCCTTGGGGTGTCATTTTTCTAGCTGGAGACCTCTGTGGCTTGTGGCATCTTTGCCCAAGTTTTGCTCAGGCTTGCTGGGCTCTTTCTGCCCACTTGACCTGACAGGCTGTGCTCAGCTCACACTACAAGCTTGGATCCCACATCTGCCAAGGGTGTGCCAGGCACAAAGAGCAGTAAGGATGTGTGGGGTTCAGCCACTGTGCACAAGCAGGCATTTGCCAGCAGCAGTGAGGTGGGAAGCTTCAGGTACTGCCATAGGCGCCAGCGCTATGTGAGGCTGTGGATAGACCAGGTATACTACAAGCAGCTTCCACTGTGGGCACTGGGGAACACAGTGACTCCCAGAAGCTTGTAGACACCAGGAATTTCAGAGCCCCAAAGAGGGTGTCACAGCCCTGGCTCAGGAGCTCCTAGGTCTGGGCTCCTCTAAGGGCTACAGCTCTTCTCTCATTTTCATCAGCAACTGGTGAGAGAGGGGCATGTTTTAGCTCTGTTTGTGTTACAGGTCTTTCATTCTCACCATTTGTCAGGTCCTGAGCTGTTGTCCTGTGTCCAGGAAGAATGAGGTTCATGGCCAACAGGAGGGTAAGCAAGGTGGAGAGCAGCTTCACTGAGCAAGAGAACAGCTCTCAAGAGACCTGAAATGGGTAGCTCCTTCCCGCAGCTGGTAGTCCTGATGTCTGTCTGAGTCCAGTTGAGTCTGGGTTTTTATGGGCTCTGAGGGAGGAAATGTGTGCTCATTGGTCCATGGGCAGCCATGGGTGGCCCCAGAAAAAGCACTGTAAGTTCTCACTCTGGGCTAAGGGCTTCGTATGGAACTGGAAGCCCAATCTCCAGGCTTCAAGCCGTTTCTGGCTTGAAGGTGGGGTTTTGCCAGGAACTCACCCTTTCTGCCCAGGAGCCCATCTGCCTTTTGCCATCAACATGCCATCATGGCACCAGGCAACTTGTGCTGAGGGGCATCTGCAGGCATGCACCAAGCTGCCCTCATCCTCTTCTGCCTCCTTCCCATGCTTATTGGTGCCTAAAGTCCAGAGGTGGGCGAGGGAGCAGGTGGCTGGCTTGTCAGTGTTGCCCTGATTATGCACATACCCAGCTGGGTAATGACAGTGCCCAGGCTCAACCATAACTTTGCTCTGCACTGGACTGGGTGCCAGGAACAGGGAGAGGTCAGAGAGCAGGAGCAGGCACTTCTGAGCCTGCAGGGGCAGTGGAAGCTTCCTGGGCCCCATGAGAGCACAGGGATGCCCAGGTCCAAAGCCATAGCTGGGTGGCTGCAGCTGCACCCAGTTCATAGCCCCTGGCAGCTCTGCAGAGCATGCAGTCCCAGCCATGCCCCCCTGCTGAAGGTGGCATCTTGGGAATGCCCATTCCAGATGGGCTACCACTGCCATGAGAAGGTTGAATGAAGTTTCTTTATTTCAATGGTTCTTAAATAAAATATTCATCAGAATCACTTAGAGTGATGAATAAAACACAGGTTTCCTGGCCCAACTCTGGAGGTTCTGATTTAGTAGGTCTGAGGTGGAACCAGATAGTTTTTACTTCTAACGAGTTTTTAGAAAATACTAATGCTATTGGTCCAGGGACCATACTTTGAGAACCGCTGCTTTGTGTACATAAGTGAGGGAAGGGCCATTTGAAAACAGACTGCAATGACTTCTAGGACCAACTAACCATAGTTGAGCCAAATTTTATAGATTGAAATTACAAGATTGCCCTTACCAGATACCAGCTGTAAATTCAGAGGTCTTCAGCCCACTTGTACTCTGACCAGTTGGCTACAATTTCTTGATTCTCTCTAACTCCTCAGTCTTAATTATTTACTAGAACAGCTCACACAGCTCAGAAAAGTACTATACTTATGACTATAGCTTTATTATAGCAAAAGGATACACAAATAGAATTAGCCCAAGGGAATGAGGCACAGAGTGAGGTTTGGAAGGGTCCCAAATGCAAAGCTTCTATTTTGTTTTGCCATGGAGTCAGGATGAGTTACCCTTCCAGCATATTGATATGTGACAATGCACAGAGGCTTGTCAGCCAGGGGACTCACCTGAGGTGTGTTCCAGAGTTTTTATTGGAGTATCATTACATAGGTAAGATTGATTGAATCACTGTCCATGTGATTAAACCAAATCTCTGACCCCTTTATGGTCCCCAGATATTGAGCTAATATCAATGTCCCAATCCTCTAATGACATGGTTGATCTTTCTGGTGTTTCTGGTACCTATCCTGAGTCATCTCATTAGCATAAACCATGTAGGGTTACCTCCACCATAAATTATCTCATCAGTATAAGTAGTGTCCACCATGAATACCAGAGCACTCCTACCACTCAGGAAATTCCAAGGATTTAGAGGCTGCTTCTCATAAACTGGGGACAGAGATCAGTCAAATTCCATATTGCACTAGGAGATCAAATGCATAGGCACTGAAATATAGACACCTGAATATGCATATCTTGCATTAATAGTTCTAGCTGGGAGTGGCTTGACTCCAAGGTATTTTGAAACATAAATAAGAAGTCTAGAAAAACAGTTTGGGAACATTTAATGGGGGATCTTTGAAAATAGCCTAAAGATTTTATTCTTTTAATAACAGCAAATCTTCACCTATAATTGTATATATTTGTTATCGTATTTTTTAACCTGAATCCTATTATAATAAGATTATAGCAATTCAAAAGATGTCAGGAAGAAGAATGTGATTTAACCATGTTTCTTAAAAATCTAACATATATTGTTTGCAATTGGGCCACTGAAAATTCTGAGACTAACAGCTTAACAAAAATAACAAAAGCTGCCCTCATGCTTCCATACAAGTCAGTATCTGACATCTTAGTTCTGATTACCTATTTAGCTCCAACCCTGGATTCTACAACTACTTTTGTCTCTGTTAGTCAGTTATCCATTTTGTTTCCTGACTCAAATTTTTCTTTAGGATTTCAGCTTTATGGATCCTCCCTGAAATAGTTTTTTGTACCTTAACTTATCAATGTTTATTCTGACCCTTCAGGTTGCCTAAGGGTGACATCCCACAATTCTATCATAACCGGATGCCTAAATGTATACTCCTAATATCAAGTTGGCCATGCAGGACAAGAAGTGACCAATTCCTTAATATTGCATTAATTTTCTGCATGCTTGCATTTTTCTTACATGCCTGCCCATTCACTCTGTTACAGCTCTCAGCTCTTAATCACGTGGTGTGATTTCTGCCCTTGCCCACTGCTTGGCCACGGCGTGATGCATTATATACGATGAGCATGCTAATTCTATCACAGTATCTTCATACCAGCTACTGCAACTGAATTGACTCCTATACTAATCTACTTTATTCCAAAAAAAAAAAAAACAGAGTTCTTTAGAATTCTAGTATACAGTAAAGAAAATAGCATCTGACCTGGGTTCAAGAGATTCTGCACATGACTTAAATGCTAGTGGGAACTGATAAATATGAACAAACAAATGGACCCTTGATATCATAAGGCTTATAGACTAATGGGTAGCTTATAGCTTGCTTCATTATAAACAATATCAATTAACTACTAAATACATCCCTGTTACACATATCTATTTAATTATAGTCTACTAATATACAACTATATTGTATATGTTATAAAGCATATATAAACCAGGAAATTAAAAGGATAAATTAAATAATACTTGTATATTCTTCTTCAAAATTTGTACTGTTTTTGACTAACTTCTTATTATATTTGTAATATGGTTTGGAGCTGTGTCGCCACCAAATCTCATGTTGAATTGTAATCCCCAGTGTTGGAGGTGAGGCCTAGTGGGAGGTGATTGGATCACGAGGGTGGAGTTCTCATGAGTGGGTTAGCACCATCCCCTTGGTGCTATTCTTGTGATAGTGACTGAGTGAGTTCTTGTGAGATCTGGGTTGCTTAAAAGTATGTAACACCTCCCTCCCAGCCCCATGTGCTCTTTTTCCTGTTCCAGCCATGTAAGACATTCCTGCTTTTCCCTTTACATTACACTATGATTATAGGTTTCCTGAGGCCTTCTCAGAAGCCAAGTAGATGCTATCATACTTCCTGTACAGCCTGTAGAATTGTACACCAACTAAACCTCTTTTCCTTATAAATTACTCAACCTCAGTTATTTCTTTATAGCAATACAAGAATGGAGCAGTACAGAAAATTGATACTCAGAAGCGGAACATTCCTTTAAAGATACTTGACAGTGTGGAAGCATTATTGGACCTGGGTAACAGGCAGAGGTTGGAACAGTTGGAGGACTCAGAAAATAGTAAGATGAAGGAAAATTTGGAACTTCTTAGAGGCTTGTTAAATTGTTGTGACCAAAATGCTGATAGTTGTATGTACAATTAAGTTCAGGCTGAGGAGGTCTCAGATAGAAATGAGAAACTTATTGAGAATCAGAGCAAAGGTCACTTTTGTTGTGTGTTAGCAGAGAGGTTGGGTGCATGATGTCCCTGTTCTAGGGATCTGTTGAACTTTAAACCTGAAAGTGGAGATTTAGGGTATGTGGTGGTAGAAATTTCTAAGTAGCCACGTGTTCAAGATGTAGCTGCCTGGTTCTAACAGCCTATTCTCATATGTGTGAGCAAAGAAATACATAAGTTCCCTGAAACTGGGAACCTAAATATAAAAAAGAGGTGGACCAGGTGTGGTGGCTCACACCTGTAATCCCAGTACTATGGGAGGCTGAGGCAGGTGGATCACAAGGTCAGGAGTTCAAGACCATCCTGACCAATATGGTGAAACTCCATCTCAAAAAAAAAAAAAAAAAAAAAGAGGCAGAGAATAAAAGTTCGGGGAATTTGCAGCCCAGCCATGTGGTAGTAAAGAAAAGCCCATTTTCTGTTGCAGAAATTTGCATAACTAAAAGGAGGGCAAGTACTGATAGCCAAGACAATGGGAAAATGGCCTCCAAGTCATTTCAAGACCTTCCTGGCAGTCCCTCCCATCATCAGCCTAGAGGTCTAGAAAAGGAGAATTGTTTGGGGGACAGGCCCAGGGTCCTGATGCCCTGCACAGCCTCAGGACACTGCTCCCTGTATTCCAGCTGCTCTAACTCCAGCTGTGGCTCACAAGGTCCCAGATACAGCTTGGGCCACTGTTCTACATGAAAAAGCCATAAGCCTTGGTAGCCTCCATGCAGCATTAAGCCTGTGCAGAGTGCAGGAGTTGAGGCTTTAGAGCCTCTGCCTACATGTTTGAAAAAACCTGGATGTCCAGGCAGAAGGCTGCTACAAGGGCAGAGCCCTCAGGAGAACTTCTACTAGGCCAGTGTGGAAGGAAATTGTGGAGTTGGAGTGCCCATACAGAGTCCTCACTGGGGCACTACCTAGTGTAGTTTTGAGAAGAGGCCCATTGTCCTCCAGATCCCAGAATAATAGAGCTGCCAACAACTTGCACTACAGGCCTGAAAAAGCCACAGGCACTCAAGGCTAGCTAATGAGACCAGTTGTGGCAGCTAAACCCTGCAAAGCCACAGGGGCAGGACTTCCCAAGGCCTTGGGAACCCACCCCTTGCATCACTGTGGCCTGGAAGTGAGACATGAAGTCAAAGATTATTTTGGAGCTTCAAAAATGACTGTTCTGTTGGGTTTCAGACTTGCATGGGGCCTGGATCTCCTTTGTTTTGGCTGAATTCTCCCTTTTGTAGCAGAAGTACTTACCCAATGCTGATACCTTTATTGTATCTTACAAGTAGGTAACTAACTTGTTTTTTATTTTACAGGTTCATAGGCAGAAGGGATTAGCCTTGTCTCAGATGAGACTTTGCACTTTGGACTTTTGAGTTAATGCTGGAACAAATTAAGATTTTGGGGGACTGCTGGGAAGTCATGATTGTAATTTTGCAATGTGAGAAGGACATGAGATTTTGAGGGACCATCAGCAAAATGATATGGTATACATTTATGTCCCTACCAAATCTCATGTCAAATTATAATCCCCATTATTGGAGATAGGGCCTGGTGGGAGGTGATTGGATCATAATGGTGGAGTTCCCATGAATGAGTTAGTACCATCCCTTCAGAGCTGTTATTGTGATAGTGAGTAAGTGAGTTCTTGTGAGATCTGGTTGTTTAAAAGTGTATAGCACTTCCTCACTGTCTCTCTCTTTCTCCTGCTGTGGCAATGGAAGATGTGCCTACTTCTCCCTTTGCCTTTCACAATAATTGTAAGTTTCCTGAGACCTCCCCAGAAACCAAGTGTTTACTGCCACACTTGCTGGACAGCCTGAAAAATCAAGAGCCAACTAAACTTCTTTTCTTTATAAATTACTCAGTCTCAGGTATTTGTTTATAGCAGTGTGAGAACAGACGGATACAATTAGATTTTCATTACTTTTGCATAATTATATGGGTGGAAGAGAGGTCTAACCTGTAGCAGTGGAAGTATGATTTTTTTTCTCATTCTTATATAAATTTCATAGTCCCTTGCAGGGATCTTTTAAAGCACTTAGATAAAGAATCCGGACTAGCTCTCTCATTTTAACTTAAAACATCTCCATGATGAACACAGATGCAAAAATCTTCAATAAATCACTGGCAAACCAATTGCAACAGCACATCAAAAAGCTTATCCACCATGATCGAGCAGGCTTCATCCCGGGGATGCAAAGCGAGTTCAAGATACACAAGTCTATAAATGTAATTCACCACATAAACAGAATCAAAGACAAAATCCACATGATTATCTCAATTATGCAGAGAAGACTTTTGACAAAATTCACCAGCCCTTTATGCTAAAAACCGTCAATAAACTAGGTATTGATGGAACACATCTCAAAATAATAAAAGCTATTTATGACAAACCAACAGCCAATATCATGCTGAATGGGCAAAAACTGGAAGCATTCCCTTAGAAATCTGGCACTAGACAAGGATGCCCTCTCTCACCACTCCTATTCAATATAGTACTGGAAGTTCTAGCCAGAGCAATCAAGCAAGAAAAAGAAATAAGGCGTATTCAAATAGGAAAGGAGGAAGTCAAATTGTCTCTATTTGCGGACGTCATGATTGTATATCTAGAAGACCCCATTGTCTCAACCCAAAATCTCCTGAAACTGATAAGCAACTTCAGCAAAATCTCAGGATACAAAATCAATGTGCAAAAATCACAAGCATTCCTATACACCAATAACAGACCTAAAGAGAGCCAAATCAATAACGAACTGCCATTCACAATTGCTACAAAGAGAATGAAATACCTAGGAATACAACTAACAAGGAACGTAAAGGACCTCTTCAAGGAGAATTACAAACCACTGCTCAATGAAATAAGAGAGGACACAAACAGATGGAGAAACATTCCATGTTCATGGTTAGGAAGAATCAATATCATGAAAATGGCCATATGGAGCAAAGTAATTTACAGATTCAACACTCTTCTCACCAAGCTACCAATGACCTTCTTCACAGAACTGGAAAAAACACCTTAAACTTCATATGGAACCAAAAGAGAGCCCGCATAGCCAAGTCAATTCTAAGCAAAAAGAACACAGCGGAGGGCATCACACTACCAGACTTCAAACTATACTACAAGTCTACAGTCATCAAAACAGCATGGTACTTGTACCAAAACAGAGATATAGACCAATGGAACAGAACAGAGGCCTCAGAGGCAAGACAACACATCTACAACCATCCAATCTTTGACAGACCTGACAAAAACAAGCAATGGGGAAAGGAGTCCTTGTTTAATAAATGGTGTTGGGAAAACTGGCTAGCCTTTGCAGAAAGCAGAAACTGGACCCCTGCCTGACAACTTACACTAAAATTAACTCCAGATGGATTAAAGACTTAAACATAAGACCTAACACCATAAAAATCCTAGAAGAAAATCTATGCAAAACCATTCAGGACATAGGCATAGGCAAGGACTTCACAAACAAAACACCAAAAGCATTGGCAACAAAATCCAAAATAGACAAATGGGACCTAATCAAACTCCACAGCTTCTGCACAGCAAAAGATATAGTTATTAGGGTGAATAAGCAACCAACAGAATGGGAAAATACTTTTGCAGTCTACCCATCTGACAATGAGCTGATATCCAGAATCTACAAAGAACTAAAACAGATTTACAAGAAAAAAACAAACAAGCTCATTCAAAAGTGGGCAAAGGATATGAACAGACACTTTACAAAAGAAGACATACATGAGGCCAACAAACATATGAAAAAATGCTCATCATCACTGGTCATCAGAGAAATGCAAATCAAAACTACATTGAGATACCATCTCACGCCAATTAGAATGGCGATCATTAAAAAATCTGGAGACAGCAGATGCTGGAGAGGATGTGGAGAAATAGGAACAATTTTACACTGCTGGTGGGAGTGTAAATTAGTTCAACCATTGTGGAAGACAGTGTGGCAATTCCTCAAGGACCTAGAAATAGAAATTCCATTTGACCCAGCAATCCCATTACTGGGTATATAGCCAAAGGATTATAAATCGTTCTGCTATAAGGCCACATGCACACGAATGTTCATTGCAGCACTGTTTACAATAGCAAGGACTTGGAACCAACCCAAATGCCCATCAATGATAGACTGGACAGGGAAAATGTGGCACATATACACCATGGAATATTATGCAGCAATCAAAAACGATGAGTTTGTGTCCTTTGTAGGGACATGGATGAGCCTGGAAACTATCATTCTAAGCAAACTGACACAAGAACAGAAAATCAAACACCGAATGCTCTCATTCATAGGTGGGTGTTGAACAGTGAGAACACATGGACACAGGGAGGGGAGCATCACACACTGGGGTCTGTCAGGGGAAATAAGGGAGGGACAGCCGGGGGTAGGGAGTTGGGGAGAGATAGCATGGGGAGAAATGCTAGATATAGGTGATGGAGAGGAAGGCAGCAAATCACACTTCCATGTGTGTATCTATGCAACAATCTTGCATGTTCTTCACATGTACCCCAAAACCTAAAATGCAATAAAAAATAATTAGAACAATGAAAAATAAAGAAAAAATCTCTAAGACATTGGTCCCAAGCTAGGGGAGGTAAGTTCTCTATTTCCTGATCCCTTATGCAAGCAAGGTGGGTAACTATCTCTAGGGCAACCATCCAAAGTGGCCTGACAGGAAGTGCTATAAACACAAGTAAGCAGCTAGATCATCCACATTCCTTCTGTATAATTTAAACTGGAAAACAGAATTTGCAATAGCAGAGTATATGGTAGCAGAAGCTGAGAGGACCTCCAGGAGGCCACGTGGTGGGAAGAACCATGGGAACCATGAGGGAGGTAAAGATATGAAGAAGCTGAAGCTGAAAAGGAGATGAACGAGCTGATTGGGGGAGGGTAAGAGCAAAAGATGAGTTCCATAATTGCTCAAGAATGATGTGCTCAGTCAAGAAGACAACCAAATCAATGGAACCCCAATATTATGTGGACAATTCCACTACTTGTGTTCCATTCCTATAAGTGTCAACCATTTGTTCAGTGTTCTCGGCTTCCTATGGGGTCTTATCGCCCTTGTTTGCCACATATATCCTTTCAATAACTCAAACAATTTAAAGTAGCCTAAGTGAGTTTCTGTTACTGAGCAATAAACAGTACCAACTACCCATCCAGGGTGACTTTTTAAAGATTTGATTACCAAATAGTAAAAAGCCAAAAAAAGATAGAGATGTTGGGATAAAAGGGGTCTTTTTTGTTTTCTATGAGTTCGAGAGTTTTTTTTTTCTTTCAACATATCCTGGTTAGGGGATATACTCAGTGCCTTTTTATTTGCACCAATTTGGAGAGGATTCATAGGAGCAGGGCAAATAGAGCAAACATTACCCCTGGCAACAGGCTGATATTCTTCCTCCTCTTTCTGAAGTTCAATTTTGATCAAACTGAATGAAGCCATTCAAGAAATAGCCATGGTTGTTGGGAATATATTGAAAATGGGCAAACAAGTAGAACAGATAGGTCTACCCTTTTATAAATCCTATGAATCATATTGTTTTCAAAGTCACTTTGTTTTGTGGCAAAACCAAAATCATACAGAAGAGTATTAAATCAAAAGTCAAAGTCTTCAGCCCCAACATCTAGTCCTATTTCTATTTGCCAGAAGTAATGATTCTTAACAGTTTCAGCCATAGCCTTCCAGAAAATATTTATGTTTAAATACACATCTTTTTATATAATTGAAATTGTACTAAACATGCTCTTCTCTAAGTTTCTGTTCTTACTTGCAGCAATTATCTTTTTCTATAATATGAATCTGCCTCATTCTATTAATGGCTACATTACATTGTGTTAGGTAGTTGTCACATCATTTATTTAACCAGAACTATATTATGGGCATGTAGGTTATTTCCAGTTCTCCGTCCTTATAAATAATGCAGCAGTGAACATTCTTCTACATGTATCTTTGTGTATTTGCATGAATATATGTATTGGATAAACTCCTAGAAATGGATTTGCTGAGTAAAGGGGATATGTTGATTTAAAATGCCATAAATATTGTGAAATTGCCATCCCAATATGTTGTTTCAATTTACAGGAACCCTGCAAAAAAAAAAAAAGTGATCTTCCCACATCTATATTAGACTGGATATTATCAAATCTTTTCATTTTTGCCAATATTATGGGTTTTTAAACCACTGTATTTGTGGCTGGGCACAGTGGTTTGCACCTGTAATCTCAGCACTTTGGGAGGCTGAGGTGAGTGGATCACTTGAGGCCAGGAGTTTGAGACCAGCTTGGAGATCATGGCAAAACAACATCTCTACTGAAAATATAAAAATTAGCTGAGTGTGGTGGTGGGCGCCTGTAGTCCCAGCTACTCGGGAGGCTGAGGTGGGAGAATTGCTTAAACTCAAGAAGCAGAGGCTGCAGTGAGCCACGATTGCACCACTGCACTCCAGCAACAGAGCGAGACTGTCTCAAAAAATGATTTTCTTTTTCTCACTTTGTTATTTTTCTTGTGATTAACTTATGATGTGTTTTCCTGCATATACATATATTCCAAAAAATATTTATATATATTCAATAACACTAGTCATTTGCCTTTGACTTTGGGAATTTTGTTAGACAGTCATTTCCACTAAAAAATAACATTAAAAAATGCATAGCTTGTGTGTTATGCTTTAATGCTTTTTTATTTGAATTTCTGGGATGTCTGGAATTTATTCTAAGGAGGCATTTTGGGATCCATTTCTATTCCAGAAAAACCATACACCTTTCCAACAACATGTATTACCAAAACTATCTTTTCTAATTAGTATGAAATATCATATCTTTCATATCTTATATCCCTTTATATATTTGAATCTATTTATGATCTGAGCAAATACAATTGTGCTGATGGATCTACTCCTGTGCCAGTACAAGCCATTTAAATTCCTATGGCTTTTAAAATGCCTTAATTTCTAAAATTAACTAAAAAATTTTAAAAAATATGTATAATCAAAGATACATAATTCAAATTTCCCCAAGACCAACTAGTACATAGCACAAATTAGATCACAATTGGAATTACAACTAGAGTAACCAGTCATTTCCTTGACAATGGGAGGGTTTCCCTGGATGTGGGTGTTTCAGTGCTAAAACCCAGAAAATCTTCCAGTTAAACTGGATGGTTGGTCACCCTAGCTACCCAAATATTTTTGGTTCTTGTTCCTTTTGTTCCCACATGTCTGTTCTCTAGCTTCAGAAACATTCCTTTC
This sequence comes from Callithrix jacchus, assembly GCF_049354715.1. Classification (NCBI taxonomy): domain Eukaryota; kingdom Metazoa; phylum Chordata; class Mammalia; order Primates; family Cebidae; genus Callithrix; species Callithrix jacchus. The sequence continues at coordinate 64,198,576 of NC_133507.1, forward strand.
CATATATATTTCTGGGAGATTTCCAAGTTTCATTTGTGCTCAAACGTGTGTGTTTCACTTGAGCACACATATACGTTCATCTCTATTCCTGCTGACACTACTATTGTTCCACTTGCATAGGAATTCCCAATAGATGCTTCTCTCTATGATGTGCTACTTTGTTTTCCAACTCTCCTACTTTGTTGGGTACAGTGGGCATCATTGCCTCTCTTCTTGGTATAGTATTACCTATCTGGTGTTAAGAAATCTCTGAAGCTATATGACTCCAGTTATTCTGACTTTATTGCTGTTTCACATGTCTGCCACTCTATAACCAAGAACTGGGCCTCCAAGAGACAGACTGCCAGACTTCCAATCCTGAAAATAGCCTATGCCTTGTTTTTATGAAAGATACAGAGGCCGTGTTGGTGGGTAGCTACTAGACTGGTTCTCTGACGCTCCCAAATCTCAATTCATCATCTGCTTGTGCTCGTCTGTGTAACAGTCCTCTAGCATTCCCACCTAAAAGGAGTTTCCAGGGGTCTGCCTTGTCACCACATGGTTGACATTACATTCATGGTGTACTGCCTCTCTGCTTATATCAGTGAATTCTCAAATGCTTATCTTGAGGTTTCTACCCCTCATCTTTCTATATGTTCAATATTAGGAGAAAGCTAGGTGTTTGGGGGCAGAGACAAAGGAGCCGCAGGGAAGTTAATCTTTATGTACCTACTTGGGGGTGCTGGTTATCAGGCCATATCCAATATTTACCTACTGAAATCCATAAATTATGATGCCTTTAATCCTACTTTTATCTACCATTTATGATTGATAGATTGGGTATTGACCAAAATTATATTGAAAGATCTACATTATTTATGTTAACTGGAATAACATTTTTGTCTGTGGGGCAAGATGAAGAGAAGAAAATATTAGAAATTCATAAGTGAAAAAATAATAGTGGATAGGAGACAAGACTAACATGCAGCTCCCACTTGGATGAACACAACAGCATCTCACATTGTGAAGTTTTGCTCCAAGAACCACCACAGAAGCATATCAGGAAAACCAAAAGAATTCACAGACCCTTTGAAAGAAGTGGCTTGCGACTGCAAACACCATGAGACAACCAAAATTTGTGAGTTTCTAAAGTGTGAGAGGGGAAATCTTGGCCTCTAGACATATCTTCCCCGAGGGGAACCTAAAAATTCAGACCACAGGAGAAGCATTTAACCTTACCTAGAGCTGAAACAGATGTAGAGAGCCGAGCAAAATATAAAAGTAGAACAAGCAACAGGAAGAACCCCATAAGCACTCCCAGTCCTCACCTTGTGAGGCCACTCCCAGTGGCCATTCACGGCTTTATTTCACACAGGTCCTCAGGGAAGGGAAGGCAGTCAGTAGAACTGGAGAGGGTCCACAGGGTGAAGAAAATTCCTGCTGAACTTTGTAATAATTTTGACTGAGAACAACTTTCCTGAGTAGGCACCAGGGCAGGCAGTTGGGAGGCTGGGTTGTAAAAGGGAAGTCTAGATATAAGTGCAGAAGCTGCAGCCCAAGGTACAGGCAGGCAGAGGTGAGGCCTGAGACACCTGCTTGCTTTCTCAGCAGGGAAGCTTGTAGCCTGTAAGTTCCCAAAGTGTGAGAGGGGAAAAGTTGGCCTCTAAATATACCTTCCCACTGGGGAATCTAAAAATATAGATTTCAAGATATCAAGCAAGATTTAAGCCCAGCTCATCTGCTCTATGGCCCTGCCCATCACCTGAGAAGCCCCAGTACTCATCCTGGCCAACACAGGGTGAAATTACACACCCCTTCTACTATTGCAGCTGGAGCTCTCTTGAAAGCACCACCTCCTGGCTAGAGGCCAACCAACACAAGCCATTACAGAAACTCAGAACAGAACAATTCTGTTCCAAAGAAGGAGAAAACAACTGCTAATTCCACCACCTGAAACACCCTGGCTAACCAGAGGTCTTGAGTCTGTTCTCATGACTTTACTGCTAGCACAACAAGCATTTGAGAAAACCAATGCACCAAACAAAACTACAACCAAAGACTATCACAGAGTCCACTTAGCTACCCTGCCACCTTTACTGGAACAGTTGCTGGTATCCATGGCTGAGAGACCTGAAGACAGATCACATCACAGGACGCTTTGCAGACATGTACCAGGAGGGAGCCCAGTCACCCCTCTGGATGGCTAGGCCCAGAAGAGAAATAACAATCACTGCCTTCTGGCTCTCAGAAAGCCCTATCCCTAGAGGAAGGAGGAGACCCCCCCACATCAAGGGATCATTCTACGGTACAAAAAAAAAAAACCTGAATGGCAGCCCTTGAGTTCCAGGTCTACCCAGATGAGAAGGAACTAGAAAAGTAGTTCTGGTAATATAAAAAAGCAAGGTTCTGTAAGACACCCAAGGTTCTATAGGACTCACTCTAGCTCTCCAGCAATGGTTCCAAACCAAGAAGAAATCTCTGAATTGCCAGAAAAAGAATTCAGAAGGTTGATTATTAAGCTACTTAATGAGACATCAGAAAAAGATAAAAATTGTCTTAAAGAAATTTAAAAACATATAGGGGATATGGATGAAAAAGTCTCCAGAGAAATAGATATCATAAAGAAAAGACAGTCACAACTTCTGGAAATGAAAGATACACTTAGAGAAAAGCAAAATATGCTAGATAGTTTTAACAACAGAATTGAACAAGTAGAAGAAAGAACTTCACAGTTCAAAGATAAGGCTTTTGAATTAACCAAATCTGACAAATACAAAGAAAAAACATTTTTTTAATGAGCTAAGCCTCTAAATAATTGGAGATTATGTTATGTGACCAAACATAAGATTAGTGCTCCTGAGGAAGAAGAAAAATCAGATGAGAGAAAGAAATGAAGGGCATCCAAGTCAGTAAAGAGGAAGTCAAATCATTGTTGTTCACTAATGATATGATTGTATACCTAGAAAACTCTGAAGACTCATCCAAAAAGCTCCTACATCTGACAAATGAATTCGGTAAAGTTTTAGGGTACAAAATAAATGTATACAAATCAGTAGCACTGCTAGTGCTACAAAACAGCAACCAAGCAGAGAATCAAATCAAGAACTGAAACCCTCTTACAGTAGCTGCAAAGAGAAATAAAATACTTGGGACTATGCCTAACCAAGGAGGTGAAAGACCTCTACAAGGAAAACTACAAAATACTACAGAAAGAAATTATAGATGAGATGAACAAATGGAAACATATCCCATGCTCATAAGATGGGTAGAATCAATATTGTAAAAAAGACCATACTGCAAAAGCAATCTACAAATTCAACGCAATTCCCATCAAAATACCACCACCAATCTTAACAGAATTATGAAAAACAATTCTAACTAGAAAAAACAATCCCAAAATTTATATGGAGCAAAAAAAATCCTGCATACCCAAAGCAAAACTAAGCAAAAAGAACAAATCTGGAGACATCATATTACCTAATGTAAAACTATACATACTGTAATGATACAGTCACCAAACAGCATGGTAATGGTATAAAAATATAGGCACATAGACTGATGGAACACAGCAGAGAACCCAGAAATAAATCCAAATTCTAATATTCAACAAGGCAAACAAAAACATAAAGTGGAGAAAGGATATCCTATTCAACAACTGGTGCTGAGATAATTGGCAAGCCACACACAGAAGAATAAAATTGGACCTTCGTTTCTCACGTTATACAAAAATAAGCTCAAAATGGATCAAAGACTTAAATTTGAGACCTGAAACCATATAAATTTTAGAAAATAACATCAGAAAAAACCTTCTATACATCGGCTTAGTCAAAGACTTTATGACCAAGAACACAGAAGCAAATGCAACAAAAACAAACATGAATAGATTGGATTTAATTAAACTATAAATCTTCTTTGCAGCAAAAGAAATAATCAGCAGATTAAAAGCTACAGAGTGGGAGAAAATTTTCTCAAACTATGCATCCAACCAAGGACTAATATCCAGAATCCACAGGAAACTCAAACAAATCAGCAAGAAAGAAACAATCCCATCAAAAAGTGGACTAAGGACATGGATAGACAATTCTCAAAGGAATAAATGGCTAACACACATATGGAAAAATGCTCAATGTCACTAATGATTAGGGAAATGCAATTCGAAACCACAATGAGATACCACCTTACTCCTGCAAAAATGGCCATAATTTGTAAAAATGAAAAACAAAATAGATGTTGGTGTGGATGTGGGGAAAAGGGAACAGTTTTACACTGCTGGTGGGAATGTAAACTAGTACAGCCAGAATTGAAAACAGTGTGGAGATTCCTTAAATAACTAAAACTACCATTTGATTCAGTAATCCCACTGCAGGAAATCTACCCAAGGGAAAACAAGTCGACCCAGAGAAAGAATCTACCCAGAGAAAAAGACACTTGTTTACACATGTTTATAGCAGCAAAATTCACAATTTCAAATATATAAAACCAGCTTAAATGACCATGAACTTATGAGGGGATAAAGAAAATGTGACACACACACACACACACACACACACACACACACACACACACACCATGGAATACACTCAGCTATACAAAGGAAGGAAATAATGGCATTTGCGGAAACCTGGATGGAGTTGGAGACCACGATTCTAACTGAAGTAACTCAGGAATGGAAAACAACATCAAATGTTTTCACTTACAAGTGGGAGCTAAGTTACAAAGATGCAAAGATGTAAGAATGTCATAATGGGCTCTGGGGATTTGAGGGGAAGAGTGGGAAGCAGATGAGGGATAAGAGACTACACCTTGGGTGCACTGTATACTGCTTGGGTGATGGGTGCACCAAAATCTCAGATATCATCACTAAAAAACTTGTGCATGTAACCAAACACGACCTGTTCCCCCAAAACTGTTGAAATAATAATGATAATTTTAAAAGAAAGTCATAAGTATATTTCAACTACTTTTAATATACTTAAAATTACCTTTATCATTTTATTATCCCAATGAATTTAAGGCTGCCTTAGAACTACAAATGGAATAAGTTATTACATTTATTTGTAATTCCAACAACAATAATGATGCTGATTTACATATAAATTCATTGATAGATACTAAATAAATAGATAGATATAGATAGATGGAAGATAGATAAATAGACTCTCATTCAGTCATTATTTTACCACTAAGAATCTCTCTCTATTACTCTTAAAAAAAATTCTTATGTTTGACAATAAATGTAGGTTTCAAGCTATACAGAAAGCAATTCTCACAGTAGACCTGAGACTGCTGTCTTAGAAGGAGCTGCATGCTACGTTGGCCCCTGGCTGGCATAGGAGAACTTAGCTGGGAAACAGTTCCCTACAACTATGTGTAACTTCCCCAAAATGATCACAATGACTCATTGTGCCTAGAGTGTTTGTATAAATAATGTTGTTTATATTGTGCTTTCTGTCTGAGAGTCTAAAATTTTGTACAACCATATGCTGAGTTCTGTTAACTTCTTATCTACAGTCCTGTGAAACCTAAGGGTTGTCTTGGGATCCTTGACACACAAGCTCATGGTGCATTTGTCATGACCTGAGATTTTGGTGCCACTGAGGATCCCTAGACAACCCCTAGGGGTTTAGTGAAAACAATACAATGGCAACCTCTAGGTTTAGTGAAAATAGTACAAATGGTGACATTCTGAATTAAGAGCATTCATGTAGATATAACTACTGTTGGGACACAGGTGACATCAGCAGTTAACTCTCCCATTGACATAGTGACTGAATGTTTCTTAGAATCATCCACTTATACTGATACTTTCCATTTGTTGACATAAAATCCAATTCCAATATAAGAACTTCTTAATGTGCGTGTATGTGTGTATTTGTGTGGGCTCCTTGCCACCAAATGTTATATTTTATACCATCTCAAGTTACCTTACTGAACAGACCTTTAGATATTATTGATGTTTACCATGAAAGAATGTTTATAATGTGCTGGTTATTTCAGTTTAGGCCATGAGAGACTAATATGATTCACTTATAAAATACAAACAGAAAGTGTCCAGGGAAAAGCAGTATGGTATTTATGCTTTTCTTCTTTCCTTGTTGTTCCTTCTTGATTTGGGTTCATCTTTATGTACATACACACATACACATCATCTTTATTGGATACAGTCTGCTTGTTATTCTGCCTATTACCCTGCTTCAAAACTGCTTCCACATCTTTATTGTATGTGGTCTGGAATCAACTCCATGTTTATTGGTTAGGATGATGTTTCCCACCCAGCTTCATCAAAATAATACATTTTCTGTGTCTAAAGAAAGATATTTCAACTTCTCTCTAAGGGATGACAATTTTAGGCCTCAAGGTCTTAAATCAAGTCACTAATATTTGAACTTAAGTACATATTATTCCAATGAAGTCAGTGTAATTTTTACCATTGTGTTTTTTTGTGGTCTGTTTTTTTTTAACACTGAAATTTTTTTACACTGATAATTTCCTTTCTTGATTAAAAAAATAAAACTATAATAAGTGTTATTTTCCATTTTCTCTAGGCAGCCATATGTGCCAGTATCAGAATATCTCCAGTGACATCTCTTGACTCTATTCCTAGCCTAAGATAATATACCCATGTATGTAAGAAATGGCAAGGAAACCTTGAGAGACTGTTTTTCAGAAGCACCAGATGCAGACAGAAGTATAAATTGCACAAAGAGTATCAGTGCCAAAAAATAGGCAAAGCAGTCTTTGGCCTCGCTGTTTGCTTTTGGAGATAATTAAGCAGTTTGAACTATACCAGTGACAAAGGAATCTAGGAAATTGAAGAATTTTTGACAAACCTTTAACCCAATACCAATTATTTCAAGGTCTTAGAGAGTACATCTGAATTAAAAACTAATAGCCATTTGAGACATGTATATGACATTATAATATACAACATTAATGTATATGACATTATAATATAATATAACAATATGGGAGTTTTTATAGCCTTGCTATAACTCAAATTGTAAAGAAAAAAACAGGTGGGTCACAATATTATTTTAATTACAATTCTGCAAATATGTTTATTATTGCAAGTACATTTTTGTTTTTATGTCAGAGTACTTCATGTAACATTGAATGCAAGAGTACCAGGAAGTGATTAGTGCACATAAACACAGGATTTACAATATGCCATGCAGGTTCCTCCAGTTTTGTGCTTAGAAGTAATGGATTACTAGGTGAACTCTTCAAATATTATTATTATACTCTTATCAGATATTGAAGTTCAGATCTTCAAAAATATTACAATTATTACAACAATAATAATATAACAACAACACAAACTATAATCACACCTGTATAAGATCAATTAGGGTAATCAGGTAAAAACAAATCCTGAAATAAGAAGTGAAATTTTTCTAGTACTATTATACTATTCATTTTCTACCTTTCACTTTGGGCTAAAAAAATAACTTTCCAACTTGGATGTTAAGAACTTTCACTAAAAGCTGGGTCTGGAGTTTTAAGCCTCTTGAAGGAGTAGTAGCCTCAGGGCAATATTCTAAAAGTTATTAAAAAAAAAAAGACCTAATACTGATGGTTAAAACATTTTCACATGAATACCTTTTCCTACTTATTTCTGTTTTGTCTCCAGTGCAGTACAGTCAGTAAAGCCAATCTTAAACAATCTTCCTTCTCTAAAGTGGTGAAGGAAATTTTAATTCCCTTTGAAACAGAAAAAATTATATGTAGAAATCTAATAAGAGAGGGAGAGAGAGAGAGCACATCAGCTAACAGAGAATAACTGTGGCTGAAATAGGAAAATTAATTCATTATTATTTCTAAGTTAATTGATTTTACCACTTTGGTTTAGATAAACATAGTTCAAGCAAATGTTATCCCAAAGGACTCATTAATGTGAGCATTCTGCTGGAGTTTGCAAATTTTCATTAGTTAATTTATAGCTGCACCCTACCAACAAAGATCATATTGCCTGACTAGACATATGCACATAATATTCACAAACACTGCTATTTATGAGTCATACAAGGAGAGGATCTTTAGCAATTACAGTGACGCAGTTTTCTGTTTCCACTTAAGTAGTGTTAACAATTACCTAACTAGACTTTCCGAACAAAAAGCAACCACTTTTTAAACTCCAAAATTTCTTAGATATTGAATTTTAATCCCATCATCTTTCAATACTTTTTGTACAAAATCAGAGTCTCAATGTAGAGAGTTTTTGTCTGCTTGTTCATCTATGTTCTTTTGTTTTCACTTATTAAAAAATAAAAAAGTTAATATTGTTTTAAACACACTTGCTTATTATTAAAATTTTAAATGTAGCAAGTGTAGACATCCAGTTTTCATATATCTCCATAGTCTTTACTTTGGCTAATCCTTTGAAGAAATTTAGTGTACCCATTTTCATGTCCATTCTTTTCTCTCTTCTTCCTCCATCTTTTTTTTTTTTCTTTTTTTGAGACAGAGTCTTGCTCTGTCACCCAGGTTGGAGTGCAGTGGCACAATCTCAGCTCACTGCAACCTCCACCTTCTGAGTTCAAGCAATTCTCATGCCTCAGCCTTCAGCATAGCTGGGATTACAGCCACCATGCCCAGCTCCTCCTCCATCTTTTGATGGAAGGCTGGCAGTTGTGGACACCTGAAACAAGGTTACACACCAGTAAACTGCAAAAGAACTCTAGGCTCATAATAAGATTTTTGTGTATTTGTGATAAGTTGTCACAACCAGTTTTTGATGTGTCCAATTTACTGTCTTGTGACTTTGGCCATATCTGCATTTGGACCTGCCAACTGATCACCATGGCCTCTAAAACTCTCAGAGTTGCTTTCCATCTGAGTAGAAGAAAGAAAGAAACCTGGAAAGTTCCATTAACCCTCTGGCATCCCCAGCACACGATGACTTCACAGTAATGCCTCAGAGCTGATCAAGTGTGCTTTTTCACTCTCTGAACTACGTGCTGCCTTCAGCAAGAGTCTTCCCCATATACATCTTAGAGCTCCTGATAAGCTCTGACTCATGCCTTTCTCTCTCATCCTCTCTCCCTTCCCCTCCCTTCCTTTCTTTTTGAGTATTTTTCAGATACACCAATTCTTCTTTATTGTCCAGGGATGTTTCCTTTCTTGTCTGCCCTTCCTTCACCCCCCGACCCACCTTGAAGAAGTATTAATACTAGCCTCAGGACAACCTTCTAAAAGCTATAAAAAAAAACCTTTCTCCTGATACTAATGGCTAAAACATTTCCATAGAAATATCTTTGCCTGCTTCTTTCTGTTTGGTCTGCAGTACAGTAGAGTCAGTAAAGCAAATCTAAGATAATCTTCTTTTTTGAAGAAAGATTGGGGAAAAAAATATGTAGACCCGATTTCTGGGGGTCTACAAACACTCACTCACTCTACTCATATGTCACAGGGTCCAAAGCTGGCCAATGCTACCTTGAATTCTAAAACCCAGTTCAGAAACTTGTGCAAAATACACTCAGCCTCACCCACAGGGCCAATACTTTTGGATAAGAAATATCCGGGTTGGATCCACATTATAAAATGTGGATTTTACTACCTTTTCTTTCACACAACTTCCAAATGATTGTTATAAGGTTATATCCCCCTTCCTGTTGTCTATGCTTTTTATGAGAAGGACAGAAAGGCAGCAGAGGCTTTGGCCATCAAGTGTCACATGCTCGATGCTCACGCCCTCTCTTTCATGCTCCCAGTACTGTTTGTTGAGTCCACATTGCTCTGGCAGGGCCCTCAGTCTCTGCAGCTACTCCCATCCACAGGCATGTTCCACCATGTGACTCCAGAGACGCCCTCCCAAAACCAAAGTCAGGCAAGAGTGAAGTGATGAAATAGCTGGAAGGGAAGTGGAGGTATGTTAGAGGAATCCTAAAGCACTATTTATTATATCAGTGGTTCACAGAAGTGAGAGGCATGGATGTTTTACAGGTTTTCGTTTGTTTATTTTTGAGACAGAATCTTACTCTGTGGCCTATGCTGGAGTGCAGTGGCATGAGCTCCCTTACTATAACCTCTACTTCCCAGGCTTAGTCTATCCTCCCACCTCAGCCTCCTGAGTAGCTGAGACTACAGGTGTGCATCACCGCCCCACCCCTGGCTAATTTTTTGTACTCTGTGTAGAGATAGGGCTTTGCCATGTTATCCAGGCTGATCTCGAACTCTTAAACTCAAGCAATTTTCCCTCCTTGGCCTCCCAAAGTGTTGGGATTACAGGTGTGAGCCACCATGGGCAGCCAGATGTTTTAGTTTTTATTTATAATCTGTTCTTAAGACTTGCCTCAAAATTATTTTTAATAGCCTCCAAGAAACAGTCTGGATTTGGGGGCAGACAAGCCCAGATGAAGGGGTAATTCTTTCATGGGTAATCCTCAGTCCCTAGGATACAAAGCAAGTGCTTATCCAAATACTTGATGAACTAATCAATGAATAAATCCAGAAACGAGCCTCTGTTGTTATGTTCATTCAACCCATCTTGTTTCTTGCTCCCAAGTTCTCAAAAAAGTTCAAACAGTTATAAAGACCTTGATAAAAATAACATTTTTTTCCCTAGGATAGTTTAACCTGAGTGCAAATGTTGCCTGTTCACATTTTTGGAGAGGGAAGAAGCTTCAGGTGAACTTTCACGTGCTGCTTGGTTGAAGCCATTGAGTGAGTTAAGGAGTTGCTAGAATAAAATAAAATTGAGTCAGACTCACATGTGTGGCACATTTCAGTGGGTACACGCTTGAATCACAGCGCATAGGTTCAAATCCTGGCTCTGCCATTCAGTTCTGTGCAGTTAAGCACATTACCCAATCTCATTGTGCGTCAGTTTATCCAAATGAAATGTAAAAATTATTATAGTTATATTCTTGATGGGAGAAGTAAATGAGGCAATTTACATAAATTATTTGGAAGAGTGTCTGACAGTGAAATTAAAGTTTGCAATAATAAAAAATATAACAAAAGTGTTGTTATATATTATGATATAACTTAATACATAATAATAATACTATTATTTCTAGGTGACGGGTAGAGATAACTGTGAAAGAAGAATCTCAAAAAATATGATAGAGAGAGAGCTGTAGGAGACTTCTTCTATGAAAGCTTACAGTGGTAACCAGTGATTCTCCTCAGAAAGATAAAAGTTTATAGACTTATATTCAGGGTTGTTTTTATTTGGTGGTAAAAGTCACTCTGTGTTTCTTCCTCTCCTCTAATTTTTTTCTTCTAGCCAGCTTAAGCTATTCCCCATCAAAGTCCTGTCTCTCTTTTTGCTCTGTTTTTAAGCTAAAAATATGCACCATCCACAATGTTTTTTTCTGCACATCTCCAGTAAAACGCATATAGCAAGAAGATCATGTAGGCTAAACATCCTAGTCAAAGGGCATTGTCAGTAATGAAATAAATGGTTGTTATTAACGAGGTTTTGGGAAATGAGACACCAGGAAGGCTACTCAGAGGACTGATGTCAGACCTAGATTGTTTGAGGAACAGTGTTTTCCCACATTGTTTCACGTTACCTAACTGACCAAGCTCCCCTTACCTATTCATAGTCAAGCTTCACCACAGTACTCTGCCTCCTGAGCCTTTAAGCGGAAGTGATCACCATCTGCGCACCCAGATGATGACCTAAGAGTGACAAGATCTCAGACTCTGATGTTTGGGCTCATTGCCAACTTAAGTGTATGCTGTCAGCTTTTACTACCTCATTTGGCATAAGAGATGAGTGACAAGCAGAGATTGAAATCACTCCTGTGTTGAGCTACATGCAGTCAAAAAAGACTTGTAGGGTCAGACTGAGCCATACATAACCATAGGGAGTGCGGCTAACGTTGAGAGCAAAGCAATAACAGAGGCAGACCCTGTGACCCATAGCAACACAGTGCGCTGTATGTACTTCTGTTATATTAACGATTGTTATCCCAATGGCTAAATACCAAATATGGTAATAACTCCAAACACCAAAACAGTTAGTTTTAAATTATCCTCTCTAGCCTACTCCAAGTTACATTTTCTTCATCAAGGAAGAACAGAAATTAGCAATATGTAATCAATTCAATTACATACTCTCTAAAGCGTGCAAATTTTATCATTGACAATACTTTAAAATGTATGTCTTTTATACCTTAAAATGTCTCTTATAAGATATTAAGTATATTTGAAAGTAAAATGAAAAATAAGAAAACAAAAGTAAAAAGTAGTCTTGATATATTTTTTTAAAAGGTGTTATGTAAATTTAAAAATAATGCTGTTCAATAAGTTTTAAAAAAGTATTTTGCAACCCTTTCTTCTATGTGATCATCAAGGTTCAGGTATTGTGAAAAATAAAAAAAAGATACAATGTTAAAAGACAAACTTTTAAAAAAATCTATGTATATGTTCATGTAACGTTATGTGTATCATCGAATGAACTAGAGTTAATTTATAAACTGTGGCTTATATGTAGAAAACAATGAATGCTTAATGAAATGTTCGGTGCTACTGAATCTCTTCATGATCCTTACAACACACTCATCACTTTATTTTACTTTAACCTACTTTTATGGAAAATTTTATGTTGTGGTATTTTCATTTTCAGGTGGGCACTGTTGTAAGTGGTTGAATGAATTTATACAAAACCAGTTCTCAGAAAATAAATTTATCTGCATTTGAACTTGCTGCATCCCAGAGAGACTACAATGTCTTAAAAGCTTAAAGTTTGATAGATTTTATGCTTGAAGTGAGAAAAATAAAGAAACAAGCTGATTCATGCATAGATGTCCTACATTTCTTTCTTCAGTCTCCAGCACTTTCCAAAAGCATGTCAGTGGTCCTATTTGAGATATGTTTGGTGAAAATTAATAAAACCATCAAAGTAGCCCAAGCAAAAAAAAAAAAAAAAAGAATGAAAAAAGGATTTATAGAAAAGTTACTTCACCGAATTCAAAGAAATGTTGAAGAACCAGATCTCAGGAAGAAGAGAGGCTTTTTCAGCTCTGCCGTTTCATAGTTAAACTTGCAATTCCCAGTCTCGGTGTCTTTAGTTCAAACGATTAAGGAAGAGAATTTGATTGACCAGCTTAGATCCAGTCTTCACCCCTGGTGCAGCCACACAGTGGAAGGATGTCTGCTGACTACCCGTGCCATGGGATTTGGGGTAGGGAAAAGTTCTAACAGGAAAGGCATGAGGGCTATGCAAACTGCTACAAATTCTAAGTTGTCCCAAATACTTCAGAAAGCTGATAAACAGATTTTCACTTCCTCAGCTTTGCAGCAATATTTAATGAATACATGCTATATGCTTGATCCTATTCTATGCATGGGCTGGTGGCACAATACCTTGGTATCCTCCCTATTTTGACACAAATGGCTGATTATCCTTGAGTAACTGTCATTGAAGACTTCCAAGGGAGCCAAGATGCAGTGTTTCTATGGTTACCATCCCAAAGGTGACTGGCTTGGATTCCTGGATGCTCTCTCACTTAAGACAGATACTCACGTTCTAATACATAACAAGGCATTTTTGACAAGTCATTGTGTCATGGGACACCTAAAGGATCATTGGCTTGTGTTTCATGATAAGACTTCTTCAATATTCTGACCCCTCCATTACTAGTTCATACCAAATTCTGGTCTCTGAGAGAAAGTCTAGCATTATACAGGACCCCTTTCTCAATTTACTGCAATCTAACATTACACGGACATGTCACTGGCCTTAAGCAAACACCTCCTGATTGATTGACTTGATCACCTTATCATTCCTGGTAACATATTAAATCATTATTACAAATGATCCTCAAGTAAGAGTGAGATTTCATTTCGAGTGATTATTCCAAATGTTGTGCATCACCGCCAGGACTAACAAATTATGCAAGGCCATGCAGGCAGGATTTAAAACCAACCCCCAGCAATGTTGCCTTTGCAAGCTGTCTCCAGTGTCTATCCCTGCAGTATCTTCACTGCTTCACATAAGGCCCTTTAAGTTTAACATTGTTTTTAAGAACATTCTTTTACTTGTTACTTTGCCTTATTCCTTTATGGCTTAAATTTAATTCAATTTCACGTTTTGCTTTTTTTGTTTTTTTCTTCAAAATTCTGATTTTTCATTCTTGGGATTATATGGAGTAGCCACTTTTCTTCACTAATGCGGTAACCAATATGTGGTTGCCAGCTCACTTCAGTACCTTCCTGAGAAAACAGTTATGTGCATTAAGTGGTGTGAGAATGAACTCGTGTGTGTGTGTGTGTGTGTGTGTGTGTGTTCGTGGGTCAATAGGATAAACTGCAAGAAAGAACAATAGCTCCAGCAATTCCTCATATCCTGAATAAAAGAGACAAGCCAGAATTATGACTAGATAACTTCTACTTGATTTTCCTACTAACGTACCGGTAGAACTTTAATTTCGATTTTTACAATTCAAGCTGCATGTTTCTAACCCACACATCCCCTGTACTGGCACAAATAACAAATATATAAATGGATAAAAACCATTTTAGCTTTCCATGCTTAGGGCATTGTCTTATGGGAACGATAAGTTTATTTATAGTACGAATGAATGAGTATGCTAGTGTGAAGGTATAAGGTGTGATGACTGCTTATGCTTGTTGCCTGGGTGTTATTTGTAGCCACTGCACAGAAAGAGGACTTGTTGCTCTATAATGAGGGGAGGGTTGTAGAAGATGCTTTCTTCCTGGCTTGTCCTGGGTACCCATTAGAATTTTGATTAGGCTAGTCAGAGTTCATCCAATCCATCCATCTTTATACATGGACGACTCACCTTCAACCACCGCCCTCTTATACTCCTCTCCACTCAAATGTGGGCGGAATGTGCAACTTGCTTCCAACCAATAGAATGTGAGAAAAGTAAAGGGATTTTGCAAATGTAATTAAGGTACCAAAACAGTTTGATTTTGAGTCAGTCTAAAGGAGATTATATTAGGTAGCCTGACCAAATCAAGTAAGCCTTTTAAAAGAGGGTTTAGGTCTTCCCTGGGCTCAAGGCCGTGAAGCAGTGAAACTCTCCTGCTGGTCTTGAAGAAACTAACTGCCATGGGTTCTATAACGGATAGGAACTGAATTTTACTATCAGCTGCTTAAACTTGGAAGAGGATGCCAAGCCTCAGATAAGCTTCCAGTCCTGGCTGACATTGTAATTGCAGCCTTGTGAGACTGAACAGAGGACCCAGGTAAACAGTACCCAGATTCCTGACCTAAACAAACTGTGGGATAATAAATACTGGATATGCGGTCCGGGCCACAACATTTGTGGTTATTTGTTATTCAGCAATTGAAAATCAGTATGCTCTAATAACAATATAGGAAGATTATTTCATAAAGACGACAAAAGGATATCTATTTGTGTGGTTCTAAAATGAATGAACTGGAGTACCTTAGGAAAATGTATACAGTGTGATTTATTATTGTGTTGACAACAGAGTAGGTTCTGGTATACATCCAAATCCTTCTAAAGAAAAGCCTGAGATTAAACATATGTTTCTGGATTTTTGGACTCTCTTGCCAAGCCCCACATTGATTCTTGTCCCAAACTACCTGCACTAAAATGCCTGTTTCTTATTTTATGAGGGATTTAGTAGTGACATCATTCTGGTTTTGCTCAGAGGATGAGCTTTATAGTCTTTATCAGCTGGTTCCTCAGCAAGGCTTTGCTTCCTATTAGCATGGCTTGGAAAATGCTGACTGCTAACTTTATAAATAACCTAAGAATGACTTTAAAATGCTGTAATTATACAGCTTTAATCAGTTTGTTTTGGATCAGATTTACTTTAGGGACTATGTTTTCCTGGGCTAACTTTTTTGTTACATTTGGAATTTTGTTGTGAACAGTGTCAGAAAGACATTCTTTTTGTGGGAAGAGTGACTTATTGTGAGGATTTGGAGCTGAAAATAAGTATTGCACACATGTGTGTGCATGACACTTCCTGTGTTACTCTCTTAAAACCCTTGGCCACAGGAATTCTGGTATATGATGAGTTAATTATTTTATTCCTGATGCAACTTCAAGAAATGTACCTTTACTAAATGATGAAGTATTTTCTGAATTAAAGACAGAATTAAAGACGCATTCTGAGTTGGACAACCAAATTTTACTGTGCTCATGAAAATGTGGATAAACACTTTTGAGACTCTCAAGTACTTACAGTGAAACTCTCTATTGATATGAATACTTCAACACTTTGCTCATTCAGTTTTATGTTAGTCGCTGAGATGCTTTCCGTTAGCCATGTCTTTAGTTTCATAATTTCCTCATGTTGGTTTAATTTTTGCATTATGAGATCTATGCTCAAGGAAAGAAATATTTTCTCAATAAAGATGCTTCACAAACGGTTTTTCTTGAGACACATTCAAATGTAAACATTATTTTTCTAGTAATGTTTCCAAAATGGATATTTGCTTTCATTGTTTTACACCTAAAATAGACGCAGCAGAAAACGTATTTGCAAGGCTAACTGCCCTACCAGCCAAAAAAAATTTGAGTCATGTTTCTTAATGGAAGCAGCGCCCCCTTGTGGATAGGGTTGCAATAACGTTAACTAACTTTTTTCCACGTAACTACATTGGTGTGAAATTCACATAACAGAACCATTTTAAAGTGTACAATTCATTAGTATTTATTACAGTCACAAGTTGTGCAAGCACAAGCTTTCTGTAGTTTCACGTCTTTATTACTCCATAAAATCATCCCATAACCATTAAGTAAGCGCTTCCTGTTCTGCTGTCCCTCTATCCCGAGTAACCTTTAATCTATTTTTATTTTATTTTTTTCAGACAGGGTCTTGCTCTGTTGCCCAGGCTGGAGCGTACTTGCAGGAACAAGGCACACTGAAGCCTCAACCTCCTGGACTAAGGAAACTATCCCACCACAGCTTAAAAAGTAACTGGAGCCACAAGCCTGCACCACCATGGCTGGCTAATTTTTGTAGAGCTAGGGTTTTGCCATGTTGTCCAGGCTTGTCTGGAACACTTGAGCTCAGGCAATCCTCCCCATCTGGGCTTCCAAAAGTGCTAGGATTACAGGCGTGAGCCACTGCACCCAGCCTAATCTTCTTTTGATCTCTATTGATTTGTTCATTCTGGGTATATAAGAGGAATCACATAATATGTGACTTTTTATGCGTGGCTTTTTACACCTGTCATATGTTTTTGAGATTCATTCAAACTGTAGCGTGTATCAGTACGTCATTTTTTTATGGCTGAATAATACGTTATTATGTATGTATACAATTGTTTATTCATCCATGGATGGGCACTTTTTTCCACCTTTGCTTTTCTATTATGAGTAATGTTATAAACATTTGTGTACAGGGTTATATTGGACATATGTTTCCATTTTTCTTGGGTTTATACCTAGGAGTAGAATTTCTGGGTCATGTGATAATGCTGTGTTTAACTTTTTGAGGAACTGACAAAAAAGGATGACTAGGTACATCAAAATATGATTTTCTAAAATATTGGCAGGTTTGTCAAAAGGTGCTGGTTAGTGTGAAAAAAATGGCAATAGTTATTAAATCCAACTATAGTTATATGCCAATTCTTTATATAAAGACTTTCTAGAAATGGGGATAGGGTGATAATCCCTCTTAACAGTCTAAAGATTGGCTCCAAGAGTATACTATAACATTCATCAAATTAAAAATATATGTACATATATTTATGTTTATTAAGGCAGTGTTTGAGTTGCCTGCTACCGCATTTTACTATTCTGGTAAATTTCTCTCATTTTCTTGAATCCTTTCCATCATGAAGACCATGAAGCCTTCTGTTTCAAGGAATGGAAATTCAGATAAAAATTACATCGACAATAAAAAAATCACCTCCAAATTTGATATGCATAAATCCATAGTAATGTCAGAATTTTGCATATTAAGACTCAGAGTTCAGAGAACTGAACAAGGTATGAATCCCAGAATACAAAGAATAGTATATTATGCAAAGAAAGTTTCTGCCTCGAAGGGAAGGAAAATCACTGTTGCTAGCTGCTAGAAAGTAAGAGAAAAATATTAAGAGTAAAGTATTAGATGTGAATAATCTGATTTTCCTCCCTCACAATTAAAACTCAAAGATAGACATTCAAAGACAGAAACATTTAAGGGACTCACAAGCAGAGGGCATGTTCTGCCCTTTACAGGACATAGGCCAAAAAAATGGCAAGATGTTGAGGAATGACCTACATTAGCATAACCCTGGAGTACCTTGGTGCCATCATGCAGGTACAGGAGACAGCTAAGAGCATGGCTGCAATGACAGATAGTCTGCACTAGAGCAAAAGAGGATTCAGAATTTCTTTGGAGCTATGGCATGGGGGGGCGGGGGTAGAAAGCAGGCTATGAAACTGCCCAAAAGACCAATGGACCAGAGACATCTGGAAGCAACACTTAGAGAAGGAATCTCCACCAAGAGACCACAGAACCTCTGCTTCTGATAATCCTGCCTGTGGCCAGGAAGTGATTCCTGTTCATGGCAAAGAAAATACATGTAGTCAAGCAGAACTCATGGATCTTTATAAGTCAAATCCTCCTCATGTTTGGTTCTTATGGATTTTCTCATTAATTAATGAGGTAAATGAATCTTTCATATGTGTTCATGTTTTTATTTTCATGAGAATTGTTGTTTTAGGGTTTTTTGAAATTATTCTCTTTACAGAAGACAATGACTGTCACCTCAAAATGCTAAAATAGAAAAAATATTTTGGAACTCATATATCTGGTGAAAATATCCTTAGAAAATGAAAATGAAAAAAAAATTGGGGGACAAATTCAACTTGAGAGAGTCAATAAGAGCAGACCCACAGTAAAGGAAATATTAAAGATAATGTTTTTTCAGGCAGAAGGGAAATAATCCTTAGAAAACTAGAAAATGTAGGAAAGAATAAAAAAATAAATATTTTTGGAATGCTAAGTGATATGGCTTGGCTCTGTTTCCCCACCCAAATTTATCTCAAATTGTAATTCTCACCTTCAAGGGAGGGACCAGGTAGGAAGTGACTGGACCAAGGTGGTGGCTCCCCCATGCTGTTCTCATGATAGTGAGTGAGTTCTCACAAGAACAGATGGTTTTGAAGTATGGCACTTCCTCAAACTCTCTCCCTCTCCTGCTGCCATGTAAGGTGCACCTTGCTTCCCTCTCACTTTCTGCCATGATTTTAATTTTCTTGAGGCCTCCCTAGCCACTGGGAACTGTGAATCAATTAAATCTCTTTCTGGCTGGGTGTGGGGGCTCACACCTGTAATTCAAGTACTTTGGGAGGCTGAGGCAGGCGAATCACTTGAGATCAGGAGTTGAAGACCAGCCTGGGCAGCATGGTGAAACCCCATCTCTACTAAAAATACAAAAAATAGCTGGGTGTGGTGGTAGGTGCCTGTAGTCCCAGCTACTTGGGAGGCTGAGGCAGGAGAATCACTTGAGCCCAGGAGACGGAGGTTGCAGTGAGCTGAGACCACATTACTGCACTCCAGCCTGGGCAACGGAGCAAGAATCCCTCTGAAAAAACAAACAGACAACAACAACAAAACCTCTTTCCTTTATAATTACCCAGTCTCAGGTAGTATCTTTATAGCAGTGTGGAAACATTCTAATGCACTAAGTAAGCATTGACTTCGTAAAAGTAATAATAATGTCTTTCAGAGTTTAGACTACATGTAAAATGAAAATATACAATAATAGTACAAAAGATGAAATGGGAGAAATAAATAAAAGTGCTCTCATGTCCTAGTAATGTCTAGAAAGCAGTGAACTACTAATTCATTTTAAAATGTAGTACGTTCATGTGGCAATTGCTGGGGTAACTATGAACAGTATAGTGACAAAATGTATAAAACTGAATTGTACAAATAATCCAAAAGAAGTCATAAAATTTAAATGCAAATGTGAGGTGTGTGTCTGTGTGTAGTTTGTCTGTGTGTGTATGAGAAAGATTGTTAGACTAGATATAAAATACAATTCATCAATTTTCAATATCGAATATGAAGTTGCAGAAACATTTAAAGTAAAGCAATGAAAGATGTACTATGCAGCCACCATCCCAGCAAAAGACACCATAGGTATAATAATAATCACACAAAACAAACTTAGGGCAATCATTACTAAAAATTAACAGGACTATTCTAAATGACAGTAGGATTCATCTACTAGAAAAATGTAATATTTTTAAAATTTAGGCACTTAATAAGCATCAAATAACCAAATAAAAATTAAAATATAGAGCAAAAGTTAACAGGACTGAAATAAAAAAACAAATTTATAATTACGTTGGAAAATTTTTACACACCCCTTCTGATAAAGGATAGTAAAAGCAGCCAAAAGAAAGATTTCTTTCAACTTCATGAATAAAACGTATAGAATATTGTACTTATCAACTGAAATGTACTTTATTTTCAACTACACATGAAGTATATGCCACATTTGATAGATGCTGGACTACAAAGCATTTTCCCCCAAAAGTTAAATAATTAAGATTATGCAAAGTATATTATCTATGTTATCTGAACATAGAAAAATTAAATTAGAAATAGAAACAAATATATCTAGAAAATTTTTCAAGTATTTGGAAATTAAGCAGTTCTCTTCCAAGTTTCTAGTAAGATTTTTAAAAATTAAAATAGAGATGAGAAAATATTTTAAACCGAATATTAATGAAATAGAATATATCAATATTTGTGGGATGTTATTATAGGCATCCTTAGAAAGAAATGTATAGTCTTAAGTGCATTTATCAAAAAAGGAGCAAAGCCTGAAATTAATGAATGAAATAGAGATTTTCAGAAGTTAGAAAACAATGATAAATCAGTACGAAAGAAATAAAATTATAAATATGAAAGCAAAAAATAAAATCAAAAAGAACATACAGTACAGAAGATTTTAAAAGGTAAAAGTTGCTTCTTCAAAAGACTAAATAAGTGAAAAAGTGAAATTACAAAATACCAATAACAGGAATCAAAAAAGGGCCATCACTAAAGATTCTATGGAGTTTTAAAAAACATTATTATTATAAATGATTTTACGTGAATCAACTTGAAATTTTATCAAGTTACAGAGAGTGAAACAAGAAGAAACAGCAATTCTGAGTGGTCTTTTGTCAGAGAAAATAAATATATAATTAAAAACTTGTACATATAAACAATTCAAGCTCAGATTTTACTAATGAATTATCCAAAGAATTAAGAAAAAAATTAACACCAATCTTATTTCTTCTCTACCAGAGAACAACAACAAAAATCCCTTGCCAACTTGTTTTAAGAGGTTAGCATAGTCTTGATTTCAAAACCTAACAAGCACATTAAAAGAAAAAGATTACAAACTAAACTCTTTCACAAACATAGAAGTAGGAATATAAAACAAGCTATTCGAAATTTGAAGCAATATACGAAATTGATCATTCAAATGACCAAATTTGATTAAATTCCAGGAGAATAGTTAGGATTAATATCGTAAAAATCAATCACTGTTTACCACAATATCAGAATACAAAAGAAAAATGAGATTATGATTTTTTAAGTAAGATACAGAAAAACTGAATAAAATTTTGCATTTATTCCTGACTGAAAAAACTTTTAGAAAATTAAGAACTGAAAGGATCCCTTTAAAGATGATAATGCGTATTTATTTTTGAAAAATCTGTACCAACTGGCATTCTTAATAGTGAATTATTAAAACCTTCCTTACTCACAGTAGAAACAAAACAAAGCTTACCATTATCACCTCACTTCCTCAGTGTCATACTAATGTTCAGCCAGTGCAGGGAGGAAAGAAAATGAAAATTATTATAGTAGGGATGGAAAGAATAGAAATAATTAACATAGCAGAAGAACTACAGAAAAAACGAACAAGAGTTGAATTTTTAAAAATATATTCATAAAATTGAAAGACTTCTATATGGGCTAATGAAGGAAAAGAGACAAATAACACATTTTGAGAATCAGACATTAAAGGAAAGATGACTAGAGAAGCCAAAGACATTAAAAGCATAAGAAAGGAGTAATATGAACAATTTATTCAGTAAATTCAATAATAACTTAGATGAACAAATTCTTAACTGCAATTTGTCCACTCTAAAAAGTTTAAAAAACAATCTTAGTGGTCCTACACACCTAAGAAATTGATATCTTTGGCCCAGCGCGGTGGCTCATCTCTGTAATTCCAGCACTTTGGGAGGCCGAGGAGGGAGAATACTGAGGTCAAGAGATCAAGACCAACATGGCTATCATGGTGAAAACCCATCCCTACTAAAAATACAAAAATTAGCTGGGTGTGGTGGCGCACGCCTGTAGTCCCAGCTACTCGGAAGGCTGAGGCAGGAGAATTGCCTGAACCCAGGAGGCGGAGGTTCCAGTGAGCCGAGATCGCGACACTGCACTCCAGGCTGGGGACAGAGCGAGACTCCGTCTCAAAAAAAGAAAAGAACAGAAATTGGTATCTTTAATTAAAACTTTCCCACAGAGAAGGCTCAGGTGTCTGATGGCTTTACTCTTGAATTCTATCCGTATTTGAGGGAGAAATAATCTCTCTTACACTCTTTCAGGAATAAATGCCTCCCAACTTGTTTTATAAAGTCAGTATTATTTTGATACCAAAACCTAACAAATTATTCAGGAAGAGCACTAGAAATTTTAAAAAAGGAGAGCACTAGAAAATTTAAAAAAAAGGAATGTTAGGGGATATGGAGAAAAAATTCAGACATTTAACATATATTCGTAAGGAGTTCCAGACAGAAAAAGAAAATGAGATGAGAAAATATTTGTAGTGCTAAAAGCTGATAATTTCCCTGGAATTTTCTGAATTAAAGATATTGGTCTGTGAATTCTTAACTTACATTACCATAAATTCTGAGTCAGATTAATAAAAATAATTTCATAGACTCATAGAAATGAAAAAATAAACAAAATAATTTTACTCTAAGCTAATGTATGTAAAAATGTGTCCAAAATAAAGCCATTTTCAGAAAAAGAAAATCAGAGTCATTTTCCTGCTAACAGATCTGACAGAATTCCTAAGGGATATACTTCAAGAAAGAAATAGAACACAAAATAAAAAAGTTGACAGAAGAAATAACTTTGAGGGAAATAAATTACTAGTAATTAGTATGTAAGTCTATATGAGCACTACCTACAAATTCATGTAATAATACTGTTTAATTTGTTTTATCTCAAATTAAGGTGGAGTTAAGATACTAGACAAAAATAATTTATGAGAGGAGAGCAATGATAGGCAGTCAGTCTAGGAAAATTCACCTTTCCAGATCAGAGTACAAATATTGATAATAGCTCACCTTAATTAAGAATGCATGTTAAAATTTAAGAGTAATCACTTATAAAAAAGAAAGAAAAAAGAAGACAGGAAGGAAAGAAGGGAGGGATGGAGAAAGGGAGATGATGTATAACTTTCCATCAGAGAAGACAGAAAGAAAAATAGGAAACACAAAGCAAAAGAGGACAAGAAGGAAGAGAAGAACAAAGGAAAAGCCTCCAAAAGTAGAAAGCACGAAATAAAGTGACAGAAATAAAATGTAATATATCTGTAAATATAAAACAAAGTAAGTTGATTAAAATAGGCTGTTAGCAGAAAGTGTCACATTTGATGGCTTAAAAATCTAATTATATTCTTTACTTAATAAAATATGTATGCAATACCAAGCGATAACAACCCCATTTAAAGAATTGGGAAAATGAGTTAGCTGTAAAATACTAGCAAAAATGGACAGCGTAGCCTTATTGTTACCAGATTCAGCAGGTACAGATATATCATATATCACTGCTCCTTCTACTGCTCAGAAGTAATCACTCCTCTTTGCCACAGAATCAATTCCGAACTCTAGCATGGCTTTCCAGTTTCTTCACCTCTGGTTTAGCCTTTCTTTCAATAGTTATACTCCTCTTTGATGTCTTAGCTGCTATTGCAAAGCTGATATATAGTAGACACTCAAATATGTATTTAGTTCACTTGAAAGAGAAAACCATTATTCCTGGATCCATGGAATTATTGTAACATTTACTTGTATAATGTCTGTTTCACTTTTTTCACAGGTTATCTTTTCTTTAAAAAATAAAATGAGAGGGGCAGGTGCAATGGCTTACTCCTGTAATTCCAACACATTGGAAAGCTGAGGCAGGAGGACTGCTTGAGTCCAGGAATTTGAGACCAACCTAAGCAACATGGGGAAACTCTGTTTCTACAAAAAAATACAAAACAATCAGCTGGATATGGGGGCAAATGCCTGCAGTTCCAGATACTCAGGAGGCTAAGGTGGGAGGATCACTTGAGTCCAGGAGGTCAAGGCTGCAGTGAGGCATGATCGCACCAGTGTTCTCCACCCTGGGTAACAGAGCAAGACCCTGTCTCAAAAATAAATAAATAAAAATAAATAAGAGAAGAAACATGTTTATATTTCAGATATAACATATTGACAACTAAGCAACATTTCTTTCCTTCACATCTTTTTTCTTCCTCCTTCCCTCACCAGTGCTGCAGGTACCCACAGCAGACTTTTTTCAGAATTATAGTTTATGAAGTATTCTATTTCTTACACTCCCCTCCTTTCTCCTACTTTCTCCTATCGTTCCCTCCTCCCCTCCTTTCTCCTCTTTCTTTACTTCCCCTCACCTCTCTTCTCTCCTCCTTTCTCTTTGTAAATAGGTCTGTATTATACAGAGTGCAGGAAAACAAGAATTGTGTGAGATGCCTCAAGAATGGAAAAGTTGAGAATGAGAATCTTTCCTGTCTAGATTTGTGAGTTGATAATGACAAATTGGGTGTATGCTTTATGACCGGCCACCATGAGCTGCTTTCTTTTGGTACAGATTAAAGGTTCTCATGAAACAGGGCAGAGAGGATTCACTGGAGGGAGCTATTTTATAAATAAATGTATACTGTTTCCTAGACCACGCCCATATTCATTACACCCAGTATAGACTAAGGTGCCATAGGGTGCGTGTGTGTGTGCATGTTACCTGAACACAATCTCCCTAAACTATTCTAATAGAATTCCCTTTCTACCAACTACAGTTCCAAAAAACAACCTCTATTATAGTTAGATCAATGTCAATTCCTGAATCTGCAAGATAAATACTCCAAAAGCCATCCTCTTAGGAACTTCATTCTGTACATGATGAGTTATGTAATGAAGGACAGATTGCATTTCCAGAAAATATGTTTGTCCTATTGGGCAAGAAGACCCAAATTTGCTGGTTCGCAGTCCTTAGTATGAATTAGCATCAGTGATGAGCCTTCAAAAATTAAGGTTAACTCTCACCCAGAGATATGAGTTCAATTGGTCTTGGCTCATGTACTAGCTTTTTTTTTTTTTTTTTTTAATGCTCCTCAGATAATTGTAATCTGCATTAAGAATTGAGAGATATTGAGAACGATCCAAGATGGCCGATCGCTAACATCCCGGGATTGCAGCTCTCAGGGAAGGCGCGGAGAACTAGAGGACGCCACACTTTCAGACAAAGTCTGGTCACTCACGGAGCAGAAGATCCCCCAGTGGTGGAAACACACTAGTCGGCAGCGCGACTCTCGTGGTCGTCGCAGCGGTTCCGCTGGCACCTCGACGCGGCAGCGCTCAGCCCAGAGTAAACGGGACTGGTTCCCCTTCTGACCGAGGTTTGGAGATCGGGGAAGGCAGAGTCGCCTACTACGGAAACAAGAAGGAAGCCCGACAGGAGAATCCTGGGCAGAAAAGCACCATCAGTTTTAACGCCGCTGCTCTGGCCCTGGGAACTAACAACCTGGACGTCCACTCAAGAGACCTAATCTGAAAGCTGGTAATTTCAAAGATGACAGGAGGATAAATTTACAATGACGGGAAGAAACCAGCGTAAAAAAGCTGAGAATACTCAAAGTCAGAACGCCTCTCCCTCTAAAGATGATCACAGTTCCACATCAACAATGGAACAAGGCTTGATGGAGAATGAGCGCCTCCTGATGACAGAATCACTCTTCAAGGAATGGATAATAACAAACTTCGGTGAGTTAAAAGAACATGTTGTAGCCCAATTTAAAGAAACTAGGAACTTTGAAAAAAGGTTTGATGAAATCCTATTGAGAATAGACAACTTAGAGAGGAGTATGAGTGAATTAATGGAACTGAAGAATACAATACAGGAACTCCGAGAAGTATGCACAGGTTTAAACACTCAAATTGTTCAAGCAGAAGAAGGGATATCAGAGGTCAAAGTCCAACTTAATGAAATAAAACGTGAAGAAAAGATTAGAGAAAAAAGGATAAAAAGGAATGAGCAAAGTTTCCAAGAAATGTGGGACTATGTGAAAAGACCAAATTTACATTTGATAGGTGTACCTGAATGCGACGGAGAGAATGAATCCAAGCTGGAAAATACCCTTCAGGATATTATTCAGGAAAATTTTCCTAAACTAGCAAAGCAGGTCAACATTCAACCCCAGGTAATACAGAGAACACCACAAAGATATTCCTCAAGAAGAGCAACCCCAAGGCACATAATCGTTAGATTCACCAGGGTTGAAATGAAGGAGAGGATACTAAGGGCAGCCAGAGAGAAAGGTCAGATTACCCACAAAAGCAAGTCTATCAGACTTACCGCAGATCTCTCGGCAGAAACTCTACAGGCTAGAAGAGAGTGGGGGCCAATATTCAACATCCTCAAAGAACAGAACCTTCGGCCCAGAATTTCATATCCAGCCAAACTAAGCTTCACAACTGAAGGAAAAATAAAATCTTTTATGAACAAGCAAGAACTCAGAGATTTTATTACCACCAGGCCTGCTTTACAAGAGCTTCTGAAAGAGGCATTACACACAGAAAGGAACAACCAGTATTAGCCTTACTAAAAATATACCAAAAAGTAAAGAGCACCAACATAAAGAAGAATTTACACCAACAAATGGATAAAACAGTCAGTCAACATCAAATGGCAGTAACCCTAAATTTAAATTGACTAAATTCCCAATCAAAAGACACAGCCAAAACCCAACGGCATGTTACATCCAGACCTGTTTCACATGCAAGGATACACAAAGACTCAAAACAAAGGGATGGAGAAAGATTTACCAACCAAATGGAGAGCAAAAATAAATAATAAATAAATAAAAAGCAGGAGTTGCAATTCTTGTATCAGATAAAATAGATTTTAAAGCAACAAAGATATAGTGGTAAAAGGATCAATGCAACAACAAGAGCTAACGATCCTAACACCCAGATAGGAGACTTAGATTCAATGAGACAGAAAATTAATAAGGATATCAAGGACTCGAACTCAGATCCAGAACAAGTAAACTTAATAAATATTTATAGAGCTCTCCACTTCAAATACACAAAATATACATTCTTGTCAATACCACATCACACCTACCCATTAGTTTAAATGAAACATTGATTGGCCATTATTAATATCCAATTTTTTTCAAAATAAAGCAATATTTCCATTTATTCTCCCTCTTTCTCTTCCTCTTTCTTCCTCTCCTTTACTTATTTTTTTTTCTTTCCTTCTCTCAAAAAAAAAAAAAAAGAAATCAACTTGTAAACCTCTAGATCCAGGTCGGCAATGTCTCTTTCATTGCTTGATTTCCTTTCTTCCCTTCCCTCCCTCCCTCCCTCCCCGCTTCCTCCCTTCCTTCCTTCCTTCATCCCTTCTTCCTTCCTTCATCCCTTCCTTCCTCCCTACTGTCCTTCTTCCCTTCCTTCCTGCCTTCCTCCCCCCCCCCAAAAAAAAAAAAAAACAATTGAGAGATATTTCCCAAACTGTTTGTAATTAAATGAGAAACCCAAATCTGTGCCATTTGGGAATTTTGTTTCTATATTATGAAAAGTTGCAGTCTAAGCTTCCTTATATTTTTGTAAAGAAATTTGTAGAATACAGAAATACTATGTGCATTTTACAGAATGACAGCAAATTTTAGAGATGTAAGTCTAAGCAGTTTATAGGCTGTAATAAACAAGACATTTGGTGAAGAGAAAAGAAACAAGGAGAATATGCTGAATGAAAAATACTCAGAGCCCAAGGAAAGGATAGAAGGATATAAAGAAAAGTAGATCAGGAATACATAGGGAAGAAATTGAAATGGAAAAGTGAGGGGGGAAAAGCACAATAGGTAGACAGGAAGGAGAAAAGATGCACAACTTAAAATGTTAGTCAATTTTTTTATTAATTTTTGTAACTTTCCACTATGCTAGCTGATGCCATATCTAGGTTTTTGACCAATATTAAAGTAGCTATCCAATACACTCTTCTTCACTAATTTCCATTCCATGAAAAAATTTAAAGATGAATTATCATAATTAATGTGTGTTCTTTACATTTGTTTTTCATAGATTATTTTTACATGATAGAAAGTTTACCTTTAAATGGCATTTCAAAGATAGAAACAAAGACAACAATTAAGTACAAAAACAAAAGCAAAACCTTTATTCTTTTGGCTTGATTGTAATGTGGTTTACCGTTCTTTATGGTAATAGCATTTTCCTGCATGCATTTCACCAACACACTACAAGTCAATAGCTTTAGTATAAAGAATCTACATTTATTGTTGCTTGTGAAACACAAAGTATTTTGCAGTAACTGGTAATATAACTTCACTACCCAGTTTTGTGGGAGGGAAAAAAACGCTGGGTTCCCATATTATATCTGATACAGTTCTAGTGCCATATGGGTCAATAAGATCTATCTGTGTAAACAAACATTGGAAAAGACTGATGATTACTGAATAAAAAGACTAGGTGGAAACACTGGATTCAAGCAATGCCAAGAATATCAGCTGATTTTTTTTCTTTAAGCCTCTTTCAATGATAAGGCATTACTATTGAAAGCAAATAAACATTGAACTCAGTTTGAGATTTGTTTCACATTGAAATGTGTGCAAGTTTACAGTACTAATAAAAAAGCAGAAACCTACACTGCATCCTAGTCCTTGCTTCTTATTTTGTGAAGTGCTTCAATTTAAAAGTGCTAGGAACAGAAACTAACAATAGTGACTGTGACATCCACCTGAAGATACTTTTAATTTCTTGTTTTATGTACAAAAGGCTGAAAAATAAAATAAAATGAACTTTTTACAGTATTTATATTTTCTTAGAAAACTCTAACCATATATTTTAAACAGATTTAAGCAGCTTGCAGAGTATGTATACAGTCGGGCTTTTCATCATGGAGTGTTCAATTAAGGTTGG
Organism: Callithrix jacchus; assembly: GCF_049354715.1. Lineage (NCBI taxonomy): Eukaryota > Metazoa > Chordata > Mammalia > Primates > Cebidae > Callithrix > Callithrix jacchus. The sequence goes on from NC_133507.1 coordinate 64,227,687, forward strand.
AAGAACAAAAAGCAAGAAGCTCTTCCTTGTTTGCTGCAACCTATTGCTTAGTGACATGAAGAATGAGGTCTTGGTAGAACAATTTGCTTCACTTTACCACTGACATATGGCTTCCCATATTAGACTTCTGAACAGTGGAAGGAATAAGATACAGCAGCATAGGCAAGATAAACATGCAGCAGTGACAGCTTCAAACTATAATGGAACCAATCACATCATATTACCTGTTGAAAGCTTGCAAACTATACTTATTGTGGTACATATTTGATGCAATAAGTAGTGTGCTTAAATCATCAGTTTTGTTTGCTCAAACATGCACCACTGGGTAAAATTACTATTTACAAAGCAGACTTTTATTTTTTAAATTGACATATACTATGCCAATCTTACCAAGAGCAGAAGATGGCTAAACAATACTGCAAGATAAAGCAGAATCAACTTTATAAAGTGGTGGTGGGGATGTTTTTTTGGTCAATTCAGGTTTCTTAGAAAGGACTGATAGGATATTTTTATTTTATGCCAAAGGACACTTATCAAAAATGTTATAGTCATGCTGCTGGGACTGTGAATGACAATGTAATGGTATGTGTATATCTCTGCGTGTGCATGTGTGTGTATACATATATATGTATATACACGCACATATACATATATACATATATACATGTACATTTAATGGGTTATGTAAAAATAAAACAACTCTAATGCTTGTGAGTCTATGGAACATTTACAGGCACATTAAAATTCTTCTGGATGAGACACCTTAAAAATATGAATAGCTATTTAAGCACCTCAAAAATCTAAAAACATCCTGAAACAAGAAGTAAACTCTTTCCTTTTGTGATGTGATTTTTTTTTATGTGTGAATGAGAATTGCAGCATGCCTCCATTTAAAATATATCCAGTTATACAATACAATAGAGAAATGTAGAATTCCACCCCTTTAATCCCTCTCCCCAAACACAAACCCATGTACAAAAATAGTCACATAGAATAGTAAACAACTTGTGAATTAAAAAGAAAAGTGATAAATTCACAGCACACATTTTGTAAAAATATGGCAGGTGTGGCAGTTAAAACATAAACAGTGGTGACAATTACTATTATCAAGTGTCACATGTTGAATTTACATAAAAATTTAACTTCCCTCCCCCCTTTAAATGGGTTCCTATGGTCTGAGTAGCCATTATGCCTCTGCTCTTCAGCAGTGTCAGCTGGTTGTGAAAATAGAAACCTCCTGTGGATACTGTTTCTCCAGTTTATTGAGTTCCAGTTTGCTGACCAGAGGTCTCTGTCTTGTTATAGGCACTGACCTTAAGTATACTTTTGTAAAAACAGTCAGTTTGGCATAGACGTCCTGTGGGAGTTCTGTTGACACAAATACATCACCATCACAGGCTGTAAACAATTGATCACAAAATGGAATATTCTTTGTTTCTTTTTACTTTTTACTTTCCCTGATATCTTTCCCTTTGTCTTCCTTTTCTGATTTGTCTTTTTCAAATTTTTCTTTTTCCGGTTTGGTTACACTATCATACGAGGGTGGAGAAGTGGTGGAAGGCGTCATATCGGTTTTCTCCGGAGTTGAATTTTCATTCAGTTTATCAATGAGTGTATCTTCTTTAATAGGTGTTCCATCACATTCTTTTCCTTTGTCTTTCTTGTATATACTTGATACCTTTTTAACTTTTTGCTTCAGGAGGTAGCGTCTATAAGCCCTCTGTATAATAATAGCAGACACCTCCTCTTGTTTGCGTTTCAACGTGGTTGTAATGGGCTCATAAGAGACTTTGGAGGGGTTTGATGCCATGAATCGCTCTTCCATCTGTATTCGAAGGGCATCCATCTCTCCACTCTCACCCAGAACACGCTTTGTAAAAGCAAATAAGATGTCAAGACAGTGGATCCGGTCACCACTGACCATGGGCAGATCCATGGCAATAAGCTGGACTTTGTTGGGTTTTGCTATGAGAAGAGGAGGATCCAGGGCATCTGCAAAATCAGAGAGCTTGGCGAACTCTATAAACTGGGTTGCATCGGGATCAAACTTCTCCCAAACCTCGTAGAACATCTCAAAGTCATCCTCACTCAGGGGCTCTGCACTTTCTTCAGTAGCAACACTGAAGTTCTCCAGGATGACTGCGATATACATGTTCACCACAACCAGGAAGGATATGATGATGTAACTGACAAAAAAGAAAATCCCAACAGATGGGTTCCCACAGTCTCCCTTAACAGAGCTTCCAGGGTGATCTTTTTCAGGGTCACAGTCTGGAGGTCCACTATTAAGAATAGGGGCTAGCAATCCATCCCAGCCAGCAGACGTTGTAATTTGGAACAGGCAGATCATGCTGTTGCCAAAGGTCTCAAAGTTGAACATGTCATCGATTCCAACTTCCCTCTTAACATAGGCAAAGTTGGACATCCCAAAGATGGCGTAGATGAACATGACCAGGAAGAGCAGGAGGCCGATGTTAAACAACGCGGGAAGGGACATCATCAAAGCAAAGAGCAGCGTGCGGATCCCCTTTGCTCCTTTGATCAGACGTAGGATTCGGCCAATCCGGGCAAGACGGATCACTCGGAACAGGGTAGGGGACACAAAGTACTTTTCTATTAGTTCAGCTAGAAACATTCCTGTAGAAAATCAACAAATAACAAAAATAGTGTTATACTTAATAGCAGCAAATGAAAGTTTACATAATTATATTAGTTTTACAAAATGTGAACAGGACATTTAGGTACATGTATACAGAAAGATAATCTGCAATATTTGTTTAGCAAAATGAAACTGTATGTTTGGTGTTATAACACTGACACATTTATATTAAATGAAGAAAGTAAGGGCCATTTTTCCTAGTTCACGAAAAGCATCTATCAAAAATATGACTCAACCCCTGAAGGTCTAAAGACATCATGAACCATATAGCAGTCAAGTACAGACATGGATTTATGTATCCAAAATGCAAGTTCTAGTATTTGCATAATAATTAAAGACATATGATTTTGGATCAGAAATATGAGAGTTCTTATCTTTCTGAGACGGTTGTGATCCTATTTTATTTGGGAGTAGGCAGTGTGATGTACAGAAGAAAACATACTCTATGGAGACAGACACTCGGGATTGAATCCTGGCCTTTCCTTTAATCATCAATAAATGGTGATAATATCCACTTTTTCTTGTTGTTAATCTGAACATTTACTGAGTCTTTTCTTCATGCTAGGCACAGTGCTAAGTGCATACATATACATAATCTGTTTTAATCCTCACAACAACATTTTACAGAAAAATTCCTTGCAAAACCAATGATTGAAGAGCTGAGGTAACTTTCTTAGGTCATAGAGCAGGTAATAGTGTAAATAAAGAAGCTCCAGATCAGATCTCAAATCTTACCGCTTAATGCTATCTCATCGCATTTATGTGAGAATCAAATGCAATGGAAGATTGTTACAATGTTCTATTCTACTAAAGAAAGTAGTTTAAATAGAGTGCTACACAATTTTTCCCTCCATGTGAATGTTCTCTTTCCCCAAATAGGCAGAAACCTACTCTTAAATCTTATATTTACTTCCATCACCTCATTTAGTATCTTATACATAAACATTTAATATATAAATATATTTTTTTCCAATAAGCCTTTTGTACTCCTAACACTTAATGTATGTAACCTAACATTAATGAATCATTGCTGGTAACAAATCTGTTTTAGATTTTCAAAGAAAATGTTTGCTTCCAAAAAGAAATATGGCAAACCACAGAAAACTGTCTGCACCCAAAGATAACATGAAACTTTTATGCATTATTATATATGTAACTGCATATATATACTATTCCAGTTATTTAAGAGGTCACAGTTATGCATTATCTGACTAATTCAAATGATTTATGTATATATGTGTGTGGGTTGATCGTTTATTCAAGGTGGTAACTGTCAATACCACAGCAGTATGATCAGGCAAAAGAATATTCTGTTGAAATTGGAGTTATCATCTTTGGAGATGAGAATGAGATTAGATAAAAATATTAAATGAGAGTGGTTAAAATATGAAATGTAAATTCCTTTTATTTCATTCATCATTTCATGCACAGCATGCAATTAGAGAAATGGCAAACTAAAAAAGATGGACTATTAGATTTTTATTTGGAAGTGTGGAATGAACAAGTGGACTATTAGATTTTTATTTGGAAGTGTGGAATGAACAAGAAAAATTAGTGAAAAACACCTCTAAACTTTTCAAACACACATATTTACTACTATATTCCTTAATTGAATAAAAGCACCTTTTCTTACCTACAATGGAGAGAATGACCACCACAAAATCAAAAATATTCCATCCAATAGTGAAATAGTAGTAACGAAGAGAGATCAGTTTCAGCACACACTCTCCAGTGAACAGAACAATGAACACCAGATTAATCCAGTACAGAATGTTTGTCATTTCTTGACTCTGGTCGTCGGTTTCCACCATCATGGTGACCATGTTAAGGCAGATGAGGATCATGATGCTGATATCAAAGACTTGTTTGGTTACAAAATCAAAGACCATTCCTTGGAATTTGTTCTGGAATAAATGATATGTAAAAGTCCCCTTAGAAACTTAAAAAAATTCGTAATTCAATTCATCTGATTTTAATAAAACAACATAAAAATGTAGCTTTTATAAAAAACATACCTTTAATCCTCACAACAACATTTTACAGAAAAATTCTATGCAAAACCAGTGATTAGACAGCTGTGGTAACTTGCCTTAGGTCACAAAGCAGGTAAGTAGTGTAAAAGGGAAGCTCCAGGTCAGATCTCAAATTTTATCTTTTAATGCTACCTCGTAGCACTTACGTGAGGCTCAAATGCAAGGGAACATTGTTACAATGCTCTATTCTACTAAATAAAGTCGTATATTTTATTTTTATTTTATACTTGGAAGAAAATTGTGTAGGTTATACATCTAACTCTATTCAAGTGTATTTGTTTTATTTATACTAACAATGATACTAGGTTTTATAAACTCACCTATTATGTTCTTGGTGAACAGAACACCATCATGTTATGAGAGAAAGTAAATATTTGTCATATAATAATTTTTTCCCATATGTTAGAGGATATTAATTTTACTTTAAATAACAAATAAATAAATACTTCTCTAGGTTTTTCTCTCTCTTTTTAAATTTTTGGTCTGGTCCCTGACTTTATATTCTCTCACTAAAGTTATAGCACTGTAAATTTCATTTTAAAGTTCAGCTAAAATATTTTTTAAATTATAATTCAAGAAAAAAACATCAGTGGAAAAATTGGTGAAATCTACATTCTGTATTTTATTTAATGGTATTATACCAAGGTTAATTTCTTAGTTGAGATAAACTGATCTATGGTTGCGTAAAAAGTTAAAATAAGAAGACACTGTGTGTAGATTCATTATTTATTATGGGTAACTCTTCTGTAAGAATAAAATTGTCTTTGAAAAAGTCACAGTGGAAATATTCAACCTTGCTCTGGTCTATTTGGACCTAATTTCCAAGTACTAACTGACCTATGTCTTGCTTATGAAATTAAGTCCCCAACTTGTAAACTGGTTCAGATTGCTGGTTTCTGTTTTGTTCCATTTTGCACGTGTCTGCTTTGTTTCTCAGGTAGTTAGGGCTCTCGTCTTCACTTACATCTGTTGGGCTGCCTTTCTCTACCTTCTCAATTAGAATGACTACTACTCTGCTACCTATACACTTAATGGCTTGCTTCCCCAGAACCTGACACGTTTACTGGCCTGGATTCTACATCCTAGTGTTCTGTCCTCTCTCTATAGGGAGGCTTCCATTACTTCCATTTGCGATTTTTGGACATCAAACCCTACTTGTTCTATTTTGTTTTGGTCTTTTCTCTGAGTGCATATTTGGCCTGTTGGACTAGATTTTTATTACTACAGCTGGGGCTGTCCTTTCAAGGCCTCCTTCAACCTAATAAATGTGCCTAGTTTTAGTTCAAACCCTTCCTTATTAATTCTCAACTTACTGTAGTTTACCTTTCCTAGTCTGGCATGTCCCTCTTATTCCCACCCTCTGATATTTCCTACCTACCACTCTTAGTAGCTCATGCAGGTTCTACTGTATCATCTTACATAGCTGATCTGTCTACTACTCTGTCTAAAACAGACATCCCCCACCCTTTCTCTCTGTCATGAATTCTAACTCAGTTTTGAGACTTAAGCACTTAGCGCTCTCAGAAAACTGATTTCTTTCACTGCTTATAAAATTTGTGGTGTTGTATTGCACATGGTTTGCTCTTACTCAGTTTTAGTTTTCTTTCTCTTTCACCTGTTTTGAGGCCCCTCAAAAGCAGACCAGCGTCATTTTTCTCTTGAATATGGCTCCTATAATATAGTAAGTTCAAAATACCTTAAAAGCAGAAATTTGGCCTTAATTTTAATATCACCAGGACCAATAAAAATCTCCTTGGATTATCTGCTCATAGAGTTGTCCAGGGGGATAGACACCTCAGTGTACAACTCCAATCCCTTGGAGTTCTGGTCTCCAATTTAAAACCTAGGGTGTCAAGCATGCTGGAAGAAGATGTATAGTTCTGAAGGCCTTATTCACCACAAATTTATGTCCTCTAACCTCATCTTGGCCCTTCAGATTTAGAAATTAGCAATCCCTTGTCCTTCATTTGCTCTAAAGATAATTCCCAACTTCTAAGAAATTACAACTATCTTGCCCTCTATTTTTACCATTTTTTGACTATATTAAAGTTAAACATTTTAATGAAACTCCTCTATTTTCTTTTGCATTTCATATTATCTTTTTTTCCATGTTCTTTTCATAGGTTACTCTAAATTCATTAGAGGACTCAGCCCCGTTTTCTTTCTATAACTACCTTAGACCACTAAGTTCTTTCTCTACGTCTTGTGCATTTTTATGCCATAATTATTCTCTCTCTCTTCAATCTTTTCCTCTTTAAAATTCCTTTTGCTTTGCTTTAAAGCTAATATTTGAATCTTAAGGGACTTTTATTTTGCTGCTTCTAAATATTCTTCATTTCTCTCCCTTCCTCCTTCTTCTCACTCTTCCACTGTGCCTTGGGTGCCAAATTCTGCAAGCTAGCATCTCCAATTTTCTCACCACTCATGTCCCTTCTTCATTTCCTGCAGGACACCAACATTCATCCAGTTGTGCAAAGCGGAAAGACATGAGCCATTCTTGTTGGTTCCTTCTTTAGTTCTCATAATCAATTAATAGACAAACTTTTAAATTTCACTCTGGTGATAGCTCAAAATCCACTTTTATTAATCTCCACATCATTGTGATTCAGGCTACCTACCATCTCTGAAATAGCTCCAAAACAAGTCTATAATATATTTACACTGCCTCTGTCAAACGGATTGAGTGATCGTCACAAAGCCCAAACTGACTGTGTCCATTTCAATGGTTTCTTACTGCTCTTAGGATGAAAACAGTAAGCCTCCTGAACATGGCCTCCAAGGCCCAGAAAAGTTTGGGCTTATCCTAACCTCCTTATTCTTAATGTGTCCCAAAAGAACCTTGACTTTCTGCACTCCAGTCTCAGCAGCCCTCCTACATAAGGACCTTCACATATGCATTCCCCTTCTACAGGGCTCTTGTTATCCCACGCTGGCTATTGACACTTCCTCATTCTTTTTCCATCCTCAGCTAGCATATCACTTTAATAAAACCTTCTCTAACTTCCCTGATTAATCAGCACCCTCCCCCAAATCAGCTCTCACAGCTGAATGCATCTTTTTTTTTTTTTCTGGGCTATTTCATTTTTTTGGCATGACTGTTTGAGTACTATCTGTTGCATTAACTAGACTCCATACTGTTCAATATTTAAGCTCAAAATACTTAGCATATTACATAGTACATTGTGGGAGGTGCACAGCAACATATTCAAGCTTATGTACCAGGCAGTTGAGGTCAAAGCATGGAAAAATACTGACGCACTGTGTGTATGTTATTTGTGTATGAGAATGAAACTCCTTGGCTGAAAACAGGACAGGGAGTGGAGTGTGTGGTGTGAAAAAGAACGATGAAATCAGCCTCCTGAGAATGCAGTTTAAGTGTTGTGCAAAGTTACACCTCAAATGGCGACCTTGTAGATGTTTGTAGTTTATACGAGCCCTTTCAAAACATACTTAGCAAACAGATGCTAAAGCAAAGTCTTCTCAGAAGACCTAACCCCAGCCCCGTTCAGCTAAAGTTGTCTAAGTACTTCATTCTCTGCACTCACTGCAAGCTATAAGCTCTGCAGTACATATTGTTAATAAAGGAATAAATGGATTTTACCAGTTACTTCCTAAGTTGCCAAATTGTCAATGAATATTCTAGCTGAATGTGTTGAATTTTTCCAAGCAGCCCTACTGCTATGCAGGTAAATCCATGTCATTTGATGTAAATATAATCACATGCCTTCATTGATTTATCTCCTCGTATATCTTGGTAAAGTATGCAAGGCCTTATTCTGAGAATTTTTGTTATTTTCTCCATTTTTTTTTTTTTTTTTTGAGACGGAGTTCTTGCTCTGTAACCAGGCTGGAGTGCAGTGGTGCACTCTAGGCTCACTGCAACCTCCGCCTCCTGGGTTCAAACGATTCTTCCACCTCAGCCTCCCAAATAGCTGGGACCACAGGCGTGTGTCACCAATCCCAGCTAATTTTTGTATTTTTAGTAGAGACGGGGTTTCACCATGTTGGCCAGAATGGTCTCAATCTCTTAACCTCGTGATCTACCCACCTCAGCCTCCCAAAGTGCTGTGATTAGAGGCGTGAGCCACCACGCCCGGCCTATTCTAATTATTTTCAAAAAATGAATCTGTGCTTCAGAGCACAACTAAATTTTGTTCTGACAACTGTAAAATTCTTATCTCAGTCTGGACATTTCGTAGGCTTTACCACTGCCTATATATCACTTCAATTTATGGTAGTGGAACCAACAGTTTCACAGAACATCAACTGGTTTATGTTTTAGATGATCTGTTATCGACATATCCTCTGTTTTAGATTCTCTGTTATCTACATATCCTTCCTCTTTTCCTATGTTCCACAGCTGCCTCATCCCAGTTGAGTCTTCCTATTGGCTAACTTCCCTCCTGGAGTAGTTCCAGTCCTTCTGGCCTAACACAGATTATGGACTCATTTTATATGTAAAGGTTTATCTTTTTGTCCATGTCCCAAGGTTCCCTTGCCTCTAACATTGTTCCACACCAGTGTCTAGGTTAAACTCTGTAAAGTCTTTCTTTTCATATTTCTAGGCTCTTCTGTTAACTATGTTGCATTTGTACTGCTTAATTAGAACAAATTTCCTCAGACTTGTATGGTAACCTTGATTCATTTAACTTAGAAAACCAGTGTCTACTACTCACTAAGTCAAATACATCGCTATACTTCACTGATATATTTACCTATATGGCTTGGTGGTATATGTTTTCTCATATAGCAAATGTTGTCTGCTTTTTTCTCTGTTCATTCAAATTGTATTATTTCCCAAAGACTAGGTTCAAATTGTACACCCTTTATGTTTGACCCAATATAGTGATCCACTTTCTTTGAGTTATTGGCCGACTTACCAACTGAACACTTAATTCTGGTCGGTCAGTTTTATATTGTCACTAATGAATTCATAAAATCAAGATTTCTGAGGAACATTGAAGTGTTTTATACCATGTATACCTTAGAGAAGATGCTCTGAGACTTAATATCTGAGCCAGTCCTTTAGGAGTGATAGAAAAACTCAGGGATTCTCCTGATAGCGATTCCCTTCAGCAGCCGAACTGAATGAACAGTATCACTGCCAAATATATAACTGGAAGAGCCATATAAAGTCCAACAAAGAATGATATCACCTCATTTAAGGGTGGGATAGTAGAGGAAAATATGAAGTTTGTCTTTTGTCGTTGTTTTTGTTTAACCAGAAATAAGCAAAACCTGTGACTTGTTTCATTAATGATTCCGTTCTATCTGCAGAGTTGGACAAAAAATGAGGCCAATCTGTGATGTACCAGTTATTCCAATCTGTCTCCAGTGTACTCTGAGAACATTTAATATTTCCACATTGTGTATGCATATTCCACATTATTAGAAGCTTCTTAATGACATCAGCTTGTCTGATACTATTGGCACCTAAGTATAGAAAATTTTATTTCTATATATTTTATATGTTTGCATATAAAATATGTTGTGTATTATATAGTTTATACATATTATGTATATAATATATATATTCAAACTATTTAGGCTAGCTAGTCACATTGTTAAGATAGAAAACTGTTACAAATCCAAAAAATAACTAGTTTCTAGCAATTCTGGCTGTGAAAGGGTTAGGTAACATAGCTTTAACTGGCAATGAAAGTATGCTATTCTTACAGCAGGTCGAGGTATGGGTTTTTGTGGTTTCTTTGAACCCAGTTTTTTCATTGCATTGTAGTATTTCTTCTGTTCTTCTGTCATAAAAATGTCTTGACCTCCAAAGTAAAGAAATGAAAGCAAAACTTGTTAAAATTGTGTTCTTTGCTGGCTATAAAATCCACCTTAGTAATAGTGCAAAAATTGGCTCCCACATTTCATTCTATTGTTGCTAATATCTGTATTTATGGAAATGCCTTTATTCAATATACAGATTATACCATATAAGTCATATTTCTATACTAAAAACATCAAAAATATGCTATCTAAATTATTAATTGCTTAAAAGCTTATCGATTATCAAATGTCTCAAAATAATTTCTGAATTTTATATTCTTTTTGTGGTGATTGCATTTTGGAGGCTAAAGGAAACAGTGTGACATATTTAGTTCATATTTCAGGGCAAAGATGAAGTTTTAATATACTTATCTTCTTTTTCTGTTGGTTGAAGTTATCTATGATGACACCAATGAAAAGATTCAAGGTAAAGAATGAACCAAAAATAATAAAAATGACAAAATAAAGATACATGTACAGGTTGTCTTCATACTTGGGTTGTAATTCTACCTAAAAAATATGAAGAATTGTAACCATTATATCTAACACTTGCTGCATAAAAAGAACATCAGTGAGTTTTCAATTATCTAAGCATGTTTTGGTCTCAGGAATGACAAGAATTCAAACATTAAACAGATTTTATGAACCTTCAAATCTCACATGCTTATTGAAGAGTCCTGCAAGGCTATCCATTACCTGGGAAAGTGAAACAACTCATAGAGAAGTCTGAATGATTATAAACAATGTCATTCAATAAATGCCTAGAATATGAATGCACTTTGCTGCAAAGTTCCCAACACAGCATGCAAATTAAAGATTTCCTCATCTTACAAAAGAGATGTCAGTGTCACATTATTCTACGTCAAAACTTTTAAGATTTACTTTCTCTGCCTCAGTTTTCTCATCTGTGAAATGAAAACAATAGAACCTAAACCTCATAGTGTGGCTGTGAAGATTAGTCATATTAACATATAAATGTGCTTAGAAAAGTGGCTGGCCAGTAGTTATTTCTAAGTGTAAGGGTTTGATATAATACAATTCCTTAGATAGGCAAGAACCATTGTAGTATGTCTGCATGTAGGTTTATAGGTTGATCTTCCCTTTCTGAAAATGAGTCTACTGCTTTATCCGATTCAGCAGGCACCATTTCTGTAACAATGGTACTCTCTCTCTTGTCTAGCCCACTTTTTATTAGAAGTATGTGTGATATTTGAAATATTGAAAAAAAGAAAAGAAAAGAAAATGTCAAAAAGCTGCCTTTAATATTTTGAAAAAAAAAACAAAAACAAAAAAGAAAACAGAAATATGTCTGATAGTAGATTTGAGCTTTAGCCGTAAGCTCTAGTTCAGGTCTCATAGGACATTGTTCTAATCAACTCAGTTAACCAGTCACTCACTGATGATAATAAATGAAGGTAATAAGCCACTGCGTTATGAAATCAATTTAGAGGATTATGAGCAGCATATTTTTTTCTAATGAAATAGAGCAAAATGGAAAATATCAGGAATATTATAAAATGACTTATTCTTTGATGAGATTTTATGTGAGTTTAGTGAATAGCGATGTACAATTATAGTTTTTAAACTTTTAAAAGACTACTCATACAGGAATTGCATAATACATACATGCAAAATACAATACATTTTATAAGTGAAATCCATAATCCAGGTCATTGGTAGGACTTCAGAAACCTTTGGTGTATCTTTCTCAAACATAACCACATCATCCCTGCTAGAGGTAACTCTTATCCTGACTTTAATGGTAATCATGTTCCTGCTTTTTCTTTCGAGTTAACACCTCAGTATGCATTCTTGAACAATAAGCTTAGTTTTGTCAATTTTTAACTTTATATAAATACAATTATAGTATATGTCTAGTTTAACTCAATGTTATATTTTTAAGGCTCATCCAAGTGGCTGTATATGGCTGTATTCATTCATTTCCATTACTATGTAGTATTCAATTATTTGCCTATTTCTACTATTTTTGAGTTGCTCCCAGTTTTTTGCTACTGCAAAAAAATGTTATATTCGTTTTTGTACATAGATTATCCTAAACATGTACATAAATTTCTTTAGGATACATTGTTCGAAATGGAATTGCAAGATTAAAAGCATTTTTAACTTTCTCAAATAATGTGATCATACACAGCTGTTTTTAAGGGATTATTTATCTAATTTTTTTTTCCTACCAGCATTGTATCAGTATTCTTATTGCTGTTTACCCTTGGTAAAACTTGGCATTATCAGACTTTTTAGTACTGCCAATCTGGTAGGTATGTAGATACTGTCTCATTTTGGTTTAAATTTGCATTTATCTGATGCAATTTACTAATTAAAGTAAAAATCAACAATTTCTCATAAATGTAGTGCTCAAGTGGATTTCATCTTTTGTAATGTCCAGGAATTTTGTAGCAGACAAGGTCTGCTAAGATATTAAAAAAGAAACTGAAAATGTTTCATGTCATATAAGCTATTGATAAAAAGATGGAGAGAGCTTTGAATTAATTAATCAAAAAGGTGAGAAACTACTGTGGCAAGTGGGTACGAGTTCAACTCATGATCCGGGTTCAACTAGTTTACCACTTAACGCATTAAGCCTCTTTGCTTCAGTGGTAAAATAGAGTTAGTAACACGTATACAATAAGGTTGTTATTTAGGACTAAATGGGATAATGTGAGAAAGTCCTTGGCATAGTGAGTAGTGATAAACAACACATTATTATTATATTTAGAAAAAACTCATAACTTGAATTCCTGATACCACATACAGAGAGATCAAATGCAGGGCTTTTCATGCTTTCTTGCTCCCGCTCTGTTTTTATGAAGTGGAAAGAAAAAAAACACCTCAGGAATTCTTCACTCAGAAAGCTAGCTACTGGTGCTAGGAAAATAGTATTTTGAACTTTATTATCATGCTTTGGTGTACTAGAAATCAATCCTTTTTTCCAAAATGTGACTTCATTCCTCATTAAATAGTGAGAAGTGAATGAAATTTGTAGGAAAAAACTCAAAGTACTGGTGTGTATAAGGTAGATTAGGAAAGTCCCTTCCTTCTACCACTTAGTCTCACTTTCCCAAGAGAAACACTAAGTTGTTTGTTTACTTTTGTCCCATTATTAGTTACATTCTTCCTATCTTAAGGAAGATCAAAAGCTGGAGGATATCTATTACAGATGAAAAATATTGCCTGTGAGAACTTATAATGCACAAACGGCCAGGACTATCAGAGCCAAAGGTAAAATGTCTGATTTTGAAAATAAATCCAATAAAGTTTTGTGTCAGGTGGCTTGCTAAATACTAGAAAAGGTATCTTAAAAGATACACAGCGATTAGAGAAAATTATCCTGTAATAATTTTGGAAGAATCAATATGATTAAACATTTTATTTTTATAATACAGATATGTTTTATAAATTAAGCACATAATTTTATTTTATTGACAATATCACTAAATTACAATACTGTAGAAATATACATTTGATAAAATTAAAAAATTTCCCTCTAACTAGACTTACATTTCGTGAGTCAACAGCTGCATACATAATATCCATCCATCCCTTAAATGTGGCCTGTAAGAAAAGTCATATCATTTTCTTTTTTTCCAAAATTCTAATTTTAGAAAAATCAGTTGAATAGGAATAATTGATCAAGGTTCTACTTGATCTATATTCAAATATAGGTATATAAATAAGCTTGAAATCAGTATTTACTTTTTGGGCAAGGTTTTATCATATGCATTGAAAATACTTCAAGTTTATCTTTGTTCCATTTTTATATGCATATTTAATATCCATAATTAGATAATCATCTACTGTAACAATACGCTATTATAAAAACACTATCAGCAATCTTTGACTCTGATGTGGTTATATAAGAATATATCATGAAATTTGAAGAAAGGATTTCTTGCATATAGTATCAGCATGAGACAAGTTCAAAGTATGCTGCATTATTTATCTTAACGGCTTTCTTTTCCACATGATTATTACCAATCGCCAATCATGACGGCTTAATTCTTGAAGATCTTAATATTGTGGAACATACTGTTTTGACGTGATTACTCTATAAGAGGCAGCAGTTTCCTAATCTGAAAGTAGTATATTCAACTGTATTTACTTTGTTAAATATTTGCTTTCTGCTGCGTGGACATAGTGATCTTGAAAACAAAAGTCTTACACATTTTGTTTTTTTAGTTTCTGAGTGCCGCAGACTCTGCCCCTTTCTGACTATTTCATTTATTTATTTATTTATTTATTTATTTATTGAGACGGAGTTTCGCTCTTGTTACCCAGGCTGGAGTGCAATGGCGCAATCTCGGCTCACCGCAACCTCTGCCTCCTGGGTTCAGGTAATTCTCCTGCCTCAGCCTCCTGAGTAGCTGGGATTACAGACATGCGCCACCATGCCCAGCTAATTTTTTGTATTTTTAGTAGAGACGGGGTTTCACCATGTTGACCAGGATGGTCTCGATCTCTTGACCTCATGATTCACCCGCCTCGGCCTCCCAAAGTGCTGGGATTACAGGCGTGAGCCACCGCGCCCGGCCTATTTTTATAGTATTGAGGATCATGTAGGTGGATTGTGTCCAGGAACTAGTGGATATGAAATACTGCAGTCAGTTGAACAGCTGAATGAATTATTATGAGTGCAAAGCAGACACAATAGTCTAATTGGAAGGTTTTCATTTGCAAGGGAGCAACTTTTCTATCCAAAAGTGTCTCTCTCTCTCTTTCTCTGCCTCCATACACACGCACCTTTTCAACCTCACTTGGGGCCAGCATTTCTTTCCTCAGAGCAGGAAAGGAGAAAAATGAGTGCCAAGATAAAACTCCCAGTAACAAAGGACTTGTGCTATGCTACCAAATGCATAGCTGGAGAGACAATAAAGTATGTAGAGCCATCATGTTTGCAACATGGTACAGAAAAGATAGTTCATGGTAAGGAAGAATCTAGGAAGATGGGCCTAAGGAAGTATTTGCGAACACTGAGGAAGAATAATTTTCTTATTGTGTAATATTATATCATTTTATATAGTTTTACTGAATCTATATAGAGTTCCTAAAAAGTATATGCATTTGTGTTTTAATTGCTTTTCAAAAATATATTTATTTTTAATTGACAAATTAAAAATGATTATATTTATGTTGTACAAATGATGTTTTCAAATACATGCATATTGTGGAATGGCTAACTCAAGCTAAGCAACATATATATCACTTTACATACTTATTTTTGTGATGAGAAAACATAATGTCTACTTTCTCAGATATTTTCAAGTATATAATACATTATTATTAACTATAGTCACCATGCTGTATAATAGCTCTACACAATGTACTCCTCCTGAGGAACTGAATTTTGTATCCTTTGACCAACATCTCCCATCATTCCCCACCTCCAGCCCTTGGTGATTGCCATTCTGCTTTCTGCTTCTACGAGTTTGAGTTTTTTTAGATTTCATACATAGTGACATCATGTGCTATTTGTCTTTCTGTGCCTGGCTTATTTCACTTAATATAATATCCTCCAGGTGAATCCATGTTGTGTAAAAGAACAAGATCCCCTTCTTCTTTTAAGGCTAAATAGTATTTCATTGTGTATGTCTATAGGTGTGTGTGTGTGTGTGTGTGTACACACACACATACACACAATCCAATAAATTTTAAAATGTTTTTACCACTCATCAATCATGAGGGCTTATTCTTGAAAATCTTTTTAATATTATTGAACATACTATTTTGAAGCACTTACTCGATAAAAAGAAGCAGTTTCCTAATCTGAAAACAAATACATTCAAGTCCATTTACTTTTTGAAATACTTTTTCTGTTGTGTGGACACAGTAATCTTGAAAACAAAAGTCTTGCAAATTTTCTCCGTTTCTTAGTGCTGTTTCCTAGGCTCTTCCTCTTCCCTGATTACTTCTATATATGCACACACATATAGACATACACTTTATATGCATATTTCTAGATATAGATATACACACATATAGTGTATGCCTGTATGTGTGTTCATATAGAACTATGTGAACATTATATATATACAAACACACACATATATATATATACACACAATTTTCTTTATCCATTTATCTGTTGATGGACAATTAGTCTTTTTCCATATTATGGCTACTGCGAATACTGCTACAGTGAGCATGACAGTGCAGACATCTCTTTGACATGCTGATTTCATTTCTTTTGGATATATACCCAGTAATGGGAATGCTAGATCGTACGGTAGTTCTATTTTTAGTTTTTTGAGGAACGTCCATACTGTTATCCATAAAGGCTCTACAAATTTATATTCCTGCCAACAATGTACAAGGGTTCCCTTTTCTTCACGTTCTTGCCAACATGTTTTGTCATTTACCTGTTTGATCAAAGCCATTCTAACAGGTGTAAGGTAGACACCTCATTACAAGGAAGAAGAACTTTAGACTCATTTTAATTACACATCACGGAAAATAATAAAGTGGTTACTTACAACTTGAAGTAGAGACAGATATCCAAGTCCCACGTTATCAAAGTTTACTTTCACATTTTTCCACCTGGCAGTTTGGTTGCTTTCAATGAGAGCTTTGCACTCACTGTAGTTGTTGACCACGCTTACATCAAACATCTCTCCAGTGGTGTAGTTAATACAATGGTAAAACTTGCCAGCAAAGAGATTCACTCCCATTATACTGAATATGAGCCAAAAGATCAGACAAACCAGAAGTACATTCATGATAGATGGAATGGCTCCTAAAAGAGCATTTACAACAACCTGGCACAGAATGAGAAGGAACAATAAATGAAAAGCCAACAACAATTATTTGCTTACTTTTAAACATTATTAAAAAACAGCCAAATGAGAAAAAATACATCTTTCAAAGTTGAATATTGGTTAGAAACTAGACTCTGGTAGTTCCAAATAAGAATTTTTAAATTATAATTCAGAGAGTGTAAAACAAATTTTATGCTGGAGAACATTTTCTCAAGAGGTAATAATATACATGTAGCAAATTACCTCAAAGGATGGAACTAATAGTAAATGCCAAAAACAATTAAGAGTATAAATAGTGACATGAATACAGAAGTGAACATCACTTTAAAAATCATACAAACCATACAATTTGTTATCCAAAATTTGACAGTAAAAGAGAACACTTGGGGATCGAATTCCACAAAGAAAATATAAAAAGTATTCTGGTACTGAAAGTTTGATACCTTTGTTTATTAAGCCTTCTACTGCAAAAACTCATTTCAAATTGGTAAAATAAACAGAATTTAACAGCTAATAACTTTTTTATGTAAACATGCATATGCAGACACACCCATCTACACACACCATTCATCTCTTGTTGTGTTTGTAAAATGCAGACGAAGTCTAAGTAACTACTTGCAAATATCACAAAAAGTATCATTTTCTAAAAATCCCCTTTCAACCAGTTTAAACCACTGAGACAGGGCATCATCATTTTCTTTAGGTGGTGAGGGTATGTGGTCTCAGGTTTTGTGCCTCAGGAAACGACAAATGTCAGCACAAACTCCTCCGTTCTTTTGTACCACTCTTCTAAATGAGTGTTAGATTTCCAATTGACCTACTTTTTAGCCATCTCAGCCTGTGTTTAAGAAGTAAAAGACCTGATTCAAACCTCAAAAGGCTCAAAGTGTAACCTAACAGAGCAGTGAAAAAATGATGAGCAATGATGTGGTAGGTTTAAACTACAGCAAATAGGATTTCCTGCACATTTATAAATGGAGTGAACATAAATAATCTTGATTCAAATCAGCAGCATAACTATAGAGATTTTCCACCAAGTGAAAATCTAGCTAATTAGAAACAGTCCTTCTGGCACTACACTCTGTGAGTGACTCGAGCAGTGCCAAGTATTATGGGCAACTGGTAAATATTATTTTTGATTGATTAGCTATGTCAGTATGAATGCATAAGACACAAATTCTCCATAAATTTGACATTTCTACAAAGTGTCAGTCTGCTCTCAATAATAATTCTGACAAATTCTAAGGCATTCATTCTTACCCTCATTCCTTCAAACCGGGACAAGGCTCTCAGTGGCCTCAGAGCTCTTAGTGTTCTGAGGGATTTGATGGCACCAAGTTCTGAGTAACCCAAGGCATTTGCAGTTAAACTGACCAATGAGACCTATACAGAAAAAGCAACACGATTTTCTTATTTACACACAAAAATGTCTACACAGATCAACCTTGCTTTATGCAATGAATCAGTAATTCTCAAACTTTCGTGAGTTTCAGAATCACCCAAGGTCTTGTTAAAAACACCAATAGCAGAGTGTGGTTTAGTAAGTTTAGGAGAGACCTAAGAATTTGCATTTCTGCAGATTCCTAGGGTGAGGCTAATGATTCTAGTCTGTGAACACTTATAAAAAAAAGAAGTCCTTTTTTACAATGTGTTCTTTTTTTCAAGATTCTTGGTAAGAAATATTTTTTAAAAATTAAAAGCAAAAAAAAAAAAAAAAAAAACAGCAAGAGAGAAATGTGATCTCCCTCTACATATCTGTAAAACTTATTTCTGTGTCATGTCTAATCATATTGAGCAGACCTGAAAGAGAAAGTAACATTTGGCAGCAAGTAAACTATACAAACCTCCGGTGAGGATGAACATGGATACATTTAAAAAGGTCTAGGCCTCTAAGAAGCAGCTTTGATATTTGTAAATTTCAGGGTGAAGGGCATAATACCATTAATTAGGTCAGACAAAATTTGTGAATAAAAAAGTTGAGATTTTATTATAACAAATTAGAAAATTCAATGTTTTCTTTAGTTATTCATACAGCTAACTTACATAGCTGATAGGCCGGGCGCGGTGTCTCAAGCCTGTAATCCCAGCACTTTGGGAGGCCGAGGCGGGTGGATCACGAGGTCAAGAGATCGAGACCATCCTGGTCAACATGGTGAAACCCCGTCTCTACTAAAAATACAAAAAATTAGCTGGGCATGGTGGCGCCTGCCTGTAATCCCAGCTACTCAGGAGGCTGAAGCAGGAGAGTTGTCTGAACCCAGGAGGTGGAGGTTGCAGTGAGCCAAGATCGCGCCATTGCACTCCAGCCTGGGTAACAAGAGTGAAACTCCGTCTCAAAAAAAAAAAAAAAAATTTAAAGTCTTAGCTAAAAAGGAAAAGAAACTGTCATGGGTACATACACGTGTTCAATTTCCTTTGAAAACATATAGAAAAATATTAAAACAATATAAACTAAGTAAAGATATTTTGTTCTAAAGTGCAACTGAATTTCAAAGGCAGATAAATAAAAATAAATAATTTAAGAGGATAATGTTAATATATATTTGAAAAATATAATTTTTAAGGAGAATAAGCACATAGAAAGTTGTTATAAAAACAACTTATTCAAAATAATTTTGCACATGCAGTTTTAAAGTGAAGCCTCTTGAATACAGAAAAATATGAGCTATAAAATTTTGTCTTACATAGTTCATACAGTTCCCTTAAAATCCAAACTCTTAGGCTTTGTAAGTCCTGTCTTCACAGATAATTGAAAAATAGTTACTGGATTATCATTACTTGTGAAGCTTTTCTGTATTTAAGACATAAGGACCTGTAGTACTTTACCTTCTCTGAAGACAGAACCAAAAAGAGATAAGCATAAGTTAAAGGATAAAAGGTAAAAGTTAGACATAGAAAAATATTCTGAATGGGGTAGTATTTACTGGCTTAATAAAAGAAGTTGTAAAATGTTCAATTCTATGTGACTTGTAGCTAAATGTGAAAAAGGAGATAAATGTAGGCCTTCTCTTACTAGGGCATTGCAGCAATCTCCTAACTGGTGTTTTGATCTCTAAATAATCCTCTTTTTATTATTCACACCTCCACCTAACTTCTCTCCCTAAAAGAACAAGCCTGGGTCTTGTCTCTTCCTATGTGTAATTCTTCAATAGCTTCCTCTTCATTAAATCCTCAGTCTAAATTTCTTTGGATGGCATGTCAGGTTCTTCAAGCTCTTCTCAAAGTTATCTTTCTTATCTTATCATCCCATCACAAAGGCTTGTCTCACCCTATCTACTTGTTTCTGCAACCTGCCCTGCATGTCATGAGCCAATGTTTTAAGGAATCAGCGTTCCTCCCTTAGCTGTGCCTGCTGGTATTCTCATCTCTCAAGTTCCAGCTCACATTCCTCTTCTTTCTTGAAGACTTTTCACCTGCCTCAAGTAAAGAGGTGGCCCTTCTAACACAGGTATCGATTTACGTCTACACATCTGTCCTCACTTTTCAATTGCAAGCTTCTGCAGGACTAGAAAAAAGACTTATTTATATTTGTGTGTTTCATAATGAAATAGACGAGCAATAAGCATATTTGACTTAAAGCAAGGTATTTATCAGGTTAATATACTATCATAACAGTTTTCTTAAATCTAAAAAGGTAAATATCAGAGTACTTTGGGTAATATGATCATTAGGTGCAGGACAACTAGATTTCTCTTAAGAGTTTCTTTATATTCAAGTGGTGTTGACTTCATACTTTTATCTTTAAATAGACATATTAATTATCAGATTTTTTAATAGATTTACCAACCTATTATAAGCACATACAGAAAATAAGAGGCAAAAATTGTATCATGCATAATCCCATTATACAAATAAAAGAACGGTTACAGTTTTTGGTACATTTTCTATTGTTTGTAATGTCCAGATACATGTAGTTTTAAATATTGCTTATTTTCTTCCTTTACTTCCAGAGGACTGTTAATGTAATTCTGCATGTAACATTTATATGTTATATTTAATAGTAGATTTGCCTCATATTCAATTATTTAAAAATCCTCTTATATTTTGATATGCTATCTTATTTTATTTCAACACCAATGTACTTAAATAAAACTTTTGAATACTTGGTCAATAGCCAATTTGCTTCTACTATCATACAAATCAAGTGATGTCTCTTGCTTTTTGAGCTTTCAAATTTCTTTGTAATTAATGATCCATCTGTGTGCCCTAAACTTCTCAATAGGCTCTAGTGATGACAAAGATACGGATGTCAAAGATGCCTGAGAAAAATGTAAATACAGTTATTTTGTGAAATGAGATAGTGCAAAAAGCAAAATTTCTAAATTCATATTTTATTTGGCATAACTTGAGATTTCAAAATTAATTTGAAACTAAATGATTAGTATAGTATGATGGCATTTGACTTTTATCAATGAATATATGTATATTTAAATTGGCAAAAAATGTTTTGAGGCATCCTCTCACTGTGAAACAAGGAACATAATTTACATTTGGGCTGACACAGTGTTACTGAGTGCCTAGTCTGGTCAGGCACCATTGCTGGACGTAGTACCCATATGCCAACAAATGAAACAGCAAAGTGCAGCATACTCACATCAACAATCAGGAAGTCGAGCCAGCACCAGGCATTGGTAAAATACACTTGAAAACCATATGCAACCCACTTTAGCAGCATTTCCAGGATGAATATGTAAGTGAAAACCTTGTCAGCGTATTCTAACATGGTCTTAATGGTTTTTCGCTGCTCAATGTATATATCTTCAAAGGCCTATAAGTCAAAAAATTCTATTAAATTTTATGATCAGAAACAGTCTCTAATTGATGTCTTCTTAAAAAAGGAAATGATGCAAGCTCTTATCAGGGGCCTAAGGCTTCAAGATTTAATGTTTTCCATGGCTGAATTTTACTTTATCATTATCTGATCATAACTGACTGTTGACTGGGCATTTCATTCAACGAAGGGTTTCAGTAATTTTTAAATTTTGGTCTCAGTGTAACCCCAAAGAGCTTAAAATTTTTGAGAGACTGCCAGCTGCTTCTATCTATATCAGAAGGCAGCTGAACATCTGGGAATAGATTGGCCTCATTCAGTGTAGACTCAATGGAATGCACCCTCTAGTAATGCAGATATAAAGCAGGGAGGCCCCTCAAGTATGGAAAAAGGAAAGGATTGTCATCTCTCACTTTCTCGTCATCTCATCATCTCTGTGTGTGTGTGTGTGTGTGTATGTAGGAAGGTGTACGTTTGGAAATTCCCTTTGACAATATTTTGCAGAGCCCTTGAGAAAGACTGGGAAACTCATTCGCAGGAACTCCGGAGGCTTCTGTAATGAAAATAATACTTATCTAACTTAATTTCCATATTGGAAAAATTATCAAGAAAACTTGGCAGCCTGGATTAAAGGAAAAGGAACATTTTCTGTTTTAGATAATAGGAATCAAGGCTTGTAACCAGAGTTCCATACAGACCTAAGAGTTTCTGGGCTCTGCTTACAGCTGAAGCTGTAAACCCCTCAGGAGCCAGTCACTGTGCCAGCATGTTTATGCAATTTGGTGAGAAGTGACTGGGTATAACTGAGAACAAAAAGCTCCCACAGCAAAGATACTAGTCACCGATAAGAATTCATAGTTCTCTCTTTACTTGGCTTTAGAAAGCATGACTGGCAAGGCACAGTGGCTCACGTCTGTAATTCCAGCACTTTGAGAGGCCAAGTGTACAGATCTCTTGAGGCCAGGAGTTCAAGACCAGCCTGGTCAACATGGTAAAACCCAGTCTCTACTAAAAAATACAAGAATTAGCCAGATGTGATGGCTCACACTTGTAACCCCAGCTACTTGGCAGGTTAAGGCACTAGAATGGGGTGAACCCAAGAGGTGGAGGTGCTGTGGTGACTTGAGATAATACCACTATACTCCAGCCTGGACTATAGCAAGACGCTCTCAAAAAAAAAAAAAAAAAAAAAAGGAAAAGAAAATAAAGCATGGTTGATCCTCTTTAAACTGAATATATGGCAGGATACAGAATTCGGCTTGAAGGCCTTCAGATGCAGTAATTCTCTTAATGAAATAAACTCACCAAACACTCTAGTAATTACTTAAAGTGAAATAGTAAAAGGAATGCAACCACATTTGTATCACCAATTAAGAAAATAGGTCATATTATTTTAATCAATATTTTGATCCATTTGATCATTTCTTTGAATGAAATCAGACATAAGTTTGTAAAGCCATCACTTTTCTGCTAGTCAGCAATTAAGTTAGTCTTATCATTCACTGTGGTTGGAAGAGTGAATCAGTGTGAAGAAGACAGAGGAGTTCCCTGCAGCATGGAGTTTACTTTAAGCAATTTTGATAGAAACAGGAGGCAGAGAAACTCTGGGCAGAAGGATGGCAGTATCTGGTGAGGGCCCCACCTTCAAGCCTGGAACTGTGGCCCAAAGTGAGAACATATATCCCTGTTTTCCCAATCAAATGTTGCCTTTTCAAAAACCACTCACGGTGCACCCTGACCCCATCCTATATAAACCATATATAAACCCCAGAACTCAACTGGCAGACAGGAGGAGCAGCTGGAAACTTCAGTTGGACATCGGAGAGAAGGGGCTTGGCATCAGAGGGACAGCTTGATGGCATGGCTTTGGAGGAGTCTAGTTGGGGATGGCCAGACTCCAGGGAAAGACTACCTTCCTGTTCCCTCCCCTTTCAGCTCCCCTTTCCTCTGTGAGCCACTTTCACTGGCAATAAAATCTCCCACATTTAACATCTTCAAGTCCTTCATGAAACCTCATTCCTTCTGGACTCCAGACAAATAACTTGGGCACCACGAGTGTAGGTACAAAAGGCTGTCACACTGACCCTTCACTGAACTGTTAACACTTAAGCCATCCACGGATGGCAAAGCTGCAAGGGCACTGTAACACTTCCTCTGGGGCTTCAAGGATCGAGGGCACCCTCCCCTAGATGCTGCCGCGGGGTGGGTATGGACTTCACTCTTGCCAGTGCCCTAAAGTGCTCACACTGGTTCCTACACCCACTCACCTACGTTCCACCTCCTGTGAGGGGTGAAGGAGGGAGTGAGTGGAGTTTACCCCTGCTGGCGCCTACACACCTAAGTTCACCCACGAAGGGGTCAGGGAAATATCGTACTTAGTTTGATACTTAGCTGATAATCTTACATCATATCTACATAGACAGTCTTAATAAGAACTGCCTCCAATGACTAAAAGTCAGAAAGATCCTTATTTAAACATTTCAAGAAACCATAATGATCTGAATTTGGTTCCACCTGAGGGCTACTCTGGAGTAATAAAAGTTGCTGTTTACTGAGCCTCTCATACTGTGCTAAACACATCACACATATTTCTTCCCATTCTTACAAACACCTTAATTTAAAAGTGGGCAATATGAGTTGATTGAAGGGAAAGGGAAAAGATTTCGGGTGAAAGGTGAAGGAGTGGATCATGCATTACCTACCAGAGCCCCACTGCTCAGCAGAATCATAAAGACAATGAAGGTTTCAAACCAATTGTGCTCCACTATCTTATAGCATGTTTTCCTCAAATTCCACCAGAGTTTCCCTTTGCCTTCTTCTATACTTATCTGACAACACTTGAACTTTCGTACACAGTCTAAAATACACAGGAAAAAAATAAAGAAAAAAATTAGTCTTTGATTAAGTATATTTGTAATGGTGGGAGATTCATCTACATTATTACCTGATAATACATTGCAAATAACTTTAACTTTTAAGATAGCTTCCACTTACAGAAGCTATCTTAAAATCATCTATATGGCTTCTTAATCATTTGTTTAATAAATATGTATTTTTATGTTTACAGCACTACTATAATGGATTACATTACATGATAAAAAATATTAAAAAAAATAGAAGAACCAAAAGGAAAATAAACTTACCAAAAGTTGATATTTCCATCCTGTCCTTATCCTATGAGTGTAATTCCACTCTATATGGACATGTTATATATTTAAATTATGATTAGTTCACGGTTTTGTTTTGTTTTTTTGTTTGTTTTTTTTTTTTTTGTTTCGTTTTGAGGGGGAGTCTCATTCTGTCATCTGGGCTCGAGTGCAATGGCATGATCTTGGCTCACTGAAGCCTCCATCTCCTGGGTTCAAGCAAATCGTCTGCCTCAGCCTCCCAAGTAGCTGCGATTACAGGTTTATGCCACTACGCCCAGCCAATTTTTATATTTTTAATAGAGATGGGTCTCACCATGTTGGCCCAGGTGGTCTTGAGCTCCTGACCTCAAGTGATCTGCCTGCCTTGGCCTTCCAAAGTGCAGGGATTACAGGCATGAGCCACTGTGTCCAGCCCTATTCCACTATTATTTAATACTTAGTTTGCTTTAAATCTCATCATTATCAATAACAATCTAATAAACACCTCTGTATAATTTGTGGATTGCTAGATCAAAGGCTCTTCAACAAATACTTACGAGTATATGTGCTATTGTCAAAAAATTGCATAGAACAAATTATAATACTATAACATGTAAAACATACCCTTGCTCTCAAAGAATGTACGTTTTAAGTGGGGCAATTTGTCTACAATTCTATAGTTACCAAAAGCAACAAATATCATAAAACAAAGTACTATTATTAGAGTTTTCTGGTAAACTTTAATTTCTGAGCTTTATGGAAGAAATGGATTTGGGACTAGATCTTGAGGATATATAAGAGCCATATGTATAAAATGTAGCTGTAAGAATGGAGAAACAAAGATACAAGTAAAATGTAGTGACAAGAAATCCTGTGAGTTGCACTGAAGGAAATAGGAGTCAAAACTAGAAAAGTAGCTTAGGGCCCAGGGTTTTAGGAGGTTTGATACACAGCATTGCTATTATAATATCGGTTGATCCATACCTCAAATAACACAATTTTAGCTTTCTTTAGAAAAATCCTTTGCAATTATTCCAGTGACATGTTGCCCCATATCATATGACCCATAGTATATTTTGGCATTTTTATTATATTTGTTCAGAAATAATAAAAAATATTTGATTTTGACTGAAACAGGAGCTGTTCCTTAAGGACAGATTTAAACGTGCACTTACCAATTAGTACCCATTAGAATATCACAAAACAGTACATGATAAATTATTTCTCTCACATTCTTATTTATTTAATTTTTAAACCTAAAGAGAGATTTGGCTTTCTCTCCTGTAAGATATTTTAAAAGGCCACAGAAAAGTCAGTTTGTAATATTTCTTAGAGTTGAAAAGGATCCATAAAAGTGAAAGTATCTAATTACATAAATTAAACTTTGTCTTTTAAAAAGTTGCATTTGGGGGGGGAGGACTCAAGATGGCGCTGTGAGAACAACCCAGGATTGGAGCTCACGTTGTGTCCGCGGAAAGGTGAGTCTGAGCTGCATTTCCAGACTGATCTTTGTTGCCCACGGAACGGGGAAATTCCCAAGTGACGAGGAGACGCGGGACGCCAGGCAGAACCTCCGCCTGGTGAAGCCGGCAGCCGGGGTGGTGGCGGCCGGCCCTACCCAGCGCTCCCCACAGGGTGCGCTTGTCCGGGTGCCCCATTGAACCGGCAACAGGAGACGTGAGAGGGCTGGACTTGAGACTGAGCTAGACTCGGACAGTGGGCCAGCCAGGGGATCGCAGGGACAGAGCATTAGGGTTGGCTCAGTGGGACGAACAAAACCGCGATTTCAAACAAGCCCCGGGCAGACTGCCCGAGACGCTCTGAGGGGGAGGGGCGTCCACCACTACCGAGGCAACCCGCCCCAACTGAGATACACGCCCATTGCTGACACAGCCAGCCGGTGCCGAGGCAACCTGTCCCTACTGAGATACACGCCCACTGCTGACACAGCCTGCCGTTGCCGAGGCAACCCACTACAACAGAGAGACTCCGCCGCAGGGTGTGGCGGAGACCACAGCAGAGCCTGCAGGAACAGGGCGAATCACAAAACAGCAGGGCGGAGCCTCGGCAGCCAAACAGTGGCTAGTCTGCGTCCTAGCTGGGCAGGACCTCAACGGACATCCAAAAATAAAGCCCAAACCCCTCAACACAGAGCATTTGAGAAAAAAAAAAAGGTTTTTTTAATGAGCTCTGTTGCTGCAGAATCAAGCATAGCAGCCTAACAGCCCTGAATGAACAACAGAGCTCACAGCTCAGCAATTAAGCCCCTATAAAGTACAAACTGTCTCCTGAAGCAGCTCCCTGACCCCTCTATATCCAAAAGACTGACATTAGGCAGGCATCATCCTGGGACAAAGATAGCAGAAAAAGAAACCGGTAGCATCCCTTGCTGTGCCACAGCTGCTAGAGGTGCACCCCAGACAAGCAGGGTCTGGAGCAGACCTCAGCAGTTGTACAGCGAAGGGGCTAGACTGGTAGAAGGAAAACCAAGCAACAGAAATACTTCATCATCAACATTCTGGGTGTCCACTCAGAGACCCATCGAAAAGTCAGCAAATACGCAGACGACGAGCGGACAAATCCACAAAGATGGGAAGAAACCAGTGCAAAAAGGAGGAAAACACCCGAAACCAGAACACCTCGCCTCCTAGAAAGGACCAAAACTCCTCACCAGCAAGGGAACAAAGCTGGATGGAGAATGTCTGTGACGAAATGATGGAATTAGACTTCAGAAGATGGATAATGAGAAACTTCTGTGAGCTAAAAGATCATGTATTAAATCAATGCAAAGAAACTAAGAACCTCGAAAAAAGATTTGAAAAAAGATTCGAGGAAATGATAACAAGAATGGATAACTTAGAGAGGAATATGAATGAATTAAAGGAGCTGAAAAACACAATACGAGAACTTCGCGAAGCAAACACAAGTTTCAATAGCCGAATTGACCAAGCAGAAGAAAGAATATCTGAAGTCGAAGACCAACTCAATGAAATAAAAGGAGAAACCAAGATCAGAGAAAAAAGCGCAAAAAGGAATGAACAAAGTCTCCAAGAAATGTGGGACTATGTGAAAAGACCTAACCTACGTTTGATAGGTGTACCAGAAGGGGACGAAGAGAATGAATCCCAGCTGGAAAATACTCTTCAGGACATCATCCAGGAAAATTTCCCCCACCTAGCAAGACAGGCCAACACTCAATTGCAGGAAATACAGAGAACACCACAAAGATATTCTGCAAGAAGAGCAACCCCAAGGCACATAATCGTCAGATTCAACAGGGTTGAAATAAAGGAGAGAATACTAAGGGCAGCCAGAGAGAAAGGTCGGGTCACCCACAAAGGGAAGCCCATCAGACTCACAGCAGATCTCTCGGCAGAAACACTACAAGCCAGAAGAGAGTGGGGGCCAATATTCAACATTATTAAAGAAAAGAACTTTCAACCCAGAATTTCATATCCAGCCAAACTGAGCTTCAGAAGTGAAGGAAAAATAAAATCCTTTGTGAACAAGCAAGTACTCAGAGATTTTGTCACCACCAGGCCTGCTTTACAAGAGCTCCTAAAAGAGGCACTACACATAGAAAGGATCAACCAGTACCAGCCATTCCAAAATCACACTGAATGCTAAAGAGCATCAACATAATGAAGAATCTACAACAACTAACAGGCAAAACAGTCACTTAGCATCAAAATGGCAGTATCAAATTCACACATAACAATATTAACCCTAAATGTAAATGGACTAAACGCACCAATCAAAAGACACAGACTGGCAAATTGGATAAAAATCCAAAACCCATCAGTGGGCTGTATACAGGAAACCCATCTCACATGCAAGGATACACAAAGGCTCAAAATAAAGGGATGGAGGAAGATTTACCAAGCTAATGGAAAGCAAAAAAAAGCAGGAGTTGCTATTCTCATTTCTGATAAAATAGACTTTAAAGCAACAAAGATCAAAAGAGACAAAGAAGGCCATTACATAATGGTAAAAGGATCGATACAACAAGAAGAGCTAACGATCCTAAACATATATGGACCCAACGCAGGAGCACCCAGATACATAAGGCAAGTTCTTAATGACTTACAAAAGGACTTAGACCCCCACACAATAATAGTGGGAGACTTTAACACTCCACTGTCAATACTAGACAGATCAACCAGACAGAAAATCAACAAGGATATCCAGGGCTTGAACTCAGACCTGGAGCAAGCAAACCTGATAGACATTTACAGAACTCTCCACCCCAAATCCACAGAATACACATTCTTCTCAGCACCACATCACACCTACTCAAAAACTGACCACATAATTGGAAGTAAAGCACTGCTCAACAAATGCAAAACAACTGAAATCATAACAAACAGCCTCTCAGACCATAGTGCAATCAAGTTAGAACTCAGAATTCAGAAACCAACCCAGAACCGCACAGCTTCATGGAAACTGAACAACTGGCTCTTGAATGTTGACTGGGTAAACAACGAAATGAAGGCAGAAATGAAGAAGTTCTTCGAAACCAACGAGAACGAAGACACAACATGCCAGAACCTCTGGGACACATTTAAAGCAGTCTCTAGAGGAAAGTATATAGCAATAAGTGCCCATATGAGGAGAATAGAGAGATCCAAAATTGACACCCTATCGTCAAAATTGAAAGAGATAGAGGAGCAAGATCAAAAAAACTCAAAACCCAGCAGAAGACAAGAAATAACTAAGATCAGAGCTGAGCTGAAGGAGATTGAGACACGAAAAACCCTTCAAAAAATCAATAAATCCAAGAGCTGGTTTTTTGAAAAGATCAACAAAATAGACAGACCACTAGCCAGATTGATTAAAAAGAAAAGAGAGAACAACCAAATAGATGCAATAAAAAATGATAAAGGGGAAATCACCACAGATTCCACAGAAATTCAAACCATCATCAGAGAATATTACAAAGAACTCTATGTGCATAAACTAGTAAACCTGGAAGAAATGGATAAATTCCTGGACTCCTGTGTCCTCCCAAGCCTAAACCAGGAGGAAGCTGAAACTATGAATAGACCAATAACAAGGTCTGAAGTTGAGGCAGCAATTAAGAGCCTACCACACAAAAAAAGCCCAGGTCCAGACGGGTTCACAGCCGAATTCTACCAGACACACAAGGAGGAGCTGTTACCATTCCTTCTAAAACTATTTCAAACAATCCCAAAAGAGGGAATCCTTCCCAAATCATTTTATGAGACCAACATCATCCTGATACCAAAACCCGGCAGAGACCCAACGAGAAAAGAAAACTTCAGGCCAATATCCATGATGAACATAGGTGCAAAAATCTTCAATAAAATATTGGCAAGCCGATTGCAACAGCAAATCAAAAAACTTATTCATCATGATCAAGTAGGATTCATCCCAGGGATGCAAGGCTGGTTCAACATACGCAAGTCTATCAATGTAATTCACCACATAAACAGAACTATAAACAAAAACCACATGATTATCTCAATTGACGCAGAGAAGGCATTTGACAAAATTCAACAGCCCTTTATGCTAAAAACCCTCAATAAACTCGGTATCAATGGAACGTATCTCAAAGTAATAAAAGCTATTTATGACAAACCAACAGCCAATATCATACTGAATGGGCAAAAACTGGAAGCATTCCCTTTGAAATCTGGCACTAGACAAGGATGCCCTCTCTCACCACTCATATTCAATATAGTACTGGAAGTTCTAGCCAGAGCAATCAGGCAAGAAAAAGAAATAAAGGGTATTCAAATAGGAAAGGTGGAAGCCAAATTGTCTCTATTTGCAGACGACATGATAGTATACCTAGAAGACCCCATTGCCTCTGCCCAAAAACTCCTGAAACTGATAAGCAACTTCAGCAAAGTCTCAGGATATAAAATCAATGTGCAAAAATCACAAGCATTCGTCTACACCAATAACAGACTTAAAGAAAGCCAAATCAAGAGCGAACTGCCATTTGCAATTGCTACAAAAAGAATAAAATACCTTGGAATACAACTCACAAGGAACGTAAGAGACCTCTTCAAGGAGAACTACAAACCACTGCTCAACGAAATCAGAGAGGACACAAACAGATGGAGAAACATTCCATGTTCATGGTTAGGAAGAATTAATATCGTGAAAATGGCTATACTGCCCAAACTAATTTACAGAATCAACGCTATCCCCATCAAGCTACCATCGACTTTCTTCACAGAACTGGAAAAAACCACCATGAACTTCATATGGAACCAAAAGAGAGCCCGCATAGCCAAGTCAATTCTAAGCAAAAAGAACACAGCAGGGGGCATTACACTACCGGATTTCAAACTATACTACAAGCCTACAGTAATCAAAACAGCATGGTACTGGTACCAAAACAGAGATATAGACCAATGGAACAAAACAGAGACACCGGAGGCAACACAACATACATACAACTATACAATCTTTGATAAACCTGACAAAAACAAGCAATGGGGAAAGGATTCCATGTTTAACAAATGGTGTTAGGAAAACTGGCTAGCCATGTGCAGAAAGCAGAAACTGGACCCCTTCCTGACACCTTACACTAAAATTCACTCCAGATCGATTAAAGACTTAAACATAAGACCTGGCACCATAAAAACCCTAGAAGGAAATCTAGGCAAAACTATCCAGGACATAGGAGTAGGCAAGGACTTCATGAACAAAACACCAAAAGCATTGGCAACAAAAGCCAAAAGAGACAAATGGGACCTAATGAAACTCCACAGCTTCTGCACAGCAAAAGAAACAGTCACTAGAGTGGATCGGCAACCAACAGGATGGGAAAAAATTTTCACAGTCTACCCATCTGACAAAGGGCTGATATCCAGAATTTACAAAGAACTCAAACAGATTTACAGGAAAAAAACAAACAAGCCCATTCAAAAGTGGGCAAAGGACATGAACAGATACTTTACGAAAGAAGACATATATGAGGCCAACAATCATATGAAAAAATGCTCATCATCACTGGTCATCAGAGAGATGCAAATCAAAACCACATTGAGATACCATCTCATGCCAGTTAGAATGGCGATCATTAAAAAATCTGGAGACAACAGATGCTGGAGAGGATGTGGAGAAAAAGGAACACTTTTACACTGTTGGTGGGAGTGTAAATTAGTTCAACCATTGTGGAAGACAGTGTGGCGATTCCTCAAGACCTTAGAAATAGAAATTCCATTTGACCCAGCAATCCCATTACTGGGTATATATCCAAAAGTCTGTAAATCGTTCTACTATAAGGACACATGTACACGAATGTTCATTGCAGCACTGTTTACAATAGCAAAGACCTGGAATCAACCCAAATGCCCATTGATAATAGACTGGATTGGAAAAATGTGGCACATATACACCATGGAATATTATGCAGCAATCAGAAATGATGAGTTTGTGTCGTTTGTAGGGACATGAATGAATCTGGAGAACATCATCCTCAGCAAACTGACACAAGAACAGAAAATGAAACACCGCATATTCTCACTCATAGGTGGGTGATGAAAAATGAGAACACATGGACACAGAAAGGGGAGTACTAAACACTGGGGTCTATTGGGGGGAAAAGGGGAGGGCCAGTGGGAGGGGGAGGTGGGGAGGGATAGCCTGGGGAGAAATGCCAAATGTGGGTGAAGGGGAGAAGAAAAGCAAAGCACACTGCCATGTGTGTACCTATGCAACTGTCTTGCATGCTCTGCTCATGTACCCCAAAACCTAAAATCCAATAAAAATTAAAAAAAAAAAAAAAGTTGCATTTGTTTTCAAATGGCAAGTTCAAAAAAAACAAATAAATGAACAATTGTTGGATAGGGAAAGATGATTACAAGATAGATAGATAGATAGATAGATAGATAGATAGATAGATAGATAGATAGATGATAGAGATAGATGGTAGAGAGATGAACAGACATTTAAATAAATAGGAAAAAAAATGGATAGATGAGATGATACAAAAGACCACACACATCATTGTTTTGCTTACCTTCTGTAAAACAGGCTTCAGGTTCAAGGGATTCCTCAGGTTCAGCCTCAGGCTGTTCTCCCTCAGCGGGAGCTCCTATATCAACGGTGCTGCCTTCAGATGAACTAGTTGCATTTAGCTTCTGAAAATCAATTCCACAAAAAGCATTTAATTATTTTCTTTAATCCAAAAGTAAAAGTTAATTAGGTGTGCCTCCCCCACCCTCGTCTTCTGTATGCATTTTCTTGATCTGTAATTTAAGAATAACTTAAACATAATGCCAATCCGCGTTGTTAAAGTTCGGGGGGTCACAAGATTAGATACAACACAATAGTATTTTTTTTTTCTTTAAAATATGGCGCTAACAACTGAAATAAGTTTTGTTTGAGTCCACATAGAGAGATTCTGAAAGAAAATCCTGCGGAAAGCTTACATAAGCTGTCAGAGTCATACAATCATCTGTGATCTTGCTTTTATACATTAGTTTGCAAATGGATTGCAAATAGTTTGTTTTATTCTAAAATTGTGACCCAACCAATGAAAGCTGCACAAGTGTATTTTCATGTCAAATGCAGAAAAGATTTGATCGAATGCACATAAACAGCAACAATCTAAATTTATCCACTTTTCATTGACATGAAAACATGTACCACTGATTGTTAATAAATATATTCTATAATTTTCTAATTCCGAAAAGAGCAGCACATTGTTAGCTATATAGCAAGAGCTGATATTTTGCATTCTCTTTGGCCAATGCACTCCTGTGTTTCATTGTGCATTTGGAAACTACTTGTTACTCTGGCACTCTTACCTGCCCTGTTAGTACAGGCAGAAATGAATATTTAGTTGTTCTTTTGTTTTCCTTTACGTTAAATCAAATATCACCGAAAGAAAAATATAATAGAAGTTGTTTTATATATTGAAAGGCAATAAACTTAGCCAGGTAGGTCCATTCTTGGGATCAGCATGCATGAAAGGATCCCAGTCTTTAACCTGGTCTTAAAATGCTGCAGCAATGATGCAGGGCCAGGTGTGAGTGCCACACAGGAATCAGAGTAGTTTGGGCCACAGCATTCTCGGACCTGTTACAATGTTATTACCATTAGTGCATAACATTAGGAATGGTTGAGCTAGTAAGAGCTACTTTATAAAAAGGATGAGGTAAGCACATGATAAAATGCACACTGAAGTATGTTAAACTGGAATAAAATGGATGCTGTAGTCAGTACTGGAAATGTTATATTTATATTTGGGCTAAGGATTATGTGCATTTTCTCTAGAAAGATGGTTTCTTTATTTTATGAAAATAATTTTATTATATAAAATATTTGTTTAACATATTGATGCTGAAGACTTAAAAAATTGATGTATGATATATATAAGATTAAAAACGCTTTTGTCTCATGTAATTTAACAATGCCAGTGACAGAGACATGACTATTAGATACTTCTGCCTGCTTTGAATCAGTTTGAGGATGATGTTTTAATTTGTTCAAAAAGTTAAATCAATGATTATATATAAGGTACTTGAAGGTTGTTGATTTCTTTTTTTTAAAATTTATCTGATATATCAAATTACTAGAAAAAAATTCTAGTATCTTCATCATTAAAATTTGAATATATTTGTTCTCAGATGAAACATTGCATGTTTTTCTAATTTCCTATTCTTTGGGTTGTATTCTTTCTAAGTATAACTATGTTTCTATACACATATTTTACTAAAAAATCTTGTTTTAATATATCTAGTTCACATAAAGCTGTTATGCTATTAGAGACCTGATAATACTGATCCTATCACTTGCAGCATGTTGGAAAATAATACAGATAACCAGAAAAACTGAAGCTTAGTCACATCTGATGGAAGTATAGACAATCCACATTAAGAAATGAAAAATATTCCTTTTAAGAATAAGGTCCACATTGTAAACACAGAAGGGGTGAGACTTGGAGGGTGACCCCGAGGGAAAAATGAGGATCCATATTCAAGGTTCTGCAAATGCTCAGACTGGCATTGCTGAATGATTGTATCAGAACCTACCTCAGTGCTAAGTATGTTACAGGTACTTAATAAATTATGCTTAAAAAGATGGATGAGTGAGTGAATAAATGAACGAAAGATATTATAACATAATGAAGTCTAGCTCTTGACAGTGATTGGGAGAAGTCATCGGACAGCGTATTAAAGAAAATCTTCATTCAAAATGTGCGTAAGTTTAGGATTCCCGTAACATCGATTATCACTCCCACTGCCAAGTAGCTGGGTTGCTAATACTTTAAGTGATTTTGGGAAGATTTACGCCACCACATCATTTCTTTCTTCACTGTCTATTTTGCAACAATCATGCTTCCTTGCTTTCATAAAGTCTCCCCAGTAAATCTGGAATCCTGATTTCTTCCATCCATCTTCACTCACCATATGTACCCTAGGCTGTTCACCAGCCTTTTCATGGCTTATCATACATCTTGAACTTTGATAATGTATGTATGGGTCAAATTATTTCACATAGATGTATTCAGGGTACTTTAACATGCTTGTAAGACATTTGGGTACAGGAGCCATGTTCTAGGCCCTATGGATAATATACCAATATAGTTCAATATAAGGAGCAGACTTTGAATTGCCAAAATGCTGTTCTTTAGGTATTGAATGAATTGCTAAGATATATTGTCTGTTTTTTATAGCCTGTTCAAATTAGCAATTTGCTGAATAGTTCGATCCAAGGTTAAAATTAGAGAGTATCAACCAGAGTTTGCTGTACTTGGCTGAAAATGAGAAACATTTTGAGTTTTTTTTTTCAATTGCTTTTTTATTCATTTTCTCTGGAATTCCAAATTACGAAAGCCATTCCTGTATTTTC
Organism: Callithrix jacchus; assembly: GCF_049354715.1. Taxonomy (NCBI): domain Eukaryota; kingdom Metazoa; phylum Chordata; class Mammalia; order Primates; family Cebidae; genus Callithrix; species Callithrix jacchus. Next base: position 64,263,650 of record NC_133507.1, read on the forward strand.
TTATTTAAATCACATTAAAAGTAGAAGAATTAACATTGCTCTCTTTCATTTTAGTGGACTACGTTAGTTCTGATGTAGAATTAATAGATGCCTTTTCCGTAAAGACAAATATTTATCTATTGAAAGGTCAAGTTTTTACTTTTTCCAAAGCTCAATTTAAAAGTATTTTGTGTTTCTAGAAAACACATCTCATCAGATTTAATTTTTTTGGAGGAAAGATCATGTTTTTGCCATCCTTGCATTGCTAACACCTATCACCAGTGTTTGTGTTTCATAAATGTTTGTTGGGTGAATGAATGAATGACCAGTGCAAAGACTCTTATCTAACCACTAACTACTTATAACACTTCCTATCTGATATTTACTTTCACATTAAAAAGAATACACATAACATTCTCTCTTAATTGCAGAGTAACACAGATCCTTCAAGATTCTGAATGATGTAGGCAATGATAAACAACTCTTAAGAGTACTGTCTCGAAACCAGTCTGCCAATTATTCAGACCTAATGTGAGAGGGTATTAGGTAAATTGTAGTTTAACTGTGGAGTCAGGAAAATTATTACTAAATCATGTTGACAGTGTTTTCTCTCTTTTCACTCTATGTATAAGTCGCAGTGGTGAATGGAACCTCTCTAAGGAGAGGCAATCTCATCCTTCCTCACTGTCCTCTGAAATGGAGCAGCACAGGATCTGTCACATGTGTTACTTGAATACTTTTACTCTTGTGGTACTTGATTTACAAATAACAAAGAATCAAAGCTGCATATTGATTGATTTACAAATAACGAAGAATCGAAACTGCACATTGATTCTTATTTAGCCAATTGGGTATTTATTTAGAGAAGGAAGTGTGAGTTTAATCATTTTGTCAAAAGTTGTAGTGAATAAGTGGTTTGACTCTAGAGATCTTCTGCAAGCCATTCTGCCAAGATTCTCTAAAGAATCTTTTTGATTATTCAAAAGTAAACCCAATGTTTATCAATTTAAAACATTTAGTAAACTAGATATGTAATCAAATATTTTAAGTTCGAGGTAGTGCTTATGATATTGTTGATTTCCATGTTTTGAAATCATGAACTTTGGTATTAATTCAAGTTAATTCATAATTGTTAATATGTTTTAATGTAGAATAGAGCTAAATACACAATGGACTATTTCATAAATAAGTTTTCTTTAATCTATAATCCTGAAACATAGGAAATTCTGATTTATAAAACCCTTCTTGATAATATCAATTAAATGACTTTCTTAAAATTACTTTAGAGGCAAATATCATATTATAAAATATGTTTACTAAAGCAGTTAAAATGTGTAAAAGCCATAAAGATAAAATTAATCAAATTAGGAATATAAAAATATTCAGCTTCAGATAAGGTCATAATTATGATCAACCTAACTGTAGTTCACATTCAGCAATTAGAACTGTGAGATGATCATTATGTGAAGCTGTTACAACTCATGCACTTAAAAATTTTAAATAAAGAGTGCCTGTAAATGTTCCATTCTGGGCATCATTCATGGTGAAATGCTACATAAGTAAGTGACCAAAACACGAACTAGTTAGAAACACATCCAGTTTTACAAGTTCTATATACTTCCCTTTGGCATAATTTGGTTATTTAGGTTCACTGTTTATTATTTGCATTTATATATCAGAAAACTATTGGAATAATCGATGTTGTTAGTGTAGCCCTTGCCTCGTTAAAATTTAACAAAATAAGAATGCCAGGAAAATAAAGAGATCAAATGGAAACAGTCAATTTTATATGCTCTGAAGGACATTGGCAATCATTTACTTTCAGGTGGAAATATTACTTGAACAATGTTTTTAGTGGATACCTAATATTATAGAACTCTTCCTATTGAAAATCTGCTGTGATTCTCTTAAGTGCTGGATATTATAATCAAATGAGTTAAGCAGGCAGAATCATATTTTGCTTAATGATCTAATAAACATCAAGATACAATATTTCATTTTGTGTTTTTAAATACTATACTTCCAACTTGTGCTTTAATGATAAAATTACCCTTAAATATCAATGTGCCAAACTAATAGTCTTTCTTTCAGAAAGTAAATGTGAGCAAATGAAAGTTTAAATTATTCATGGGTACACTTGTTTCTCATTATGAAGCTAAGACACATTTTGAAGAAAACATAATTAGTAGATACTGTCTATAATTTGGAAAAAGAGACATATTTTAATTTAATTTAAAAATTGGCACTTCAAAAGGAGAAAACTTCAAATATGGATGAAATCAAATATCCCATATCTGACTTTTTTGGTTTTCAAGCGCAAAAATCATTTGTTCTGCATGGTTCCTATTGCTGACCCATACTTAAGGAGCTCTGGTTATTTTACATAAATTAACTCAACCCTGAAACAATGGAAGGAATGGCTTCACTTACTTTGGAATGGGCTTAAGGCCTAAGTGATACATTTACATTAGACAGGAATTGTTGGTGTTAATTTTCAATAAAAGAAATGGTAAAATCAAAATAATTTTTCGCAGTATACTATATTATCCTGAAAGTCATTTTAGTGTTCATAATGGATACATTATAAAAAAATTTTAACTACAAATAGCAAGATTTTAAGTATTTTTCTTGGGACAGCAAAAGGAACTCTTATGTTATGATGGCCTACTGCTCAGTAGATTACCCGTGACCCAACGACAATGTGTTTGGCCCATTTTGTTTTTATATTAAAGCTATTTAGGGCATTTTTTCCCCATCTTAATTACTATCCCACTGGAAAACTTTCTCATAAGGACTACACATTCTCCAGGATAAAGCCATAAACAGATGCCTGTTGAGTCCATTCCACCATTGCTTACTCGAACCTTCCCTACACATTTTTGTCTCCCTTCCTAGCCCTGTATTAGCAATTAGTATATTCTTTAGGAAGTGGACAGTGTTTCCTGAGAGACAATCAGAGACTTTTTCAAGTAACTAAAACATTGCAATAATGTGAAGGTTGAAAATAAATAAACCAGCTCCTGCTTAGCTTCTATTCTACCACCTTCACTCCAGCTGAATCCCCTCGATAAATTGATATATACTATGCCTCAAATATCTTTTCAAACAGGAAATTGGCAAATGGGATATTCAGAGAATAAGGAAACTAATCTTACCTCTTTCCAAGAAACAAGCTATTATCCAAAAGTGACTAAATCTCACCCTTTTCTGAAGAATTAACACATAATAGGAAAAAGTAATAATCTGTAGTCCCTGTGTATATGTGCATCTGTGTTTAAGTGTAAACCATTATGCATCTCAGTGCCCATTTTATATACCATTCCTCCAATATATAAGGCATTATGGTTCTTAAATCTGGAAAGCCAGTGACTGAATATTTTGTTCCAAAGTATAGAAGAATGCTCCAGGAATGGCATGATTATTACTTCTTTCTAAGAGCCAACTACACTTTTATATCAGTGTTGTTTTATAGTTTTATTGGCAGAGGGAGAGGAAACTGCATCTAAGTGACAAAATAATTAACATTTCTTAAAAATAATTAAATTGAGTTAGGCGATTTGGTTAATATATTTGTGCATAAAACTGTGGTTTCAGCATCAGAAAATGAAGGTCCACTAAACGGATCCCATAGAATGGTGTTACGTTTTTTTGCTACTGTCACATGATAGGGAGGTCTCTTCATTTTAAAAACACCATAGGAGCAAGAGTTTCTGATTCTTTTCCTATATAGGAGTTTGTAGATCCTGATACATTTAAATAATATTCTTCAGGAGAAAGTTTTCCAGCAGGTCTGAATAAAATAGAGGGGAGAGAAAGCACAGAAGATCCAAGAAGATACAAAAGGTGACTCTAAATCTATTTTTAGAATGAGCATCCCATCTACTAGTCTTTCATTATCATCATCATTATTATTATTTGATATGCAAAAGACATTATTTCCTTTTCTTTCTGTCTAGGAGTTTTAAGGGTATATATAAACAGACTCTCCAAAGGAATTATATTCTAAATGCAAAATACTTTTTGTCAATTGCTAAATCAAGCAATGCCATTTTCTCCAAAATGAAGCAGATAAAATTTATACCCAGGCTGCTAGCAGCCAAAACATAGACACTCCAATTCCTTTACATCATTATCACATTAAAACATCCTTTGGGAAGTTTGCACATGAATGAGTGATTGCTTTAATTTGCAGATTACCCTTCAGAAAAACATGACACTAAATAAAAAACTGTCAAGAAAGTATAATAACTGGACTATATATATATTTTTTTAAAGGCAGAGGATAAAAGGTGTTTTTGCAAGTTTTCAAAGAGCATCTACATTTCTCTTTTAGACCTATGTTCAAAGAGCACCTACATTTCTCCTTTAGACCTATGTTCAAAACTCTAACATTAAATGGAAATTAAATAATCCATAAAGGCATGCACTTTTACTTTTCATTGAATATAATTTCTATTACAATCTATGTAAGAAAATTAGCAGCTAAATCATTTTTTTAAAAAAACGTTAGGGTTGTCAGACTTGCCTGACCATGCTTTATATGACTCAGCATAATAGCAGCTGTGCATGTTTTTATTTTACTGCCAATGGATGGGCAAGGAACGTAGCTGAGTAACATGCAGGCCAGTCAAAAGTCATTTAGAAACTGATTATATGTATAGATGTACAACTTGCTTGGGTAACCTGGGTAAAAGTGGTGGCACGAGCCTCTGGCTGGTTAAAAAACACCAGAGCTGCGTTCTTGATGGCTCCAGCTTGATTTTACTCCTGTGAGAAGTAAGAATGGTAAGCGGTGAAGGTCACCATATCACACGACTAAATTTCACTTTGAAAAATAGTCATTCAAGCATGGCTTCACATTACTAAAAACTCTAAAAGAAAAAAACAATCATTCAAAATCACAAAAGGAATTACATTAATATAATCAAAACAACATTAAAATTAAAGCATACATGATTATGACATGATTTTAAATGATCTACTCTAGAGAATCTACAGAAAACTACTGAAGAATCACACAAATTTAGCGAAGACATAGCAGAGGACGTAGTTTGAACGCCTAAAAAAATCTTTCAGTCCATTCAGTCTGACTTGGGAAAAAAAATCATTTAGACATTCCAAAAAAAAAGTCTCATTTTTTCTTTAAAAAATTAATTTAAAAAGGATTAGCAATAAACCTCATGTTTCCACTACTCTGTGATACTTAACAGTGCAATCCCGTCCACCAGTTAAAAAAATGACCAGACAAAAATGACTAGAAGGCAGACATTAAAATGCTATTTCAAATGGGAGTGTCTGAAATTCTTCAATAATTGTTTTAATTCTCTAGTGTTTTAGTATAGAGCTACCAGGTAAAATTCTGAAAGATCAAAACCTACACATAATCTCCTTCATGGCTATGTTCCTAATCATTTATTATTTTATAAATTTTTATCTGGAAAGTTTGATATAAAGCCAGAATTAAAAATCCCTCCAAATAACTTTAACACTGAAGTAACAATCTCTATGCTGGGAAGATACTGGAAGGACTTCACAACTTAAGCAATGGAATAATTCTGTCCACTTCCACTTGGCAGATCAGTTCTCTTCCTCCAATTCTGAAACACTGAATTCACAAACATTATTTTAGAGTATTTAACTCAGAGTTAGCTTAATTAGAAAACAAATAAAAAAGCTTCATGGTAACAAGAGAAATAAGAGATTTCCTTACTCTAAACCCCACCTCGCTGGACTTCCCTCTTACTTCACGCATAATGGCTTAAGTTAAGGTTAAATACATGCTCTTTTGGAAAACCCAAGGCTATAAAATTTTAAAGTTAAGAAGACTAGATGTCAAGTTAAACATTCCTCAAAATATACTCAAACTTAGCTAAAAGATTAAACTAGCCAATGATCTCAACATTTTATACTTTATAATTCATTCTTAGTTTGACAGCCTGAAATTAAATATTTGTGAAAATTAAAATTGCCTTTTTTTTTTTACTATTAGAGAAATATTTATTATTAGGCATAATTTCAAATTAATGAGAGTGGAATATACATTAAAATTCAAATGACCCAATTCTATTTTATAAATTCCGACTTCAGCTTCCATAATAGCAGTATATGATGTAAGAAACTGGGCCACTTCGCCCTTCCAGCATAACCCAACTACTATAAGTATACTTGTTCAAAATTTTGTTAACAAGATTTTAAGATATTATTCAACTTTCAAATAACTGTCTAGTTGGTAAAAATTTAAGTTCAACTAATTAAAGTAATTTTTTACCCCAGGCTAGAAGGTGTTATTACTTTTCCCTTGAATCTCATCAGTAATTTTTTGTGACACTGGTAGCTGTGTCCCTGTTATTTATATCTTCCTACATTCAAACATTTTCTGAATTTCCCATTTAACATCTACTTCAACCTAATCACTAACAGCAATACTACCCAACTTACAAACAAACAAAAAAATAGAAAATAGCACACTCTTTAGTAATTTTATCAAATACAGAAATACTGTTTGAAATATCCAGTTCTTTTTTTAGAACTATATTTTTTCTCATTATTTTAGCACATTCTTAATTATGACCATGTTGGGCTACTTGAATTTTACCTTTCAGTACCCAATCTCTGCTATGTCATCCTTCTTTCTTTTCCCACATCAGAAATAGAAGCTTTTAACTTCCTTGCCAAACAATTCATATGAGAAAGGAACAAATCTTTGTTTTTCATTGTTATTTTTGTTTGTTAATGCAAACTTTAATAACTGGAAATCTTGTCTTCATTTTCATATAGCTAAACAATTGAATATTAAGGTTTTAAATTCTTCTCTTTACCTCCGATTCTGTACTTACTGACCTACAGGTTAATAACAAACAAAACAAAAAATATATTCTGGTGCTCACACCTTTTTTGTAAATCTATGAATACGTTAAGGTACTACCAGGACTTACTGAGTGGGTAAATTCTGAATTTTACATTCTATAGTGTATTAAGGATTTTTGTTTCTTTAAACGGTGAACACTGAGCTCAGTAGGGTTAAATATGTTTTTTAGTATGATTTTTCATCAATATCTTCTCTTCAAAAAAATTACTGAATTCAGGAAACATAAACTATATAAAAATATCAAGCCAAGATCCCAAACAGATCTTCCTTGAGGAAATATGTCTGTGCAAACTAAATACAATACTATTTTATGAAGTATTTCATAAGAACCAAGAACATAACAAGATAAGAATTGTAACTACCCCACTATAAGGTATTTTTCCAGGACATACAAAAAATGACAGTTGTGGGAAAATTACAAGGAAGAAAGTGAACAAATTTCACAATCTAAATTTTTCACAAATCTAAGAATTTTTTTAAATAGTGATAGAATTCATATCAAGAATACTGTTAAGAATTCAAAATGTGAGTATATGAAACATGAGTAAGCATATTGCTTATTTAGCTATATTTTAATCTATTATTTATTTATTACCAATTTTGCCATGGAAAATGTATTGCTAGACAGATATTTTCTATTTTCTTATCAGGAAGGAAGCATACAATTTAAAAATACCTGATAATTTTAAACAGAAATACATAACACCAAAATAACTCCTTATTTAAACATGTTTACCTCTTTGCTTTCCTCCATATCTGACTCGCTGCTGAATTCTTCAGTATTTAAATTTTCAAAGTCAGATTCTCCAACAGCAATTGGTACTGTCACAGTGAGGCTAGGGTTGTTTATAAATGACATGTAATCACTTTCATCCACGACATACTTTTCTACACTGCTGCCTATGCCACTAGTAGTTCCATTTCCATCTTTGAGATAATTGAGGTCTTTGCCTATTTCTATGGTGGTATGGTTGGAAATACAGCTGTCTTTTTTATTATTTAAATCCTCAAGAGGTTTAATTTCATCTAAAGCTTTCTGTTTCCTAACAAAAGCTTTTTGAATAAATTCACGTATTTTTCTTTTAACAAAATCGATTCCTTTCTGCATCCTTCCCACAGCAATCTGGAGATTATTCATTTCGTTATCATCATCAGTGGCAGCAAGATTGTCAGAACTGAAGGAACTCAGAAGCAAGGCCAAGAAGAGGTTCAGAACCTGAAACACAGCAGGAAAACCGGTGATCAAAATATTCTATTGTTTCAATTGCTTTCAATCATTAATTTTCTAAAATTGTTCTTGACACCTTATTTTATGCTAGTAAGTATTTCTGCTAATTCATAATAAACTATTCAAAAAAAGAGAATGAAACATCTAGTCAATATAAAATAACACTATTTAGCACTATTTGCTTTTTAGTTACTGCAAAAAATACAGAAATCATTGTTAAATGAAACATCTATATGAAGCTCAGTTCCAGAAGAAAAATATAGACAACTGTAGAGTGAAAAGAAAACCTTTTACTTGGGATGCTGATATATTTTGGACATTTATCCCCTCCCAAATCTCATGTTGAATTGGAATCCCCAGCACTGAGCATGGGGCCTGCTGGGAGGTGTTTGAATTATGGGGGCAGATCCCACATGTCTTGGTGCTGCCTGCGTGTTAGTGAGTTCTGATGATATGTTGTTATTTAAAAGTTTGTGGTGCCTCCTCCCCACGCTCTCTTTTGCTTGCTCCTGCTTTCATCATGTGAAATGCCTGCTCCACTTCGCCTTCTGCCGTGATTGAAAGTTCTCTGAGACTTCACCAGAAGCCAAGCAGATGCCAGCACCATGCTCCCTGAACAACAATCAGCTAATTAAACCTCTTTTCATTATAAATTACCCAGTCTCAGGTATTTATCTATAGCAATGCAAGAATGGCCTAATACAGATGTTATTTTGACCATGCAATTTGGATTTTTTGAAACACTGATAATTTACTCCTAAAACCAACAATTATTCCAATATACTTAAATATGATTTTATTTTTGTGCCTTGTTACCTTTTTTTGTACATAGATAACTGGACAAATAAGACAAAAATTTATTTATTGCTGGATTAAAAAGTCCCAATTTTTTATTAGGACAATTATGGCTACTTTAATTATGCAATAGCAGGAAATACTATAAGATGATTTTTATGCAATAATTATGATGTTATTGTTGAATTAAAGATCGTGGAGTTGAAGTATTGTCATGAATAAGAACAGTAATCAGTCTGCAAATTGGGTCATTCATATGCTCCACTGGAATAAATGAGTGAAAAGATTAGTGACGTTAAACCCATTATTATGTAAACACAAAAAAAGACAATTTACTAAGAAATCAGACATTCTCAGGGGTACAAGACTCAGTCATATAATTTTTTTCAGTATTTGAATGACAATGTCTATGAATCCCTGATTATTTAACCATACAGAATATAGAGAACAAAAGAAAGATACAGCAGTAAAGAAGGGCAAATGCACAAACTAAATACAAGCTGCATATCCCTTATCTAAAATGCTTGGGACCGGAAATGTTTTGGATTTTAGATTTAAAAGTATTTGCATGTACATAATGACAAATCTTCAAAATGAGACACTGAGACACATGTCTAAACTCAAAATTCATTTAAGTTTCATATACATCTTACACACATAGCCTGAAGGTAATTTTATACAATATTTTGAATAATTTTGTTCAGGAAACAAAACTTTGACTGTGGTTTCACTGTGATTCACCACAAGAGGCTAGGTATAGAATTTTCTTCTTGTAGTATCATGTTAGTGCTCAAAAATTTTCAACTTTAGAGCATTTTGGATTTTAGATTTTCAGATTAGGGTTACTCAACCTGTAGTATAAAAGTGGGATCTTAGGAAAAATTTTAAGTAAAACTTCAGTGAAAAGGATTCCACATACTTGCTCTATTCTCATCTTTCTATCATGCTCATGAGGCTTAGAGAACCTTTGTCTAACTAGTTGTAAGTTAGTCTAACCAATGGTGATTTTTTTTAAAGTAAAAATGTGTAAGATTCAATGAAGACCATGTGTGATTTTGAGGTTGTGTATTGACACATGTGTCTGTCTCTACACTATGACTCCCGATAATCACATCAAGACTAGACCTGCTCCTTTGCTTCTGGAATTTACCAATAAAATTGTATTTTATTGTAATTGGCTTTTGAACTTATTATTTGGATAAAAAAATCAATAAAAGGAAAAACTGCATGTAAATTTTCTATTTTTATCTAAAATAAAACTGAATTTTGGTGCCATACTATTTTCTAGATTTAATTTCCTAAAGTATATTAATGTTCTGTCATTGTCTACTTGGAAATTTTTCTTGATATACATCCATCAATCCTCCCCCAGAGGCCTCTCTGTTGGGCAAATAGTCTATTTACAAATGTTCTTTACTGTTACACTTATATAGCCTGCTCCCCTTTCTCATTTGTCCTTTTAAATTTCTCCTCCACATCTCATCACATTACATTGGATTCTTTTTTCTTTCTTTCTTTTTAAACAAGCACAACTTTGCTGATAGATTGGGAGATCTTTTAGGTCTGAAACATTCCTTAGAGCCAGCTTCTAGGGTAGTGTCAATACAAGGTCATAGTAACAATAAAAGTAAAACCAGCTTTTTAATTGAGCTCTGAGTAAGTACCAGTTCTTGTGTCAAGCATTTTGTAAGGTTCATATGATTTATTTCTCACAGCTCTATAAGGCAAGAATTAGTATTAATAATATTTTATAGGTGAGAATGCTGAGGCTTCTATAAAACTTAAGTGACTTGTCCAAGATCACAGTTAATAGATAGAGAAGATTTGTTTTTTTGTTTCGTTTTGTTTTTGTGTGTTTGTTTGTTTGTTTTGAAGTCTAATTGTAAGGTCCTTACTCCTACTTGCAGAATGAAAAAGGAAACGGTATTCCATATCCATTCTTACAATATTTTCTTTCTTTGAACTGCTATCATATTTAGTTTAATAAAGTATACCATTAATTTTCTATTTGTTTATGAATTGATAACTTAATGCAATGCTATTCTATCGTCAGGAAAAGAAATAAATATCCCCTGAACATATGTCTTTTCTTTCTCGTAAGTCCATTGTAGTTTTTATTATTTTGAAGCAGGCAATCTGCATGTCATGATACAGTGCTGAAGCTGTGCTTATTAGTGCCCACTAGACACTAACTTTCATCAGTGTGCTTCCGTTAGCTCCACAGATTCCTTGACATAGAGGAACACATATTTTAGAATTCTAGTGCCGAGTAAGAATCGATTTTCTGTTACCTACTAAGTAGCATAACCAATATGAGCCTGTTTCCTCACCTATAAGATAAATGCAATAGTTTTTCTAGTGCCCAGCTTACAAGGTTGTTGTAAGGATTCAATGACAGAATCCATGTGGCTTTCAGCACAACTCCTGGCACATAGTGAACCCTTGAGAAAGTTTAGCTGTTATTATTACCACTGTTACTATTATCCAATTTATCCTCCACAACACAATCTTCTATTTACTTTATTTCCCTAGAAATATTTGCATGAGGCAAGTTAATCTCTCTTTCTAGACCTTTGTCACCAAAAGGTAAGTGCATAACAGCTGGCACACGTGTTTGGTGTGATCTATGACAATTTAAGGAAACAGGGTTCAGCAAGCTCACTCAGGGACTGAAATCCTGAATCCTGTTTCACAACTGTGTTAGGTCACTACATGAAATCAACTCTTTCACATGTCTCAAATTAGTCTCTTGGAATGGAAATGTTACCATAATTTCCATTTGAAACCAAGATTGAAATATAACGCATATATTAGTTGTTTCTCCATCCTGATTCCTAACTTTTGAGAGAAAGCCAAAAGCTTCACATCCCTCCTGTGTGTTACTGCCTCACCTTCACTTAGAGAGAGAGGAGGTTGAGGTTGTATTCTCTCCTTCAAGAACTATCAGTTTTCAAAAAGTCATATTCTCTTTCTGCAGCGCCTATCTTCAACCTATAAAAGGGTCTCTGGCCACAGTGTCAGGAAACTAAGAATGGCTCATAAAAATCCTGGTCTGGGAAAGAGCAGTTTGTGGTCCCAGCTCTGTATTATCTGTAGACTAAGCTGGCAGTCACATCTATTGCGACTACTACATCTATTTGGGTGGAGCCCCACCTGGTAGTTCATGTGTGTGTTTTAAGAAGAAGTTATGGCCACTTGCCTTTCAGGCAGCTTTTCCCTTTTTCCTGTGAAGATAGGAAGGAAGAATTGTAGAAGGTAGTGGGTATATCAAGTTCATTTACTCTTAAGAAAATGTGATATAAGCGTATTTCCTTAATAGTCGTAAACATGATAGATATTACTACCTTAGCTATTCCAGAAATATATCCAGGTTATCACAAGATAAATAAATCGTTTTAACTGATACTCAAAAAGAAAAGAGAACCTTTAATTTTTCTCTCAAAAGCACAAAAATTAAATTTATACTAGTAGATGGAAATGATTCTTTTATAAATGATATTTTTTTACACATACATCACAATCTAAATTAATACTGATGTCATCCATAAGTATAGATACGTACTTCCTGAAATTTTCTTTTCCACTTGAATTTTCTGTACAATTACACATTAGAGTGATATGTGAGTTTCAGTAAACTAATAGATGGCATGTATTAGGCTGAGTTACTTCCTCTTTAAATCTACTCTGCATTCTTCTGCTGCATACATTTCTGAAAAATGTCACTGCTTCACTGTCACTTTCCTGATTAAAAAAAAATCTGTAGCTTTGAATTGCCTAAAGGAAAACCCATTTTATTATGCACAGTCAGCCTTTTCATAAATTAAATTCTACACAATCTGGCTCCAAACTTCCTTTCTGAATTCCCCATTGCAGTCTGATCATTCATTGTTGTCATAAAGGATTCTGTTATCTGCCTTTTCTTCTCTTCTTCCAACATATGCCAAATATACAAAGAGAAATGAAATCAAATAATATCATAATTATACTATCTTTTCTTTGTTTCTGTTCTATGTAACCCTATGACACTTTCTTTCTGTTCTTTGCAATCTTATACGTTTCTGAAAGTGAACATTTTAAAGTTGTCTTGGGGATTATAGTAGCCTTAGAATAAGCTTAGTAATTATTTGATACTCTTCCATTCAAAACGTAGACCCAAGTTTCTTTTTGGTGTGACCTCTTCTTAATAACTGGTTTCTAATGAATAGAATATGGCAGAAGTGGTGAAGAGTGACTTTAAAAAGTAGAACATAAATATTTTCTCCTTCTCACTTACATCACCTGCCCTGGAATGAGCCAGCTGCCACGTCATAATGATTCTCAATAGTACTATGGAAAAGGTAGAGAGAAACTGAGACCTTCAACCAACCGCTAACAAGGAACTGGGACTTCCTTTCAATAACGATGAGATTGAGCCTCCTTAGAAGCTGATCCTTCAGCCCCAGTCAAGGTAACTGTAACCTCAGCTGACATATTGACAGGAACTTCATGACTGGTCTTGACCAGAACCATGCAGTTAACTTATTCCCAAAATCCTGACCCACAGAAACTGTAAAACAATCAGTGTTTATTGTTTTAAGCCACTGCTTTTAATTGTGGATTGTACACTATTTGTGTTTCTTGTTACTTTAAAAATAGATCAGAATTATCAAAATTAATGCTGAAGAAGCTGAAATCTGGCAATAAATAGAAATAAAATAATACTTTGCCTTTTTCCCTTCCCCTTTTTCTACCTTTGGGGACTTGAAGGTTACCTTTATGTGAAAGAAAATCCTGTCTGTAGTGTATATGCAGTTTTATTTTCAACAGTTTTATTCTTTTACCCAGACTGGAATGCAATAGAGCAATCTTGACCCACTGCAACCTCTGCCTCACAGGCTCAAGCGATTTTCATGCCTCACCTTCCCAAGTATCTGGGATCACAGATGCACACATCACACCTGGGTAATCTTGATATTTCTAGTAGAGACGGGGTTTAGCTATGCTGGCCAGGCTGTTCTCAAACTCCCGTTCTCAAGAGACTGCCTGCCTCAGTCTCCCAAATTGCTAGAATTACAGGCATGAGCCACTGAACCTGGCTAGAGTATATACATTAAATTACTGGTTATAGTAATCATTTTTCTCTGTCATTGGTTTGGGTTCTAATTAAGCAACTCAGTGTAATCACTTCATATTTAAAGCATAAGAGCCTGATCCTTCTCACAGACTCTACTGTCCTCTGTCCCTTGGCCACTGGGAACCTTGTTTCCTATTTTGTTCTTTGAGATGGTCTAACTTTCTTCCCACCAAGTCAAATCTTGCAACTCAATAAAATATATTTTAGGTCCAAACCCTTTGATAAAGATTTCCCTGATCAACCTTTCTATTGTAAAGCAAGGTTTCCATTTTGTTAATTTGACATATGACACTTTGTTTTCATATTTTTTGATGTATATTAGTTACTTCCTATTTTTAATTATATTTGAGCACATGCCCTATCACTGTGTTATATTTATCTTCTTATGTGTTCCCGTCTTTCCCATATCTTCAAGATTCAGGTCACTGGTGTTAGGCATGGTTAATTTTTGTTGTTGTTGTTGTTTTTATTATACTTTAAGTTCGGGATATATGTGAAGAACGTACAGGTTTGTTACATGGGTATATACATGTGCCATGGTGGTTTGCTGCACCCATCAACTCATCATCTACCTTAAGTGTTTCTCCTAATGCTGTCCCTTCCCTAGTCCCCCAAACCCCTACAGGTCCCAGTGCATGATGTTTTCCTCCCTGTGTTCATGTGTTCTCAATGTTCAACTCCCACTTTTGAGTGAGCACGTTTGGTTTTTGTTCCTGTGTTAGTTTGCTGAGAAGGATGGTTTCCAGCTTCATCCATGTCTTCACAAAGGACAAAAATTCATGCTATTGTGAATAGTGCTGCAATAAACATATGTGTGCATGTGTCTCTATAGTAGAATGTTTCATATGTATCCTTTGGGTACATACTCAGTAATGGGATTGCTGGGTCAAATGGCATTTCTGGTTCTAGATTCTTGAGGAATTGCCACACTGTCTTCCACAATTTTCTAACTAATTTTCACTCTTACCAATAGCATAAAAGTGTTTCTATTTATCCACATCCTCTCCAGCATCTGTTGTTTCCTGACTTTTTAATGATCAACATTCTAACTGGCATGAGATGATATCTCATTGAAGTTTTGATTTGCATTTCTCTAATGACTTGGTGGGAAGAAAGTTAGACCATCTCAAAGAACAAAATAGGAAACAAGGTTCCCAGTGGCCAAGGGACAGAGGACAGTAGAGTCTGTGAGAAGGATCAGGCTCTTATGCTTTAAATATGAAGTGATTACACTGAGTTGCTTAATTAGAACCCAAACCAGTGATGATGAGCTTTTTTTCATATGTTTGTTGGCCACATAAATGTCTCCTTTTAAAAAGTGTGTGTTCATATCCTTTGCACACTTTTTGGTGGGGTTGTTTGTTGTTTTATTGTAAATTTGTTTAAGTTCTTTGTAGATTCTGGATATTATTAGCACTTTGTCAGATGGATAGATTGCAAAAATTTTCTCCCATTCTGTAGGTTGCTTACCCTGATGATAGTTTCTTTTGCCGTACAGAAGCTCTGGAGTTTAATTAGATCCTATTTATCAATTTTGGCTTTTGTTGCCATTGCTTTTCATGTTCTAGTCATGAAGTCTTTGCACATGCCTATTTCTTGAATGGTATTGCCTAGGTTTCTTTCTAGGGTTTTTATGGTTTTAGGTTTAATGTTTAAGTATTGAATCCATCTTGAGTTAATTTTTGCAAAGCATGAAGACAAGATTAAGGAAAAAAAATGAAAAGGAATGAACAAAGCTTCCAAATAATATGGGACTATGGGAAAAGACCAAACCTATGTTTGATTGGTGCACCTGAAAGTGATGATGAGAATGCAACCAAGTTGGAAAACACTCTTCAGGATAGTATCCAGGAGAACTTCCCTACCTGGTAAGACAGGCCAACATTCAAATTCAGGAAATACAGAGAACACCACAAAGATACTCCTTAAGAAGAGCAAACCCAAAACACATAATCATCAGATTCATCAAGGTTGAAATAAAGGAAAAAACGTTAAGGGAAGCCAGAGAGAAAGGTTGGGTTATCCACAAAGGGAAGCCCAACAGATTAAGAGTGGATCTCTCTGCAAAACTCTACAAGACAGAAGAGAGTGGAGTCCAATATTCAACATTATTAAAGAAAAGAATTTTCAACCTAGGATTTCATATCCAGCCCAACTAAATTTCATAAGTGAAGGAGAAATAAAATGCTTTATAGACAAGCAAATCCTGAGAGATTTTGTCACCAACAAGCCTGCCTTACAAGAACTCCTGAAGTAAGCACTGAATATGGAAAGGAAAAACCAATACCAGCCATTGCAAAAACATACCAAATTGTAAAGACCCCATCGACAGTATAAAGTAACTGCATCAACTAACGGGCAAAATAATGACAGAATCATCATAATGAGAGGATCAAATTCACACATAACAATATTAACCTTAATTGTGAACAGGCTAAATGCCCTAATTAAAAGACACAGACTGACAAATTAAATAAAGAGTCAACCCTCATCGGTGTGCTGTATTCAGGAGACCCATCTCTTGTGCAAAGATACACATTGGCTCAAAACAAGAGGTGGAAGAATATTTATCAAGCAAAGGGAAAGCAAAAAAAAAAAAAAAAAGAAAAAAAAAGCAGAGATTGCATTCTTAGTCTCTGATAAAACAAACTTTAAACCAACAAAGATCAAAAAAGACTAAGAAGGACATTACATAATGGTAAAGGGATTGATGCAACAAGAAGAGCTAACGATCCTAAATATACATGCTGTTTGGCATGGTTAATCTTATGCGGAAATGACAATGTTTCTTGATCAATGTTACTTGTTCAGACTACATTTTCTAGGCACCAAAAACCCCAGGTGACTTCAATAAACTGAGATTTTGACTAATTTTTAAACTCCAATTTATCAAAAATCAAATTTGAAACATTTTCAAGTGTTATGGATAGTATAAATGAATGTTCTAAGTAACACTTGTATGCTTTAGTATAAGAACTGAAAGATAAATAACAGAATTGTTTCTCTCCATGTAGTAAGAAGGATGATGAGAGAAAGAACAACTTTGGTTCAAAAGGTAATTTAGAGTTTTTGTGTATTACAATGGTCTAAACTATACATGTCTCTAACAGTCATGAATAATGGACAATAGGAAATAGTCTTGATTTAAAAAATGCAAAATACTCTTCAGCTGAACATACATTTTATGATTACATTATATTTTAATGAAAATGAGGAAAATGTTTTTTGCTACATACCACTAGATTTCCAATCACCATGACCATCATGAAGACAGTAAGGCACATGGTTTGGCCAGCGACCTCCATACAGTCCCACATGGTCTCTATCCACTCTCCACACAGTACACGGAACACAATCAGGAAGGAGTGGAAGAAGTCATGCATGTGCCAGCGTGGGAGTTCACAATCATTGGAAATCTTGCAGACACATTCTTTGTAGCTCTTACCAAAGAGCTGCATGCCGACCACGGCAAAAATGAAGACGATGATGGCCAACACCAAGGTGAGGTTTCCCAGAGCCCCCACAGAATTGCCAATGATCTTTATTAGCATATTCAGAGTTGGCCAGGATTTTGCCAACTTGAAAACTCGGAGCTGGAAATAAAAGCAAGAACAGTGTCAATGCTCTGAATTTCTAAAAAAAATTATGCAATTTTATTTACATGGCAAATTTACAGGCAACTGTCTCAATTATAGAGTCATGCATTATTTATTTGTCAAACTATTACTAACAAATATAGCAGTTACTTGCTACCATATAGGTTTTATTTTTTAGTCCTAAATGGTCCATACTGTAAATAAAATAATTAAGTTATGCAGTTTATAAATTGGCATTTTAATAAGATACACTGAATTTTCCAAAATCCTACATAAGCATGTGTAATACACACCTTTGTTTTTCCTTAAAGAATTAAGATATTTAAGATTAATGGTGGTAAATTAGCAGAGCTCCAGTTTCAGAGAAGTAGAAACTCTCATTATTTTTAAAAGGCTAAATTGGATATCATTTTCAGCGTATTTTAAATATCATGCTGAAGTGCACAAGTGTAAATAATATCAACACTTAAATTACATAAAGTACAAGCAGAAATGAACTAATTTCTTTTTCTTTAGATTGTTTTAATCTAGATATGTCTTTAGCTTGCTATAACTTTAGGCTATATTTTAAACATATATTTAAAGAAAAATTACTTAAATAAAAAGCTAGACTTTTTAACCTTTATGTCTTCAAAGACTTAATTCAGTGTAGTGTGTAAATGTCTCTCTATTGTGTTTAACATATTGGTTGTATTAGCTTTAGAGGTTGCTGAAGTACCATTTATGGTTAAACGGCAGCAGCATTTTATTTCTGATGCTTCAGTAAATGTCAGGCTGAGAGTAGCGCATTATTTAATGGCATCAAAGCGACCCAAAGGAGGAAGTACATGCACCAAAGTATTTAATTTATTCAAGAATAATTTATGCAAAGTAGCCTGACACACTAAGTAAGATGCTAATGATACTAGGCTTCCTATTTCTCTTAACTGCATCACATTAGCATGAAGGTTTACTAAATATTTTTTAAGTTCTTTCCCATATCACTTGATTTATCATTTTAAATTTTTGTCCTGTTTTTTGTATCCTTCTAGTTTCAAATTAGATACATAACTATCTTTGAGGACTAGAGAAGGAAACTATAGTTCTGAGGATCACAATTCAAATTTGAACATTGAGAGCAGCAAGGGAAATTGTAAACAGATTTCTTGACAAAGTCTCCAGCCTAATCACTATTAAGGTAAATCATCTATAGGACTCTGTTCTTAATAACCATGTACAACCACTGTTATTTGAAAATAAATCACAAAAGTTAGAGTCAACTCAAAGTAATAGTATCATAAAACTTATCAAACTTTCACTGGAAGTGTGTCAAGTGATATTTTGTCTCTGAATTTTAAAATCTAATAGTTTTTACAAAAGATCAAAGAAATATACTTTCTTTAACAAAATACAGTTTGGTTAACTCAAAGCTTAGGCCCCAAGAAAGCATTGTGCACAGCTACGCAAACCTCAGATAACTGAGAGTTGACCATGGTGTTGTTTAATTGCAATTCAAGTTTATCTGTGATTCCATTTCCCCCCTTCTCGTTAACCTTCCATTCAGTAACTAAGAAGAGAACTGTAGACTATTCATTTAAGTAAACTTTGTCTATTTAAGTGAACTTTATCTATTAAAGGTATGATAAAGAAGAAACTACCATCTGGTGGTAGGGCAATCCAATTTGTTTTAGAAGTGTATTCAAATACTATTATAATGATGGAAAATCTTATTATTACTAGATGAGAATGAAGACTAATTACAAAGTAAATTTTATGAACATTCCCAGTTAATTTACCAGCCGGAATGATCGGAGAACTGACAATCCTTCCACATTTGCCAAACCAAGTTCCATTAAACTAAGGCTCACAATAAAACCGTCAAAAATGTTCCAGCCTTCTTGAAAGTAGTAATAGGGATCCATGGCAATTATCTTGAGAAACATTTCTGCTGTGAAGATCCCCGTGAAGACCTAAATGAGAAGTGTAGTTTGTTCTATGAGCAAATACTCTTGAAATGTAATTATTGAGCAACTTAATTTATTCCCAACAAATATAAATTAAATTCTGATTTTTAAAAATTGGTTTAGGTCCAACAACTTGGTATCCTCAAATGCTTTGCATTCAAATCAGTATTTAATTGTCCACTATATGTAATGTTTATCAAGTGATAAAAAGTACATGGATTAAGACAATAAAATTAATAATATTTTCATACGAAAGGTGCAACTGGCACATTGTGATCAACTGTTTGGCTCTGCCTCTGATCTCTCTGGCCCTCCAAAATCTTACCAAATGATTACCGAGCAGTGTGGGCTTCTATCACCAAGCCAAATAAATTGGTTCCCTCCCCAGGCCCTGCAGATGAGACTGGTGCTAAAGAGATGTCATGCAAGCTGTAATAAACATGCTCATGGCTAACTCTACAGATAGTAAGAATTCTTTTAAAAAATAGATCCTTTTGCTGGCCAAAGGGAAGCAGTTTTTTTCATTCTCTATTTCAAACTCTGTCTTCTGCACATAATCTCAGCCATTTTTCTTAGTGCCTTACCATCTTACAAGTATAGTCTGAGTACTTCAGCTTCTTAGAGGTGATAAAAGTCAACAAACCTGAACTTTATGTTTCTCTCTATCAGACTACTTACATCCATAATTGTGCTTTTCCTTTGTCTTCTTGTTAAAATGAAAGAAATGTCCCTGTTTTGAGCTAATATCTCAAATTATGTTATGTGTCTCCTTTGGACTTTGCCAATAATTTGTTCTCAATTAACCAACCTCTTTCTACTACTGGCTACTTTCTATTTTTTACAGAAAGTAACAAATAACAAGTCCTTCTCTCCATTAAAAATACCACTGTCATCAAACTCTCCTTGCACTCTGCTTCCTCTTCCAGCTTCTCTTCTGATATATGCTAACTCAGTAAATGGAATCTTTACTTATGGCCAGATTTCTTTCAGAGATCGCATGCTTGTCTACACTATCTAGTTCCACTTCTTCAACTTACTCCACAACCACCAAATGACTTTAACCAACTTCACCAACAAAACCAACATTGCCAATAAATCCAACTGAAAAATTTTAAACAATTATCTTGCTTGCTTGCCCTTTTAGAAGTTTTCGGCATTGTTGTCTGTTCTTTGTTCACTGAAATATTTTCTGACCTTGGCTTCTGTGATCCATACCTCCCTGGATGCTACTCACTTGATTTTCTTCCTCTAAAAAATCATTTGATACTGAATTTATTCAGAACTCTTTCCGTCTATGCCCCTCTTACTTTAATTTTCCTCTTATAGTAAGTTATATTTTTATAATAATTTTATATTTCAAAATGTATTTCTCTGTTCAAGTTTACCTCCTAAGCTCTAGACTACATACCCACCCACCTATTAAATACCTACCTTTGAAAGTCTATCTCCCAGGTATCTCAAATTCAACAGGTCCAAAATTCACCTTACTGCTTTTTCTGCACAGTCTCGCTTCTCTTCTGTTATATGTCAGCTCAGTAAATGGAATCTCTTTCTATCTATATAGCCACCTCAGAAACCTGACAGTCTCAGTGACTTTTCCAAATATCTCTTGATACTTCACTTTAAATTCACCAATGTGCATACTTTTTCTCTTTTTTTGTTGAGTAGGCTCCATTGTTTGACTGTGTCATGAACATTTAAATAATAGACGATAACACTTTTTGTCTCTTTTCCAAGAAACTTTTGCCTACCCCAAGGTCTCAACCATGTCCTCCTAGGTTTTATTTCGAATGTTTTATTGTTGTAGCTTTTATGCTTAGTCTACAATCCACATTGATTCTGGCATGTGACATGAGATTGAAGGGGAGGTTCATTTATTTTCCATATATCTATTTAAGTGTTCCTGATATTTTGTTGAAAAAACTTTCTTTCTTCTATTTCATTTCTGTAGTGTCTTTGTTTTAAAAGAAATCCAATGACACATAGTTTGGGTCTATTTATGAATTCAGCATTGTGTCACTGGTATCTTTGTTTATGCCAGTACTGCAGATTATTGATTAGTACAGTTTTACAATAAGTCTTAAAGTCAGGTATGTTAATGTTTTCATTATTCTTTTATCAGTATTGTTTTGGCAATTTTAAGCACTGTGTATTTGCATAGAGAGTCAGTTCATCAATTGCGACAAAGAAAAGCTGTGACATTTTATGGGGATTAGGTTGATTTGATAGATAAATTTGGGTAGAATTAATTTCTTAATAATATTGAATCATCCATTGCATGAACATGGCATGTATATTCCCATTTGTTTAAATATTCTGTAATTATTCTCAGCTATGTTTTGAGGTTTTTATTGTAGGTATCTTGAAATGATTTGTTAAATTTATTACCAAGTTGTCTGTATTTTTTGATATAATGGTAAATAAAATATTTAAAATCATTTTTTAGTTCTGCTGTTTTAAAGATTTATTAGGATTGTCTATAATATGATCATGTTGATGAAATAAAGGCATTTCTATCACATTTCAATAGTTAAGTATTTTATTTGTGGATTTTTTTCCTTTACTTCAGTTGATAGAACTTCCAGTACAAGGTTGAATAAAAATGATAAAAACAGACATAGTTGTCTATTTTAAGATGCAATCACTCGATTTTTCTAAGGAGTAAGAATTTACTGCTTCAATATTTCACTGATAAGTAAAATATTAGGTGTAGGGTTTTCTTAAATGTCCTTAACAACTTGAGAAAGTTACTTTCTATCCCTAGTTTCCTGAGAGTTTTTCTCCCAAATGGCTCTTAAGTTTTGGCAGATGCTTTTCTGCATCTATTGAGGCTTTGCTTTATTCTTTTTTTTCTTTTTTCTTTTTTTATGTAGTCTCACTCTGTCAGCCAGGCTGGAGTGTGCAGTGGCACGATCTCAGCTCACTGCAACCTCCGCCTCCCAGGTTAAAGTGATTCTACTGCCTCAGCCTCCTGAGTAGCTGAGATTACAGGTGCGTGCCACCATGCCCAGCTAATTTTTTTGTATTTTTAGTAGAGGCAGGGTTTCGCCATGTTGGCCAGCCTGATCTTGAACTCCTGACCTCATGATTCACCTGCCCCAGCTTCCCAAAGTGCTGTAATAGCAGGCGTGAGCCACCATGCCTGGCCATGCTTTCCTTTATTCTTTTAGAGAGAATATGGTCAATTAATGGATCTCTTTTCGATTGTTAAATGAATCTTGCTTTTCTGAGATAATCCCCATGTGTTGAAGAAGTATTTATTACTTTTTTCTCTATTACTGGATTTTATTGATAATATTTCGCTAATGACTTTTTGCTTTTGTGTTCATGATGGATATTTTCCTGTAATTTTCTATGTAGAATTAATATTGTACCACTTTATGTAAAATATTCTAATCTTTTCATATATTCTACACTTACATATGTTATAAATCTCCACCTTAAACAATCAGGTGTCCTTATAAAAAAATTACCACAGGAACAGAAAACAAAATACTGCATGTTCTCACTTATAAGTGGGAACTAAACATTGAGTTCATAGGAACACAAACAAGGGAACAGCAGACACGTGAGAGGAGGATGAGGATCAAAGAACTACCTGTTGGGCACTGTGCTTATTTCCTGGGTGATGAACTAATCTGTATATCAAATCTCTGTAATACACAATTTATCTATTTAACAAACCTGTATATATACCCTCAAACCTAAAATAAATGTGAAAAAATTTAAGGAAAAAAAGTCAATCTTTCATATTTACCCACGTTTATTCATATCTAGTGACCATCATTCCCAGAACCAAATTTCAATCTGATATTTTTTGCATTGGGCCTAAAGAAATTCCATTAGCATTTCTTTCTTTCTTTCTTTCTTTCTTTCTTTCTTTCTTTCTTTCTTTCTTTCTTTCTTTCTTTCTTTCTTTCTTCCTTTCTTTCTTTCTTTCTTTTTGACATGAGGTTTTTTTGTTTTTTTGTTTTTTGAGACAGAGTTGCCCAGGCTGGAGTGCAATGGCACGATCTTGGCTCATTGCAACCTCTGCCTCCCAGGTTCAAGTGATTCTCCTGCCTCAGCTTCCTGAGTAGCTGGGATTACAGGCATGTGCCACCCCACACCCAGCTAATTTTTGTATTTTTATTAGAGACAGCATTTCACCATGTTGGTCAGGCTGGTCTCGAACTTCTGACCTCGTGATCCACTTGCCTTGGCCTTCTAAAGTGCTGAAATTACAGGCGTGAGCCTCTACGCCTGGCTCTTAGCATTTCTTGTAGTACAGTTTTGGTGGTAACAGCTTTTTTTGGTTTTTGTTTATCTTAAAATTATTTATTTCATTTTGATTTCTTTTGGATAGGTTCACTTTCTGTGGAATAGTAGACTTTTCTTTCTTTTATTTGGCCACTTTCTCCTGGCCTGAATTATTTCTGGTAAGATGTTTGTCCCATGTATACAGTAAGTATTGTTCTTCTGGTTGTTTCCAAAGATATTTGTTACTGCTGTTGTTTTCAGCAGCAAGACTAAGATGTGCCTAAGTACAGTGCCAAGCACCATTTGTTTAACAGACTTCTTTCCTTAATACAATTGTCTGGTAGTCTTGTTGAAAGCTAATTTAACATGGTCACTGAGATTTTATAAGTTAATATTAAGGTCTGTAAGCTAATATTTTTCACCAACTTTGAGAAACTTTTTTGGCCATTGTTTCCTCAAATATTTGTTCTGTTCCATTCTCTCTGTTTTCTCCTTCTGATTCTCCCATTATATAAATATTTAGACTACTTGATATTATCCCTTAGTATAAATAGACTCAGTTCGTTTTTCCTTTCAATTCTCCAGTGCTCAAATTGTATAATTTTTATTACTGTGCTTCGAGTTAACAACTATTTCTTCTGACATCCGCAATTTTCTTTTAAATATATCCAGTTAATTTTTCATATTAGAACGTGTATTTTTCAATTATAAAATTTCTAGATTATTCCTTTTTATAATTTTTGTTTTTTTCTGCTCATGTTTTCCATATGTTATTCCTTATGACCACGTTTTTTTCCCTTAAATTGCTCAACATATTTACAATAGCTCCTCCAAAGTCCTTTTTTTGTTTATTTTAACCATTCATGTCCAGATCTGTTTCTATGTATTGCTTTAATCTATTAACTATGAGTTACATTTTCCTATTTCTTCGCATATCTTATAGTTTTTCATGTGACATGGATATGTTTAATATTGGAAATACTTCAATCCTGGAAATCTATCCTCTAGATGTTAATACAGCATTATGAAAGATGATATATATAAGAACATTTACTGCAACATGGGGGCAAAGTATCTGGAATCAAATTGAACACCTGTCAGTAGGTGACTAGATTAAAAAGTAGTGATACGTGCATACTATGAAATATTAGTATATAATTCAGTGACTTGTAATATATTCACAGAGTTGTACAGTCATCACTATTATTGAATTTAGAACATTTTCATTGCCTTAAAAAGAACATGCACACCTCTTAGTTAGTTGTGGCTCCCACTTACTCTAATCCCCGCTGCCTGGCAACCCCTCATCTACTTTCTTTCTCTATGAATTTGCCTATTTTGAACATTTCATATAAATGGAGCAATATGATATGTAACCTTTTGTGACTGGCTTGGTTCACTTAGTATGTTTTCAAGGTTTGTTAATGTTATAGATTGTAGTTAATACTTCACTGCTTTTTATGGGTGAATAACATTTTATAGCATGGATATTTTGTTTATCCATTCGTCAGTTGAAAGACATTTGGAATGTTTTTAATTTTTAGTGTTATAAGTAATATTCTATAAGCATTCATGTGGAAATGTTTTTAATTCTTTTAGATATATATCTTTAAAAATTACTAAAATTGCCAGGTCATATGGTAATTCTACCTTAAACATTTTGAGGAACAGCTAAATTATTATCCAAAGTGTCTGCATCATTTTATATTCTCAACAGTAAAGTATAAGCATTCCAATTTCCCACATCCTTGCCAAAAAATGATATTGGCTTTTTTTCTGATTATAGCCATTTTAGTGGGTGTGAAGTGGTATCTCATTTTAGTTTTGATTTGCCTTTTCCCAAAAAGGCGGTGATGCAGACTGTCTTTTATGTGTTAATTGGGCTTTTGTATATCTTCTTTGTCAATATGTCTATTCAAATATTTTTATCATTTTTAAAGTGAGTTATCTATTTTTTTGTTGTTGAGTTATAGAAATCCTTTCTATATATTAGATACAAATCATGATCAGATATCTGAGTTGCAAATATCTTCTTCCATTCTAGAAGTTGCCTTTTTACTTGATGATATTGTTTACAGTACAAAAGTTTCTAATTTTAATAAAGTCTAGCAAATCTATTTTTTTCTTTTCTTGGGTGTGTTTTTGGTGTCATATCTAAGAAATCATTGCTTAATCATAGATCATGAAGATTTACTTCTAAATTTTCTTCTAACAGTTCATAGTTTTAGCTCCTACATTTAGGCCTATGATCTATCTTAATTTTTTATATGTTATTAAGTAAGGTTTGAATTCCATTCTTTCATATGTGGATATTCACTGTCCAAGCACCATTTGTTGAAAAGACTTCTTTCCTTAATAATGTTTTCTGGTAGTCTAGTTGACAGTACAACAATGTAAATCTAACATAAATGTAAAGATTTACTATCGGAATTTCAATTAGATTTCATTGATGTATATAGCTATCCTTATGCCAGTACCAAACTATTTTGCATACTTTTGCTTTGTAGTAAGTTTTAGTATTTGGAAGTTTCACTTCTCCAACTTTGTTTTCTTATAATTAAGATTGTGTTGGCATGTGGTCTCTTGCATTTTCATATAACAATTACAGCCAATTTGCCACTTTCTGCAAAATAGGTAGTTGGGATTTTTGATATGAATTTTTTTATATGGATTGCATTAAACTTGTAGATTAATTTGGTGAGCATTGCCAAGTTAACAATGTTTTCTTCTAATCTACGAATATAAAATGTGGTTTCATTCATTGAGTACCTCTTTAATTTCTTTCAACAATATTTTATAGCTTTCAGCGTACAAGTCTCACACTTATTTGGTTAAATTTATTCCTAAGTAATTTATTATTTTGATGTTATTAATAGAATTTTACTAATTTTATTTTCTGATTGTTCATTACTAGTGTTTAGAAACATAATGGAGTTTTGTATATTGATCTTGTATTCTTCAATCTTAGTTATTTGTTCTAACAGTGTGTGTGTGTGTGTGTGTGTGTGTGTGTATTTTATAGGATTTTCTAAATACAAGATTATATATTTATTAACAGAATTTACTTCTTGTGCTCCAATCTAGATGCCATTAATTCTTTTTCTTCTCTTAATTCCCTAGCTAGAACTTTCAGTACAATATTGAAAACAAGTAGCAAGAGCAAGCAACCTTTCCTTCTTTTTGACCTGAAGGTAAAAGCATCTAAAGTGGCCGGGTGCGGTGGCTCAAGCCTGTAATCCCAGCACTTTGGGAGGCCTAGGAGGGTGGATCACAAGGTCAAGAGATCGAGACCATACTGGTCAACATGGTAAAACCCTGTCTCTATTAAAAATACAAAAAATTAGCTGGGCATGGTGGCGCGTGCCTGTAGTCCCAGCTACTCAGGAGGCTGAGGCAGGAGAATTGCCTGAACCCAGGAGGCGGAGATTGTGGTGAGCCGAGATCGTGCCATTGCACTCCAGCCTGGGTAACAAGAGCGAAACTCCATCTCAAAAAAAAAAAAAAAAGAAAAGAAAAGGCATCTAAAGTAACTATTAAGAGTAATGTGAGATCTTTTGAGATGGTGTTTATCAGGCTGAAGTTCTTTTCTATTTCAAGTTTGCTGAGTGTTTATTATGAAACACTTTGACTTTTTCCAATGTGATTTCTGCATCTATTGAGATGATTGTGTCATTTTAAAAATTAATATGATACATTATGTTAACTAATTTTTTAATGTTATTCCAACCTTACATCACTGGGCTAAATTTCACTTGTTCAGAGTATATATTCCAAAAATCTAAATATGCTGTGTGATTTGGTTTCTAGTATTTTATTGAGGATTATATTGCCTATGTTCATATGGGATATGGCTGGTCTATATTTGTGTCTGTATTATTTTCTTATAATGTTTTTATTTAGCATTAATATTGGGGTAGTTCTAGCTTCATAAAGTGGGTTGGGAAGTATTCCCTTGTCTTCCATTTGTTGAAACAGTTTATTAAAGATTGATATTAATGTTCCATTGAATATTTGGCAAAATTAACCAGTGAAACTGTCTGGATTCAGGCTTTTATTGGTGGGAAGTATTTTTTTAACTGTGAATTCAATTTTTACTTATTATAGGTGTATTCAGATATTTTATGACTTCTTGAGTCATTTTTAGTAGTTTGTTACTTTCTAGTAATTTTTCAGTTTCACCTAGGTTATCCAGTTTTCTGGTTTTATTATATTCCTTATCCTCCTTTTTTTTATTTCTAAAAGATCCATGGTGATCTTCTCTTTTTTATTTTGAATTTAATACGTTTCGTATTTTTTTTTCTTGGTTAGCCTAGCTAAAGATTTGTCACTTCTATTGATTTTTTCAAAGAAACAGCTTTTGGAATTATTGCTTTTTCTCTATTGTTTTTCTGTTCTTTATTATTTGTCTTCTGCTAATTTCAGGTTTAATTTGCTCTTCTTTTTCTAGTTTCTTAAGGAGGATCTTAAATTATCAATTTGAGAAATCCTCTGATTTACTATAGGTATTTAAAATATAAATTTGTCTCTAAATATTGTTTTAGCTGCCCTCATTAATTTCAGTTTGATTTGGTTTCATTTTCAGTCATCCTATTTTCTAATTTCTCTGATGATATCTTCTTAACTCAACAGTTTTAAGAGTAAGTTGTTTAATTTCCATATATTTGTGATTTTCCACATTGACTTATTACAAATTTCTAACTTCATTTTCTTCTTTTTCAGAAAAATGCTGTTTTATTTTAATTTTTAAAACTTGATTGAGGTGTGTTTTATGACCTAACATATAACATACCCTGGGGAATTTTCTACCAGCATTTGAGAAGAATGTGTATCCTCCCTGCAGATTTTCTACTATTCCATAATTCACCTCAGATACAAATCTTATATTACTTTACACATAAAACAACCCCAGCTTGGATTGTCTATCTATTGTTTATTTCTTCCTAGTATTCATCCTCCTTCTGGTAATGGTATCCTAATTTTTGTCTTCATAATTCCACTCATTTATGCTGCCTCCAGTGATAATATATGATTCTGATTTAAGCAAATATGTCATTAAAACGCCAGAGCTAGGGTAACTGACTGGTTTAGGAATGGTCATTTAACTCCGACCAGGTCAATGATATTCAATTTTTTGGCCTTAATGAAAGCTACTTGTTAGGAAGCACAATCTTTCTGTACATGGAGCTACATTAGTAGAACAAAACTTGATAGAAGCTTGACAATAATAGGAAAATACCCAGCTGAAGAGGAAGGTCTCATATTGGGAAGAAGAGAGACAAGAAGCTGATTCCCAATGACGCTGGTTGAGAACCTGAATCTAGCCAGGTTGGAACCTAGAGCTAGTTCCAAATGGGCTTGAGTAACTTGGGATAATGAAGTCCCTTTATTTTTGTTTAAGCTCATTTAACATGAATTCTTATATTTACCTCCAAAGGCTTTCTTCTTTCAATTGCTACCTTCCCTTTTCACGTTTTTTTTTTTTTTAGAGATAATGTTGAAGAGATTCTTACATAGGTCTAAATTTGGACTAGGTAATATTATTGTCCTTTCCTACTCTAAGCTTCTGTGATCTTTGCCTACAGCACACAGTACTCTCTGAAATAGTTTTCAGAGTCTGATACAGCATTCAGGCCTTTTATTTCTCTGTTAATTTCTTATGGATACAGTTTCCCAACTACAAAATACAGACAATTTATAGTAAACATCTTAAGACTGATTTTGTGGGAATCTAGAGAGAGAGATTTAATGTGAACCATTTAGTCCAATATCTGATACAAAATAAGTAACCAACATATGCCAATTTTATCATTTAATTTAGTTAAGACCTATCTGAAATATAATTCAAAAATATAGTGGTTATTTCAGCGCCTAAAAATATTGTATGTTATACTTTACACCATATTATTGATAATCTCTGTATAATCTGTTTATATGTTCATTTATCAAGTTGGGAAATTAATAAGCATTTTATACTTGTATAAATATACTTTTTGCATGATTTGATTAATTTTATCTCTGTATAAGACCACTCTAATATCTATCACTATATTATATTGTAATATCAATATGTATCCAGTAAATGCTAATATATATATTTTTTAAATTATATAATTTCTAAATTTAATATTGCTAAGACTGTAGAAGAAACAAAAACAAAAAATAGTAATCCCCCATACAATGTTTCCTCCCTACATAATTCATCTTGATGTATTTACAAATGATATTTCAAAATTATCTAAAAAGCATATTTCATAATTTGTTTGGTAAATGCAGACATGTCCTAAAAATCTATTCTAAATATCTTAGAGCACATCGGAATTTGTTATAGATCAATGTCCTTGGAGGACAACTCAGAATCATCTTCTGGTAAATAAGCAATTTAAATTCAATTCTAAATCAAATTGCATATAAATTCTTTGACTCTTTTTTACTATGGTAGCAATATATTTTTGTTATTTAAAAAGGATGCTAAACATTTGATGTCAAAGTATAATGGCCAATTAGTTGATATTTAATTTGAGAGCAATATGTAAAATTCACTAAAGCACTTATAAATTCTTTTAATGGGAAGAGAAACTCTCAATGTGGCTTACCAGGTTCCCAACAGACAGCACACTGCTGAACTGCTCCGTCATGGGATAGTGCTCCATAGCCATGAAGAGTGTATTTAAGACAATGCAGATGGTGATGGCAAGGTCAACAAATGGATCCATCACAACCAGATTGACAAGATGTTTCACCTTTAACCATGGTTTACAACAATCCCAAATCAAACACATATTAGCAAATTTATACCAGCATGGTGGGCACTTCTGTCTGGATTCTTCAAGTTCTGGAAGAAAAAAAGTTAGAATTCTCATGAAAACTGCTTACTTTCTACTAAGCAGTCTTTGGTTTAAATTAAAATCTATTTTAAAAATCTAAAGTTGTTAAAAGATATTATGGGTAAATCTGCTGGCGGAACGGGGAAAAAATTCACAATAGGTTTGCTGTCGTAGAAAGGATCAGTCTAGAAAGGCTAGTAAGCTTTTCAAATGTATCCTGGCTAAACATAGTTTCCAAGATTCTATTGGCAATACTAAATTGTCTGATACTTATCTTCAAGGCTGCCAGAAACTAATGAGTAGAACCTGTGTTAAGTACACTTAAATCTCATCCATGTTCCAGATAGAGTGAGAAGCACATATGTTATCAGAGATATCTCAGGAGATGTCCTAAGAACCTTAATCAGTCACACTGAATGTCAGTTTCTTGGATTAGATATGTTGTGGTGATCTTCTAATGAGATAATTTTTTCAGTATTGCCAAACTCAGTTTAAAAGACTCAAATTAAGTTTTGTTAGATCATAGGCTTGCATATTAAACTCAACAAAGTTCCATCTCTCTACATTTCTTATTTAACTAGAGAGCATAAAAAAAGAGAAATTACCCCAGCCTAAGAAACTGGAGTCCTCACTGTTATATAAATCAACATTTCACAAAGTGGGACTCATTTATTACTGGAAAAATACAAAGGATTTTAGGTGAAACATACACATAATTTATACATTTTCATAGTATACACTTATTTTAATGTACTGAAATATATAACAATCATATCAAACCAAGGACATAAAATTTTATATTAAAATGCATTTATTCAAGGAAAATGTACAATGTCAAGAAGAATTTCAACCGAATTTTGGAGAGAAGACAGAAATGCACAGATCTTTAACGTGATACTCAAAATACTGAAATTTGGTAAATATCAGCAAAGAAATTTGGGGAATTAGGAAGTGAAAAATTGTCTACCATCTTCCTTTGTCAAGATAATCTCTTTGTCAACTTATGAACAAGAAAAATATGCAGCATTTGTTGTCTTCTGTCAATATCATTGCTGTACACCCTATTACCTGTCCTGCCAAAAATGAGGCCATCAGCTCTTAGCACTGAAATAGAGGCAAGGTTTCTTCTTTTTAAAATCCATGGCATAGTTGACTCTATTCAGTCACTTTACTACCGTGGCAACTGGAACATCTGTCCACATCTGGCACAGTTTACTATGTACTAAACCTTGTAAGAGTGGAACTAGCATATGAAAGGACAGTCACAACCACAGATAATAATTTTTCTTCTACATTTGCTGCTAATTAATTCTGTAATACTATTTTCCTAAGTAAATTAATTTATTACTTATTGTTTTTAACATTTCCATTAAAGATAGATTTTTCAATTGCGTCTTTAAATATTGAAAATCTTCTAGTACAAAATTTGTTTGCATTTCTCTTAATATGTAATGTTGTAAACAATAAACACTTGATTTATAATTAAGAGAAAAAATATAGTTATTAGGCACTAGTTATTTTGTAAATACTTCTAAACTCCCAAATAACCTTATATGAAGATATTATTATTTACAGTAAATAACAAGAGAAACCACAAAATATAATTTTGTCTGCACAGTGTCATAAGAAGACTTTTTCTTTTCATGCCAGCTGTCATTTAGCAAACAAAGAGAAGCAAACAGGAATTGCATAGAAAAAAAATAAACTGGAGAAAATTTCAAAAAATGAAATTCAGCAAGTGTGGCTCATCTTGACAGTAGGAATAACTGGAACAAAGTTGTCTATGTTCTAAAATAAAATAATTCAATTATTCATTCCAAAAAAAGGGAATCTCACACTTTAAAACAAAGTGAAGCATTCAGGAGAGAACTGCAGCCACATCTCCATTATTCCCGTGTGGGTCATCCACACTGAGAATCACTTATAATTAATATGTCTGTCTTCTGCTGGCTCACCATGATTCTTTAGGTGCTTCTAACTCACCCTCCCACCATCCTTCACAAAGGTGTGACCAGGAAACATTTCTATGTGGTTTTGCATTTTTAAAAATTTGAAAAGCAAATGATTCATTTTTGCTAATCCACTACAGCTTCATGAAGCATGAGGCTATCCATTACCCTGAACAACGGAGACTTGGCTGTAGTTAAAAAGAAGAAAAATTAAAATTGCCAACTCGATCAACAAGCCTGGTTCATAAGAAGGGAAGGTGAACTAAACAATGATCGGACTTAGAAGGCGGGATCTCCAAATAAAGAGATTACATCAACAAAGAAAACTTTGCATCATTCTCAGAAACCAAAAAAAAGGGGGGGTTGGGGAGACCAGCTTAAGTCAGCCTGAGTATGCATGTATGTGATATTGCTAGCAATCAGCCTTTACCAATGTCACACTCAACGTGTCTACATACCATTGAATAAAGAAAAGTCAGTTTTCATTCTAGATAATTGATAAAAACAGAATACGAACTTGGCCATCATTCCTCACAAATATACAAAGTCAAAAGCTCTGCAGATAATAAAACGAAAACACTCTCAGTCTTCAGCTTCCTAGGTTGCATTTATTTCTAGGATATCCTTTCCATTCTAAGCAACTCTGTGTCACGTAGTTCCATGGAGAGAGGTGTGGATGCGTTTTTGAACTCCAAATCTTAATTAATGGTCAAGTCCAATCTTGTAGATATTTGATGTTTTGTAAGTAATGTCTTATTTAGCTCAAACTTAATGCTATCAGAAGTGCAAAGCATGACTGTTGATTTAGACTTACCCTGTCTCCTTCTCTACTTCCTGCTTTAGGGAGCAGACATGCTGCTGACATCGGTAGCAGAACCACTGGCAGCTTCCTCTCAGTGGTTTTGCTATGGCAAGGAGCAGAAGGCCAGACAATCTTCAAAAGATTTACCTGGAGGGACAGGGAGGAGCAAGCTACTGGCAGCTGGGGGGAAGAGGGAGTGCAAGCTAATGCAGGCGAGGTTGGGGAAGAACGTACTAGAGTTTAATATTCCATTGAAATCAGTGAAAAGGTTTCTGATACTGCATTAGGACATTATGAAAATTGGGTCTTGTAATACTGACTTGTCTGTATTATACACGGTCATCTACACTGTGAGTTTATTTTTGGCTGTGACTTTCAGGCTTTTGGTATTGGTATTAATAGTATTAAGAGATCTTTGCATGAAGACTGGAAAAGAATTATTCTGGGAATCTATCCAATCTCAAGAGAAACTCTACCAACAAGAAAAGCATGTGTATGCTTGCTCTCTTTCACTTTCATTCTCCTTTTCTCTTCTTCTCTGACACTTCAACACACACACACACACACACACACACTCACTCACACACATACCTGGGAAGGGGTGCAAGGAAGACGGTTTGTAAAGAGATAGGAAGAGAAAGAAATAGAAGGGCAAGGAAGGGGGATAGAACACATTTTACATGAAAATATTTTCCAAGTAGTTGAAGTTCATAGTTGTTTGAATTCTCTTACAGTATGGAAAAACAAAAACATGTGAATTAACAAAAATAGCAATAACAAAACAACTAACAATTATAATATTTATTAACTATCTTCTGCATGCCAAGTACATCAGTGTTTTATCCAAGAAGACTTATTTAACCCATTCAACAACCTTATGCCTAAACATTATCATCCACACTTTATTGATGAGGAGACTGAAATTCAGAGTCATAAATTAACACACTTAACACATGGCAGAGCCAGAAATTTATCACAGATTAAGCTGTCCCCAAAGTCTTTATTTTGGCATTCTGAGATCCAGACTTCTAAGCATTATGCTATTTAGATAAAATCTTCAACTAAAGAGAAAGCTGGTAAACTGTAAGAACCTAGTCAGAGAAAGGCAAAAGTAGAACTATAAAATTTTAAACACTTTGCTTCAAGAAGATTAATATTAAACCCTAATTCACATTTTTAATTTATATTTTGGGTTAAGTCATAGAATTGTATAACTCGTGTCTCAAGCAGTTAATACAATCCAAACGGGTTAGCGTCGTCATAAGAAAAAGCATTTATCTTTATGTCCTTTTCAACGTCATGCACACAAGTTTCAATGTTTAGAATTTAATGTATGAAAGTGGTGTTCAAAATATACCTTTACAGAAGCTTTCTGGAGAATAAATATAAAAAAAATATGGAAGATACTAGAATCCATGTGTTGTGCACAGATTTTACTTTTACTTAGTAAAATGTATAATGATGACACAGTATCAAGTCAGAAAGTATTTTATTGGGATTTATGAAGTGTTTTTTTTTTATTCTTACCAAAGCACTAAGTAACTATGATGCAAGACTTTTGACATACCTTCCATGGTGTTGGTCAAAATACTGGCTATACTCATTGCTCTTTGTCTTGATGTAGGATCTTCCAACAAATCCATGGAAACATGATAAGAACTGGACCGTCTCTTTCTTATTTCTGTTTCAGTAGTTGTGCCCTAAAAATAGAATTTCAGATGAAATAGCCACTATTTTTGAAGGCAGCAAAGCCCAAAGCAGTCCAATAACCGGTGTTACTTAACTAAAAGTACACCATGCTTTCTCAGATGTAAAAAGCTCACTAAGATATTGTTGGAATTATAATTCTCAGCTTTTGGGAAGGCTTGGGTTTGCCAAGATCAGCTTTACTATTCCTCCATCCCAGGGCTTTGGACTGGAGAGACCAGACCTAGTATTGGATAGATAGCCTGTTAGCATTTCAGCCAATCCTACTTAGGACTTCAGACAGAAACATATTGTTTCCTAATTTTCACTCAGGTTGAGTGTTTAGCTCTTTATAGACATATATTCATCTAGTTTAATATGTGAACAAAGATGTTGGAAAGTTTTCTTCATATGTATCAGTAACAGTTCCCCTAAAATGTGAATTTCAGCTGTAAAATGCTTTCTCATTTATTAGAGACAGGTAACGTTTCCCAACATCCCTAATCACAACACTACATTTTAGAATTAATCTATAACTTTGTCTTATATTTAAAAAACAACTTTATCCACAAAACCATCCATTCTTGGTATTGAAACTCTAATGTAAGGAGACAATACCAATGTGAGGGACTATGATTTTTAATAATGATACAATGATCTGATAATCTCCTCTTCCAAAATAAACTCATCAGGATTTCAACATGGACAAAAATTTATTTCTACTTCAGGAGATCAAACAATGATGTTAATTATCTCAGGAAAAAAGGGTAAAGCTAAATAATTTCAAATGCAGGTCTGAGTGTTAATAATAAATTTAAAACTTTTATTTGTTTGAGGACTTTATTTCTAAAAGAGCAATATGATCTAAATATAATAATATGATTAAAATATTATTTATTTTGGTCATATTCTATTATGACATGAACAATTAGCAGTATTTTATCTTTTGTAACCTGAATTATTCTAATGCATACATATTCAAAACCAAAATTTCCTCTCAATGGATATGATTGTCACTAATGGTAATAAACATCCATACAGGTCATTCTAAAATTAACTGTAAGGTAAAAAGAAGTAAGATTAATGAGAAAAGAAGTAACCTATGTCTAAAAATAAAACTATTTTAATCAAAATGTTTTCACAGTAGCCAAGATATGGAAATAGCCTAAGTATCCATCAACAGATAAAAGGCTAAAGAAAATGTGGCATATGTGCACAATGGAATGTTATTTGGTGTTCAAAAAGAAGGAAATACTGCCATTTGTGATAGCATGGATGAACCAGAAGGACACTATGCTGAGTGAAATAAGATAACAGAAATACAAACACTGCATGATCTTACTTATATGCAATCTAAAAAAAAAAAAAAAACAACCTTGAACTCATATTAACAAAGTAGAATGGTGATTATCAGAAACTGGAGTGAGGGGAGAAAGAGATGATGTTATTCAAAAGATACAAAGTCTCAGTTATAAGATAAATAAGTTCTGGAGAATTTAAAATATTTCAGATTATCAGAAAGAGGCAAAGGTTTAAGAAAAAAAAAAATAAGATCACCTGAGGATCATCTAGTCCCTTCTGTGCTATACAGAAGCACATGTACAACCCTAGATTTGTCTAATTTTCAAATAGATTCCAAAACTTCTAACGACATTACTGAGGAAATTCTTAAGTTAAATATCCTCGATTGAATTTATGTGTGCAGTACAGGAACTGAGGTGCTTTTGAGGATGTCATTTGCCCATAGCTATTTATTTTCTATTGTCATTTCCTCTCTGCTTCCTCCAAAAGCCTACTTCATTTGTCTACACCTTCAGCTCAACTTTGCAGTAGTACAGTGCCCTGCCTCAAAGCACCTAAAATTGTAAGATCAAAGAATGAAGTTGAGGAAATAGGAGCTAAAGGGATCACACGAAGATCTGCTTCAAGCTGGCCCAACTTTGCCTTCAGAGATTTGTCCCATCCTCTATGATAGGAAGGGAGATTTATGATAATTATTGATAAATGCTGATAATTTCTGACAGACTGACATTCTTTCTGTATTCCTGCTTGGTAATTATAGATTTGTTTTTGTTTACTCAATTAATATTTATAAAGATCAGTGATAAACATACTTTATTATATATAATAATTATTTGGGATGCTTGTTAAAGAGGAAGATTCCCAGACCTTGTTCTAATCAGTGTTTTGGTCTGAATAGGTCTGGGTAGGCACAGAAATCTCTGGTATTAAGAAGAATCTCAGGAGATTCTGATGTAAGTAGTATGAAGGTGAAGTACATTTTGAGAAAAATTGGTTAAAATGAAAGTGTTTAAGTGTTTATTTTCTTAACCATCTCTTCCTTTCAATTTAAAGAAATTAAAAATAACTCAGTGGGAGGCAATATTTCATCACTGATAGAATGTAGGTTCAGTAACTAGCATAGCTGGAGTCAAATCTTAGCTCCACCATGCACTGGCCTCAGTTTCCTCCTCTGTAAAATTAGGATAATATTAATAACCATCAAAAAGGTTGTTGTGAGGGTTAGATGAATTAACACATGTAAAATGTTCTGGACAGTGTCCAGTACATGGTTAGCTATGATCGTTTTTTAAGAAGAGTTGATACTCTCTCTTTATTCTTCTGGTTTCTCCACTAAGAAGTTCTACTTTTCTCACAACTAAACCTGACTACAGAATACCTGGACTTCTCTGGTAGAAAGAGGTGGGGAGAGGCCATACAAACAATGTAAAGAAGATAATGTCTATTTTATAATTCAAGATAAGAAGCTCTTCCATTAGGTGACTGAAAACTCACTCCATATCATTTTAATGTGGCTCAAAGAACTTGTCCAATGATAATAAATGGAGCTATGTTAAAAAAAAAAAACAAGAAGACATTTTAATTTGCTATAAAATACAATCAAGTGATATTGCCAAAAGATTTTTTTTCTAGCTAATGAAATTTTATTTAATATGTACATTAAAAGCATCTTATGGTTTATGAAGTAATTTCAGTAATATAGTTTTATCAGTTTCTAGTATGTAGTTGAAACCCTTTCCCATATGATTGATTTTGGGCCACTTTGTTTACAATAAGAATTTATGACAGTAATATAAAAATTGAAAGCTGCTCTAAAAATGACAACCCATGATTCTGTACCAGGTACTTTCTGAGTGGATTCTTCACTATACAAATTTACAATGGTTGAGGTCATTAGAGTGGATGCTAAAAAGGTTACAACACTCTGACCTGCAAAGAGAGGCAATGTTGCACTATGGGATTTAAATCTATTTAGTAATAGTATCTACTGCAAGTGGAAGTATTCAAACCTCCTTTTAAATGAACAACAATCACAAAATCTGTAAGATAAGTATTTATTTAATTTGTGAGCATTAATTTCCTTGGCTTTAGTTTAATTATATGAATCAAACATTATGCTTGATAAATTGTTGCTTTGCTTTTTGGCAAGTTTCATACTATAGTGATAATAATGAAAGAATACTTTCAATTATATTCTCTGACAGCCAACCTAGATTTTTAATTACTTTCTAGAAAAGTCTAAATAGAACAATTTGACAAGATAAGTTAATAGCTTGATTGAACAAACTCCCAGTCTTGGGACAACAAACTCAACAAAATTCTTTAGATGTGAAAATGGAAAAACACTCCTGCTTGCACCAGCCACAACTCTCTTCCCGTCAGCAGCAGTTTTAATTGGCCTCACCTCTGGCAGGAGCTGTCCAGCAGATGTGAGGGTAGAAGGACCCCCGACCAGGGAGACCACACCGTTGCAGTCCACAGCGCTATGCATCTTCCCGTTCATGGGCAGGATGGGGAGCACTCTGGAGGCACGGCTGGCCTGGCTGACATTGCTGTGGCGCCGTTCCCCATGTCTGTGCGGCACGAACAGAGAGTCTCTTCGGCTGTCATTGTCCTCGAAGGTGCTGTGCTCATCATCAGCAAAGTCATTCTCAGAGCCAATATCTTTTGTTCGACCTCTGAAGCTGAAAAGGCTTGCCCTACTGTTGCGTCTTGGAGAGAAAAGGGAGCCACGGATGCTCAGTAAGGACTATACACGAGAGAAGAAACAAAAACCAGATGAACAGAATTAAGAGCTGGCATTCTGAAAAACACGAATCAATTCATTGTGCCATAGTGGTTGACTTACTCAAGGATAAGTCATGGATATGTGGAAACAAGGGCCCCTGTGATTTTTTGGCAATTTCCACAAGGTTCACCTTTTCTATTTCACTTTTCTTTTTTCTCCTTCCTCCATTTTTCATCTTCTGCTCTCTTTTCTTCTACTCTACCCGTACCCCAACATAGTCAGAAGTGTCCCCATAATATTGTTTTGTCCCATTACTGGCATCTGCAACTGATACTTTTGATAGACCCTTCTTTAGAAGTTAATTTCAGTTAACAATCCAATGGAAAACAATTAAACACAAACCTACCTTTAGATCCTTTAAAGTCAAAAATATAGCCAGTAAGAATTCACTAGTGACCACACCCTGATGCAAATCTTACCATAGAGGAAATATAATTAATCTTGCTAGTAGGGACATTTAATTATAGTACAAGGGGAAGCTTCTCCACTTCCCTTTGCATATTTTATGATGGTCTTCATGAATAAATTAAATTGAGCTGAAATAACTGTATGATTTATTCCCCAATTTTCACCCTTTTATCTGTCTCAAGAAATCTGAGGGCAATATTTACAAAAACTTAATATGCAGCCATAAAAAACAATGAGTTCGTGTCCTTTATAGGGACATGGATGAACCTGGAAAACATCATTCTCAGCAAACTGACACAAGAACAGAAAATCAAACACCGTATGTTTTCAGTTATAGGTGGGTGTTGAACAATGAGAACACATGGACATAGGGAGAGGAGCATCACACACTGGGGTCTCTCAGGGGGAAATGGGGAGGGACAGTGGGGGGTGGGGAGTTGGGGAGAGAAAGCATGGGGAGAAAGGTCAGATATAGGTGATGGGGAGGAAGGCAGCAAATCATACTGCCGTGTGTGTACCTGTGCAACAATTTTGCATGTTCCTCACATGTACCCCAAAATCTAAAATGCAATTTAAAAAAAAGAATCTGATCGCAACCACTTAAATTTTTTTTAAAAATCAGTACTCTGATTATCCTTGATAAATGCTCCTCAACTCTCAGACCAGGTAATCTGGGAGACCCTAACTTCAATTCCTGCTGGATCCAGGAATTGAGGTTAGGGTGTCCTAATGTCCCAGGCAATGTCCTAAGCCTAGCCAATCAATGTATTCTACACATAGTTTAAAAATGGGCATGGGATCCTGCTTGGTCAATTGAAAGATATCCCTGTCTTTTACAACTGTTGAGGAAATAGTGATTTTTCACCTGAGGCTGCTAAAAATATTGGCTCTAAGTTTGGATCTGCAGTGACATCTCACTACCATGTGGGAGAAACCTGGATTCAGATATGGAAAAGGACAATGGTCATGGTAGCATGTCTTGAGCTTCTGAGTCCATTCATGCTTAAAGCTACTCACAGACATTATTTACATCATGTAATGCATTCTCTTTTTTACTTGCATTGGATTTAAGTGATTATTAATGGAAATAATACTAATTTCATCATTTAAGTATCATTGGTTTTATCTTTTTCTTGACAAAAGTTTAAAACCAATGAACACCATTATTTTATACCTATTAATATCTAGGTTTTTATATTTATTTCTAAGCAATATGATTTGGCTGTGTCCCCACCCAGATCTTATCTTGAGTTATCATCTCCCATAATTTTCATTGCTCAGTGAGGGACCTGATGAGAAATAGTTGAATCATGGCGGTGGTTTCCTCCATACTGTTCTCGTGGTAGTGAATAAGTCTCATGAGATCTCATGGTTTTATTGGGGAGAAATCCCTTTTGCTTGGCTCTCACTCTCTTTGCCTGCCTCCATCCATGTAAGATGTGACTTGCTCCTCTTTGCCTTCTGCCATGATTGTGAGGCTTTCCCAGCCACATAGAACTGTAAGTCCAATTAAACCTCTTTCTTTGGTAAATTGCCCAGTCACAGGTATGTCTTTATTAACAGCATGAAAACAGACTAATATAGTAAATTGGTACCAGAAATGGGGCACTGCTGCAAAGATACCCAAAAACGTGGAAGCAACTTTGGAACTGGGTAACATGCAGAGATTAAAACAGTTTGGAGGGCTTAGAAAAAGATAGGACAACGTGGGAAAGTTTGGAACTTCATAGAGACTTGTTGAATGGCTTTGACCAAAAGTCTGATAACAATATGGACAATAAGGTCCAGGATAAGGTGGTCTCAGATGGAGATGAGGAACTTGTTGGGAACTGGAGTAACGGTGACTCTTGTTATGTTTTAGCAAAGAGACTGGTGGCATTTTGCCCCTGTCCTAGACATCTGCATAGCTTTGAACTTGGGAGAGATGATTTAGCGTATGTGGCAGAAGAAATTTCCAAGCAGCAGACATTCAAGAGGTGACTTGGGTGATGTTAAAGGCATTCAGTTTCATAAGGTAAGCAGAGCATGAAGAAAAGTTGCAGCCTGACAATGCAAAAGAAAAGAAAATCCCATTTTCTGAAGAGAAATTCAAGCCAGCTGCAGAAGTTTGCATAAATAACGAGCAGCTGAATGTTAATACCCAAGACAATGGGGAAAATGTCTCTCATTTTGCATAAGTAATGAGGAGCTGAATGTTAATCCCCAAGCCAATGGGGCATGTCAGAGACCTTTGCAGTAGCCCCTCCCATCACAGACCCAGAGGCCTAATAGGAAAAAGCGGTTTTGTGAGCTGAGCCCTGGGTCTCATGCTGTGTGCAGCCTAGGGACTTGGTGCCCTGCATCCCTGTGGCTCCAGCCATGGTTGGAAGGGGCAAATGTAGAGCTAGGCCCATAGCTTCACAGGGTGCAAGCCTCAAGCATTGGCAGCTTCCACATGATTTTGGGCCTGCCAGTGCATAGAAGTCAAGAGTTGGGATTTGGGAACCTCTGCCTTGATTTCAGAGGATGTATGGAAATGCTCGGAGGTACAGGCAGAAGTTTGCTCCAGGGGCAGGGCTCTCATAGAGAACCTCTGCTAAAATGCTGAGGAAGAGAAACATGAGGTTGGAGCCCCCCACACTGAGTGCCTACTGGGGCACTGCCTTGTGGAGTTGTGAGAAGAGAGCCACCATCCTCCAGACTCCAGAATAATAGTAGATCCACCAACAGCTTGCACTATGCACCTGGTAAAGCCACAGACACTCAAATCCAACCTGTGAAGGCAGCCAAGAAGGAGGCTGTACCCTGCAAAGCCACAGAGGTGGAGCTGCCCAAGATTATGGGAACCCACCTCTTGCATCAGCATAACCTGGTTGTGAGACATGGAGTCAGCAGAGATCATTTCGGAGCTTTAAGATTTGACTGCCTTGATGGATTTTGAACTTGCATGGAGCCTGTAGCCCCTTTGTTTTGGCCAATTTCTCCCATTTGGAATGGCTGTATTTACTATTGCCTGTACCCCCATTGTATCTAGGAAGTAACTATTTTGCTTTTGACTTTTCAGACTCATAGGCAGAAGGTACTTGCCCTGTCCCCTAATGAGCCTTTGGACTGTGGACTTTTGAATTAATCTTGAAATGAGTTAAGGCTTTGGGGGACTGTAGGGAAGGCATGATTGGTTTTGAAATGTGAGGACATGAAATTTGGGAGGGACAAAATGACATGGTTTAGCTGTGTCCCCACCGAGATCTCATATTGAGTTATATCTCCCATAATTCCCATTGTTGTGGAAGGGACCTGGTGGGAGATAGTTAAATCATGGCAGTTGTTTCCCCCATACTGTTCTCATGGTAGTGAATGAGTCTCACGAGATCTGATGGTTTTATGGGGAAAAACCTCTTTTGCCTGGCTTTCACTCTCTCTTTGTCTGCCACCATTCACATAAAATGTGACTTGCTCCTCCTTGCCTTCCACCATGATCATGAGGCCTCCCCAGCCATGTGGAATTAAACCTCTTTCTCTGGTAAATTGCCCAGTCTCAGGTATTTCTTTATCAGCAGAGTAATACACTGACCAATATGGATGCTTTTTATTTTCTTTCCAGCTAAAGAATTACTTTTTCTCAATAGTATCTGTTAGTGTCTATTAAATGTCATTAAACTATCTTATGTGATTCTATTCACTATTTAAAGTAAGAAGTACTTCTAAGAAGAGTTACTGCTCCCACAACAGAAGGCATCTCTCCTTTGGCTGTTCCTGTGCTTTTCTATCCTATTAACTGTATTAGCAAGATTCATTCTTTTATTGTTTTCCATACAAGCAGTTATTTTTAAAGCCTTAGATTATCCATCTTCTTTCATGTCTCCTTTCTCTCTTCTCACAGGGAACTTTAAACTAGCTATGAGGACACAACAGTTATAGGATGCATGGCCTATGGCTCATCATTAGCTGAAAAAGAAAGGCAAACAATACTTGCTTGACAATAAAGAATGTTTGTATCTCTTTCAGCAAGAGTTTATATTTTAACAGCTAGAACCCAATTCAACTGGAGCCATGGAAGGGTTGAAGGAAAGTAAGTTACAAAATTGCGTGTTTCTCAAGGAGCCTGGATGAATTAAGCCATACAAAAACATAGTTTACATGTGAAAGCTATATGAGAAGTGATGGTGTCCC
This sequence comes from Callithrix jacchus, assembly GCF_049354715.1. Classification (NCBI taxonomy): domain Eukaryota; kingdom Metazoa; phylum Chordata; class Mammalia; order Primates; family Cebidae; genus Callithrix; species Callithrix jacchus. The sequence goes on from NC_133507.1 coordinate 64,307,322, forward strand.
ATCTGTTAGCATCAAATTTTATTGCTGACATTAATTACATAACTGCATAGTAATCAAATGCTGTAACACACAAAAAAGATAGCCAGTAAGAAAAATTCCCCATTCCAAACGAATCTTTAAAAAGTAAAACTCCAGCTTATCACAAATAAATTATAAAGTAATACTTTAAGGTTAATTGTGTCTTTTTTTTTCCAGGATCAGGTTCTAATGTAAATTGTGTCTTATAAAAAATCCAGATTATCTCGAAACTTGATTAGAGATTATACTCTTGACATTCTTCTTCCCTATCACACTAACAAGTCAAATCCGAGTCTAGTAAACATTTCATATTTCCACTTACTCTACTAAGGAAATTACAATTTTGCAGTAAAGACTTACATTGTATAGTTTTTCAATACAAACACAGAGATGGTTACTAACACTCTCATGTCATCACAAAACAATAATTCCTAATATTTTGGGGTCTTAAACTCTTGAAAATCTAACAAACGTGATGGGCCCTCTATTAGTGTATCAAGGTTAAGTACTTCTGTCTGAATTGCTATTTTCAGTATTACTTCCAGGGCTTGCAAAGTGGGTTGGTGTGATTTCAGGGTTTTCTGTCTCTCCTCCCTTCTTCCTTTTCTCATTTTCTCCCCTCTTTCTCTCCCTTTCCCTATGTCATTTTCTCTGTCCCTCTCCATCCTCTTAGACATTTGTTTAAATATTTCTTTATTAAGCAAAATAAAGTCTTTAACTCTATTTTTATATAGAGACTACTTAAGAAACAAGTATCAATTTGAGCCAGCCATGCCATGTCTTCTAAGTCAGTGGTCACTTATAATGCCCAACTAGCTGGGAAGCAGAGGTATGTAGAGGTATGAACAAGAGGCTTCTGGGAGAATAACATCTATGAGCAAAATTTACAGGAAAAGGAAGAACAGAGACTAGCCTTATCAGGATTCACTATTTTGTCTAGAATTCATTTTATTCAATTAGAAATAAGGCAAATTGAAGAGAATCTCTGCTCCCTGTTTGATATGAAGTTGATATAAAGTTTCAAATATTAAACTTGCCTTAGATAAGTTTAGACAAAAATTTAGACAAACTTAGGTAAAAATGTAGGCAAAAATACTCTACCTTCCAATCTCCTTTGCTCCCTTTTTTCCCACGTCAATCTCTCTCTCTCCCTCCCTTTCTTTTTCTTCTTTCCTTCCTTTTCAGAATGACTAATGCTGTAAACAGAGGGTTTGCCTTTTAAGGATTCCCATTTATTGATTAATGTTTCTACTAATGGAATCATGATGATTGTGACAACAAAATGAAAGACAACAAGTAAATTTTGATATTTAGTTTAAAGCTCCTATTTTAAATTTGAATTCATCCCCAGTTTATCCTATCTTATGATGTTATTTGGATTTGGAATGAATAAGGCTGACCTACAAAAATGTATATGTGTGTGTGTGTGTGTGTGTGTGTGTGTGTATGTATCACATATAAGGTTATGTGAGCTTGTCTATACTATAAAAAGGTGAAAGAGAAAGTATAGTGCTATTTTGTCTTTTAAATAAAGTCATATTGTAAATTTTCTTATCAGTTTCTAAAGGTATTCTTCATAGGCAGCTTGACAAAGTGGAAATTTTAAGGTTTTCAGTACCAGGCAAACTGAATACCAACTCAGCCCTCAATAACTATATGGCATTGTGCAATTATTTAACTTTACTGATCCAAAACCATAATGAAAATAATACTATTCCACAAAACTGTTAGCATTAATTATGAAAGTTTAAAAAGAATGCCAAGCACAAAATAGGTACTCAAAAAAGAATACAGCCCGTGATTCTCCTCACATATAAAAACTGGGCATATTAATTAAATTAGAACTTACCTAGGGTTATAGTGAAAGGCTTAAATGAATTAAAGTCGTAAATAACAACACAATGTGAAAATATTGGCCATTATTAATGTTGTAATTGTTACTGTTACTGTATAGGTAATAAGATTTCACTCCTAGTGAAACTGTCTTCTGAGATACTGTGTATTCCTGGGAATTCTCTTGGTAATTTCAAAGACAATTAGGATCTTAAATTTTAGAATGTCAGCAACTTGTATGGGTACAAAAGACAGAGTCATCCAGTGAATAATTTTTGCAATTTATAAATCACACTTTTCTTTGAATGCAAGTCCCATGTTTAACATGAAATACTGATAATCAAGTACAACTAAACACCACTATTTATTTCGTGTCATAAATCTTCCTCAGTACCTGCCTATCTGAGAGTTTTGGCTACTTTTAGAGATATTTTGTTTCAGTCCCATTTGAAACAAGGGCATGAAGAATGAACTTTGCATTTGATGTTTGCACCTGAATGGAACAACCCTGAAGATGGCCTGAAGGAGTCTCTGGACCACTTCTGGGAATTTGTCACTCAGAAAACCCACATTTCACTGGCTCCATGAACATAGTTAAGAGGAGATGGGAACCATCTGCTGATAATTCCTCATGTGGAAAATTTATTCAAGATCTTTGACTCTTTAAGAAAATCTCAAAACCACAAATCTTTCCAAACCCAAGGGATCTAAAATTTTCTTTCTGGGGTTCTAAAAAGTTGTAAAATTCACACGTTCTCTGAAGTAATGGCCAAAACTCTAGATAATCATTACTACTCTGAAAATATTGTGCTTGTGCCATTAAGGTGGAAGGCAGTTTTCTCTCCATCAAATTCCGGCATATTCTTTAACAATATTTTACAAGAACACAATTCATGTAATCTAATATTTTTACCTGATGTGGAGAAGAAAATCTCTTTTCATATGTCAGTCTACTTCCTTCCAAGGAAAAACGGAAACCTTTTTTTCTTATGCTGTCTTCAGATTCCGATTTTCGGACTCTGTCACTTTTCTCTTCTTCTCCAGACTGTTCTTTCTGTTTCTTTTTCTTTCTTCTGTTTTTCAGCTCCTTTTCACTTTTGGAGCTCAACTTAGATGCTACTGAAGAACTCTCTGAGAAAACTCCTATCCCACCAGCACCACTGAAGTCTCTTGATTCAGCAGATGCAGCCGCAGCTGCTGCCTAGAAAGACGCAAAGTGGAAGTTGCATATAAACGTAAAAAATATTATCATGTTACTGCTAACTTAGCTGCAATATCGTGAAGATAATCTTGAAAAACAAGTCTCCATTTTGTTCAATATTTTAGAAAACAGTACATTGTTACTAGACCAATCAAAGAATAAAATGAGCAGTCATATGGAAGATGATCCATGTAACTTAGATGAGAACCTTCAAGCTCTGTCCTCACACTATGATGTCTAATTACCTAATAGTATGAGCAAGACACTCAAAAGTCATAATAACTTTTTTCTATAATTTAAACAATATTTTAAGAAGGAAATAATTTAGGAATTAAAGGCTTCCTGTTTAAATCTGATATACATTTTCCTTTGCTTCCATTTTCACACAGTAAAGAAATTCAGTGCTAGTCTGAATTATTAAATGTAATTCAGGTAAGTACTTTATTTCAGTGACACTTTTCTCCATTATTGCAATTGAGTATTTCTCTAAGAAATGCACAAGAAAGACATAATACTGATTTTTTATGAGAGGATTCCAGATCATGGCATCTGCATGAATTTGTAAAGTATAACAGTAGTTTGGCAGAAAGACAGTGTTTAATGTTGTTGTTATTACATCAATGTACTTTGAGCTTTATTACACATTTAGGAATATTCAGTGATGAAAGGGAATTGTATTTAACATACAAGAAAAGACAAAAATAGGCAATTATGATAGTTAATGCCATTAAATCAAGCAGATATAATTAGAGAAATTCTTGCCTTATACTGAAGACTCATCAAGTCCAAATTAAAGGATTTATAAAGTAGGAGGCAGAGATTGCTAATGTTATAATATGCTTATACACCAGTGTTTTATTGAAGTAACCCACACACTTACATTTGTACACTTTATAAAAAAAGAAAACAAATACTGAATAAATCTTTGCCTTTCCAGACTCAGTGAAATAATGTTATCAGTTTGATTCTGGTTTTCTGACCCTTGCCGCCTCCAGTACGGCAATGAAGAAGCAAATTTAACTGAATTCCTCTTCCCCTAAGAAAATACTTCAATTGAGGGCACGTAGGTTTATCTACTCTGTAAATTTGAATAAATGAGGCAATTGTTAATAGTTAATTTCCTCAAGGAGCCACAAGGGAGAAAAAAATATCAGTAAAGCAATTATAATTATCCATGTTTTGTTGCCATTACTATTGACAGAGATCATTGCAATAAAGTAATAACTTAATACCCAAACAGGCACCTAGCACTTACCAAACACATACGACCCATTTCTAATGTTAACTACCCTGCCACTGACCTCAAAATTTAGGTCAAAGAATTCAGACAAAGAAAAACAAAGAACTGTATGTTTGTTCACTATACCTGAGCTTCTTCTTGTTGCTTTTTCAACTGTTCAAGCATCTGCTGAAATTCAGCTTCCTTTTGCTCAGCTTCTTCCAAGGTGGCCTGATTCTGTTCCTCATAGGCCATGGCCACCACAGCCAGGATCAGATTTATTAGGTAGAATGAGCCCAAGAAAATGACCAGCACAAAAAATATCATGTACGTTTTCCCAGCAGCACGTAGAGTCTGCAAAATGAAAGAGAGATTTTAATAAATTGTATATAGGACGTTACAAGCTCACACTCTAAGTAATAAAGTATTCTACAGCAATTCTCTGGAGCTCAGTGTTTTATGATTCTCAGAAAAAATCATTTTATCTGTTCTCACCAGCTGATAAAGGTTTTCCCAGAAGTCTTGAGTCATGAGACGAAATAAGGACAAAAAGGCCCAACTAAAGGTGTCAAAGCTCGTGTAGCCATAGTTGGGGTTTCTACCAGCCTTCACACAGATGTATCCTTCAGGACACTGGCTGTAATTAGTTTAGAGGAAAGAGAGGAAGTCAATAACTGCAAGTCTGCTACTTAGTTTTTCTGTTTTAATAGATGCCAATGTCTATTTTATATGGGCACTAGAAAAAGGCCGATTTCTCTCATCTGACCTACTATTTAATTCAGCACTTGTGAACTGATTTATGTAATAACATAATCTATTAGGTCTACTTTATAGATTCCTCTGTGATTGATAATTGTCATTATATTTATCTTGTCTCCATATAAAAGCAATCATATCATGATTAATATCTTCTGGGACATAAGGACAGATAAAAATGTCTGTAAGAAAAAAGTTGATTTTCGCTGAAGATGTCTTGGGGTAGAAATGTGTGTGAGTGTGAGAACATGGCAAAGAAGTGAAAACAGGGCAAAGAAGTGAAAAAAGGATAGATGGAGCATGCTGAAGGGAGTGAATGGCACTGTGTGGTAAAAATGTCATAGTAGAACCTTGAAGATCAAGCAGACCTGGCTTTAATGTCTTACCTGGCTTCAGTGTCTTGCCTGACACTTCTGAGCTGAATGATCTTGGCAAATTTCTTAACTTGCTAATATGCAGGCACCTCGCATGTGAGAATGGACTAAGAGAAACTGTCTCAAGAATTTGCAAACATTGAAAAAGATACTGTATGTAAAGCGTTTATTACAGTACACACAAGGAATTAAAATCTGTGTGATTTGCTTATCATTGGAATCTGAAGATAAAGGCAGCATAGTGCTGAGCATAGAAGCCACATGCAAAGCCTTTTATCACTGGGATTTTTGTTACCGGACACTAATGTTCACAGTATCATCATCCAAAGAAAATGCATTAGACTTCTGTGTGTGGCTCTAAAATCTTGCTAAGTAGAGAAAATTAACTGTTTCTTTAAATTTTCCCAGGTTTTAGCTCCATATTTTTTAATAACAAATGTTTGCACAATTTCAACAGTATTTACAGGCACTTATTGAGCGATCTAAATGGCTATATTTATTAATCCACTTCATTATCACAAAACCCCTATTATTATACCCACTTGTCATATGAGCAAATGAAGGCAAGTAGAAGTGAGACTATATGATGGAGTCAAAGTTTGAATCTCTGCAGACTCTCCAGTTTATGCTTTTAACCACTTCGCCAAAATACACTAAATACTCCCCATGTCTCAGATATTAACATTATCTTCAGAGATCTTACATTTTAAGCTATGGAGATCATAGTATTATATATAAAATATCACATTTATAAAAGTATGTGCTTAAGAATTCTATTAAGCTTCAGATGCATATTATACTGCTTTATTCTCTATTTTTCATTGAACTAAATCAGATTACATGTGACCTAGCATAGAAAAACAATTGCTGCAAAAGAGTGTGTGAAGGAGGTAAGAATCTATACTTTATCCTGACTATTCTGAGAGTTGTCGTGAAGTAGAATTTAAGGACGGTTTTGAGTGAGGAGTGAGCAGGATTGGATGAGTGGGAGGTGGCAAGTTATTGACATTGATGGAGCCATGTGGACTGAAACCCAATAGGAAACACCACTTACCCTGCATCTGAGCTGTTGCCACAAAGCAGAGCATCATTTTGCCCTTCTAAAAAATAAAAGTGACCTATTTAAAAAGAAATGAAGAGAGAGAATCATTAAAAGCCTGTAAAATATTTCAGCCATCCTGTTTAGGTAGAAAAGTTTACAAATGTTTTCAATCATAATGAGATGGATAAACTAATAAATATATTTGGCTAAAAAGATTTTTCATAATATTAAACAAATATCAATCATAACATTTCTGATTGCACAAATGATTAGAAAATATATGTTAAAAAGAAAAATATTCAGGAGGAATTACTATGATCACATTCTTATATCAGCATTTATGGCAAATATAAGCTCAAATTGCTTGTGCTCATTGCTGGGCACAAAACGAAAAAAGAAAGGCTTGTTGTTTCTAGGTGTTGTCATGCAAATAAAATTTTACCTTACATGTACTTTTCTCCAGGCTTAAAATAGATTTAGACATTTTTCCTGCCAAGTTTAACTTAATTTCCTGTGAGAAGTGAGCTTAAGTATTTATTCTCTCTTGTGATGCTGTAAATAAGTGTTTTGTTTAAAATTTTTGCTTGATTTCTGCCTTTCAATAAAGAAAATAAACTTGTTTCTTTGGAGATATATGTTATCTAAGTATATCTAATTTTTATTTTTAAGGTATGACATATATATATAACTTCAGTAAGTTGCAAAGATATGTCAGAAAACTTGCAAACATATGTATTTTTATATTCACATACAAACACACACACATAAAAATGACAGAGGGGCTGGGCTCAATGTTAAGAAATCATGCTGAAAAACATGGCATCATAAGCTTATTCTGATATTCATGCCTTAAATACGATCAAACTAAACTGGTAACTACAATACAATGATGATACTGAAGGGACTAACTGGAATATGAGTAAATGAATGGCTAAATCGGGATCACTTAACCTTCTGGGAACACACACATTTTTATTTCATCTTCGTAAATGGTTTCTCTATTTTCAGAGACATCATATGTACCTAATACATATGTTGCAACAACCAAATAGGGCCAAGTTATTTCCCCTCAGTATTCTGAACACATTTCAGTGGAACACATTGGATAGTTCAAACTACTGATTTATTTAGTAAATGACCAAAAGTACCTGATTAATGCCTACCAAATACACATTTTTTAATATGACATAATATGAAATTACTTTCAACATGAGCATAAAACAAGACAATATATATTTATTATTTATTTATTTATTTATTTGAGACAGAGGTTCATTCTTGTTGCCTAGGCTGGAGTGCAGTGGTGCAATCTTGGCTTATCGCCAAGGTTCAAGCAATACTCCTGCCTCAGCCTCCCAAGTAGCTGGGATTATAGGCCACCATGCCTGGCTAGATTTTTTTGTATTTTTAATAGAGACGTGGGGTTTCTCCATGTTGGTTAGGCTGATCTCAAACTCCTGACCTCAGGTGATCTGCCTGCCTCAGCCTCCCAAAATGCTGGGATTACAGACGTAAGCCCACTCACCTGGTCGGTTAACACATTTTTCAATTGAGAACTTTTATTATATCAATTGACAGATAAGAAAAATGGAAAGCTGGGAGTGGTGGCTCACACTGTAATCCCGGCACTTTAAGAGGCCAAGGTGTGTAGATCACCTGAGATCAGGAGTTTGAGACCAGCATGGCCAATGTGGTGAAACCCGTCTCTACCAAAAAATACAAAAATTAACCCAGTGTGGTGGGGTGGGGTGGGGTGGCCTGTATCCCCAGCTATTCAGAAGCTGAGGCAGGAAAATCACTTGAACCCAGGAAGCGGAGGTTGCAGTAAGCCGAGATCATGCCATTGTACTCCAGCCTGGGTGACAAGAGTGAAAGTGTCTTAAAAAAAAAAAAGTAAAAGAAAAAAGGAATAAGGTATTATTTGATATCTCTATTATATGTATTAAATCATCTTAAATTAGTCTAAGTCATTTGGTTCACATGAAAATTGAGATAATTTCCATTATATATAATTTTTAATATTTAGAGAACTAAACAACTTAATGGTTTAAAGAGTATATCTTACTTTTATCCTCAATATATTCATCCCAGTTAAACATGCTCACTGTCCTATTGAAAGTGGTACCATTCCCATCCAATGAGTTGTTAAAGAAGGAAGTGATATTTATTTCAAAGGAAGAATTATCTGGAGGCCATTGCAAACATTTATTTCGTAGGTTGCCCATGAACAACTGTAATCCTATTAGCGCAAACACGCTTAGACAGAACACAGTCAAGATCATGACATCAGAAAGCTTCTTTACTGACTGGATCAGGGCCCCCACAATGGTCTTCAGGCCTACAAATAGAATCAGAAGGAGGAATTTAAATATACTACTCAGCAGCTATTTTACTGGCAAAAATATCATGAGCTTGTCCTGGAAAATAAAAATGTCATGCAGAATGCCACAATATTAGTTTAATGTTTGTGATTGAATAACATTTTCATGAAAAGCCTGCTAGCTGGTGAAAATGGATGAAAGCAGAACTTGTATGTTCATTAGAAAACTGTGAATGGAAATGAACCAAATGTGTATTTCCAAACACTCCTCAGAGCAAAAGAAATGATTTTGTTATTCATGCTTAAACATCAACCTTATGTAAATATTTTGCTTTTATTTGCAGATGTCTTACTTCCTAACCCCCTATTGGTTTTAGAAAAGTCTATATGAATAAAATAGTAAGAAATCTTGAAGTCGGTGAATTATGAAGTTATATGTTTGTGATTTCTGCAAGCTTGAGTATGGGTTAAAAAAGGAAGACATCTGAAAACTGAGCTTCATGCAGCACTCATGCTATCCCTTGCTCTTTCATTTATCTGCAGCTTAAAAGATTGCCAGTTTTAGACCTCAATTGCCAAATATGCATCAATCTGAATGTCTCATTGTTTAGCATCTATGCGGAAAGCTTAATGTCGTAGGATGCAAACCATGTAGCCTGTTACTGCAAATGCCTCATGCAACTCTTGTTAAACTCAAAGGCTGATTTAGAATAGTTTTAAAGAAAGCAAAGAGTAAAAAAGCAAAGAATCAAATGCATCCAAAAAATGATGTACCAATTCTTGCTTTTTTACATATTTATTTGCGATATGCAACAAGCAACAAGGCTTCTGCACAAAAGCTGTGATTGTAGCACCGCTGGAGCTAAAGTCAGCCTCGGTGTTTAACCTAGCTCTCACCTGGAATGACTGAAATGGTTTTCAATGCTCGGAGAACTCTGAATGTTCTCAACGCTGAGACATTGCCCAGGTCCACAAACTCTGTCACATATCTGTAATAGGGGGTTCACACACAAACACAATGACAGAACACAGGAAAAGTTGGAGATATAAGGGGCCTACCACCTTATACCATTTTCTTCTTACCTGGAATTACAGAAATAGTTTTCAAAGCTCTCAAGACTCTGAAAGTTCGAAGAGCTGAAACATTGCCTAGGTTTACAAATTCTGTTACATACCTGTAGAATTAAATCAGAGTTATTCAGAATTTAGGGAAATCTATGTGTACGTTGGTCTTTCATCAAGACCTTTTTAATTTCATGAGTGTCGCCATCAGATTTCCCAATTAAGAGGAAAATGGCACTGTCATCAATCATAATCTCTGTTATTTGAGAAACTTTATTACTTTACAGTGCTAACGGAAACCAAAGTCATGTAATTTACTGTGATAGTTCCTAATTTCTCCAAACTGAATAATTTGATTGGAAGAAAAATGTGATTACTAAGAAAAATGCTTGATCTGTCAAGGCAAGCCACCAAGGAAAATATAGTATAGAATCCCACCAATGATTTACTTTTCCAGGATAGAAAATGTATTAAGATACTTACGCAAAAGTAATGACTGTGAAATCCAACCAGTTCCATGGATCCCGTAGAAATGTGAAATCTTCTAAGCAAAAGCCCCTTGCAAGTATTTTAATAAGTGATTCAAAAGTATAAATTCCTGTAAAGGTATACCTGAGAGAAAATAGCCAAGCTCCCATTAAAAATCTAGTGGTTAATTTACATGTACCTATCTTAAAGATGACTTAAACAACAAACAAAACTTAGATACTTTCATGTTCTCCCTACGATATGGAGTTTAGGTGGGGCTTAAGGCAAAAAAGAAACATTAAATTCCAAAAGACATTCTCACTGACTGTTAATAAGTAAATACTGCGTTTTCCACGTTAATTAATTTAAAGGATCTAAATAATGTGGTTCTATATGAAGACATCATCTGAAATACCCTGGGGTTCAGTCTGATTTGTCCAAATAAGTATAAATCCAAAATGAGTGAAGCATTTGTATTTTATAAAATGTGCACCATTAAAAGCCATGAAATGTGTACTAGTATCACACAAAACTGTGATGGTCATTGAAAAACGAACATAAAAACTAGGTATAATTTTTATCAGTAGAGAATAGTAAATCACTGGTAATCTTCAAAAGAGTGTAAGGCTCACAAAGAAGATACAGGGCTGCAGATAATGGCAGTCAAACTAGTGCAGTAATTTGAGCAACTGAGTGAGCCCGCTGCAAGCTTTGTCCTAGAGGACATTTAGTGATTGAAATGAACTTGAATCAGTGTCTGGTTAATAGTAGCTGGTACGATTTGTTAAAGAAATTGAGGAGGTCTCAAGATGTTAAAACCACAGTATGAAACATAAAGGGGTGTCAATATTGAGAAAATATTTCTACTTACTCCACATTCTTTGTCCAGTCTGGAGGGTTACTCATGGTCATAAATACACAGTTGGTAAGAATAGTGCACATAATGAGCATATTGAATAAAGTAGAAGAATATCGTCAAGGAAGACAAACTTCAATGGAAAAAATCTTACTTTCACGCACTATCATGACTTCACCACGAAGTTTATTACTTTAGTGCTTACTATTATTTTGTTGCTTATTATTTTATCATTTACTTTTTTTTTCTGTTTCTTAAACTCAGCAACCTCATCTTTAGATCATGCCTTCAGGCCAAGCCATCAACTATTTTGAGGCTATTTAGGTATCTTTAGCAATTAAAAAGATTAAATGCAAAGAAATTCATTCATTGGTGAATAATTTTCAGTTTAAAATTTCTTAAAGACAAACTCAACTGAACAGTAAAACTGCAAATTCAGCATGTGTGTAAACCCTGGCAAAAATTCAGCAAGAGAATTAAAGTAGTTAATTAAATGTATTATAACATCATTCTAAAAGTTACACTGGTAGAATGTCTTCTAATAAGGTCCTTTCTAAATGGAATGTATAATCTACTGCAATTGCTCATAAAATTCTGAATTATGAGAGAAGATGGCAGGTGTTAACACTGGCATTTCTGGGGTTTGTAACTAAGGCAAGATTACTTATTAAGTACCCTGAATCTCAATTGACTTGGTTCTAAAAGTAAGAAAAAGGAATCATTTCACAAGATTGCTATGAAGATCAAATTCGTTAAACTATGTAAATCTCCTGTAACTTAATGGTCCTAGTTCATAATAGATGCTCAATAAATTGCTCCCTGAATCATAAAGAACACAGTTTATTACAAATATTGGGTTCATTTCACCCTATTCCACTTTGTTTTTGCAGGTTCAGCCAAAGCCCTGCCCTTCCCTTTCCTTCACATTAAAAACCAGCAAAAGACAAAAACAAAAACAACTATTTAAGAAAATATTCAGTACTCAGATAACTGTAATTACTTTCATATTTAATAAAAAGCAAAATAAAGATTTAGTTGCAATTATGTAAAGCAGTACTCTTTATCAACGTGAATTTGGACAGAATTATAAAAATCCCAGAAAGGAAATATGTGCTCTTCTTATTTTTTTCTCACTCCTAATGTTTTTACTATAAATCATCACATTACTTACACATAACAAAATATCAACACTATTACAACTGGACAATGTTGTGTTGGTCTAGAAAGGAAGTTCATTTGCACCTAGTACTGGTTTTAGTCAAAATAGTAATACATATTATTTTCATTTTTGCTAGCAGTGTTGTAAGGCCCATGCTTAATTCTCAGTTTTTTCATCCACATGAAAACACTCTGAAGTAAATGAAGTACATCAGCCACATGAGGGCACTATAATCTAGAGAACGCATGCACACAAAATACCATTTCAGAGAAGAAACACTTCATTTTTCTTTATTGCTAAAACAAACACAAGATTAAATTAAATTAAAAATGACTTGCTATTGGTATATAAAACTAGAGCATCCCCTGTGCCTGTTGGTCTGCTGGGCCCTATTGGGGAAAATATTTAAATTTAAATAAATTTAAAATAACACGGGGTGTTATTTTCCCAATAGGGCACTATTCTAAATTTATGGTCACAAACCTCTATGGTCCTCAACACTGTCCTGTATTTTCTCACTTGGCTCCATCTCTGACTCTCAGCAAAGAAAATCTCAAATATTCTCCACTTTCCTCCAACATCAAACCCTCTTCTTAATTCCCTCTCCATTTCAATCTGATAACCTTTTCTACTTTACAGAGAAGAGACAGTATCACAATGCTTTGCCTCCACTTCCCACCCCAAAATCAACAAACTTCTAAGCATTGAGACCAATCCTTTCCTTCTTCCTGTTATACCGGGGAAGTTTTCCATCCCTCCACCTGTATTCTGGACACCTCCCCACTTCTGGAAGACTTCAACAATCATCTCTCTATTTTCTTTTCTTTTTCTTTCTTTTTTTTTTTTTTTTTTGATACACAGTCTCACTCACTCTTGGTTCACTGCAACCTCCGCCTTCTGGGTTCAAGTGATTCTCCTGCCTCAGCCTTCTGAGTAGCTGGGACTACACAGGTGTGCCACTATACCTGGCTATTTTTTTATTTTTAGTAGGAACAGCATTTCACCATGTTGGCCAGGCTGGTCTCGAACTCCTGACCTCAGGTGATCTGCCCACCTCAGCCTCCCAAATTGCTGGGATTACAAGTGTGAACCACAGCACCAGCCTCACTTTTTTCATCCTTAATGGCTTCCACCTTACTGGCCTTTTCTTATCAATACAAACTGTCTTAAGTCTTAGTTGTCCTGGCATGGGGGGAATGAATAATTATCTCCTGTGACTCACAACCCACTTTAACTACTTACAGCTCTATCTCCCTTTTCCATATCACAGCCAAACTTTTTGAAAGAGCTGCTTATCCTTCCTTTTCTCTTATATTTATTAGATATTCAGCCTACCAGCTATTCTTTCTGAAGATGACAACATCTTCATGTTTTGTCACTAAAAATGAAAGGATAATCTGAGTTCATATTTGACATGCTTTCTAAGCAGCATTCAACAAGGACGGTTCCTCCCCTTTTCATAAGTTCTCTTCCCTCTGCTTTCATGAAGTTCCACTTCCCTGGCTTCCTCATGCCTCAGGGCACCAACTTCTCTGTATTCTTTGAAATGTGGCATTTTTCTTTTTGAAAAGAAAGACATACAATATCTGAGCTATCTACTTCTCTTCTGCTCTCCTCATCCTAGTGTAGCCCATAAACAAACATTACTCAACATTCTCAGATACTTCTCTCCAAGTGAGATCTCTCTTCTGAATTCCACATACTCAATTGTTCATATGACATCTGTACTTACATATCTTATCAACACTTCAAATTTTGAATTCTAAAACTGAACTAAGTATCTTTTTATCTACCCCTCCACTCCTGCTAACTACTTACTCCTTTGACATCTCTGTGTCTTATAAAATTACATGATACAGCCAGAGACTTATGAGAAACCTTAGATTTCTCTCCCTCCTTAAACATTCACATCTAATTTAGCACCAATTATTGTCAATTCTGTCTGCTATCTCTGGATTCAGTTATGTTTTTCCACCCCCACAACACTGCATGGTCCAACTGTCTGTTAAGACTAGCATCAGGTCTAATAGTCCATCTAGGTTAATGCAGTCTCCTCTAAACTGATCTTTCTGAATTCATGTTTGGCTCCATTTAATCCATTCTGCATACTGTGCTAAAATGATTTATACAAATGTAATGTGAATCATTTTGGTAGCTTTCTATTACTCTCAGGATGATGATCACATGTCTTAACATAGAGTCAAAACTCTGGGAGGTCTGACCCTGACTACCTCCCTAGTTATATCTTCTTTTCTCTTCATTGCACTATCCCCATTTGGATAATATTGTAATTATTTTAGGTTGTCAAATGTTATGAATGTTTTATATGCTGCTTCTGAAATTAGGGTCTTGCAAATGTCACCTCTTCTTTTTCCTTAGTATTCAGATTGACCTACTTAGGTCTACTAATTATATATCCCTGTAGCACTTATGTGATTCCTCTAATGACAAATTTTAATGTTGATCTTCTCAACTATTCTCTGAGCATCATGAGGGCAGGAATCATGTCTATAATATTCACGGTTACAGCCTTGCTATTTCACATACTGTCAGTTGACCTACTGAATGACATTAATTTTGCAATTCATTTGTTACTAAATGGAGTTTTCAAAAATAATTTTTTGATACGTTATTTTAAAAAATAATAAAAATACAGCATAAAGTTTGTCTTCAGATATATTGTTGGCCAGGTGCCGTGGCTCATGCCTGTAATCTTAGCACTTTGGGAGGCCGAGGTGGGCAGACCCCTTGAGGTTAGGAGTTCAAGACCAGCCTGGGCAACATGGTGAAACCCCATCTCTACTAAAAATACCAAAATTAGCCAGGCGCGGTGGCAGGTGCCTATAATCCCAGCTACTCAAGAGGCTGAGGCAGAAGAATCGCTTGAACCCAGGAGGTGGAGGTTGCAGTGAGCTGAAATCACACCATTTCACTTCAGCCTGGGTGACAGAGTGAGACTCTGTATGTATGTATATATTTTAAACAAGTTTCTACATTTTTTAAGGTAAAATATAGGATAAATGTAAGGTGGAAATTAACAGCCTTATGCAATTATGCTGCAAAATGGACTCAGCAATGGTTTTATGACACCTAAAACTTACTCTTTATAATTTAGTTTTATATAATAAAGTAAATATATATTTAATATTAAAAAGCAAGAGAAATAATTATTTTCTAGTAAATCCCAGATAATAAGTTTAAAACAGTCATTTTCCTCATTTAATGGCTATCATTTTAATAAAAGTATGCACTTAAGTTAAAAATTCTGACACAAAAAAAAATTTTGCTTTTAATAGAAAAATAGTAAATAACTAGGGTCAAGTTTTTATGCTTGTGGTTTGATAGTATCTCTAAATAGAAAGGTTTAAAATCCATCGTTTACTAATCATTGTTAATTTTTCAGTCACATACTTTACCACTTCCTGGATTCTAGTGAGTGACTGAAATAGTTTCAGATGAACTTAAAAATACTCAAATACAAAAGTATTTAATGTAGGTATGGATTTAACATTAGTGATACAATGCATCAAAAAGTATAGAAACTCCACATCAAGTCAGATTTTAAAAGGATCAAATTAGTAGCAAAATGCATATATCCTATATTATTTTTAAAATATGTAATCCCAGTCATAAATTAGAGTACATTTTTCAAAAGAACAATGTGTTCTGGAACAATACTTGTTTAAGAGCTTTGCAATATAAAATAAAATAGAGGCAGATGAACCTTATATATTAGGGAAAAAAGATTTTTTTAAATCTATTAATCTATGCCAGGTATAAACAAAAGTGGGTAAACCTATTGATTGATACTAACCTGCCAGTTGGAAAATGTTAAATATGTTCTATGTGTATGTGATGAATAAACACTTCTTCAAATTTTTACTGAAAATTGTTTAAGTAGCCCTTGATATAGAGCCTGGATCACTGCAACACCAGCAGGCCCACCCCTGTCTCCATGGAGGTAAGGTGAAGCATCATGAGATCTAGAGCAATGAACCATGGCTCAGATACATCCATTACCAGCCATGTGGGCTTCAGCAATTTGTTCAATTCTTTGAGGCACAGTTTGCTTACATAAATGTGAATTATATTTTTCTTACAGTATACAATTATTATCCACTAAGATAATAATTGCTAGTTTATATTTATTACTATTAATAATTCATCTATTGAATTACAGGGTATTTCTTTGTTATTCTACAGGAAGGAGAAGACATTATGCTGTGTTCAGAGACTTTGTAATGATATGTAATATTCAGAGAAGTTGCAGAAGAGTTTTGAACTTATATATAAACTAGAAGTAGAAGATAGCCTATTAGAGGTTTCCTAATGCAAAAATAGACAATTTGAAGCAGAATAGAATAGGTCTCTTTCTACATATCAGTACATATTTCTGAGCCAGCAGGAAAACTGAGCAAATGTCACTTATATAGAGTTAAATATTGGATTGTTTAATTTTAATATAAACAAACTCCTATTTGCCAGTAGATAAGTGATAACATATGAGCACTGAAAACAAAAGAATGAGAGATTGTTAAGTCATGCCATCTGCTTTCATATAAACTTGTATATTTCTCTTCTTTTCATGGAAAACCATGATATTTTATATCTCGGTATGGACACCATTTAATGAAATATTAAGTACGAGCAACTAAGAAGCATCTTTGAAATGCATAAAACAGGAGCATTGGCAATGTCCCAAGTATATTATATCTGAGGGCTTAAAAATCAGTTTTCTTCTGTTGGTTGGAAAATACAAAGAGTTGACAATCAAAAAACCTGCTCTGAAGTTTTAGCTCTGCCACTGATAGAAAATGTAGCCTTAGAAAAAGACTAAATATCTCTGGGTTTTAATGAACTCATCTACAAAATGAGACAGGACTGACCAAATTCTGTTTAGCTGGTGCTATGTAAAGATCTTGCTGGCAAAGTCAGAGAGTGATTCATATAAAGTTCTTTGTGCAATTCCTTAAGCAATATGAGAGTTACGTTTTAGTTACTCTTACAGCAGTTGCTGCTAGAACTTTAGCTATTATGAATAACAATAGAGGTCACAGATACCCTTTATTGAGTATCTAGTAAGTATTAGCATGGGACCTGGTCATACATTTTATCATTCTTGATGTCTAAACTGTGATTATAATTTTACAGATAGGGAAACTGAGATTCAAAAGAATTAGAGTAACTTGGCCCAAGATCATATAGCTAAAAAGTAAATTTTAGAGATAGGATTTGAATCTTCAGTTTCTGATATGAAAACTTATGTTTTTTCATTTCCTACCATTTTCAAATGATAGGTAGTTCAGCATTACTTGTGTGATTTGGAGAGTCTCAGCTCTTTGGCACCCTAGTCCCATGTCATTACTTTAAATACCAACTGTACACAGACAGCTCCCAACATGGAAAACCTCCAGCCCAACCGTTTTCTGAACTCCAGATTTGCATAGCCACCTAACTCCTCAACTCCCCCAATGATGTGTAATAGAGTTCAAAACCGAGTTCTTGATCTTACCCACCAAACTGGTTCACTCAAGTTGCCCCAAGGTCAGTCAACACAACTTCATTTTTCTTTCTTGACCAGTCTAAATGCTTGGGATCATCCTTAGTCCCTCCCATCCCTCTGTACTTCACAACCGCTTGCTCAGCAAATTCTGTCAGCTCTTCCACAAAATATCTCAACATTTGATGACATGTTACCACCTCATTGTTTCCACCATAGTCTAAGCCACCATGCTCTCTTGCCTTCATAATGACAGTCTGTACCAGTCCATGCCCCTTCTTCCACTCTTTCTCTTTATGCAGTCTATTGTCCATGAAGCAGCCAGAGTGATCTTTTTAATGATGTGAGTCAGGTCATGACACCCTGCTGCTGAAAACCCTCCTGGAATCTCATCCAGAGTAAATGTGGCGTCCTCACAGTGACCCACTGAATTTCGTCTACAACTTTAGTCCCTGACCTTCTCCCACTGATGTCATCTCCTCTTGCTTCCTGCCTTTTCCATTCCGCTCCAGCCACTGAGGTCTCCTTGCTGATTCTTAAACATACTAGTTGCACCCCCACCTTCAGACTTCACTTTCATACTTGCTGTTCTCCTTGAACTGACTTTGCCCCTGGATTTCCAAGTCTCACTCCTTTGCTTCCTTTGGATCTCTGCTCAACTGGTACCTGTCAGAAAGGATTTTACCGGCCATACAACCTAAAACGACCCTTCTTACTCCTCCCTTTTACACTAATTTATTTTTCTTAGTAACAGTTGTCACTAGCACTTATTTGACGTATTTATTTACTGTCTTTATTCTTCCAAACACACACTCACTCACAAGATCGTAACTACATGAGAGCAAGAACTTCATTTTGTTCAGTGTTGCATCCCAATGCTTACAAGAATATTTACCACAGGGTAGATACTCCGTATTTTCAAATGAACAAATGAGCAACGAATGCAAAACAAACTAGAAGAGTGTGCATATATTAAGTTAAAATAATAAAAGCTGACAGGAAACACATTTAAAACCTTGGTAGGGAACTTCAGGAACATAGATTATTTTCAACTTGTTTGATATCTAGAAAATAAATCATGCTTTATTTAATATCAAATAAGACGCTAGGCACATCAAAAGAATTTTCAGTTTTCAAAATGCACCCTGGTAAAACTATCATAAGGATAACTTCGCATTCTGCCAAAATTAATTTTTAAAAAAGCGAATTTGATAGACAATAGCTCCAAGTAGATACCAGCCTTTGAGAAACAAGTCAAACTTTTTGTTGGAAATAGAGGTATTAGTCCAAGTTTAAAATACAAACTTCTTTAACGTAAGTGGCCTTTTGTTGGTTTATAAACTCATGCCAATAAATACACAATGACCTCCCAATTGTGCCCAAACCACCGTGACCATCTCTCCAAGCATTTTTAACCTATAGTAAAGGACCCTGCACTTGAGTCAGTAAATCAGGAATTGAGTCTAGGGTTTGCATTATGCAGAATAAAGGACAAAATTATTGTGAAAATCAGTTTCTAACTACAGCATTTAGATACCTCTACGTTTACTGGGCTGTTTGATCAATTTTGCCAGCATCACCAAAACATGAAGGATTCGTGTATTCTAGACTATTAGCCTCACTGCCTTTTCTTATATCTCTGCTCCAAGATGAGACATCTGAAATATAACATTTTAAGTCGGGAAATTAGAGACTTTAAAAATCTAATTTTCTACATTGGAAGACATCTGTGACTCTAAGCCATCTGCAAACTTCTTGGAGAGTCAACAGCTCAGCTTGGCATACTTTAATAGGTCTACCTGGCTGGCTTCGCATTTAAATCTGCATCACCTCAGGCCTCCCAAAGATTTCAGTCTTTGGAGAGTAAGTTCTTTCTTCCAGGAAGCAAATATAGTCTGACAAATTCAAGCTGTATCTGGATATCTAAAGAGGACCTAGCACAAACTGTGTCCTTAGTGCTCAGATTCTGTAATCAGAATTTCTTAAACTGCCCTTACCCTCTACCACTAGGAGTCTCTTTTCCAGGGGAATTTAAATTGGAATTCATAATCTCCTAGGAATTTTTTTTTTCAAGTGGGAATGATAGTTTTCATGAGAATTTCCATGGTCTAGCTACAAAAGTTTTAAAACAAAAATAGGCTTTTGTGAAAAAGAAATACATCGGGTTTTCTTAATTCTATCTCATCATTCAGATGCAGGACAAGAAAGATTTTTTTCTGATCCATTTAAAGTTCTTTTTTCACTTGTTTTATAGCTCACCCTCTAATCTCTGACTTATTAGTCACTTATTTATTTAATTCATATTTCCCCAATGTCTACTAGGAACAGAAGTCTGAAATCTTCACTTAGTTTTATATATAATTACATTTGCATAAGGAAAATATATAATTATTTTAAAATATAATAAATAGTTTATGCAGAGATTTATTCACTGCACAGATTATAAATTCTTGAAACATAATAGCAGGTCATAATTTATACTCATGAGACCCAAATGCAAATTCCAACTTTATTATCCATTCCTAATGCTAACTCAAAGACATCTTTTCTCCACATGCAACTGAGTTCTCTTACTTGAAAAACAGAGATAAGAAAACATTATTGCTTAAGGTAATGCCAAGAAATTATTCAATCTTAAAACATGAAATATTAACAAATAAAAGATGTTGATATCCACTTAAACTTGGGGAGAGGAACACCCTAGAGGCTAAAAGGAAACTTTACAGAATGTTTTGCTTCTAAAGACAGCATTTGCCACACTGGCAGGCAAGTAAGTCTAGGGCCATGCTTTACATCCCCTGCACCCAAAAATGACATAAGTACCCTGTACCAGGCTTATCCCATTTCCTGAATTCCGTACTTAATTTAATTCCCCACATATCAAATGCAAATATTTTCTAGGCCTGCTAAAGGTGGGGAGTTTTTAGACTGCAAGGCTTAAAACTATGTCATGGAATGCCAAGCAACGATTATTTCTAAAGAAGAAATAACATGCTGTCCTAATCTGAGGCTTTGCTTAATTTCAGTTTTCCTGCCTTACCTCTGATTCCTGAAGCATATCACTCCACCTCCCATGATTTCTGTGTTCTTTCTGTAAATGCCCCTGCCCAACACAGCTTCAGTCTTCCAAGCCTTTGCTTCATTGACATTCTCAAGACTAGCTCTGAACAAGACCATTGTTTCTGGCCTAGAATAAAACCTCTCATTTCCAACTACTCTATTTAATTTCAAGGAATCAGTTAAATTGCCATCTACCACCAACATGTCATCAATTTCATTTTTGGAAAGTAGGTGCTTCAATAAGGAGAATAAAAATAAAATGAGGATGTATATGGATAGATAGACATTAATCCTTTGGAGAGGGATAATTGTACCACAACGTAGGACTTGAAAAAAACATAGAAACAAGTGACAAAAAGGAAAAGAAAATAGAAAATCAATAGGATGACTGTTGAGAAACAAATCTGGAAAAGTATTTGAAAGGGTGTTATACCTGCAGGCACAATTGTAAACACTAACTCAAAACTTTTGAATGCTGAAATAGCAGAAAGTCGCAAAATTCAAACCCAAAATACACAAAATTGTAATTCAGATTATGTATATTTATTTTCCAAATGTAAAAGCAGTAAAGGAAATTAGCTTATGGAGTTTACTTCTTTACCTAACATTGTAAACTGAAGACTTACAGGAGGAGAGCCTGGTAATATGGTCAAAATTAATGAAAAAGGCTTGGACATAAGGGAGAAGAAAAAACAAGAAAGAATGGTAGTGAGTTGGGTAGAGGGGAAATACTTAGAATATGGGGAAAAGTAATTCACTTACCTGTGATCCCATTTTGCAACATGCTAACTGTTGAGTAAAAGGAAAGAAAAAGAAAGAACACATGCCATTGCCAACCACAGGTATTTTGGAAAATGTGAAGCTCAATAACTTGGTCAAAGAAGAAAATCATATTAAGAACTGATTTGAAAAAGGATATGAATGTACCAAAATCTTAATAGCTAATTTTCTAATAGGGTTGAAAGGAGTTAAAATGTAAAGGGCAGGGGTGGCACTGAATCGAGAGATTGCTTTCCCTTTATTCAATACTATAAATGTCTGAAAAAGAAAACACAACACATAAAACAGAATTTAGAATAGATATTGAAAATATTTTAACCATTATTTATAAATATTGTCCTGTAAAATAGTGTATAACATGCTAATTACAAGCATATGACATGAAGATAGATTTTTTTTTTTTTTGTCTGAGCACTATAAACTTTCCTAAATTTGGTAAGTGACATGAGGATTATGAAGAAAATTTGTGATTAATGCCATAGGAATTCTCGGCATTTTTATCAAGTTTTAATGTTAGTATTTCAAAGCCACATTTATAATTCACATAAAGCACAAAATTGAGGCTTTGATTACTTTTCCGTTTAGGTAATTTTCTCATGAGATCTTCAAGGTTTCCCAGGTGTGTTCTTTGCTCAGAATCTTATTTGGCATCTACAAGTCACCTGCTATTCTTTCTTCTGTGGACAGCTATAGAAAGGAGAAAGTGTGGTATAAAGGAATAGTTAAACCCACTGAAGATCAGAGTGACTTATAGAGATCTGGAGACTATATAAGAGGAATTTAGATCTTACTCCTGCAAATACAAAAAATAAATCAAATTTAAATATCCTCCTAGTTTACAGTTTTTGCTTCTCAACATTATTAAGGAATCAGGGTCAGTTTACACTTGGCTAAAGAATACAATTTGTATTCAAGAAGGTGAATAGGCTTTTGTCCTTCCTTAATTCCCACGCTGGAGGATGCCTTGCCAGTTCTCTGCCTGTCTCACAAATGCAGGTTCAAATGAGTGTTTCCAAAAGACTTCTAGGATCATTGGTCCATTACACGGTCAGGCCCATCCAGCATCTTAGTGATACTTTAGACAAAGGGAAGAAGGCAAGCCTTCTTCACCATTATCCCTGGGACTAGTCCAGAATCAGTTAGTAAATAAGTAGTAAAGACAACTTGACTAAGAACTCACTTTCTTATTGATATAGTAGGGGTCCAGATCCTCCAGGGGCACTGACACCATCTCTGGAGGAATGTCTCCATAAATAAATGGAAGGGATTTTCCTGCTTCCAAGTCACTGTTTGGCTTTGGGCCATTTTCATCATCCTCATCCTTGCGTTCCTGTTTGGGTCTCTTTGCTTTCTCTTCTGCAATGCGTTGTTCAATAGCAGCAAGGGATTCCCTGGTAAAGAAGCGGAAGCTGTCAGGTCCTGGCGGTACCAGCACTGACTGTGCCATCTTTTCATCCTGCTCCTTTAATCACTGTTTAGCTCCTTGCATGAGAAAGTGCTACAGAAACAAGGAGGGGAAAAAAGCAATGGCCATTAGAATAAAAGGTGATTGTGGCAGTTACATGACACTGAGCACTGAGATATAACATAGAAACCCAGATAGCTATAATATTTTCAAAGTAAGCTGTATATGACATTCAGAGAATCTCATATATGCATTCATTTGCTCGCATGGAGATCTATCTTTCACATTCAGTAGGTGTCTATGAGGTAATCTAATCTCCCACTCCCAAAATGTTTTAAGTGATTGTGCTACTTGTGGGGAAATATGAGCTTAGAAATGGAGGATACTGGTTTGTGCCTGCTGTTTCACTTGTGTGAATATTTTGGCAGCCATCTTTTTCAGCATTCTTTCTGAAAAAAAAAAAAAAAAAATAGCAGAGATCCAAAACAAGAGATGAAACATCACTCTAAATTGTAGAACCTGGGCTGAGGATCTTGCACGTATCTCTCCATGTCTTTCCACGTGCCCTTTGGCTCACTTTATCACATTTAAGAGTTTATTCCAAATCAATTCACCGGGTAAAAAGCTCTGGAAATCCTAAAATGCAAGGCTATGGAAACATAGGTGGATTCTGCTTGAAAGAAAGGGAGTGGGAAGGAGCAGAAGATGCCTGGTTGTGTTTGGAACTGCTCGGAAGCTGCACAGGAAGGGACCCAGCTCCTGCCAAACCGGGCAGGAAGTCATCCACATCAGAGGTCTGTAGCTCGGACCCCCTGGCTTAGCAACCTGCTGCTAGCTAGTGTAATTGCTTCTTAAATTAACACATTTGCAGTACCTTAGGAAATACTGTAGAGATAGCCCATTTCCTCAAATAATGCCCATTTCACAAAAATCTGGCATCACAGTCTTACTGTCCACATCAGAATTAGGATTTGAGAAAAAAATAGTAGGTTTATGATAGTTTACCTTTTCAAACAAACTCTTATTATACGAGTCTTTACAATAACATACATAGATTTTTGCTGGTATTCAAATCATATTTGAGTAAAGTAGATGACTCAAAAGAGCACATCAGTCATTTCAAATTTACCTTTGAACCAGTGGCAGAAGTTTCTGTGCTATTTGAAATAATACAATCAACATCTCGACTCCTAAATGCCACATGTAAAAATCA
The DNA here is from genome assembly GCF_049354715.1 of Callithrix jacchus. Classification (NCBI taxonomy): domain Eukaryota; kingdom Metazoa; phylum Chordata; class Mammalia; order Primates; family Cebidae; genus Callithrix; species Callithrix jacchus. Next base: position 64,331,588 of record NC_133507.1, read on the forward strand.
CTTGATCTATTTTTTCTGTCTTTTCAAAAAAAAAAAAAATCAATCTATTTCAACCCCACACTATAGGAGCCAGAGTTGCCATTTAAATATATGAAATGCATTTTCTAAGAGTGAAATGTGTTATGCAGTTCACTTCTGCAGCATACACCAGATAAAACAGAGGGAGACCTAAAATAACAAAAGCTACTGCACAGTTTCATTAAAAAAAATGTTGAAGTAGACCAGGACCTTTGAGCCACCAGCCAGCAGACTCCCCTCCCCAGTATTACAGTGCCTCCAAAACATTCCTCATTTTTCTCACCTATCCCTAGAGACCCTCACGCCTAGCGACAGACATAGGCATGAAGATGGTCCTTGCACACGGGGAAGGAAACTGCCATGCCTGGATGCTCTAATAGAAGAGACATGCTAAAACATGCAGCCAGCAGCTTCAAAATGAAAGTGGTCCCTCTGCAGATTTCCCCAAGGATTCTACTACTGTAAAGGTAGAGAAGCATCACAGAGAATAAGCATAACAAGAATATTAAAACATTACCCCTGTAGAATCTTTTACACTCAGAGTTTGGTATTGATAAGCTGGCACCAAGAAGACTGCAGCTAAAATTCCATCATGCTTAAAAAAAAAAAAAAAAAATTCTTTTCTTTTTTTTTTTAAATTCTCCTTCAAAGACCACACCTAACTTCCTGTAAAAGGATTCTGGTAGCTGAAGTAAGGACAGGCATTTCCTGTACAGGGACTACAAAATGGTATTATCGTAACTACCACTAGAGGGCGGGAAACTGTGAAGAGAAACACCTTCACAGCGTACACACAGACATATGTCTGAAGCAGCCCAAAGCTTTCAGCTGTGGAGCTGATCTTCCACAGGCTTTTCTTGAAGTGAAACATTAAAACTTTGCTGATTTTAAGTGTTAATTTTGTTAACTGATAATGTTTCTCCCATGCTTTTTATTTGCTGTGTCAAAAAGTCATTCAATCAATATAAAGCATTTAAATTAAAAGTAAAAAGAAAGTACAGTAGTGCACTGCCTAATGACATGTTTAGTCAATGACAGACCGACCACATACACCAGTGACAGACCACATATACAACAGTGGTCACACAGGATTATAATGTCATATTTTTTACTGTATCTTGTCTGTGTTTAGATGTGTTTAGATACACAAATACCATTGTGTTACAATTGCCTGTAGTATTCAGTACAGTAACATGCAGTATAGGCTTGTAGCCTAGAAACAGTAAGCTATAAGCTGGAGCCTCGTTGCGTAATAGGCTCTAGCATCTAGGTTTTACGTACACTCTATGAGGTACACACAACGACAAAAATCACCTAATGACACATTTCTCAGAGTATATCTTGGTCCTTAAGCAAAGCACGACTGTAAACAGGGAAGGTTAAAAATAAAAACTCACATTACACAGCAATTAAACTTTACCATACGTAAGGGATAAAAATAAAAATTCATATTAAACAGCGATTACTGTATGTAGGTTTGTAGCCTAGAAAATACAAACATACAGTAGGATTTGATATTAGCTTCACCCCAGAGAATGTGAAATCCAATATAGTCTTTGCTAATTCAATGAAGAGATGGCCTATGCCATACAAGTTAACTCTCTCTAGAAAAAAATATTAACTCAATGAGACACCAATCTTATTTATCTCTGATTTAAGTCACTAAAACAACCAGAAAAAAATTGATAAGCCAGCGATATCCTAAATATTAGGTTTTCAATTAATATCCTAGTGAAGATTTGAGGACTTACTAAGTGCCAGTCACGGCTCAGATGTTTGCACTGTATTATTTCATCCTCCACACAACCCTATTGGATAAGTGTTTTCATTATGCTTATTTGCAAACTGAAGTAAGGAGGTACACTGAGATTAGGGAAAGTCTAAGATCATACAGGCAGGATTCAAACTCAAAATTTGATAGCAAAAATCTGTAATCATCACTCAATTCATAAAAAGAGGCTGGGTGTGGTGGCTCACGCCTGTAATCCTAGCAATTTGGGAGGCCAAGGCGGGAGGATCACCTGAAGTCAGGAGTTCGAGACAAGTCTGACCAACATGGAGAAACCCTGTCTCTACTAAAAATACAAAATTAGCTGGGCATGGTGGTACATGCCTGTAATTCCAGCTACTTGGAAGGCTGAGGCAGGAGAATCGCTTGAACCCGGGAGGTAGAAGTTGCAGTGAGCCGAGATCATGCCATTACACTCCAGCCTGGGCAACAAGAGTGAAACTCCATCTCAAGAAAGAAAAAAAAAAAAAAAGAAGAAGAAGAAAACAGGCACTGGTACCAATTATAATTAGAAAGAGTTCTAATTGTTCAATCAATATATTTCATATTTTCTGGCTTCACCATTTTCGTCAGAAAATGTATTTGTGGGGAAGAAACAGAAAACCAAATACCACATATTCTAATTTATAAGTGGGAGCTAAACGTTGGGTACACATGGGCATAAACATGGGAACAAGAGACACTGTGGACTATAAAGGGATACAGGTAGGAGGCAAGTGTTGAAAGACTACCTATTGGGTACTATGCTTGCTACCTGGGTGGTGGGTTCAATCGTGCCCCAAACTTCGGCATCACGCAATAAACCATCATAACAAACCGCACGGGTACCACCCAGACTCTAAAATAAAACAGTTGGGGAAAAAAAAGAAAATGTATTTGCTGGAAATGAGCAAGGGGACGATGTAGCCAAAAAGAATATTTTACTCACTTTAACAGATAGCTTCTGATTGTAAGAGAAAAAGATGTCTCAAACTAGTTGAAGTATAAAAGAAATAAAGAAAGGAGTTTATTAGTTCATGGTTTCTCCAGGGCTAGTCTTAGGCATGTGATGATTCTGGAGCTCAGCTGATGTTACCAGCTCATAGTTATGCTGTATCCTTTGGTTCTGACTTTTGTAGCAATAGGTTTCCTAAAGATTCTTCCCTTATTGTAGTAAGATGCTGTAGTAGCTCTAGCCTCCCAACCTTCCAGATCTAAATTCAGTGGGAGGACAGACTCTGAAAAACTCTCATTGCACCTCACCGACTCCTGGTGAGTCACATGCCCATTCTTAAGTAATTACTCTGTCCACGGTAATGCCATGCTTTGATTGGCCTCTCCTAAGTCACAAGCTCTACCTTTGAAACACAGAAGAATTCTCACTTGAAACCTATAAGTAGTCAGGTTCAGAGTTGGGGTACAAAAGCATTTCTCAAAAGTGGAATTGGAGCTGGGAAGGTCGCTCTTGCTTATAATCCCAGCATTTTGGGAAATCAGGGTAGGAGGATCCCTTGAGACCAGGCGTTTGAGGCTGCAGTGAAATATGATCACATCATGGCACTCCAGCCAGAAGGAAGGAAGGAAGGGAGGGAGGGAGGGAGAGACAGACAGTGGGTGGGGAGAGGGAAGGGGGAGGGAAAAGGAGGGGAGTGGGGAGAGAGAGAGAAGGAAAGAGAGAGAGAAAGAAGAGAGAGAGAAATACAAGGCTGGGCACTGTGGTTCACACCTGTAATCCCAACCTTTTGGGAGGCCAAGATGGATGGATTGCTTGAGGCCAGCAGATCAAGACCAACCTGGCCAACATAACGAAACCCCATTTCTACCAAAAATACAAAATATTAGCCAGGCATGGTGGCAGAGGCCTGTAATCCCAGCTACTTGGGAGGCTGAGGCAGGATAATTGTTTGAACCTGGGAGGCAAAATTTGCAGTGAGCCAAGATCTTACCACAGCACTCTAAACTGAGTGAGACTCAGTCAAAAACAGAAACAAAAATACAAAAAAACCCCTAGAAAATTACAAAGGAGCAGAGTTGACCTACTATTACTGAAATAAGGGGGAAGTTAATGCTGGACAGGAAGAACAAACAAATGCATGCTCTAGTCACATACTCATCATATTTGCAGCACCTCCATATATGGACAGTAATATGATCAGTATCGGGATATACACATATAGTATATCTTCCGTGTGTACCAACTTCCATGTATACTGGTCAGGCAAGATTCTTAGAAGATTCCTTCCTCACAGTAAGTTATCCTACTGCAATCAAGCACACAATATTTCATAAATCTCTATGATGAACATCAGCTTCAATTATCAAATCAATATACAGGTCTCACTTTACAGATGTGCTTAGCAGTATACCAACTTTTACACAAATGATTCTAATTCAAAATAAACTGAAGAATAAAAGAATTGCAAAATGATTTACTAAACATATTATTTGGGAGGAGATTAGTCATAATAAGAACACATAGTGTCTACTTTAAAAAGAAAATCATCTGGGCCTGGTGGCTCAAGCCTGTAATCCCAGCACTTTGAGAGTCTAGGTTGGGGGACAGATCATGAGGTCACAATATCGAGACCATCTTGGTCAATGTGATGAAACCCCATCTCTACTAAAAACACAAAATTAGCTGGGAATGGTGGTGTGCGCCTGTAGTCCCAACCACTCAGAAGGCTGAGGCAGGAGAATTGCTTAAACCTGAGAGGCAGAGGTTTCAGTGAGCTGAGATTACTGAGATTGCGCCATTGCACTCCAGCCCAGTCTGGGAAACAGAGACTTTGCCTCAAAAAAAAAAAAAAATAAATAAATAAATAAAAATAAAAATAAAAAATAAAAAAATCTACACATGGTATCTACTTTTGTCAAGCACTATTTTAAGAGCTATGAAACCATATAATCCTTATAGTAACATAATGAAGTAGATAAGGTAATCATTTCCATTTAAAACATGAGGAAGAAGTAAAAAATGGAACAGAGAATACTGGAGGCTGGAGAAGATAGGGAGATATTTGTTAAAGGATACAAAACTACAGCTAGACAGGAGAAATAAGTTACAGCTTCTATACCACTGTAGAATAAATTTTATAGAATTTCAAATTGGTAGGAGGAAGATATTGAATGTTCCCAATACAAAGAAATGCTAAATGTTTGAGATGATGAATATGCTAATAACCCTGATCTAATCAGTATATGTACCCCATGAATACCTACAACTATTATCAATTTAAAATATAAAGAAACCTGAAAAAACAGAGGCATCAACAAATTCAGTAATTTAAAATACAAATAAGTTCTCACAACTGGAAAGAGTAGGATCAGATGTGGAACTCATGCCTGCTGGCTGCAGATTCCATGTTTCTAACAATTCTGCAATGCTTAAGATATTTTCTGGAATTATTCACTCTCAGAAATATACCAAGATATGTGCATTTTCCTTAACATTGTATTAGTTACAGGGTCACCTCTTTTTCTCCCTTTGATTCTAGCCAGTGAGTGTGTTTTGGAATATTTAAAAGGGTGAACACAAAATGTTTTACCAAAACATACAAGACAACAAATTAACAACACCTGAATATTTTTTCGTATCCAAGAAACTTTTGTGCAATGTAGATTTCAGTGAAGAGTTATAGTCTGTTTCTCATTTCTCAGGATAAGGTTTTCAGAAATCATACACATTAGTTTTCTTCCATTTGTTCTGACCTTTGTTATCATCACATCATACTGATATTTTATAAGAATTTTATATGACATATATTACCCGAAGGTTTTAAATTTCATTAGTTGTACTACTTTTCAGACAGAAGATTTTGTGTTACGACTTTTAAGGCCAGACATTATATTTGGAAGACCCATGAATAATGAGAAAGGCAAACAATAGCATCTGAAGTAGTCAGAAAAAAAAAATGTTAAGTATTGGGCTTCTAAATTCTGATATTTCTATAATGTTTTCCTTTCAATACTCTTTTCTTTGTTTTCTCATTTATACAAGAATATGTTTTTTCTAAATCAATATTTAAAAATCATGTTATTACACATGATATCAGCAAAACAATTACATGAAGGATGAGACAATTTAAAAAAAGGTTATGTTGTAATAAACATTGTACTGAAAGCTTTTTCTACAAAGATCCACATTTATAACAGAAGCTCTAGAAAATGGCTTATTAAATTTCAAAGATAAGAACATAATTTTATATTAGTTTACATTACAATTAATGGTTGTGGATAAGTGTTCAAAAACTTAGAAAGTTTGTACCCAAGAATTAAGAAAGCTGAGAAACACTAAAGGGAAGAATTTGTTTTTTCCCTCGAAAAAAGTTCTGCTTTACAATTGTAGTTTTTTATGTTCTTTAGTACATTACAGTAATGTAAACATAAATAAGATCTGATGAATATTATTTTAAGGTTTATTTTTCATATTTTCTAGCTTTCTTATTCCATGGGTTCAAGTCTATTATCTTATCAACTTTTTCATTGTTACTTGCTGTAACATATATGCACATACACTCATATATATACACACAAATATATACATATATATATATGACATACACATGTATATGTGTATGTATCCTTCTTTCTTTAACCTGAATCCACTAGCTCATTTCTGTAATTAACAATTTCCATAAAGGGGGGGAAATTCTAAACAACCAGACTTACATATTTTTCTGCTGTACGGTATAAACAGAGAATAGTAGAATATGAAAAACTCAAGTTCAGCATATACTGGCCAGGAAAGCTGTTTTTTTTTTTAATGCTAGGTTTAGTTCTAATATAAAATTAACTTATTTTTTATAGTTTATTTTTGTATTAGGTGCATTGAGCAATATTCTTTTTTCTCTTTATTGAAATAAAAAAAATATTTGGAAACTACTTTAAATAGAAAAAAAAAAGCCTATCAAAAAGCACCAGGTGGAGAATGAGTTGCTAATAAAACAGAATTTTACATAACAAAAGTCTAAAAGACCATAAAAGAGAAATAGCACCACTGTCATTTGCACAATGGCTATTTACTTGCATTTCTTGGCATTGTTAATCACTGAATCTGGATTTTTCTCCAAATTCCACATGAAGCATCCATTACACAACAATTTTGTTATAAAATACTTGCTTTTTACACACATTTCAGGACAAGCTACCACCAGACACAAATTAATGCAAATGCATCAGGGGCTGAACAATCTCAGTGAGTGACACATATTTTGCAAACTTCTGCCAAACAAAAGGATGGAATAGGTTGTGCACAAAGCAAATGAGGGAGAGTTAAGGGATAATATATTTTAAATATTAATAATTCAGACATGGTACTGTATTTTCTGTAAAAAATATTAACATTTAGTAACACACTATTAAATTTTATCTCTTAAGAGATTAATGTACTGAGAAAGTAATCACAGGACTGGAGAGCTGTGGACAGCAGATACCAAAAACACCCCAGCTTTGCAGAACCCAAGGGCACGACGGCCTTCCCTGATTACTCCCTTTGCCAGAGAGCCACAAAGATCTTGCAGAGTGCTCACCTGCCTGCTGCACTTCCAACTCCAAGCTGCAAACTTTAAGAACCCAAAGAGGTATCCCCAGTAGGCATGGGGAGCAGAGAAGAGAAACAATGTTAGAGTAGGTAGTTAGACAGACATGAGCAAGGCAGGAGAAACCCCACCCTAAGGAATGTCAGGCAACCATCAGGTGATGGTCAGGTGGTTAATAAACTGTCTTTCTAAAGTAATAATTGGTCAAAGCCAGCATCAGGGAAAGACAGTCCCCCAATGGATAAAAAATACCTGAAGCTGGTGATCAGCAGCTTCCTGATAAGATCTCAGGAACTGGGTGAGTGGGCTCAAGCATGCACACTGAGGGGCAAAATGGCAGAGTTTAGCTGGTATATATGACCTTCCTCAGGAACATTCTACTGGTAAAGAAAAAATGCCTCAGGTGAGCATGCACACAACTTCAGTAAACACACTGCACATGTCACCCCTCCCAAGTGCTGGCAGACCACTGCACATGTGTATACCCTGCTCCAGATGAAAACTAAGGGAAGAGAAACACAAACCCCAGAACCCGGCCAATGTATAAAACCTTAAGTCAAGGGCCAGACAGGGCACTTGGATCTCTCAAGTTGCCAACTTGGCCCTCTTCCAATTATACTTTACTTCCTTTTGTTCCTGCTCTAAAACTTTTAAATAAACTCTCACTCCTACTCTAAAACTTGCCCTGGTCTCTCCCTCTGCATTAAACCTACTTCTTCCCCTCAGCCAAATTCTTTCCTCCAAGGAGGCAAGGATCGAGTTTGCTGCAGACCTCCATGAACTCACCACTGGTAACAGGTTAAATGTAAAACTAAAGGATAGTGAAATGGGAAACAACCTCCATTCAAATCCCAGACATGTGAGCAAGTCTCCAAAAGTAGTTGTTAGATGAAAAAATTGGACACACCTCATTTCCCAAAAAAGCATAATACACAGAAATTTTGGGGATAATTGGAAAAAATCCCAGAGAAATGCTCAGTGAAAATAGAGCTCTTTAACCCAAAAATCTCAGGGCTGAAACACACCCTGTATTCATCTAGGCAACAATGCCTCTTGTTTTTTAGCAAGGATGCAGTTGGTCAATGCCACCAAATGGCTTTACAGAACTACCTTTAGAACTGTCCTTGTGGGCCAAAGTCTAGGCCTTTGAGGTCGCAAGCAGCCCTATAAGGCCTGTGATGACACCAGGTCTCAAAGGTTCTGAGGTTTGGCCCTTCCTTCCGACATGCAATGTCAAACACATATGATCTCCTGGTGTGTTAGATTTGATATTTTGAATATGGAAGTATATTTTAAATACTCTTTAGGCATTAACTTATTACAAAATTCCCTACCAAGATTTCACATTAGCTTAAAATTCAATTCAGTCTACATTTCTCTACCGAGGTCTCCACCTCAGCGTATTACCTAACACTTTCTCCAGCAATCAGTATTACCTACATGCACATAGTGAGTGCCATGATCAGCATCCTTGTTTCCCAGATGAACCAACTACATGTTAACATTGCTCTGCTGCATGGTAAAAGCTCCTAACTCAAACTCACCAGAAAAGGAGAGAAACTCTGCAAAGTGCACTTTAAAAATAGGTACTTTATGCTCATGTAAAGAAACTAGCGAGTCCCCTAAGAATAATAAAAGGGAGTATTTTACATTTAAGCCCAAGATTTGGAGTGCAGAGTTCGGATAATGCTCTGCTGGTTCAGGTTGTTAAAACTCTTCTTGTTCCTCCTGTGGGCCCCTTCATTGGATATCACGAAGTCTTCATCTTTGGCATGGAGAATGTCTACATTTCTCTGCAATACAGGGTCGTTGTGCCCCCTCATTCTGCTGGCAAATAAATTCATTGTTCCTTAGCTTTCTGGAGTAGCAATCTCTTTCTCCAAGGCTTCAATGTAAGTTTCAATACGTTGACCTGCTAGCATCAATTTGACCCTGCCGCACTCCTACTGACCACATTAGGATTCTTTTGTACCAACCTGGGGCCAGCCTTAGAGGCTGCAGCTATTTTTGTGGAAATGGTCCCCTGTGAGCTGGATTGCTGGAGCTGAGAGGTTTCTTTGGTTTATTCAGAGCTGGAGCAACATTAGAGAGAGCCACTTCAGCTTCTTGACCTTGTCCAGCAGCCAAAGGGTTATAGGCTTTTTCATCTTAGTTTGCATCAAAAAACTTCACTACTGAATCAATTCAACTGTCCTGAAATTTTCCTTTTACTAATTGAAATTACTTTGTCAGCACCCATCCTTTTAAAAATACTGCTTGCAGTATTTTGAAGTTCTGGATGTATTCATGGAATTTCACCTTCATCAAGGCAATGGAGCCAGGGGAGAGAATGGCCATAAACTGACAATAAGCAGCCCCTGCGCACAATTTTTTCATCTTTGTCAAATTCAACTTCAGGAGACTCATTGATCCAGGCCAGCATGTCATGTAGAATTAGATTGTCATGGTGGCCGATGTCAAGTGTGTATTCACTGTCATCTTTGGCTCCTGATGAAACAGTCTACTGTCCACACCCAGCCCTAGCTCCATCTTCATCTTGTTCAAATTGCTTGACCAACATTCCTTTTTAAAGCATAGATATTTCATTAAATGATTTTTATCTAAGACATTTTGCTTTTCTTTCACAGGAATGCATACCAATCTTACTATGATGACCTCTGAGAAATATAATCCAATATATAGATAATCACTTTACATCTAACTTTACTGGGAAAAATAAGTTAACTATATAAAAAGAAATATACCTATATTTTAATGAAAGCATTTTCATTTTCTCATAGGTAGACTAGCAATACATTTCAATCTTTCAAAATCTTCCGATGTATTAAGTGTGTGTTAGTAGACTTCCTTGAACTCATTTAACCCTCTTCAAATGGCTCATCAGCAGGAAGGGCACCTTTAATCTGATTACACAGTAATTTGGTTTTGATGGATATATTATGCTGGAATCACTGAATTCCCATTCTGGATTTTAATAATCAGGTAAGAAAGAAAATTTCCTAGGATATGGTTCTCTTTATGAGGGTGAGGTACTTCCACTTTTATGTATACCTAAATATTTCCAGCTCAGTTTTTCTCATTTCTTCTTTTCATCAAAAACTTCTACCTAAAATTTTTCCCTCAGTGTCCGTTCTCTTTTATGGGGGAGAAAAAAGAAGCCTCTAAACTCCTCAGCGGGACAGTAGATCTGAATGTCTGGTCATCGTTTTCACGCCAAAATGAGCAGGTAAAGCCAGAAGCAGAAGATCATTGAAATAAAAAAAAATGCTCAAAAAATAGCAACATTCCAAGGTGTATGTATGCATGCCTATGTGTGTCAGAGAGAGAGAGAGAGAGAGAAAACTAGAGAGGAGTGAAGGAGTGAAGAGCACAAGAGACCATGGTTTATTCATTTCTTCATGTAATGTCAACACTACCTAAATTGTGGCACACTAGTAGGTTCTTGGTTTGTTATCTCATTGATCCTTGCAGTATTTGTGAAGGACATAGTATTGTTGTCACTTTCCGAATGTGGGAGTGATCGGGGTATAAGGATGTTGGATAACTTGCCATTGTCACACTGAGCCAGAGTCTAAATTCACATGCATTTGATTTCAAATACTAAATATAATTCATGTTCCATTTATCTCCCAGGGTGAGAAACGCACCATTGAGATTTAAGTTGAGAAGGGAAATGGGATATAAGTCTGATTTTCTAAAAGTCACTAATACCTTTCTAGACCTAAGATGTTTATAGAATCCCACAGGCCCACTGCTATTAGACAAATTTGTGACCCAGTGCAAATAACATAGTTTCCCCTTAAGATCTTGCTATTGCTGTTGTGAGCCTAGCTTGACCTCTGTTGGAAAGCAGAAGTTGTTTTCTCAATACCTTCACCGTGCACCATAATGAATGTACTCTTATCCCAGGCATGGAAGAGGAGCTTATACATTTACAAGGAACTTTCTTTTGCAATATTGTATACCTTTCTTCTCATAGTCATTTCTTGATGAGTTACCCATTCTTGTGACTCCAGCTTACATTATATGATGCCCTCAACACAGATCCCTAGTCCTATAGGATCCCATCACATATTCCCAACAACCTATAGCTAAGGTCTCCTTCTCTGTGGATTCTTGGAGCCTCAAGTGAACATTGCCAAAATTGAATTGTCTTCTTTAGAAATTGCTACCATTTCTTAAATATTTCCATTTCCTTCTATTTCTTCTATTCTCCTAAATTACAAGTGCTTTTGTTGACTTAGTTGTTTCCCTTACCTTCTTTTACTTTATGATCCCTGTCACCAAATCTTAATATTTATGTTTCTAGGAAACACCTCTATGATTTACTTCTGCCACTGCATATTCATTACCATCAATATATTTCAGGAACAGATACATAACAGGAGGCATCATTTATGTATTCAAAAACTAATGTCAAGTTCCTCATGTAAAAAAAAACCTTACAGCCATCCTTGATTCCTTTCTCTCTCATACAGTATGTTATATCCTCTAGTGACTTCTTTTGTTCTATATTCAAATTATATCCAACCATTTCTCACCTCCTCTACCATTAGCACAGTGGTTCAAGTTGTCACCATCATTCACTTAGATTACTGCAATTACTAGGGCCAGTAATTTATGAAGCACACTGCAAAAATGATAATGTTGAGGGAGGCCCCAGATGGGAGTAGTACCTTGCACCTGTAAGCCTAGCTGCTTCAGAGGCTGAAGCTGGAAGATCCCTTGAGGCTAAGCATTGGAGACAGCCTAAGCAACATAGCAAGACCTATCTCAAAAAAAGAAAAAAAAAAAAAAGAGGGAGACACTTGTTTAAGTAGCAGGGAAAAAGGGCTATAAAAGATTACACAACATAACTTTTTTCTTACTTATACAGGGGTTTCCTTTATTTTTAAAAACTTGGCTCTGGTTAAAATAATAATCTATCTTAAAATTTTATCATCTAAGTCCAATTAAAAGTTTTAAAATTTTATCATCTAAGTCCAATTAAAAGTTCAAAAATATTCTGTGCTCTGATCTTAGCTTCCTTTTCGACCCTTCATACCTTTTTTAATGATATTCAACCAAAGATTATGTTCTGTTCCCAATCTCTCTACTTTCTCCACTTTTTACCTTTGCTCTGTTTCTTCCATTTGAAAGGAAATGTCTTCCCTGTCTCAATCAATTCAATATTAACTTATTAAAATTAACTCAAATATCATTTCCTTTAAAAAGACTTTCTTCACCTCCTGAGCTGGAAGCTACCTCTCCCTTCTGAACTCTTGGGACACCTCCTAGATAATGTGGTATATGGAAAGGAGCATGGGCTTTGAATCAAATTATTGGGCTTGAAATTCAGTTCTGACATTTAGTAACTCAGTGACCTTGAGTAAGGCTCAAACTCTCAGAGCCTCAGTTTTCTCATCACTAAGATTTCTCTTCCTGGCATTTAGAGAATGCTTCAGTCTTCTTTCCTTCCTTTCTTCTTCCTTCCTTCCTTCCTTTTTTTTTTTCCACAAGGTTCTGTCTGCTCTGTTGCCCATGCTGGAGTGCAGTGGTGTGATCAGGGCTTGATGCAACCTTGACCTCCCAGGATCAAGAGATCCTCCCATCTCAGCCTCCCAAGTAGCTGGGACCATAGGTGCACACCACCATACTTGGCTATTTTTTTTTTTAACATTTTGTAGAGATAGGGATCTTGCTATGTTGCCAGGCTGGTCTCCTGGCTTAAGTGATCCTCCTGCCTTGGCCTCCCAAAGTGCTGGGATTATGGCCATGAGCCATCTTGCCCAGTCCAACTTTCCTTTCTAGTCTTCCCTCTTACCAACCTATGATCTGGTTCAACTTTGTGTCCCCACCCAAATTTCATCTTAAATCATAATCACCATAATCCCCATGTGTCAAGGGAGAGACCAGGTGAGGTAATTGAATCATGGGGGTGATTCCCCCCATGTTGTTCTTGTGATAATGAGTGAGTTCTTATAAAATCTGATGCTTTTATAGGAGTCTATCCCCGCTTCACTCAGCACATCTCCTTCCTGTTTTCTTGAGGAGAAGATGTCTTGCCTCCTCTTTGCCTTCTACCCTGATTATAAGCTTTTTGAGGCCTTCTCAGTCATGCCAAACTGTGAGTCAATTAAACCTCTTTTCTTTATAAATTACTCAGTCTCAGGCAGTACTTTATAGCAGCATGAAAATGAACTAATATGCCCTACTTGTGTCTTATGGTACAGACAAAATAATGTGCTCATGGTCTTCTAAAGTTGCACACTAATCTCTGTGGTTCCACTTCAATGCTATTTTCCCCACCTGAAATTCATGACACCCATTCAACCCAGCAGACAATAACAGTTTAATTCTAAAATACATTTTTCATGCACACTTTCACATCCATCCAACTGGGTACACCCTTTCACTTTTTCAAGCTTACGATTATTTGTTTTTCACACACTATTTTTTCTATTTAAGTAATTGCCTTGAAGTCAGGTTATGACGTACTCTTCTTTGCAACTCTTGCAGTACATAAAGCAATGCCTTAAGCAAAGTAGATACTCAGTAAAAGAGTTGAATAACAGAAGATTTCAAACAGAAGCAGCACTGACCAAACTGTCATATTGAAGCGAGCCTGGGGGTACAATAGCCTTTATCGATTTTAGAGGGCAGATCTAAGGTTAATATGAATGTTATAGAAAGGAAAATGTTGGTAAAATATGTTGAAGTAAATTAAAACAGACCAGGCTTGAAGAATTCCTGAGCAGACAAATTCAAGTGACTCTCACAAGTGACGTAAACCTTGCCTGATATGCAAACATACACAAAACTCCAACTATTATTTATAAATGCCTAAAGAGAAATAAAACTTAAGGCTAACCAATCAGAAGCTGCAAACTAACATAGTTATACAAGTAGAAACTTTTCAGCAAGATAGACCAAATAAGGCAACTATATAATTGCAACCAATTAAATATTTCCTTTGCTTTATTTCCCTATAAAAGCTTTCTCTTTGAGTTCTCTCAAGAGGCCTCAGAACCACTTTTGGTTTGGAGCTGATTCAAGAATAACCATTTGCTCAAATAAACTCTTTAACATGTTATTGTTTCTCAATTTACTTTATAACAAATATAAGTAACAATGTTGAATTTCCGGGATTTGCATAAAAATGAATATTTTGAAATACAAAATATGATCGATTACTAGCAGATACTGCAGTAAGGATGCCTGTCTGAGTAAATAATTAGAATGTATAATTCCTCAAATATTTTCAACCTCCAGATTCCATGATTGCCTTTAAAAAAACAGCATTAAATTATCTTTTACTAGGTAAGAAAAAATGAAGACAGAATTGAACTAATTGTTAAAATCATTAACATAAACTCTGGATTAGCAATAACATCCAGAAGGTGGTCACAGAGTATGTCACCTCCCTGATCAGTGACTGAGACTGATCCCTCTTGGCTGTGGGCTTACTGGGCTTAAGAAGGACCTTCCAGTGTCTATTGCTGAGTGCATCATGTGGGGTCTTCATAAATATGTGGTAGTGAATTAATAATGGGGCCTAACTTGCATTTGTGTAACCAAATCAAAAGTTGTCAAAGGAGAAGACGAAGTAGAAAAGATCTTACTGATGAAATCTAGCTTACTTTTAAAACACAATTAATCACAGTTTCTTGGACTACAATGAAGAAAACATTTGAGAGCAATGGCATACAAGTTTTCTTGTCTCTTTTTAGCACTAGAAATGAATCTATTTGTCTTTGCTGGGTTCATACCATGAATATATTTTCAAAAAAACGTGTCAAAATATGTGTCCTGACATGTTTTTTTAAATTTAAATTAGTGAACTTGGGGGTCTAGGCAATTAACACAAGAGTACTATGGCTCAATAACTTTGGAATTCCTTCCTCTGGAATTGTTACTTTTGCTTTTTTAGGGAGCTAATCACAATTTCTTTTTGTTGCTAAGTGTTTTTGGCACCCTGTTTCTAGCTACATCTTTTTAGAGAAGGAGTCATACTCTGTTGCCTAAACTGGAATGCAGTGGCACACCGACTGGAGTGCAGTGGCATGATCTTGGCTCACCGAACCTCCGCCTCCCAGGTTCAAGAGAGTCTCCAGCCTCAGCTTCCTGAGTAGCTGGGATTTCAGGCATGCGCCACCACACTCAGCTAAATTTTTTTGTATTTTTAATAGAGACAGGGTTTCACCATGTTGATCAGGCTGGGCTCGAACTCCTGACCTCATGATCCACCTGCTCGGCCTCCCAAAGTGCTGGGATTACAGGCATAAGCCACTGTGCCAGGCTGCTCCACCTTATTATGAAACATCATTCATTTTGAAGAACTCTTACTTACTACTGTTTAGTATGACCAATCCTTCTGAGAAACAAAAAAATGCAATAACTTTAGAGCCAGATAAAACTGGTTTACATCTTACACTGTTACTTTCTAGCTGTTGTTCTTTGGTCAAAATACCCATATTACTGTGAGGATTAAAGAATATAACTTAAGTAAAATGTTCATTCATTCATACATAACAGATGCGACTCATGCTCCTTTTACTGTCTTTCAAGCTCCTACATATAGCACTGTACTAAGCACAATAAATAAAACCAAATCATAAAGCAATAAGCCTAAACTTTCAGCATTTACAATCGAGCTAATCATTTAACAAAAATTTTGAAGTGCCTACTAAGGGCCAGTCTTCTTCCAGATAGATGCTTGGGTTACAGTAATGAATCAAACAGACATGGCCTTACCCTTGTGGAGGTTATAGTCTACGTAACCCAGGGGATGGAAACAGATAATGTCCAAATAAGGCAAATACAGACTCTTACATGTGGTGTTAATTGCCCTGAGAGAAAAATGCATGAAAAAGAAAGGGAAAAAAAATCAGGATTGTAGAGAAAAAGGGTGCATTGTGATTTTAAATAGGGTGGTCATGGAGAGCCTTGATGAAGAAATGAGTTTTAAGCAAAATCTCTGAAGGAAAATGAAGAAACTAGCCAAGTCATGAGCCTCACTAGATGAAGGGGCTCCACGAGGAATCATCAGAAGAGTGGTGGAAGGGTGTTCACATCTGAAAAGGCTTGTTGGAAGGTAAGTAACACTGAACGAATGAAATAAAACAAGGCAGTAGCACATCAACAGGAATAAAAAAGTAGAGCAGGTAGCAGAGACGCTGGGGACAACAGCAGATGCTGCCAACCTCAGTTAGGCCTGCCATCTGGTTTCACAGCAGTTTCACCAGTGACACCTGTGACATAAATGTCAAGATCAGAGCCCAAGCCAGACCCGGAGAAGCAACAATCGTTGCAGAAATAAAGGGGAGCTCTCTGCCATTCTACGTTCTTAGCTTGAGCACAGAAGGAGGATGATGAAAGCAGGATAGCCATGCCTGGGCTGCCCGGAAAAATCCAAACCTGGATGGCTGCCTGCGGGGTGGACCCAAAAACAGCTTTACGGATATGAAAAGTACAGCAGCCAAATTTAGCAACTAGAAACAGCTCGATGTCAGAGAAGTAGACAAGGCAAAATATTGCCTATCCGTAATGCCTAGAAATCTTTGTTGAAATCTTAAAAGATTAGAAAATGGATTCTCTTTTTAATCAGGGTAATTTTTAGACTAGACAATAGCAGCAATTACATGATATAGCTACACATCAGGTATTGCTACAAAATGTTTTTTGTTTGTTTTCATGTGTGAAAAGTGTTTTGGCAATGTATTTTTCCATTCAGTATATTGGTAACTATCTTCTCTAGCATATTCCATCACTTCTAATCATTCCTAATACATTACAGGGAACAAATAATTAACCGCTCTGTTCCTAGGTCATTCAATCTCTTGACCACCAAGGTTTTGCCTTTCTTCTTCTTCTTTTTTTAATTTTCCCCTACTTAGAATAAGGATAATTCCTCACTTCGTTAAATCCGTAAGTATACTATTGGAATGAATTGAGATTTTTGGGAGTAAATAATTTTTTTGTGTTATAAAGCAATAAAATATTTCTAATTCATTTTTTTCTTTTTCTTGATATTATTAAATATCAAGTTTTGCCTATAGGAATGAATTGAGAAAAAGCACTTTATACAAGAAATTTTATTTTGGATTCTCTATTTTAAAGTTTTTTTTGTATAGCTTCATGCATGTGAATTTTAAAAGTATGGTTGGAACTCATAAGATGGTTGGATTTTGAACAGCGTCTCTATCCATGTGCACAGATACAGCAGCCCACATATGTCAGATTCGTGTGATTTCTACCCCACCATATTGCTGTACCGGTTTCATCTGCAAATGAAAGCAAAGAAAAGGCAGGCTGGAGAAGGAATAAAGGGAAAAAGGCTCAGGAAAACTTACTGCCTCCCTCAGTAAAGTGACCATTTGCATTCTCTGTATTCATTACCAGGCTCATACTCTCATACTTGTGAATGACATTTTCCATTTATTTTTCTCACTCCCAATGAAATATATGGAAATAATTAAAAGCAAAGAAAAAGCAAAAGCAAAGCCTTGTCATTTAGAAATTATCAAAGGGCAAGAAATGACTCACATATTTTTTGAATAGTTCAAATCATAATCACAAATTATAAACTACATTTTCTTTTTGGTTCTCATAAAAAAACAGACAGGGAGAAACAGAAAGGGAAGGAGAGAGAGAATAGTTTGTGTTCTATAAAGAAAATATGTTTTAATATAAAAGAATTTATAAATTGTAAGATATGACTAAGATTTAGAATTAAATGCCTACTTTAAAAAAAAGATCTTAAGTGAGTTTTTTCTTTGTGTTGGCACTAAAACCAATGCAAATTAAAATAATGGGTTTGGTGTTTGGAAGGGGGACCTCCCAAGAGATCATTTAGTCAGGCTTCTTATATTCATTAAGGATTAAACTAAAATCAGAGACAGATGGTTTTGTCTCATATCTCAGAACAGAGATTTCACAACTTTCTTTGGGTGCTTATTCAACTCTTTTATCACCATCTAACGTATTCTTTAGTTATAATCTCTGTCAATATTAACACGAGACTATTTTCACTAGCATTTCGTTGGATGAAAATAGAAGCATTATCCACATTGCTATAGGAGATTTATCAGGAGAAAACTGCCAAAATGTTTATTTAGCATTCTATTTATTGGCATTTTGAAAGGATCTATTCCTTTTTGTTTAACCAAGATCCAAGGACTTCATTACGATTGTGTAGAGTTATAACATTGCCCGATTGAGTGTAATTCCTATAATTCTCAACCTTCAGTCTACCTTTTTGCCCACCCTCTTTCTCATGTCATCTGAAGATAATTACATGCTAATTTGATTAATAAGTTCTTGAGGCAACATAATAAAGATGTGAACACAGAGATTACTAACATGTTGTATTCTAATTATCACTCAGTATAGCACATTTTATATATTTTGTGTTTGATTTCCTTCTTTTATCCATGGATTGATTATTTGGAAATGTGTTGCTTACTTTTGATGAAAGGGACCTTTTTTAGATATCTAATTGTAACTGATTTCTAATTTAATTCCATTGTAGTCAAATACTCTGAACTGAATTGTGACTTATCTTATGGCCTAGGAACACCACCTGCGGAATGTTCCATGTGTATTTGAAAAGAATGTATATTCTGAAGTTGTTGGATGTAATAGTCTATAAATGTCAGTTGGGTCTGCATGTTTGACAATTGGTAATGTTATTCAAGTTTTCTATATCATTAATTTTTGTCTTCTTGTTCTAGGAACTTCTGAGAGAAAACTGATAAAATCTCCAACAAAAATTGTGGAATTCTCTGCTTCTTACTTTAGTTCTGCCATTTCTTTCTTCTTGGATTTTGAAATTCTTCTTGGTTATACCCTTTTAAGGTTGTTATGTCTTGTTACAAATTGAGTTTTTTTCCCAATAACATGACCACTTTTATCTGTGTTAGTATCCTTTGTCTTAAAATCTACCTTTGATATTAACATAACCATATCAGCTTGCTTTTGCTTACTGTTTGCATGTTATATCTTTTACTGTTTTTTTTCACCTTTCAACCTGTCTGTGTTATACTCAAAATACATTTTGAAAGCAGCATATCATTGAACTTTGTTCCTTATCCTGTCTGACAACTCAAGAGGAATGAAAATATACACCCACAAAAAGACATATGCAAGAATGTTCATGGCAACCTTTTTTTTATAATAGCTAAAATTGAGATACAGCACTCATCAATAGGTCAAAGAAAATTGTGATCACATACTTATATAGGAGAGTGCTATTCGACAATAAAAAGTTATGATACACTTATATATGCAGCAAAATGGTTAAATCTTAAAAAAAAAAATGTGTTCGGTGACAAAAGCCAGGGAAATAAAGGTACATTCATTATGATTCCACTTACATGAAGTTTTTTGGGCTGGTAAAACTAAGTTGTGGTGATAGAAATTGGAGCAGTGGTTGTCTCTGGGGGAAGGAGGAATTGACAGGAAAAGGATACTTGGGTAGTAGAAATATTCTATATCTTATTTGGAGTAGTTGCCAGACAGGGGAATACATTTGTCAAAACTCAAAGTAATATACACTTAAAAATGCCTGTGTTTTATTTTATTGAAATTGTATCTCAATTAAAGAAAATGGCAGGAGCCCAATCTCTACTGCCTTTTGTCTACTTCCTATTTTCCATTGTCTATATTGGCTACCCCAAGGCAGGCTGGGTAAGCTGAAACAGGCCAACCATCTTTTCATTGTCTTGCTGAAAAGACAATGTTTCAGTCAACAGAATTCCTATCAGGTATCTCCTGTGTACTATCTCCATGTGGCCAGCAAGAAGATTGTAAGCTTCTCTGATATGAATCATACTTTAATGGGAAGCACAAGTCCAATTATGCCTCTAAGATAATTCTCTCCAAAATAATCAGGAGGCGGCTCCTTCGGGGTCTTTGCTCATAACACCATTCATATTCTCTGCTTCCAAAGAATTCAAAACCTAATTAGGTAGTCAAAATAAACACAGAGAAATTTAAACAATACACTGAGTCCAGTAACAACTTAATACAACAATGTACGAAAGCAAGGCAAGACAGCAAGGTAGTACATGATTTATCTGTGGTAGCAATGACAAGCTTGAACAGATTTTTTAAAATTTTACAAAATGTTTTTATACACACGATTTTACTTATCATGTGCAACCTTAAAAAGTAAATCAGGGAGGTACAAGCATCTCATCTTTTAGGTAAAGAAACCGAGTTTTTAATCAGGCTATGTCACTGTCCAAGCAAATGAGTGACAGATGCAAGATCGCAACTCGTAGTTTGACTCCTGCTCCCAACAATGATTTATTTTGTATCGCTTTCTGTTTATAAAAGGTTACCAGCATTGAGATCTGAAGTGATGTGCGAAGGCTTTGTGTATGTAGTAGTACTTGATTGGGCTTTAAAGGCTGACCTGGAGTGAGAGAATATTCCAATTACAAGGGAAAATAATGAGCAAAAGCCCAACCCCAAGCAGGACCTGACTCTGGTATATAGGAGAAAGCAAAGCAGATTGGGACAATAGCAGATGAGAAAATTAGTTAGACTGCGGTGGAGGTTCTTGTCTTGATCAAGTTGCAGATTTAATCCAGAAAGGATGATAGCGGCCACAATCCAGAGATATCAAATACAATGCCAGACGTCAATGGCAACTTGCTGAAGATTTTTGAAAGGAGAGTAATATGTTAAGAATAAAATTTCATTACAAAATATGTTAAATATTATAAAATAATTATACTAATAGGCATATTTAAGTTTACAATTTTAGTACAGCTGGAAGAGTGGATAAGGGAGGGGTGGGTTGTAAAGAAATAAAGGAATTTGGTGCTCAAAACTTGTTTGAAATTTCCTGTTAAGGAAATAAAAACAGGGGTAAAAGAGAAGCAAAGAGCACATTTTTCAGTATGAGAGAGAGCCATACCTGCTTGAAGATTAAAAAAAGGAGTTATTAAGAATAAGAAATTAAGAATATGAAGAGAAAGTTGCTTAAGGGGACTTTTGAAATAAGAAGGCTAGGATGGGGTCAAGAGCAAGGAAGAAATTGTTAAGCTGTGAAATCAAGAGGGATAACGTTAAGCATGGAAAAATGTCAGAATAAATGGATAAAGAGATTAAAGTAAACAGCAGAGAAGATTAACTTCACCTCAGAACCTCAATCTTTTCAATAAAGCCCTGTGCAAGATACTGCTGAAAAAGAATAGAAGAAAAGAATTAGGATTGAAAAATTTAGGAGAGAATAAGGCCATTTGAACTATCACTGATAAGAAATGGATTGTGTTGGTTGTTTTCAGAAGAAATAAGACATTATAAATGTAAAAGTTAATAAATATAGACACTTGATTTTAATAAACATAGAAATGTAAATAATAATTTATACATGTATAGTTATCTCCCTCTGTTGAACTGACATTCCTTTTTCATTTGAATAATAGAAAATAGAATGGTCACATATGAGGTGAAACTTGGCTTAAAATTATAAAAAATTATCTAATAACCCAGAAATGGAACAGAATGAAACATTATAATAATGATCATTTTTGTTGAAATCTTACTAAAGCTAGGAACTGTTTTAAGTGTTTTAAATGTACATTTTATTAATTCGATCTTCACAATAACGTGCAGGATAGGAACAATTATTGATACCATTTTACCAAAAGCCAAAATAAGTTTATTACTTGCCTAAGAACATATTAATGAGTAGGGAAGCCTGAATTTGGACTATGACAACCTGAATCTGAGTCCAAGTTCTTGACTACCATGTTTTTTTGGTGGCTAAAACTATCCATATAAACTATAAAATGTTACTCAAAGCTCCATTTTTTGATAGAGTTAATAATTCAATATTTTATTTTATTCTATTTTTAAATTATTTTTAATCAACAAACAAAAATTGTATATATTTGTAGTGTGGAACTTGATATTTGCATTGTGAAATGACTAAATCAAACTAATTAATATCTCCATCACCTCAGATATTTGTATTTTTTGGTGAGAATGTTTAAAATCTACTCTTAGCAATTTTCAAATATGCAACACAGTATTAACTATAGTCATTACACTGTTCAATAGCTCTCCAGAACTTATTTCTCCTGTTTAACTGAAATTTTGTACCCTTTGACCAACAGTTTCCATTCCTCCAACCCTACCCACTAGCCCCTGGTAACCACATTCTATTTTCTGTTTCTATGAGTTTGACTTTTTTAGATTTCATACATAGGTTAGATCATGCAATATTTGTCATTCCATGCTTTGCTTATTTTACATAAACTAATGTCCTCCAGGTTCACCCATGTTGTCACAAGTGAAAATATTTCCTTCTTTTTTAAGGCTGAAGAGTATTTCATTGTCTGTGTGTGTGTTTGTGTATGTGTGTGTGTGTACAATTCTTTATCCCTTCATCTACAGATAAGACTTAGGTTGAGTCCATATCTTGTCGATTGTAAATGATGCTGCAATAAACATGAGAGTGTACATATCTCTTCCTCACACTAATTTTGTCACCTTGTCTTGTTCCAGTTCTCAGGGGGAATGTTTTCAACTTTTGTCCATTCAGAATGATGTTGGTTGTGGGTTTGTCATAGATGGCCTTTACTACTTTGATGTATGTCCCTCCTATGCCAATTTTGTTGAGGGTTTTTACTCTAAAGGGAGACTGTATTTTATCAAATGCTTTTTCTGTGTCTGTTGAGATGATCATATGATTTTTGCTTCTAATCGTTTATGTGATGTATCCCTTTTATTGACATACGTTTGTTAAACCATCCCTGCATCCCGGTTATGAAGCCCACTTGATCATGATGAAGCCCACTATCTTTTGAATATGCTGTTGGATTTGCTTAGCTAGAATTTTGTTAAGAATTTTTCCATCTATGTTTATCAGGAATATTGCTCTGCAGTTTTCTTTTTTGTTATGTCCGTTCCTGGTTTTGGCATTTGAGTGATACTGGCTTCATGGAGTGATTTAGGGTGGATTCCTTGTCTCTCTAATTTGTGGAATAGTTGCAGTAGGGTTGGTACTAATTCTTTGAATATCTAGGTATACACCCAGACGTGGAATTACTGAACTATATAATAGTTCTATATTTACTTTTTTAAGGAACTTCCATATTGTTTTTTATAATGGCTAATTACACTCCCACCAACAATGTACAACACTTTTGTTTTCCCCACAAACTTATCAACAGTTGTTATATTTTGTCCTTTTGATAATAGTTATTCTAACAAATGTAAGGTGATATTTCACTGTAGTTTTAATTTGTGTTTTCCTGATGATTAGTCATAATGAGCATTTTTTCATATACTTGTTGGCCATTTGTATGTCTTCTTTTGAGAAATGTCCATTTAGGTCCTCTGCCCATTTTGTAATCAGGTTATTATTATTATCATTTGCTCCTGAGATGTTGATATTTTAAATATTAGCCCCTTATTGAACATATGGTTGGCAAATATTTTCTTCCAATCTGTAGGTTGTGTCCTCACTCTGTTGACTGTTTCTTTTGTTTTGGTCTGTGATTTTGGGGTAAGTTTTAAAAAAATCATTACCCAAATCAATGTCATAGAGCTTTTCCCCTTTGTTTTCTTCTAGCACTTTTACAGTTTTAGGTCTTCTACAAGTCGCTAATTCATTTTGAGTTGATTCTTGTATATAGTGTGAGATAAGGTTCCAATTTCATTCTTCTGCATGTGGATACCCATGTTTCCCAACATCATTTATTGAAGAGACTGTTCTTTCCCCATTTTTTGCTCTTGGTACCTTTGTCAAAGATTGATTGACCATAAATTCATGGATTTATTTCTGGGATTTTGGTTCTGTTCCATTTGTATGCTTATTTTCATGCCAGTATCAAGCTGTTTTTATCATTATAACTTTGTAATATATTTGGAGATTGGGCAGTGTGATGCCACTAAGCTTTTTTCTTCTTACTCAAGATTGCTTTGGCTGTTTGGGGAAACTTGTGATTCCATATGAATTTTAATACTTTTTAAAAATAACTGTTATGTCATTGGAATTTTGATAGGGATTTCATTGAATCCATAGATCACTTTAGGTAGTCTGAATATTTTAAGAACATTAATTCTTACCACTTGTGAACATGGAATATCTTTCTTTTTATCTGCTCTTCTTTAATTTCTTTAATCCATGTTTTATAGTTTTGGGTAGACAGATCTTTCACCTCATTGATTAACTTTATTCCTAAATATTAAAAAGATACAGTTTTCTTGACTTCTCCTGCAAATAGTTTGTTCTTAGTGTTAAGAAACTACTGATCTTTGTATGTTGACTTTGTATCCTGTAATTTTACTGAATTTGTTTCTTAGCTCTAACAGTTTTTTTTTGGTACGGATTTTAGGAATATATATATATATATATATATATATATATATATATATATATATGCTCATGCCATCTGCAGAGACAATTTAACTTCTTTTATGATTTGTATGATTTTTGTTTCTTTCTCTTGACTAATGGCTCTGGTTAGAACTTCTGATACTATGCCAAACAGAAAAGGCAAGAGTAGGCATCCTTGTCTTTTTCACAAATCAAAATCTTATCTTACATCTACTATTACCAGGCTATATTGTTACCACTGCCCCATCTTCCCCAGGAGTAATAGAATCTCATTCTGGTTTATAAGATCCTTGAGGAGCAGTTGCCTCATGTGAAAGTTAAGCAATCTTAATTTTATACTAAAGAAACAGGGAATCATTGGGGAACATAATTAAGGTGAGAAACACAATCAGATTTATTTATTTTCATCTGTTACTCTGGTAGTATAGAGAATGTCTAGCATCTAAAGCCCTTTAGGGCAGGAGGTAAGATAAAAGCCTATTGCAATAGCCTAGGCAAAATACAATGAATGTCTAAATCTTGGCAGAAATAATGAGAGTAAGAAAATAATCTGAGCAGTTCTGAGTTTCCTTCAATATAATCTGAAGTTTGACTGCGTGTTGATGGAGAAGGAGTTGCAGAAGCTCAAAAGGACTCCAAGGTTCTTGTTTGGGAAACCTGAAACACCGAAAACAGAAACCCTTCCTGGTTTTCCTGGCCCTTTCTCATCTCCACCTTCTTTGAAGTTCAGTTTCATGTGAAGAAACCCCAAATTTATGGAGAAAGAATGAAAATTGATTTTAAGAAAAAATATTCTGCCCTAAGACATTGAAGCATGAAGAAGACTAAAATTAAAAATACTAGTAAGAAATAATTTGCAGGAATAAACCCAAACTAGCTTGAAATTAAATGATAAAGGCAGTGGTGGTGGTGGAGAATAGATATTTCCTAGTATTTCATGAAAAAAAAATTTTGTTGAAGTTTGAATGACTAATAGGCATAGCCTTTGGTAATACAAATATATGTATGCTTCTTAAGAGTATGTTACTATTTCCATAGTTCATTAGACCATCATAGATTTGTTTTCTACAAAAAAGTAAAATGATATTCTTTCCAAAAAATAAGTTGAAAATCACATTCTTTGGTAATGAAAATGAAATATAAAAGAGAAATTATGGTGAAATAAGATGTAATAAAGAGCCAGGCATGGTGGCACAGCCCTCTGGTCCCAGCTACTCAAAGGCTGAGAAGGGAGAATCGCTTGAGTTCAGGATTTCAAGACATCAATGAGCTATGATTACACCAGTACACTCCAGCCGGGGTGATAGAGTAAGACCCCATATTTTAAGAAACATAAAAGAAGAAGAAAATAAAAGAAGTGTAATAAAAAAGTAATTTTTTCCTTATTTTAATGTTGTTAGTTTGGCTGAACATAAAAATTGTATTAAGAAAGAATACTGTGTTTTTTCAGGCAAGCAATATTAAAAAAATGAGTGGATTTTCATTTGAAAGAAAGTCTAACTATAGCTTTACCATAAAGGTTGACAGTGGGAAAAAAATACCAATATTTTACAGTTCAACAATTTTTTTTGAGTTAAAGGATAGGATGAAAGAGTGTGATTAAATTAAATTAAAAAGCTTCTAAACAGCAACATATATATATATACATATATACATGTATATATATATATGTATATATATATATGTCTGTGTGTATATATATATATATCTCAACAGTAAACAGATAACTTACAAAATAGGAGAAAATACTTGCCAACTATGCATCTGACAAAGGTCTAATGTCCAACTTCTATAAGTAACTTAAACAAATTTACAAGAAAAAACAAAGAGCACTATTAAAAACTGGCCAAAGGACAAAAGAAGGAATGCATGTGTCCAAGAAGCATATTAAAAAAAAACTCTACAGCACTTATCATTACAGAAATGCAAATCAAAAACCACAAAAACATACCATCTCACACCAGTCAGAATAGCTATTATTTAAAAGTAAAAAATAACAGATGGTGGAGAAAAAGGAACACTTAAACACTGTTGGTGGGAGTGTAACTTAGTCCAATCATTGTGGAAGACAGCGTGGTGATTCCTCAAAGACCTAAAAACTGAAATGCTGTTTGTCTCAGCAATCCCTTTACTGTGTATATAGTGTATATACCCAAAGGAATATAAATCATGCTATTATAAAGACACATGCATGCATACGTTTATTGCAGCACTATTCACAATAGCAAAAACATGGATTCAACCTAAATACCCATCAGTCATAGAGTGGATAAAGAAAATGTAGTACCTATACAACATGGAATACTATGCAGTCATTAAAAGGAATGAGATCATGTTCTCTGCAGAGACTTGAATGAAGTAGGAGGACATTATCCTCAGCAAAGTAACAAAAGAACAGAAAAACAAATATGACACATTTGCAGGTATAAGTGAGAGCTAAATATTGAGAACTCATGAACACATAGAGGGAACCAACACACACTGGGGTCCATCAGAGGGTGTGTGAACGGGTAGGAGGAGGAGAGGATCACAAAAAATAACTGGATACTAGGCTTAATATCTGAGTGATGAAATCATCTGTATGACGGTTCTCAGGGGAAATGCTTTCAACTTTTCCCATTCAGTATGATATTGGCTGTGGGTTTGCCATAGATGGCTTTTATTACCTTGTGGTATGTCCCTTCTATGCTGGTTTTATTGAGGGTTATAATCATAAAGGATGTTGGACTTTGTCCAATGCTTTTTCTGCATCTATTGAAATGATCATGTGATTTTTGTTTTTAATTCTGTTTATGCAGTGTATCACAGTGAATTGTGGATGTTTAACCATCCCTGCATCCCTGGTACAAAACCCACTTGATCATAGTGGATTATCCTTTTGACATGCTATGGGATTTAGTTAGTGGAGGATTTTTTCCCACTTTCACCACTTCTATTCAACATACTGCTGGAAGTCCTACCCAGATGAATCAGACAAGAGAAAGAAATAAAGGGCATCTAAATCAGTAAAGAGGAAGTCAAACTGTCACTGTTTGCTGATGACATAATTGTATACCTAGAAAATGCTAAAGACTTATTCAAGTAGCTCCTACAGTTAGTAAATGAATTCAGCAAAGTTCCAGGATATAATATTAATGTATGCAAGCCAGTAGCTCTGCTATACTACCAACAGTGAACAAGCTGAGAATCAAATCAAGAACTCAACCTTTTTTACAGTGGCTGCTTAGAAATATGCTTAATCAAGGAGATGAATGACCTCTACAAGAAAAACTACAAACACTGCTGAAAGAAATAATAGACAACACAAACAAATGGAAACGCATCAAATTCCCATCAAAATACCACCATTATTCTTCAAAAAATTAGAAAAAATAACCCTAAAACTTATATGGAACATAACAAAAGAACCCACATAGCCACAGCAAGACTAAACAAAATGTACAAATATGGAGGCCTCACATTATCTGAATTCAAACTATACCATAAGGCCATAGTCACCAAAATAACAGGTACTGTCATAAAATTCAGCGTATAGACCAATGGAACAGAATAGAGAACCCAGAAATAAAGTCAAATGCATATAGCCAACTGACCTTTGACAAAGCAAACAGAAACATAAAGTGGGGAAAGGACAGTCTATTCAACAAACGACTCTGGGATAATTGACAAACCACATGTAGGGTAATAAAACTGGAACCTTATACAAAACTCATTTCAAGATGGATCAAGGACTTAAATTAAGACCTGAATCCATAAAAATTCTAAAACATCAGAAAAACCCTTCGAGACATTGGCTTGGGCAAAGACTTCATGACCAAGAACCCAAAAGCAAATGCAACAAAAAATGATAAACAGGTAGGTGAGACTTATTAAACTAAAAGCTTCTGACCAGCAAAAGAAATAATTGGCAGAGTAAACAGACAACCCACAGAGTGGGAGAAAATATTCACAATCTATACATCTGACAGAAGACTAATATCCAGAGTCTACAATTAACTCAAACAAATCAGTAAGAAAAAAATAAAGCAATCTCATCAAAAAGTGGGTTAAGTTCATGAATAGACAATTCTCAAAAGAAGATATACAAATGGCCAACCAACATACGAAAAAAATGCTCAATATCACTAATTATCAGGGAAATGTAAATCAAAACCACAATGATATACCACCTTACTCTTGCAAGAATGAGCATAATTTAAAAAATTTAAAAAAGAATAGATGTTGGCATGGATGTGGTGAGAAGGGAACACTTTTACACTGTTGGTGGGAATATCTAGTGTAACCACTATTGAAAACAGTGTGGAGAGTTCTTAAATAACTAAAAGTAGATCCACCATTTGATCCAGCAATCCCACTTCTTTCTGAGTATCTCCCCAGAGGAAAAGAAGTCATTATATGAAAAAGACACTTGCACATGCATGTTTATAGCAGCACAACTCAAAATTGCAAAAATGCTCTGAACCAGCCCAAATGCTCATAAATCATTTGTTGATTAATGTAGAAGTATATGTATTCTGTATGTATATATATGTATATAATGAAACACTGCTCTGTCTTAAAAAGGAATGAAATAAAGGCCTTCTCCAAAACCTGGGTGGAATTGGAGACCCTTATTTTAGATGAAGTAACCCAAGAATGGAAAACCGAACACCCTAAGTTCTCACAAATGGGAGCTAAACTATGAGGAGGCAAAGACATAAGAATAATACAATAGTCTTTGGGGACTCAGGGGAAAGGGTGGAAAAAGGGTGAGGGATAAAACACCACGTTGGGCACAGTGTGCACAGTTTAGGTGATGGTTCCACCAGAATCTCAGAAATTACCACTAAAGAACTTATCCATGTAACCAAATACCACCAGTTCCCCAAAAACCTACTGAAATTTTAAAAAGGAGAAATAATGGGTACAACAAACCCTCATGACACATGTTTACCTGTGTAACAAACCTGACATCCTGCACATGTGTCCCTGAACTTAAAAATAAAAGTGAAAAAGTCCCACCTATTATTTGAGAAGGGCAAGAAATACACATACACAGAAGTAAAACATCCAGACCTTATTACAACCACAATGTGTATCGTTTTACCTTTCCCAGGCAGGATAGCTACCTGGATAAAACACTAGTTTGTATTGCATCCTTTTTTTCACTTGAGACATTTTTCAGTAATTATCAACTTAAAAACTAGAGATCATTTCAACTGAGAGATAACTAAAGAACTCAAAAGCCACATTAATTGTACAGATGAAACAACACCCAGACCCACTGTAAATTATACTCTTTATTGCAAATCAACACTTTAGTATGACTGAAATGTTTTCTTCCTCTTTTTTAAGCATCTAAAACACATCTGACATTGTACACAGTGATGCAGAGTGACTGAAACAATGGGAGGCTCAGGCAAGTACAGAGGAGGTAACGGAATCATAGCAATATTCTGTGACAGAGACAATTTGCATCAACAAAGCTCAGTATGAAGGGTCTCCCAAATTGATCTCAACTCATTGGTGTATCCCACTTGAGGTGGTTAACCTTATTTTATTTCCGAAAATAATAAAAAATATAGGACGGATAAAGTGAATGGGGCAAAGCCAAGGTTAAACCATTTAACAGCACACCAATAACCCAGTATATAACTTCCCTGTTTAACTTTTGATTCAGAACTGGGGTATTGAGCGACCTCTGACCTGCTAAATGAGAACACAACCTTGCTTCTCCTTGTTTATTTACTCTGTAGTACTTTACAGATTATCAGCCTAACAACGGGCCTATTAATGTGAACTGGAAGAAATATAGAAGTGGAAGTCACTTTAGAGATAATCTAGTCCATTTCTTTTATGAAAGATACAATTGAGAATTATGGAATTTAGAAGTTAGATCTCCATATTTGTGGATTCTGCATCTGTGAGGTCAACCAACTATGGATCAAAAACGTTTTTTTAAAAATTGCATCTGTACTGAATATGTACGCAGACTTTTTCTTGCCATTTTTCCCTAAACATTACAATGTAACAACTGTCTACATAGCACTTACATTGTTTTAGGTGTCATAAGTAATGGAGCGATGATTGAACATATATGGGAGGATGTGCCTAGGTTATATTCAAATACCACACACACAGTTTTTTTTTTAGATGGAGTTTTGCTTTCGTCACCCAGACCGGAGTGCAGTGGTGTGATCTCAGCTCACTGCAACCTCTGCCTCCCAGTTTCAAGCGATTCTCCTGCCTCAGCCTCCCAAAGAGCTGGGATTACAAGCGCCTAATTGTTTTAGTATTTTTAGTAGAGAAGTGGGGGTTTCATCAGGTTGGCCAGGCTGGTCTCAAACTTCTGACTTCAGGAGATCTGCCTGCCTTGGCCTCCCAAAGTGCTGGGATTATAGGCATGAGCCACCATGCCTGGCCACCACACCATTTTATATCAGGGACTCCACAGAGTTTGGTGTTAATGTGAGTCCTGGAACAAATCCTTCATGCATACGGAGGGATAACTGTATGCAGCTGATGACTTTCAGTTGAAGCCAGTGCTCATTTACCATTCAAAAAATCCTAGGGCCTTGAAGAATTATGCTAAATCTATTCAGCCTATGCAATGTGAATGAAACAATAAAGTCTGAATGACAGCACATCTGTTTACAGCCTTGCTTACTGAATATTTTAAGCTCACAGTTGAGATGTACTGCTCAGAAAAAAACTATTCATTTCAAAACATTACTGCTCATTGACAATGCACCTAGACACTCAAGAGGGCTGATGGAGATCTTCAGGGAGATTAGTTTTCACGCCTCCTAACACAACATTCATTTTGCAGTCCATGGGTCAAGGAGTCATTCTGAGCTGCAAGTCTTATTAAGAAATCCATTTTGTTGGGCTAGAGGTGCCATAGGTAATGATTCCATGAACAGGTCTGGGCAAAGTAATTTGGAAAACTTTTGGAAATAATTCACCATTCTGGATGTCATTAAGAACATAAATGATTCATCAGAGGAGGTCAAAATATCAACATTAATAGGAATTTGGAAGAAGTTTATTCCAATCCTCATGGCTGATTTTGAGGGGTTCAAGACCTCAGTGGAGGAAGTAACTGCAGATATGGCAGAAATAGCAAGAGAATTAGAATAGAAGTGAAGTCTGAAGATGTGACTTAATGCTGCAATCTCATGATAAAACCTGAATGAATGAGGAATTGCTTCCCATGAACGATCTAAGTAAGTGGTTTCTTGTGATGGAATCTATTCCTGGTGAAGATGCTGTGAATATTGAGAAATGATAACAAAGGATTTAGAACATTATGTAAACTTGTTGATAAAGCAGTGGCAGGTTTTGAGAAGATTGACTCCAATTTGAAAGGAGCTCCACTGTGGGTAAAATGCTATCAAACAGGCCACCAAATTGCCACAGAGCAATCAGAGGAGGTCAAAAAAACAACATGAAAAGATGAGTCAATCAATGCAACAAACTTCATTGTTGTCTTATTCTAAGATATTACCACAGCCAACCTTCAGCAACCACCACCCTGATCAGTCAGCCGCCATATTGACATTAAAACAAGATCCTCCCTCAATATAAAGATTATGACTTGCTGAAGACTCAGATAATCATTTGCATGTTTAAGCAAGAAAGTATTTTTATAAGGTGTGTACATTGCTTTTTCAGATATAATGCTATTACACACTTAATAAACTATAGTATAGTGTAAAGATGTCTTTTTTTAACTTTTATTTTAGGTTCAGAGGTACATGTGAACATTTGTTATATAGGTAAACTGCATGTCAGAGGGATACAGATTATTTCATCATCCAGGTAATAAGCATGGTGGCTAATAAGCACTTTTCTGTGATCCTCTCCCTCTTCTCATCCTCCTCCCTCAAGTAGGCCCCAGTGTCTATTGTTCCTCTCTTTGTGTCTATGAGTTCTCATTGTTTAGTTAGCGAGAACATGTGGTATTTGGTTTTCTGTTCCTGCATTAGTGTGCGTACTATAATAGCCGCCAGCTCTAGCCATGTCACTGAAGAGGATATAATCTTATAATTTTTTATGGCTGCATAGTATTCCATGGTGTATGTGTATCACATTTTCTTTATTCAGTCTATTATTGATGGATATTTAGGTTGATTCCATGTCTTTATTATTGTGAACAGTGCTGCAATAAACATATGTGTATGTGTGTCTTGATGAGAGAACAATTTCTATTTCTTTGGGCACATACCCGATTATGGGATTGCTGGGTTGAATGGTAATTCTGCTTTAAGTTTTTTGAGGAATCACCACACTGTTTTCCACAATGGCTGAACTAATTTACACTCCCACCAACAATGAGAGTATAAGCATTCCCTTTACTCTGCAATCTTTCCAGCAAGCAATTGACAAACGACTCCTTGTTTAATAAACATTCCTGAGATAACTGGCTAGCCATATGCAGAAGATTGAAACTGGGCCACATCCTTAAACTGTACACAAAATAAACCCAAGATGGAATAAAGACTTAAATTTAAAACCTAAAACTATAAAAACCCTAGAAGATAACCTAATAAATACCATTCTAGACATAGGATTTGGCAGAAGTTTCATGACAAAAATGCCAAAAGTAATTGCAACAAAACCAAAAATTGACAAATAGGATCTAATTAAACTTAAGAGTTTCTGCATAGCAAAAGAAACTCAACAGAGTAAAGAGACAACCTACAGAATGGGAGAAAATATTTGCAAACTATGCATCCGACAAAGGTCTAATATCCAGAATCTATAAGTAACTTAACAAATTTACAAGCAAAAGACAAACAACCCCATTAAAACGTGGGAAAGGATGTGAATAGACACTTTTCAAAAGAAGACATACATGTGGCAAACATATGAGAAAAAAGCTCAACATCACTGATCATTTGAGAGTGCAAATCAAAACCATAATGAGGCCAGGTATGGTGGCTCACGCCTGTAGTCCCAGCACTTTGGGGGAGCCTAGATGAGTGGATCACTTGAAGTCAGAGGTTCCAGACAATCAAACATGGTGAAAAACAGTCTCTACCAAATACAAAAATCAGCTGGGCATGGTGATGGGTGCCTGTAATCCTAGCTACTAGGGAGACTAAGACAGGAGAATCACTTGAACCCAGAAGGCAGAGGCTGCAGTGAGTTGAGATCACACCACTGCACTCCAGCCTGGGACACAGAGTGAGACACCATCTGAAAAAAACAAAGGAAGCCGAGGCAGGAGAATTGCCTGAACCCAGGAGGCAGAGGTTGTGGTGAGCCGAGATCGCGCCATTGCACTCCAGCCTGGGTAACAAGAGCGAAACTCCGTCTCAAAAAAAAAAAAAAAAAAAAAAAAGAAAAGAAAAGAAAGAAAGAAGAAAGAAAGAAAGGAAGAAAATGCAGAAATTAACTCTGTTAAATGGAAGTCTGTGATAGTTTTCCAAGATCTCGGAGTAAAAAGTTAATTAGATGGAAATAATTATTACGAATGTAAATATATACATGGCGCAAAAGCCATGAGGATGCTATCATTAAAAATAATAAACTGAAAAGGAAAAACTAAGGCAAACACAGTTGTTGCAACAGTTTCTAACCTCAAGAATTCATGAAATCTTTCAATGAAAAGTCCATAAATCAAACAGGATCATGGAATTGTATACATTAAGGAAAATAACCTCAAATCTAAACATCTTCTGATGAGCTAGAGAACGTCAAAGGATAAAGAAAAACGTCCTCAAGTTTCTGGTAGAGGAAAATGGTTTACTTCCAAGAAGGGGGAAAAAAAACACAAGAAAAAAAAATATTGCTATATCTTATCTTCTTCATATTAGATGTCTGAGAATAAAAGAACAACATATATTTTTAAGAAAAATATTTGGTTATCAAGTGAAACTGTCATTATTATGTGAGGGCATTACAGAAATATTTTCACATACCAACAGCTGAGAAAATATATCATTAATATGTCCTTCAGGAAGAGGTGACTCTAAGAATCACTTCAGCTCTACAGAATATGCTGGAAGAAATGGCAATATATGATAATAATGGTAATATACTTAGGATATGGAGTTAAACCATAGAGCCATATTTTAATACTTGTTGTTGGTAAGGTTATAAAATAATGCATTTATGGAGAATATTTTTAAAATTAATATGAATACCAAATCATGAACTTTTTTTAAACTGGAAAATAGTTCAAAAAGAAACGAAAAATTTTAATATTTTTATCTTATGTAGGAGTAGTTAATAGGTAGTTTCATTTATGATGGTGATGGTATCTTTTAACATAATCGAATAAAATAAGGGAATACATGCATTCCAAAAAGCTAGTAAAAAATAGAAGAAAAAATAAAGAAGGGGAAAACTGTAGTTGATATACCCTGATGGGAAGATCAGTAAAAATATAAGTAAAGTAGAAACCACAAAACAAGTTATCAGAAGAAAAATCAAATATTATCTGACATTTAAGTTAATACATTTTGAATTGGTTAATTTATAATTAACCAACACAAAGTACCAAAATAGATCACAAAGCAAAAGTTGAACAGATGTTGTTTATTTGAAAGAAGCATAGAACAAATTGCCAAAATTAAAAATAAAAACTGGACAAAAATATATTGACAAATACAAATGTAGGTTTGACAATGTTATTAGAGACAAAATACGTCTCAAGGCAAAAGAAAACTTAAATGGATACATAAGGTAATTTTGTACTTATACAGGTAAATGTTCTAATAAATATATACTGGTCATAAAATCATAAGGTTAATAGTTGCAAATTATTATGCAAAACTGTTAGAAATTAAGCACAATTGTAGAAGACATGAATTCATTTTTCTTAGCTTTTGAGAGACCAAAAGTATGCAAACAAAATTATCAACTATGTTAAAATCTTTAAATTTTTCTACAAAATGTCTATGTCTATGAAAGTGAAATTGCCGAAATGATGTAAGAAGTAAAAAGTTGGCCAGGCAGGTAATAAGGAAATGAGTTTTAAAAACCATGTAAAACCAATTTAAAATAACAATAAAATATGTTTATAGATGAGTTTTTAATCTTCTGGGAAATAAATATTGATATTATTTAGAAACAATTTATTTTCACATTTTATAAATAAACAGATTCAAAGAATAAAAAAATAGGAAAAATACTCAAAAAGTTTTTAGAAGCAAATATAAATTTGGTAGTAAAACTTTGCCAAAAGAACACCCTCAAAAATGTAATCTGCAGACAATGTCATTAATGAATACAATTATAAACATCTTAAATAAAATAAACATACAACTACTTAATAACATAATGCACCAAAATAAGATCCAAAACAGTAACAAAAAAAGATGCATTACTTAAAAATATATTAATGAAATACATGACATTAATGGATCAAAATAGATTGTGAACTACATCTAAATGATTAAAAGTAATTTAATAGGTATCACATTTATTTACAAATTATTATAAATTGCCTTTGTAAAGAGAAATATCCTTACATTATGAAGTTGATCTGTCTCAAATCAAATTTACTCAGTATATTACTAAGGATATTGATGTAAATATAATTTAGTGATGAGCCACTATAAATATTTATGTCAAAGTTAGGAAAGCAAGAAATTTGCACTATTAATATTTTCCAGGAAAACCTGCCAATATAACTGGGAAAATATTGACTGGAAACAAGTAAAGGAATGATTGTTTAGAAATATTAGAAAAGAGAGGCCTAGCATAATTGTCCTAATTATTTACAGACAAAATTATGTACCTAGAAAACGTAAAAGCTAAACAGAAAAATAGTAAAATTAATAGGAAATATCAGTAATATAGATATACCTATACATTTCTCTATGTAGGATCATTCATTCAGAAATTTAAATACTGTTAAACACCTGTTTTTGGTAACTGTAGTGTAATGCAACTAATAGACCAGAATCGGCAACTTAGTTTCTATAAGGGATCATTTAGTAAATATTTTTGGCTTTGTGGGCCATATTGCCTCTGTTGCAAGTACACAGTTCTCTCCTTATAGGATGAAAACAGTTATGGAAAATTTATATAAAAATGAGCATGGCTACGTTTCAATAAAACTTTATTTATGGACATTAAACTTCAAAATTAATATAATTTTTACATGTCATGAAATATTATTCTTTATCTCCAAACCATCTTAAGTAAAAGAGGCTTTAAAATACCACGGTTTGCTGAGTCATGAATAGACTATAAATGGCCTTTCAGTGATATCATCACAAATTAATCTTCTGGGTATTATCCACATCAAAAACAGAACTGTCAAAGTTTATGTCATGTCATGAAGAATTTCATAAACTTCATGGAAGAAAGACTACCAGCTATAGAGACAGAAGCAAATTTGGAATGTACAGGTTAGGAAGGGCAGGTATAAGACCCTGAGTGGTTTAATAAATCAGTGAAATCATTTTGTTTTCCAGTTTGTGTAGATGAAATAACGAGAAACCCTCATCTTTTTGTATTCTGTGAATAATTGCTCTTCCCCATATAGCACAGACAAAACTCACAAATGTCTCCCATTTACCTATCATAAGACCCAACACAGAGCTTCAAAATTCCCAATCTTTACCTCATAAATGATAAGCTAAACTGCCCATCCCCACTGACCAATGAGAACAAAATGCTTATTGGCCAAGTTTTGGTTAAGATTTTCTCCTTTTCCCAAATCACTGAATTTTGACTTACCCTCAAGATGAGGCAGCATGCCACTCCCCTTCCACAGTCCCTGGAGATAGTAGGCTGGTCTCAGAGTGGAACATTCTCGGCCAGCTAATGCAACCCTTTCATCCCTTTTCCCCCTCACCCAGTTCATTCTAGCCTTGTTTACTCCTTTCTATAAAAGAGAAACCAATCCCTTTTTGCCTAACTCTTGAGACGCTTGCTTCCACCTTGTAATCATCCCTGCAGATAAAATCTCTCCTTACTGTGAATAAAAATAAAAATTGTATTTTTTTTGTTACATCCCTATGTAAAAATCAGCAAGAACTTCCCAGTAAATAAAATTTTCCTCTTTTTGTTTAATGGCATGATGCTTTTTACAAAATTAAAAAAAAAAATTGAAAAAAAATGTGCATTTTCAGGGTGATAACTGATAAGTAAAATGCATTTATTAGCTTTACTTCAATGAAGGGGTTTTAGTATTATTTTTTAAATCTTAAATTTAAATGATATACACTTAACAACTGAATATGAGGCTAGACAGCAAATAGATTTTTCAGTTAACTTGTATGATATATTTATATTAATTAAAGATTTTCTACAAAGGTTAAAAAAAAGTGCCCTCAGCCGGACGCAGTGGCTCAAGCCTGTAATCCCAGCATTTTGGGAGGCCGAGGCGGATGGATCACGAGGTCAAGACATCGAGACCATCCAGGTCAACATGGTGAAACCCTGTCTCTACTAAAAATGCAAAAAACTGTCTGGGCATGCCTGTAATCCCAGCTACTCAGGAGGCTGAGGCAGGAGAATTGCCTGAAACCAGGAGGCGGAGGTTGCGGTGAGCCGAGATCGTATCATTGCACTCCAGCCTGGGTAACAAGAGCGAAACTCCGTCTCAAAAAAAAAAAGTACCCTCTACACTTTCCCAGAGAATTAAGATGCTTAATAATATCTTGACACATATAAATATGCAGAATTTGTGCATGGAATATTTCTAAATTTAGATATCTGTGTCTAGTTTTATTACCTGTGAACTAAATTTTCCTGACTTGCTACTATTTATTCTTTTTTTTTTCTGTACTTAATTAGATCTTGTCTATGGGACTTATGTAGACACCAACAATATAAGATTATCCTTAAAAGCATATTAACTAATTTACTATCACATGAAAGCTCTGTTCTGGAGTCAGACTCCTAATTTTATTTTGTCTTCGTTTTTTAGCTATGTGATCGTTAAGGTATTTAAATTCCAATTTCTTCAGTAGCCTCATATTTTAAATGTAGTCATCATAGTACCTAATTCACATGATTGTTGTAAAGATCAAATAATTGGATTTACGTGAATTGTTTCAGTAGTGCCTATATTATAGTAAATATTTCATAAATGTTAGCCATTATATCAATTAACGTCTTCACAGAGATCAGATGACACACCCCAAGAGGAGATTTTAATTGAAGAGATTAAAATTTTAGAAAAGGATTATTTACAAAGGTCTATTAGGGTTAAGGAAAATCAACAATGCAGGGTTCACCCCACGGCTGGCAGCAACAGGAAGCAAAAGAAGGAAATAATTACTAGAATCAGAGGGAGTAGGGGTCACTTGGCAGAAGTTGTGGTCTTTACATTCAACCATAGCAATCTGACAAAGAAGGATCTGGGGAATAAATGCCCTTCCCTCGCCTATGGCATAGAGAACTTTAAACCACACAAAGTAATGGAAATCTTCACTGAGTTGGAAGAGACCTAACATACCAACATATGTAGCACTCTGCACGAAATTCCTGAGACAAAATATTGTCATGCTATCTTTGAAAGTGTAGATGTAAAATACACCCTTTGGCTTCTTTCATTATTTCTATCATATTACAGTTTCTTTTGTTTTGTTTTCTACCACCACCACCCTCACCTGAATTGTGGATGTTCCATTGGTTCTTACCACCTATTATATTAGAATGTTCCAAATACTTGTCCTTGTGTATAAGCCACTCAGCAACACATTTTATTGTTGGTTGGTTGGTTTGGTTTGGTCTGATTTTGCTTACATTTTTCTGAGTCTGTTTTTGCTACTCACTATAAAGGACACTAGGTTCTGAAACACATTCCTGCATTTGTTAGAAACATTGTCACTAAAACGAAAATAGTACGCACTGAATTGTAGTCAGAAGGATCACGAGGTCAACAGATAGAGACCATCCTGGTCAACATGGTGAAACCCCATCTCTACTAAAAATACAAAAAATTAGCTGGGCATGGTGGTGTGTGCCTGTAATCCCCGCTACTCAGGATGCTGAGGCAGGAGAATTGCCTGAACCCAGGAGGCAGAGGTTGCGGTGAGCCGAGATTGCGCCATTGCACTCCAGCCTGGGTAACAAGAGCGAAACTCCGTCTCAAAAAAAATAAAATAAAATAAAAAAGAAACCATCACTTCTTTTAGAATGTTTTGAGTTGTGAAATATATTTAATATTACCTTAAATCGTGTATTGTTTGATGATTATTCCTTGTGGTCTTTAATAATAAGCAGATTTTTTTGGTTGAGTCAATCAAGGTCAGAAATCTGGAAACCAGAATCTTGGAAAAATTATGAACACAGGATCAAACTTGTTGGTAGGTAAGGTAGCATCTCATTCTGTAATTAAGGATTTGAAATTTCTGCAAAATACACATTCCTTGCCATCCCAATGTCAGAAGAATGTTGCAACCTACATTTTATCCTCTCTTATAGAAGCCAGGTCATCGTATTTTATAAGTTGCATTCTTGAAGATACATAGGTAATGATGATAAGAAAGAATTAGGCTGTGTATACATGTATGTGGGTATGTTTGTGTGACTATTTCTGGTTAATCTGTTATTGGTTGTAAAAATTACTCATGGAGTTAGAGAGTTCCTTGTGAACAAGATTTGGAAACAGAGGCATGTGTGTGTGTGTGTGTGTGTGTGTGTGTGTGTGTGTGAAATAGAGAGAGAGAGAAAACACCCTTTCCCTAAATTATAATTATTATTTACATTTCTGTGAAAGTTTATGTATGCTATATCCATATTATTTTACAAATCACTGTATAGTCTTCTCAAACAAACACTAAATTTAAAAGCTATTAAAGGGAGTTGTATTAAAGCAAACTATTCAGAGCTATTTTAATAGGTCACTTGAAGTCGGACACAGTTTTGTTGCAAAACTAAGAAATTCCAATACTACCTTGAATGAAGTTTTAAATGAGTAGAACTCAGCAAATGTATCACCTCCTATGTAAGGCAGTATACGTAGATACTAGGTAGCTTGATAGAACTATACAAAACAGTATCTGTCCTTACATAGTACACAATTAAATA
This sequence comes from Callithrix jacchus, assembly GCF_049354715.1. Taxonomy (NCBI): domain Eukaryota; kingdom Metazoa; phylum Chordata; class Mammalia; order Primates; family Cebidae; genus Callithrix; species Callithrix jacchus. The sequence goes on from NC_133507.1 coordinate 64,372,224, forward strand.
TGAGAGATGACCCAGGTGCACATATATCTGGCTACTTCACATTACAACAAGTGTAGAGACATGTGCAAAGTATAATGGAAGTACATGCTACATATGAGCACAGAGAGAATATCCTAAAGGAAGTGATGTTTGAGTTAGATTTGATGAGAACAAAAGTTCATACACATTTCCTAAAGCACTGGAGATTATCACTAAAATCCTGGAATCCATGGAGGCCAGAAATATATTCAGTGGAAATTTTTTTCAGTGTATGATTACATGGAAAGTGATCAATTTTATAATAGCTGGTTGGCATATTTATATTAGATAAGACTTTCTATAAATAAAGTAATATAAACTTAGGTGTTAAACAAGAACAAATACCTAAGCTGAGATATAGAATAAGACATGCTTGAAGACCCTTTAGGAGATCTAATGGAATGTTTCTAAAGGAAATCACCTAGTTTTCATTAGAACCTGGTGATTTACATAAATTAATGTAGTAAATAATTTTATTACAGTTTAGGGATTGAAAGCACAAAAAATGAGGTCAATTTTCCCAACTGAATTGAGCAGGAAACTAACATTCATTGCCCCTTATTCACTAAGCTAGGGCTTGCTTCTAACTGAAACTAAAAACAAAACATTTCCAAGAAGTCTGGCAACATTAACATTATTTCAACTTATCTTTAACAAAGGAGCATAATTAACTTTCTGTTATATGGTCACTAGAGATTAGACAGTGAGAATACTGCAATGATTAAGTCTTGGACAAAATAACCAGCTTTATCACATCTGTAAAATGAGACCAATGCTTCACTCCACAAGGTTGTAAGAATTAAAGCAACCCACATAGCGAAAGCTCAGGACACAGCATATGCAGGAACCATATTAAATTTTAAGTGTATGCTCACTCTATGACTAAACCAGTGTATTTTTAAAACTTCTTATGTGCCAGGCATTGGGTGTGGTGTTCAGGAGACAGATATGATGACCAAGTTCCTGACTTTGAGGCACTCACAATCTAGAACATGAACAAGCAGACAAAGAACGATGAAGTCACAAGATAAAAATATTAAATGTCATGTATATCGGGGTGGGCCTTCAGGAACTATTAATGATACATTTACTCTCATGTAAGCCTTGATTTTATAACACTAATATGCATTTTATCCCTACTGGTTTAAATACTGAATGAAACATCAGTCAGATTGCATTGGGCCATTTGTAAATTGAATCAGCCTAATAAAAATGATTGAGATAGCATAGTGCCCAGTAGTATACTTAAAAGAATAAATTTAAGTTTCTAAGATTCGTTAATGTATTCTACAAACATTTTACTCTCTTCTGTATAACAGGAAGTGTTCTAAGCATTTGTGAAACATCACTGCTCCAAACAGATAAGAATCTCTGCCCAGTTGGGGCTTAAATTACCAACAGAAGAAATATAATGTATACACAGTATGCTACAAGGTGATGTGTTAGAAGGGAAGGAAAGAAAAGAAAGGAAATGAAAGAAAAAAACAAGCAAAAGATAACAAAGGAAAGAAAGTATAGCAGAATATAGGAGATCACAAGAATGAGGTTAGAGGAAAGGGGCCGAGATTTTAAATAGGATAGTTAAGAGTAGGCATTATTTAGAAATGACATTTGAGCTCAGACTCTAAAGAGGTGAGGAGGTTAGCCATGCAAGTGTTGGAGGCAAAAGCCTTCTAAGCAGATGAAACAACTCCAAAGATTGAAGTGTCCCTGGAATATTCAAGAAATAGTACAAGTGAATGAGAAAAAGAAAAGCTGGAGACGAGTTCAGAGAAATAACGTAATGGGATGGAGACAAGGTTAAACAGGGCCTTTTTGAAAATTATCAGGTGGCCTTTACCTTGAGAAAATTGGATATTACTTGCAGAATTTTGAGCAGGCGTATGGCGTAATCTTACTTCTGTCTTGCTGTGTTGAGAATAGATTGTGAGAAGTAGAATAAAAATAAAGTCCAGTTAGGAAATTAAGGCAGAAATCCATGAGAAACTTGATGGTGGCTTGGGCAGAATAGCAGTGTGAAGGTGGCAGCATATAGATTCTGGGTATATTCTGAAATTGAAATTGACAGGAATTTCTCAGGGATCAAATGTGGGTTATGAGAGAAAAGAATAATCAAGAATGATGCTAGAGTTGTTAGTGGGAGGATGAGGAACACTAGAGTTATCTCCTGAAAAAGTAAGGTGGGGAAAGCTGGGATTGAAGCAGGCTGGTTGGGGAGGACTATCAGAAATTTAGTTTAGGAATGTTAACTTTGCAGTGTCTTCTAGATATCCAAGCAAAATAAGCAGTTAGACACTCTAATCTAGTTTGGCAGTAAACTGGAGGTAAACATTTGGATGTCATCATTTATATGATATTTAAAGCCATAAAACTCAATGGGACTAAAAGAAAGGTAAAGAAGAAAAGAGAGTCAGGGACCGAACCAGGGACATTCAAATAATGAAGTGTGGAAAGGCAGAGTAAAGAATAAAATGACTGTGAAGCAGCAAATGATAAGCTAAGAGAAGAGTCAAAACTGTGTGCTATCCTGGAATGCAACAGAAGGCAGAGACTGTAATAAACAGTCTCCAATATTGCTGGTTGGTCAATTAAGATGAAAGCTGAGGATGGAGCACCAAATTTGGCAACATGTTGGTCTCAGATTTCTATCAGGAGCTGATTTGGTAAAATGGTAAGAGTAAAAACCTGACTAACATAGATCTAAAAGAGACTAGAAAGAGTGACATAGAGACAGAAAATACAGCAAACACTTTTGTTAAGTAATTTTGCAAAGAGGACCCAAAAAATGAGAAAAAAAATGATAGTCAAAGGAAGTAAAAAAATCACATATAGGAGCAATAACGAAATGCTGTATGCAAATATAATAAAGAGCTAAAATTACTAATGCAAGAGAGACAGAGAAATACAATGCTCTAATGAGACCCTTTTATAAGTAAGAGGGAATAGTGCACAGATGCAGGAAACATTTTAGATAGAAACAGGGATAGTTGATTTAAGGTAATAGGTGGGAGGTCAGGTTACGTGGGTGCAGAACCTGGTAGGGAAGTACATGTAGTGATAGAAATCGGTGGGAAAAAATCTCTTCCGATTGCTTCAATTTTATCACTCATTTAGGAAACAAAGCTGTCAACTGGGAGTGAAGTCAAGGTAGCGGGTATTGGTGGTTTGAGAGAAAAGAAAAGGTATAAAATCTCAGTAAAGGAACCTAGGTGAGTGAGTGATCTAGTGACATGTGGCATGATTGCTGCACATCCTCAAGGACCCACTTGTGCGTGTGTCCAGCTGCAAAAGTATAGGCATGAAGTAAGGTGGGAATTAAATATGAGGATGAAGATTTATCCAGACAGTTATAAAAAAAACCAACAAAACAAACAAACAAGCAAAAACCACTGAGTGGGGGTGTGTGTTAAGTGTGTAGGTATATACAAGGAGTGACTTTTATGAATGACTGTGGAATTTATCTAATTAAAGAAAACAGGACATTAATTGAGAGCCATGAAGAGTTCTAAGATAAAACTAAGGGGAAGGAGGGGTAAAAAAACATGATCATTGGAAGAGAATTTAAGAAATTCACAGGATAGTCTGTTAAGAGACCATATACATGCATACTGACATTACCAAGGTTTGGGTAGAAAGTACCAGTGGAGAAAATTCCAGTGTTCTTGGGGAGCTAAATTCCTGACTTCAAAGGATTACACATTTGTGAAAACTCCTTAAAAGATGCATATCCAAATGTGGAATTAATTTGAATCCAGGTTTTATCCACTTTCGTTTTTATATTTGAACAGATTTATGATGCTATGAGTCTAGGCTGGTAATAACAGCATAATTTACTAACAATTTTTTCTGCACACATATTGAATTCCCTGGGAAGTCTGGCTTAACATGGGAGTTACATCATTCCTGGTGATATAACTAAGGATTCAACAAGAGTCATTAGAGATTTCAGTTGGTGGATTTATCAAGGCCAGTAATTGGAGCAGCTCAGCTGCATGCTCTTTGTCTAACTGATAAGTCATTTCACATTTTAACTTTCTAACACTTAGGCACCAACATCATGGACAATTTATTTGAATAGACTGATTAAATGTAAAAGTTTCTTGACTCTTTGAAGTGGAGTGACTGTGCATCCCAATTTACCTGGAACTATCTTGGTTTATACTTGTTGTTGTGGAGAAATTATTAACAAACTACATCCTGGTTTAGATGACACATTTTATGGTAAGCCTGGCTATATAACTAGGCTCCTGTCTTCTAGGACTGTGAGTTCAGGAAGTACTAAGTGTAGGTCTAAGCACTTCTCTGGCAGATCCCACCTGCCTGACAATTGCTGGGCTCCCTCAGTTGTTCAATCCAGGGGTGACAGTTGTATTAGTTTTCAGGCTGCTATGAAGAAACACCCAAGACTGGGTAATTTATAAAGGAAAGAGGTTTAATTGACTTACAGTGTTGCATGATAAGGAAGGCATCAGGAAACTCACAATCATGGTAGAAGGGTAAGCAAACACATCTTTCTCAAGGTGGCAGAAGAGCAAAGTGTCAAGCAAAGGGGGAAGAAAAAGCCCCTTATAAAACCATCAGATTGGGTGAGAACTCACTATCATGAGAACAGCATGAGGGAAACTGCCCCCATGATTAAATTATCTCCCACCGGGTCCCTCCCACACACATGGGTATTATGGGAACTACAATTCAAGGTGAGAGATTTGGGTGGGAACAGAGAGCCAAACCATATTACATAGAAAGCAAGAAAAATATCCTAGCTGGAAATGCTGGGCCGATACAGAGACAGCATCACCATTGCCCTGACCAGCTTGCTTCAGGCCTTAGGTATTTCACATTTTGATATCGGTTATTCAGAGACCAGAGATAGTGTCAGTCTTCTTTTATCATAATCTTATCATAACTCACTTTCTTTTTTTCGTATTTCAACCACTGTGCTTCATATACGCTTAATAGAAATGTTGTTATTCCATTCATTGTCACTTTCCCACACATATCACACAGCAGAAGATGTAGTAACTACACAATCACATAATTGTATACTTATTTGCTAATAACACCAAGACATGTTTATGTTCAAAAAATATTATAACCTCAACTAATACTAGATACCAGCAAAAGACTTAACAACTTAATACTATAAAAACAATCTAAACAATTCAAAGCATTTTTGGTGGGCAATTGTTTCTTAAGATCATTTTATCCCCCTAAATATTATTTTAGTAAGTACCAAAAAAAGTTAACTGAAATGATAGACTTTTTACCCTCAAAAATATTTTATCACATTGCAACAAATAAAATATATTTAAGTACCTTTGATTCTTAAATCATTTTCCTAAAATGTTTCACAAGTAAACAAAAAGGTATAACATGATAAAATTTTCTTTATTATTGTTAATGTAGTTAGTAATTATGTCTTATTCCACATAAAAGTTTGATTGAAAAATTTAATGGAACTTTACCAGATAAATAATTATACTCTGATTTGCAAAATCTACCTCTACCTCTCCTACCAATCTTCAATTTCGCTAAACCCAAATGGTTAAAGAGGAGCTAACACTAATGTGTGAGTATTATAGAGAGGTCAGCACATAGCTTTTACTTCTTCCTTTCTTCCTTCCTTCCTCCCTTTTTCCCTCTCTCCCTTCTTTTTTCTTTTTCTTTCTTTCTTTCTCTTTCTCCTTCCTTCCTTCCTTCCTTCCTTCCTTCCTTCCTTCCTTCCTTCCTTCCTTCCTTCCTTCCTTCCTTCCTTCCTTCCTTCCTTCCTCTCTTTCTTTCTTTTGACAGAGTTTCTCTCTATCACCCAAGCAGGAGTGCAGTGGCACGATCTCAGTCCACTGCAGCCACCTCCACCTCCTGGGTTTAAGTGCTTCTCCTGCCTCAGCCTCTGGAGTAGCTGGGATGCTCACAGACATGAGCCACTACACTGGCTAATTTTTGTGTTTTTAGTAGAGATGGGTTTTCACTATGTTTGCCAGGCTTGTCTAGAACTCCTGACCTCAGGTGACCTGCCCTCCTCGACCTCCCAAAGTGCTGGGATTATAGGAGAGAGCCACCATGGCCAGTCTACTTTTCATTTTTTTAATAGGATTTCATCTCATATTCTTGATGCAAATTATCTTTTCCTAATAGAAATAATATTTCCATGGCCACTAGTCTATTGCCAATAGTATTCATTATTATCAGTCAAATATATGCAAAACTCATCAATGCTTGAGCCTTCTTCAAGGCTGCCCACTGCCATTTCCTGACAGGTCAATGCAAGAGAATGCATTCACCTTAGAGGAGACCGGTTCTAAGAAATATGCAAGAGGATTCAATAACTGCCAGCAGAAATGGAGAAGAAAGGAACATCTGGTAGGAAGCCTCATAAGGAAGCTATTTCTCTAAAGGGAAGGGAGCTTCCTGACACTGACTTTCTACACAAGTCCTGGCAAAAGTGTTAATGAAACTGAAGGATTTAAAAAAGAAAATAACTTGAATAATTAATTTAGATGCTGGCAAACCAGCCCTTAGTAATCAACTAGATATGTATAATAGATATCTGTTGGTCAAATTCAATACAAGTTTTAAATGGAAGCTGTTTTTAAATAGGTTGTTATGAATAAGAAATTAGTAACTGAAGTACGTACAAGCTTCATGTGAAACGGTGTTATTAGTTTCCAGTTCAAGAATTAATGCAACTAAAATATATTCTGCAGGAAAGTGTTTTGCTACTGAGGGTTAATCATTTCTTCCAGAAAGTCCATATGCCGCAAATAGCCTTTTCTGAGGAACCAACTGATTTAAATAGAAGAGATATTTCATCTTACAGATAAGGATTTAATTTCCAAAAACAGGCCACCCAAAGTGAGTTACAGCAGCTTTGCTCAGTATCATCAACCACTCTTTTTTCCTGTGTCAAAGACAAGCATTTTTAAACCTTCCTTCTGTCTCTTGCAGGACTTTGATGTATTTTTGTTGCTTCTTTCCTCCATTTCTCTCTATTGATTTCACACCTTACTCTACAAAGGGTTTAGGCTTTCCCAATCCTCACTAAAGTTAAATTTTCCTCAACGGTACCTTCTTTCTCTAGGTACAAAAGATCATCTCTCCTATCTTTCCCTGGCAAACTTCTTAAAACTTAAATATATTCACCAGATTTCTCATGTCCAATTTAGTCCTCAGAGTCCCTGTCTCTTCCATTCTACTAAACCTCTTCTCTTAAAATTTATTTATGACTTAACAATGATAACTAAGTCCACCAACTGTATTCTAGCCTCTTATTAACCAACACCTTTATGGGTTTTCTATTGTATCTGACCCTTATTTTGATACTCAATTTACCTGCTTTGCCTCCTATGATGCTGCTATTCCATCACCTTCTCACATTGTTTTACCACAATGTAATAATATTTTTTCTAGATATTTTCACTCTCCTAACCTGAACATTATTCTGCCCCCAGTCATCTTCACTCCTCTTTTGTTCACCATTAATGTTTATTTATGTGTAACCTAATTATTGCCCACACTGCATGCGGATCTATATCTTCAGCCTAAACTACTAATCTGATATGTGGACATAACATGCTCAGCTTCTTACAGAACACCCCTGTGTATGAGTATGTGCTGGTATGTCACGTGCATAACACCAAAAGCAAAATTCATTGTCCTTACTTTTACTGCCCCAGGAGAAAAACGACTGCAACAGCAAGCACAATAGAAACTTCAAACAGATGGGTTATTTACCGTTTTCTACAGTTTTCCTATACAATGCCTATGATTCCCCAATTTCTTGTATTTATTTGCCTCACCTATGTACCTGGAATAAGCAACCTTCTGTTTTTCTTTATTTCTATCCAAGTCACTCTTGAAGAACTAATTTAACTATCACATCCTCCTAAAGTCTTTTCCTCTGGACTCTGAGCCCACCATGGACAGAAATCGAGATTTTATTCTGAATCTCAGAATGTAACACGGTGCCTGGCACAAGATAGGTGCTAATATTCCTGTCCCATTCACTTTCTCATCTTTCTTCATTCCTTATTTTGAGGTGCAGTGGTATCCACACATGTATATTTGCATGTTAAATTCCTCCCATGGACACTTGGTAGATATGTGGTATTCCACAAATATATGTAGAAGTGACACATTTTAATCCCTTTCTTTTCTCAAACTATTGAAGAAGTAGGGTAAAGCCTGTGTCTCGTAAGTGAACCAAGGAGGAAAAGCCTAGACATGAGATGATATTCTTATAGTTGTCAATGAAATAACTTATATGTACATTTCTATTCGGCAGGAGGGAAAGAGTCATGTGGCCAACCACATCATTCAGGAGCATAGAGTAGAAGAATATACACCATCTAATAATGAAAAGGGCATACCAAGAAACAAAGTTTCCAAAGCTGTCATTTAGTTTTCTTGAATGATTTGACAAAACCTAAAAAAATTGAGCACTGCATATAATATGGTATTGAGCAACTGTATACTGAAAGAAACTCTATTTTATAGCATATAACCAAACACACACACACACACACACACACACACACACACGCACGCACAGTGAATATCAACATACCTGGTCTATGCCATCCTGATATGTTCACACTAGAGGCAAATTATGTTACTGCTATGGAAGATGCTGAACTGTCAATCACCGTTCTAGCTCTGCCTGATTGTAATTTAGTATGTGACTGGGAAATCCACGTAATCTCTCAACTGCAGTTGCTTTTCTTTAAATGATAAGGGGAATAAATGCTTAACTATCTATAATTTAAAAATTCTTCATGTATATGGAGCCATGGGGAACTAAAAAGTCTATAGATTCCACACATTTAACAAACATGTTTTTTTTTCATTAAATGGTTTTTCCAAACAATTTAATAAAATCATTCCTCACAGCATTCGCAACCTCTGACATGGCAAAACTACCTCTTTATAGGGAAACAATGACTAAGATAAAAATATTCTGATGCACCCCCACCACCTGCCACCTCCACCATCACACACACACATACACACACACACACACACACACACACACACACAGCTCTTTCCACAAAAGAAAGAATTGAGGCATTTAAAAACCAACCTTCAAAACTCTTTTAAAAATATTTTTTAAATCTCTTTAAATTTTTCTAAATGAAAATGAGTGGTTTTTAAATGCAGGATTTCTATATGTCTTTATCCTTGTTCTTATGATAATCAAGCAAGGATTTAAAGGAAATCATGAGAAGCAGCAGAGAAGCAAGGCTGTTGCATGCAACTTCCACCTCCTGAGTCATTCCACTCTTTAACACAGATAATGTCACATGGCCTAAAACAATTTAAAATGTGAGCACCTTCTATAATATCAGCTATTTAAAATGGCCACAGCTCTATCATCCCAAATCCAATAAAAAATAGAAAAAATCCATTTTCATGTCAATTAATTTGTGTACAGCGTACTCCTCACATCCATACTGGGGGAGGAGGGAGGGTTTATAGTCTCATTCCAAGTCTATTAAACACATTACATAAATCTTGATTCGTGTGGGAGAAATGACTTACGTATTATTCCTAAGAGGTAAAAATAAACACATAAACAATTTGTACCATCATAACCAGCAGAAATGTTCAAAAGGCCTTTAGACTCAGAATATTGGCTTGCCTCTGAGGCTGTCATCAGAAGGCTCAGCCCTGGGCTTTGGCAGAGCCACTGCCATGTTAATCTGCTTCATTACATCTCTACAATTTGTTCACTGCGTTAAGGAACAGTATTTCCCTTGTGAGAGGAAAACCCATCCTTCACTTTGAAAGCTTTACCTTTAGAAGGTAAACAAATACAGCCGGAGACAGACACCAACAGCTAGAAAGCCAAAGAAATAATAGAATACAGTATGTCATAGTCAGAGCTCATTTCAGCCTAGGAAGATTTTAAATTGCACAACAGCTAGAATTAGAGCTTTTTAATCTCTTAGATTTGAATACAAGCTTACAAAGCACACATCTTATTTTAAATGTCATTCTTAACATAGATAACAATCCGTGGATAAGTCAAAAATGGAATCATGCTGGCTTACCTGAAATAAAGAAAAATGTAAATCATAACGCAGAATCCATGTATGTGTTGAATATAACAGTGTCCAATGCAATTCCTTCAGAATTTTTACTGGAGTAGAAGGCAAAATCTCACATGCATTCTATCCTCATTAAAGAAGAAAAAAACAAGAAAGGATGACCACAGCATCCTTTCTCCTTTGCCTTAGCTTTCTGTTCTGACACTCATTCGATGGTACCCAATTTCTGTTAGAAAACAGCATGCTAAATTAGAAAAATAAATAAATAAAGGCAGCATCTTACATGACAGCTCCATCTCCTGGCCAAAAGTGGAACCATTTTAATTCACAATCCTTTGACTATGTAGCAGTTAGCAAGTAAAATTAAATGATGTACAGCCCATAATTTGATTTTACTTGAAATCAGTTACCTCATTAAAGTAATTTAAACATTGAAGAAGAATTATAGTATGAATTTTTAGAATTATAATTCTATTTTTGGGATTTAAATATATTTGCACTGTGTTTTAAGTAAATGCAAACTTTTCACATCATTGAAAACTTAAGATTTATTTAACTTATATATCATCTGAAAAAGTAGTATGTATCACCTAAAAATAATTTTAGATGTCAAGCTTTTTGTTAATGAGTATCTCTTTGTGGAGGCATCTAACATTTTGTCACTAGATAAGTTAACATATAACATATTGTGTTGTTATTATTGTTCGGAGAAATGCTGAAAGGCTAAAGTTAATGCAAGAAAATGAAATGATTTAAAGACAAGCTCGAAAAATCTTTAATCTAAGCTAAATACAAAAATACAAATGACAAGTTACATGCGACATGAAATTTGATAATTGTAATAGTATACTATAGTGTGTAGTTACAACTTCTTAGAAAGATAACAGAAAACTAACTTGTCAAAAGAATTCATTTGGTAAATGACACTATTAACAGAATCAAAGTTTTACTGAGCATATGATATTCTCAATACATGTTTGTTCGATTAATTATTCTTTTTACAAACGGTTGTAAAGGCTAAAGTTTTTTTTTTTAATTTGAAGTAAAAGGATAGGCACTTTTTAATCCCAGCTTTTTACAATACATTTTAATTTGGGGGCAAGTTGATGACCTTTAATTCCTTTTTACAGTAACGTTGTCCATGGTGCTGATAACCAATTTTCGAACTCACGATGAGTTCCAGTTCTTAAGCGGGTCTGAAATACAGTCTTTGTAAGATTCTATATAAATTTTAGTTTTAAAAGCCCTTACATGAGCCAAAATAATTGATAGTATGTAATATAAAAATAGTTAAGTAATATTTTATCCGCAAAATATGTATATAAACATGTCCACCAGAAGATAAAGGGCAGATAAATACATTTAATAAAAAACATGATGGCAAGCTACGCTTTCTTTGGATTCTTCACATAATATTTCATTTTATATGTGCTAAAGTTATATGCATAGATTGTTCTAACATTATGTTGTTCACACACTATTAAATAGACAAGGAAACCAAAGCCCACAGTGCTTCAGTAACTTATCCAGAATTAATAAGCAAGTCAGAACAAACCCAATTTCTTAAATTTTACCTTAATTCCATTTCTACAATATCATTAAGATGTATTTCTTTGGTTTTGAAACTATATTATTAACATAGCACAAATAAATTATTAAAGTGACTTTGTAGATAAAATTATTTTAATGTATACACTGAACTATTTTGTCTCATGAGTTTTCTGTACTATCATAAGACACATAAACTCTCAGAGCACGTAATTATAGTAACTTTGCCAAATTAATCTGTAATTTCAACGAATTACTCCTGATGGCCAAGAAGTTTAAACCCATAAGATTAAAGCCTAATATGCCACAAATATGAAATATTATTGATACTTCACTTTATTTTTAAAATCATGGGAATTTTACAACTTATGTAAAATTTAAATGCTTTTCTTAACACAATAATCACCTTTTCCCATAATCTTAAGGGTAAATTTTACCCTTAAGGAAGATGTACTTAACTGATCCTGGGATTTTGTGGATCTCTAGGCATGCCACCTTCCTAGAGATACAATATCCCAGTTTGAGGACCATAGGGTTATATGACACAGAAACTGGAACAATCCTATTCAAGCCTGCATCATATCACATGCTCTTCTTCCCAAAACTTTTTAGTAGCTACCCGTCTCCTTGTAAATAAAGTCTATACCTTCCCCAGTGTTCACAATGCTCACAATCTGGACTCCTTTACTTCTCTGATGTTATTCTTGCCCTCACTCATTCTACTTCAGCCATTTTGTCTTCTTTCTCATTACTCAAACATGGCAGGCATGTCTCTTCCTTAGGAGATGTTCACGTTTTGATCTCTTTGCCTGGAAATCTCTTACATGGGCTCCTTATGGCTCACTTTCCTCATTCTGGTCACAGCTCAGCTGCCTTATTACTGAGGCTGATCTTGACGCTTAATATCACACACTATCCCCTCCTCTGCTTTTTCCCTATAGTACTTAGCTGACATACTATATATTTTGTCTATTGTCTGCCTCCTCCAAGAAAAATGTAAATTCCATGAAGGCAGAGATGTTTGCTTGTTTTGATTACTTCCATCAACGTGATTCATAGAACAGTACCCAAAATATAAGACCCACCTAAATAATGAATACATGTCCTAGACATAGAAAATTCATATATTTATATTAATGCACCATAGGAATGCTATTATTTCTGTGTGTGTCTTCTTATGTTCTTATTAATATGTATGTAATAGAATATGAAATCAATAAAGTGGTGTGTTCCTTAAATAAACTATTTAAACTATGTTTAATTCATACACTTAATCAGAAAGCACGACATACAGTGAGTATTCAATAAACATGTTAGGTTAATGATGGCATTGTTGAAATTAGACCACTATGGTCTTGAATTGTTTTTAAAGAAGTTCTGACAAGATTTGGTAAAATATTATTGAACAACTCTTATATCATGTTAGCACTTCTTTTCCCAGGGTAAAAAACTCTGAGGTAACTATTGTAATTTTATTTTTATGACAAATGTTTAATCTCATCTAGAAAATTTTCGCTGTTTTAAGATAAGTTGTAAAAATAGCAACATGTCACATGGTAGATATGTGTGCACCTATGTATAAATAATATGTACATATATATACATACAGATACTCAACTACATGTACACCCATATTTTATAAAATCAACTAACTTGAGTTAGGCATTTATTTAGCTAGTAACAACAAACCAATGACACATAATTTATCCATGATATGTCTCTCTGGCATTGCTTTAATCATAAAATTCACATTTTTATTTTGGCAGCTTGATTTTCAAAATTATTTTAATTTGCAGGAATAAAAGTGAGTAAGCCTTATTTTACCTCCATCAAGTTGTGGATACTAACTGTGATTTATTTATTTATTTATTTTTACCATTTATCATTCACCCAGTCTTTTAAATATCATCCATCTAATTCAGGAAACAAAAGAAGGCTAGGTGTGTAATTTATACCTAATATTTGCTTACATTTTTCTTGAATCACTTATTCTTATTTAAAATATCTGCATTGAAGAAAAGCAAATGAACAGACATTTTTAAAAGACAATTTCCTTTGTACAGTTTTAGTCACCTTAAAATATACTAACATCTTTTAAATTGTTGGCTACCAACATCAAGACAGTTTTAAAAAGTTGAGCTCCATATCTAATGTTTTTCCCGAAGTATTATCATTAGAGAATCACAGATCTGTAAGCCAAAATGGGCAAAGACTTGTCCTATGTTCAAAGACTGCTAATACTGATGAGGGGGCTAGCTTATTATGCTAGTTCCAACTAGTATGAATTACTGACATTTAATCATATGTTATCAAAAAATGAAGAAACAAAGGAAAAGAAAATTAGGGTGTCAAAAGGACATAATTTCCACAAAGTCTGATAAAAAGAATATTTCCCATAATTTTTGAAAGAGGAGGTGTTACAAATAATGTTAGAAATAGATAACATTTATTGAGCACTTTTTATTTGCCAAACAATGTGCTAAGTACTGTACATAAATTATCTCATTTCTAGCAACAGGTCTGTGAAGTCGATTTTTATTTTTCCCTCTTAGAGATGAGAAAAATAAAGTTGAAGTCCCTTAGCTAGTAACTGATGACTTGACCTCCAACTCAGACCTCTGTTCTCAATGCTTATGTTCTATTTGAATTCTATTTGAGACAGGAGATATAATCTATGGGGAAAAGATTCCAGTGACTTTTGGAATTTATGTGCTTTTTGTCTTCAGCTCCAGTTGTTCATCAGTTGTATAAGCCAAGGATGAAATAGAAGTGGAAAAAAGGAAGGTCTTCAAGAGTACCTCCCTTCAGTGTGGCATTTCAGAGTAGGTGTTGGATTTGCAATGGATGCAAGGATTGACAGAGGAAGATGAAAAGAAGGAGCTAGAGTGATTACAGGAAATAAATTGTCAAGAAATTAATCAGTGAAAGAATAAGGCAGGGTGGTGAAAAAGAAGGACAGGACCCCTAGAGCTCTGCCAGAGATGCTTATCTTCCCTGAAGATGATTGTCTGAAAGAGAGCAGAACTCCATGATCCCCTGAGAAACAAGGAGTTCTCATCTACAAGGCTCACATGATCCTGTACCAACACCAAAATGCATTAATTCTGGCTGGTAGCTCCCTGCTGAGGGCAACTGAAGTACACACAGGTTGTCCCGACATTGTTAATCAGTAGGTCTACTTTTATTGTGGAGTCAATAACTCATTCTAGCATGAAAAAGAAACAGGTAAACTGACACTCTCTGAACCCTATACTAAAATGTGGTCACCAGATGTCCACAAAAATATCCCTGAAAGATGCAGGATGGATTATAAACTATAAATTCATTTCAATGGTTCTTATGGTAGCCATTGTCTAGTATTTAATTTTTCTACACTTATCATTGTCATTATTGTTAACAGAAGCAATTATCAGCCAAAAAAATCTGCATTTGCTAAATTTGCAATTTTTTTCTGACCTCTCTCAGTGAGTACTGATGTCTCACTCTCAGTGGGGTAGAAAACACCAGATAGAGAATAATGATGATCCTGTACTTAATGCAGCCCAGTGAAGAACTTCAAGAGGACTTCCCTAGGCTTAGTTATGCAACAGAGTGGAGGAAGTATAGATAATTGGAATTCTGGGAGTTGCATTGAGCAGATAGCCCTGTTGCCTATCTGTAGGAAGTGTTAAGTTGAACCAAGGAAGGGCAGATAGAAGTCTTAATTAGCAGAAGAAGCCCCTATTTTTACTGTAGTTGTTACACCATAATAAGGTACAGAGACGATAGCCATATGAGCAAATTCCAGCATGGCAAACAAGAAAACTGAACAAAAAAGCAAACCCTAAAATGATGGAACCTAAAGCAGTGGTCCACAACCATTTTGGCACCTGTGACTTGTTTTATGGAAGACATTCTTTTCCACGGATGGGGTTGTGGAGGTGGATGGTTTCAGGATAAAACTTCCACCTTAGATCATCAGGCATTAGTTAGATTGTCATAAGGAGGCACAGCCTAGGTCCCTTGCATGCCCAGTTCACAATAGGAAACTGTACAAATCTATAAATTCTCTTATGAGAATCAAATGCCTCCACTGATCTTATAGGAGATGAAGCTCAGGAGGTAATGCTGGCTCGTCAGCTGCTTGCCACCTGCTGTGTGGCCCAGTTTCTAACAGGCCATGGGCTGTACTGGTCTGTAGCCTGGGGGTTGGGGACCCCCGGTCTAAAGGATGCCAACTGTTCTGTTGGTGGAGTGGGCAGAAGATGAATTCTGGAGAAATTGAGCCTCCAGGTTCACCTTATAGAAGACATAATTACTCTCTGGTAAGTTTCTGAAGTAAAGAGGTGGCACTGCACATCTATTCCTTTGACCCATGTTGATCGCAATAAACCAGTTACTTAAAGTCACCTCTATCACACTGTAGTTCACTAGGAAATAAAGGTGCTTTCTTGACCCAAGCAACTAATTGAATCACAGAAAATAAAGAATGTCAGGAATGGAGAGAACACCCAGAAATAAAATACCACAAAATTAATTGCCACCTGGGTACTAAATGGCGACCTTCCAGCACCCAGCACCATTGGATGATGCATTCATACAAAATCATTGGATGATGCAGCTATCTCCAGTAGAGATATATATATATATACCCAGCCCCGCTTATGAAATTTTAGCTGAAATATAACAAATAATGTGGAACCTAATATAATAGTTTCTGTCCACAGATTCCAGAGGGGAAGCAACACGTCAAAATAATTGCCGAGAAGTCATCTCATGCTTCCAAACTTGTACTTAACATATGTAAAAGTAAACATAATTCTATTAAATACAGATATATGTAGTATACACATATATATATGTGTATATATATATATATACATATATATGTGTGTATATATATATATATATATACATATATATGTGTGTATATATATACACACACACATACATACAGCCCAATTGTTCTTTTTGGGTTTGACTTCACCGAGTATCTCCTTGTTCTAAAAATTAACTAGCAAGAAGAGTCCTCTGGGTGGACTAACATTGTTTTAAGAATGTAGCCCTGAGATGCTGAAGTAGAGAGGAGAATTAAACTCAGAGTAGTATCCTAAATGTGTTCTGCAAAAGAGTAGAATACCACCGCCAGGATGGAACTATCAGAAATAAACTCTAGCCTAAGGTTAGTGGTACAGGAAGGGTCATAGAAGGCCCTTAAGCTAGTTATGCCTTCAACATCTGTGCGGGTATACTGTCATAACTGTTCCTGTGACCAGCCAAGGTTAGTGAGTGATGCAGGCTGAATTAAAGAAGGTGTCCCCAAAAGAAAGTGCTCAGGTCTCAAAGAAGGATTTGTTGGTTAGTTGATCCTACTACCTCAGCAAGACTAGCTACATGCATAAACAGAAATAAGGCAGAGATTTCCTGAGGGGGTAATATCCTTCCAGCCTGCTGAAGTCATCAGTACATCCAAGTCAGTTTGGAAGTCAACGGAATCTTGGGATACACAAAGCTTCAAATCCATTCAAAGATCACATGAAACTCTTTGCCTTCTCGAGGTCAATAATTGTGACCAAAAAAAAGATGGAAAAATTAGTAGTGACTCATTGTCAGTAACTAGAAAACCTTATAAATGACAAAATATGCTTGATAAAACCAGTATTTCCCAGATCTAATACCTCATGTAGCATTTTTCAGATGCCTTGTTATCTTGTACACAAGAGAATCCCATTGTACTGCCAGGAGTGACTTAAATTTCCATGTTTATCTTTACCTTTTCTGTCTGCAGATGATCTGTGGGGAAATGCCTTCATATTTGGAAATCTAACCCATCTCCTTTTTGGATAAAAGGGGTCTAGAGGCCAAGCTACAAGTGTCCATATGTGGCTATGGAGCATGAAGGGGCAAAATATGCAGAAATTGCAACCTAAGCCATGTTTATAGCAGGGGTTGAAGCCACATTATCATGGACAAGTTGAGTAGATGGGATGGTGAGCCAAGAATAAAATATATCAATGTTGAAATCCAAGTTGCACCTATATAGAAAAAAGATAAGCTTTTTTCTATATAAAAAAAGCTGTCACCAGATATCTAATATCTATCAGTGACTTTCAGCGTTCCTCAAGATAATGGGGCAGAGTTTTTGGAAGAGTGGATGGAAAGAGAAACAATCACTGCAGATGAGATTGCTGAACAAAATGCAGGACAATATCTGAGCAATTATGAAGACAGATGGTAAAATTCAGTAGAGCGGTGAATAATGAGGACTGCCAGTTGATTGACATGCAACCAGGTAAAGAAGGAGGATTCGAATATCTAGATTCTAGCTGCTTTTACCATTGCAGTTTTGCTCAATACTAGAAAGAACTTAATGGTAATTGATGGCAATAAATAAAGTTTTCGTGGCAGACAGATATTTCTCTGAATTCTGCCAGAATTCGAACACTTGTCAGAGGTATTGTCAAATGGTTTCTGATACTGAATCTGATGTAGAGACAGCTGGCTCCTAAATCCACTTTGTCTCTTAAATAATGATATGTGGTCAGAGTGAATATGTAAACTTCTCCCTTGTTTTATAAATCAGGGGATTGATCCTCAGAAAAGGTAGGTGACTGTGATGTTGATTTTAGGTGTCCACTTGACTGGATTAAGGGGTACTGAGGTAGCCAGCAAAGTATACTTCTGAGTGTGTTTGTGAGGTCAATTGTGAAGGAGATTAGCATTTGACTTGGTGGACTGAATAAGAAAGATCCACCCTCATTCATGTGAGTGGGCACCATCCGATTGACTGAGGACCTGAGAGGACAAAAAGGCCGAGGAAAGGCATAATCACTTTCTCTCATAGAAGGCATAATCACAGTCTTCTGGAGCTGGATCATCCCACTTCTCCTGTCCTGGGACATCAGAACTCCTGATTCTATAGTCTTTGGACTCCTAGCCTTGCACCAGTGGCCCCCTGGAGTCTCAGACTGAGAATCTCTTCAGACTGAGAATTACACCATTGGCTTCCCAGATTATAAGGCTTTCAGACTTGGGTTGATCCACATTACCAACTTCCCAGGTTCTCCAGCTTGCAGATGTTCTGTCCTGGGTCTTCTTAACCTCCATAACTGCTTAAGCCAAATTCCCTAACAAATTTCATATAGTCTCTCTCCTCTCTCTCTCTCTCTCTCTCTCTCTCTCTCTCTCTCTCTCTCTCTCTCTCTCTCTCTCTCCAACATATTGGTTCTGTTTCTCTGGGGAAACCTGACTAAAACAGAGACTTAAGGAAATGTGGCACATATACTCCTTGGAATACTATGCAACCATAAAAAATGATGAGTTTGTGTCCTTTGTAGGGCCATGGATGAATCTGGAAGTCATCATTCTCAGCAAACTGACACAAAAACAGAAAAGCAAAGACTGCATGTTCTAACTCATAGGTGGGTATTGAACAATGAGAACATATGGGCATGGGGAGGGGAACATCACACACTGCGGTCTGTTGGTGGGGTGGAGGGCTAGGGGAGGGATAGCAGGGGGGCTGGGAGGTTGGGGAGGGATAGCACTGGGAGAAATGCCTGATGTAGGTGATGGGAGGATGGAGACAGCAAACCACCATGGCATGTGTGTACCTATGCAACAATCCTGCAAGATCTGCACATGTACCCCAGAACTTAAAATACAATTTTAAAAAGAAGCTCTAACTTCAAGAGAGAGAACTAGAAATCTGATCACCTTATTCTTCAACCAACTTTCTTTCCACTAAACAAAACAACCCTTTCCATAAAGGATATACAATTCCTCATAAGGATTACAGTAAGTGCAGTGAGTGGTCTCATTGCTTTGCCTGGCTCTGTGAAGAAGCATTAATGTATTTCCAAAAGAGAGTACAACTAGAAAGAGATGGATTAAAGATGGGACTCTCTGACAGTTTTCAAGGAGAGCAGAGACAATTCTCTGTGTTCATCAAATGATTTCACCTCCCTCCTTAACATACAAGTAAGCTACATCTCCCAGTTCCCTGGCAGTTAATAGGACCACGTGACTGGCTTATAACCAATGCAGTATTGGGCAAGAGTGAGGTTCACCTGCTACATAGTGGTCCCCAAAACTTCTCAATTAATCTTTGACATTCTCTTTTATCCCTTGTATCCTGGGCAGGTCAGAAGACCCAGTGGAGGATTCCCAAGAGCCATCAGATAGGTGAAATGTGGGTCCTGTGTCAGCAATTAAAGAAGTGCCATCCAGGACACAGAGAATAAGAAAACCATTCAACAAGCCATGCACAGAGCATGAATCATTGACCAAGAAATCAGAATTAAAGAATCTTTTGGTATGCCCAGTATTGCCTAAAATATCCTTTTTAGAAATGTCATTTTCAAGATGTTATTAATAGCAGACTTTCCACTAAAACCATAAGGCAATTTCTGTGGTCAAAATAGTTTAATCATGTTGAGTATAAGAGTGTATAAGCTGAGATATTACAATAAGTGAAACTGAAAAACCCTCACTCAAGCAGGACAAAAAAATGATCTCCCCCATAAGAGTCTAGGATGTGAAGGCAGGTTTGCTTTGTGAGGTCAACAGGGACCCATTTTGCTGCTGTGTTCCCTCTTAGGGCATTCTCCCCAGTCTCATATTTGAGGTTAGTTGACATTCATGTCCACATTCTGGCCCTTGAAAAGAAGAGAGGACGTAGAGAGCTAGCAATAAAATGCTAAACAGATTAATTTTGTTGCTGAAGGATTTCTTAAGATATTTAAATCACAAATATATATTATGATTATTTAACAGAGAGATTTTTATTTAAAAATTTAAAATAAATATTGGACTACAGAACTGTTTTTTGTTTTTCCAGAACATATCATCAGAAGCATTAACCTATCAAGTTCCTCTAGTTATAAAAGTAGGGACTCATCTACCTCATCTGCCCTTAAAAGGATAAAAGGATCCTCAGAGGTAATCACTACCTCATCCCCCCAGCCCTACCTTTAAAGCTCTAGTTGGAATATGACTAATGATGTGGTACCTAATATAAGAGTTTCTATCCACAAATTCCAAGGGGGAAACAATACAAATCAAACTAGCTGCAGAGAACTCATATCCCTGCTCCTAAATTTGTGCATGTGTTTTGAAATAGGCATACAATGCTTTCTTCAATTGAACTTGTTGAAGAAGGAAAACTCTTTACCCACACATTAAAAAATATATATATCCCTAGGCTACAGTCAAGTATTTTTAACAGTTGTTAGTTAGGAGTCATCCAGCCTTATAAGTTTAGAACAGAGTACCAGTAGAGAAAGCTTAAAATATAAGAGTGGGAGTTTTGCTGTTGGGACAAATTCAGTAGCAGTTGTGGTTACAGCAACAAAGCTCACGTTCTCTGCCATACACCAGTAAGTCAGGTCTCTCTCTTGGTTCTCCACCTAGTGCTCTGATTGTTCTTCTCCTGCCTTCTTTCTTCCACTGTCATTTCTGTCTAATCAGACACAGAGTTTTAAACACAAATATCATATTTAATTTATCAATAATGAAAATAGGCTAATAGTTATAAATGATTTTTAATGAAATTTAAATATATCTGAGATTCTCCCTGTAATAGCACAAGTCCCCCTCACTTTCATCCAGAGAGAGTTTCTTGGGAGGAGAAGAGTCAGGTTTACAATGAGCAGATTAGTAATTGCCCTTCATCTTGGGTAGGATCATACGATTGAATCTCAAGTGTGAACAGCATATATTTTGAAGCCAAAAATAAAGGGCATGCTTCCGTTCTAATCATGAGCAACAATGCTTTCTGAATAATTTTTATAAAGCACAGAACTAGTCATAACTATCTCCTGTTAAACAGCATTCAGTGACTCACTACTGTACAAAGATGAAGTCTAAGCCCCTTAGCAGGGCAAGCAGGATCTTTTCTGATGTGATTCCTGCCTGCTCTACATTTGCAGGTTTACCTCCATCCCTCTTCACCTAAACTACTATAAAGTTATTTTGAAATTATTAACAGGCAGTGCTTAATAACTAACCTGAGGCTGGCCGCGGTGTCTCATACCTGTAATCCCAGCAATTTGGGAGGCCGAGGTGGGCAGATCATCTGAGGAAGGAGTTCAAACCCAGCTTTGCCAACATGAGGAAGCACCATCTCTACTAAAAATACAAAAATGAGTCGAGCTTGGTGATGGGCGCCTGTAATCCCAGCAACTCAGGAGGCTGAGGCAGGAGAATCACTTGAACCCCGGAGGCAGAGATTGGAGTGAGCCGAGATCATGCCATTGTACTCCAGCCTGGGCAACAAGAGTGAAACTCCATCCCCCCAAAAACTATCCTGAGACAAGTTTTGAACTTGTTTATATTTTCTCCCTTTGGCATTGATATAAGACACTGTCACAGTGTATTTAATTATGTTATTGTGGCTCCTTCTCCTTGTATTCTGTCTCTGGAAAGGCAAAGAGCAGGCTGCTAATCAGAAGAGTTCCAGCTGGAATGAAATTGAGAGTGTGGGTGCAGAACAAAATGTTATTAACACTGTGGGCAGAAGCAAAGGATCAGAGAAATGCCTTCTTCCTAGAAATAGCTTCTGGGCTGTCCTCCACCTAGTTTGCACCTCCAGGTGTTAGCTTACAAAGATAGGGGCAAATATTTCAAACCTGCCCTGTCTCTATAAGTAAAGGCAATCATAGATGTCTGAGAACATTGTGTAGACCCATTCAATATGATAATCATTTGTTAGCAGGCCTTTGGCAAGGTGTTAGGGACACAGAGACCAGGTGAAGCCTCTGCTTCAACTAGTTCACCTTCCTTTTTTTTTTTTTTTTCATTTTCACAGTCTTTTAAGAACGATTTTTAATATATAAAGAGTATAAATCAGTGAGAAAAATGCAAATTAATCCAGCAATCAATGAACAATATATAGGAATAAATAATTTACAAAGAAGAATGGTAAATTTTAAAAATGAAAGTATCAGTGGCTGTGTTGCTGGGAACTTATAAGAAGTCATAAGATACTTTCCTTTAGAACTCATACTCAAGGGAGGTAGGAGCCACTGAAAAGTCTAATCATAACACGCTTAAAATCTTGAATGTCATTCTCTAACTACCTGTAACAGCCACAATCTCTCTCCTGCTAACAATTAATATTCTTTCACATAGTTATAAAACAGTAACCTTTCAAAAGGGATACCCCTTCAAGAATACACAGCCAAGGAGCTCACCTTCTAATAGATGAGAAGGAAACAAAACCAAGATTCTCCCTGAGTGGCATATACTTCATCATACAGCCAAGTATAAGAGATGACAGAGCTAACAAAACTTCCAAGTTTGGAGGCAAGGAGGTGATTAAGAGAGACTTCAGATGAACAAATTTTAAAAAGGATATTATCAATACACTTTTACAACTTTCCACCACAAACCTGGTTGTATTTTTTTCTACCCTTTCAGAACATAAGCTTTATAAATTTATCACTTGGTCAAATATCTTCTGAATATGATAAGTGCTATAATATACATTTTGACTTACTAAATAAAGCTTCCTTTTCTTTCTCTGGCCTTCTATCTTGTCTAAAGTTTAAATAAACTTTATATTTATTTAAATAGAACTTGGTGTTATATTTAAAATGATGACCCCGAATATTGCTCTTCTTTCCCAAGAAATTTCTACAGTCAAATATTTTCAATTTTTACGGCACTCCATGTCACAACCAATTATTTACCAATTAAATTTTATTCTGAGCTGATTTCCATTTTAAGTCACTTCTCACACCCTATTGCTTTTATTTCTTTATTTTAAAAACTATCAACACTTTTTGGTCCTTCTTCAAAGGCAGAAGAGCTTATTAAGTCCCAGTAACATTTAATGTGGTCATTACAGACAGATATTGCAGCGTCAAAGCTAGAATCCAAGCCAACACAAGACCCTGAGCAAAAGGCTATTTTATGAGCAATTTTTGATCAGATTCTTTTGGTTCTTAAATATTTCCAAAAAAAAAGGACTTCAAGGCACCTTTTGTTAGAACATACTCAATAAAAATATTCTATCTCCATTGATAAATTTGAGAAATTATTAAACCTCCTAGTTAATGCAAACAATAGAAAACTGGAAATAAACTTGGTGCTTATAAAAATATTTACAGGAAACTTAATTAGATAAAACCCAACTGGAAACTAAAAACTCCTGGAAAAATCTTCAAAAAGGCAAAAGATAACTCTCATTTTGTTGTCTCCACTTGGGTACTGGCCTTGTTGTCGGGCTTCTGTAGTTGTCTAATGACAAGTTTCATGACTAATTTCAATATGAAAACCTTGCTTTGTTTGAGTCTGGTTACCAGTGAAACAAGAGAAAGCCTTAACTGGATCTGCACTGGCCCAGCTTCCACTAGTAGGAAACACCAGAAAGCAATGAGGCTAAAAGCAGAATGAGAGCCAGCAATCACAGTGTGTCTTCTAGGGTGAAGAGCTAATTTAATGCTGCTCTTTCACAACACTCACAAGTAAATAGTTTTCATTCATGCTTTAATTAAGCAGATTAATGTAAGCACTAGTTGGATGGAATAAATGTTTGTCTTTTCCATTCTTGTGTGTTATGATTTGCTTATTGGTAACTCAGCTCCATTTCAGATAGCTTAGAGGAATAATTCTGCTTATTCAAGCATGCTGACAGAGCTGGTTCCAACATAAAATATCTCTGCATCTCAGAGTATGGCTCAAAGGTATCTGCAGAGTAAAATACCATTTCTATTAAATCAGGCAGGAACATTTGTCCCAAAGAGATGAAGCAAATAAAGCAATCTTTTATGAGGCCCAGACTGAAAGTTCTATGAGACTATTTACTCCCTAATGCCATACTATTTTTTCTCAACTTTAATTTTAAGTTCAGGGGTACATGTGCAAGATGTATGGGTTTGTTACATAGGTAATCATGTGCCATGGTGGTTTGCTGCACGGATCATCCCATCATCTAAGTATTAAGCTCAGTATCCATTAACTCTTCTTCCTGATTTCCTCTCCCCAGCACACCCCCCTCCAACAGACTCCAGTGTGTGTTGTTCCCCATAACGTGTCCATGTGTTCTCATAATTCAGCTCCTATCAATGATAGCCATGTTACTCCTTATGGCAAAACATCTCTACCTTCTCTCCAACTCCTAAGGATTGGCTTAAGAATCACCTCTTTCTGATCCTGTCCTTGACAGCTTCAGCCCACACTACTTTTCTTCTCTAAGAAATGTGTTTTTCCCCCTTATCCTGACACTTAAATAGCAGAATAATGCTTTGATATGTGTTTGGCCTAAGAAAGAGTGTGGGTTTGGAGCAATAGAATCCTTGGGCAAAATACTTGTTCAATATTTACTAGCTCTGCTACCTTGGGCATTCTACTTAACCTTCCTAGAATCAGTTAATGCCTCTATGATACTCATCTGTAACTACCTTATAAGGTTGTGAAATTAAATTTAAAAAATACAGAGTGCCTAGAACAAAGCAGACATTTCATAGAGGTAATTTGATTATCTGTACAGATGATATTATAAATGATGATAAAGAGGGTTTATTCATGTTTATTACATTTTTTGGCTGGAGAAATACATTTTTAAGAATAATGGGGCTTCAAATTATGTTTAGTAAGATCACTTCCCTCATTTCAATTATTCAGCCCTCTTCCTAGCATTTACTTCTTAAAGGACGAAGCAAAAAAGTTATTTCTAAGGACTCAATCTCATATTTTGTGAGAAAGTGAGAAATTGCTTTTCAGATTATTTTCATTTTAAACCTTTAACTCTTTATAGAGTATAATAATTCCTTCCTTGTAAAAGGAAGTTTATCACCACACAAAGAAAAAATATATATATGGGCATATGTAGATGAGATTATATATAAACACCACACCCATACACACTTACATATGTATAATCAAACACAAACATGCGCTGTGTCTATAAATATATATTCCCCAATCCCAATGACAACTAATGAGGGCCTAGGCCAGGCACAGTGGCTCACACCTGTAATCCCAGCCCTTTGAGAGGCTGCGGCAGGTGGATCATCTGAGGCCAGGAGTTTAAGACAAGCCTGGCAAACATGGTGAAATCTCGTCTCTACTAAAAATACAAGAATGTGCTAGGTGTGGTGGTGCATGCCTATTATCACAGCTACTTGCAATGCTGAGGCTTGAACCAGTGAGCTGGAGGTTGAAATGAGCTGAGATCACACCATTGCACTCTAGCCTGGATGACAGGGAGACCCTATCTCAAAAAGAAAGGAAGAAAAGAAATCTAATCAGGTCCTAAACTATGACAGAGGTCACAAAATGGAAAGAAGATTCGGCATGCTGATATGGTTTAGATCTGTGTCCTGCCCAAATCTGGTGTCAAATTGTAATCCCAATATTGGATGTGGGTCCTGGTGGGAGGTGATTGGATCACGGGGGCAGTTTCTAATGGTTTATCACTATTGCTTTGGTGCTGTCTTTGTGATAGAGTTATCACAAGGTCTGTTCGTTTAAAAGTTTGTGGTACCTCGCCCATCTCTCTTCCTCCTGTTCTGGCCGTGTTGTGAAGATGCTGGCTCTGATTTTGCCTTCCACCATGATTGCAAGCTCTCCAAGGCCTCCCCATAAGCAGCTGCTACCATGCTTCCCGTACAGCCTGTGGAACTGTGAGCCAATTCAACCTCCTTTTTAAAAAAAATAAATTACCCAGGTTAGATATTTCTTTTTGGCAATATGAAAATGAACTAATACATATGTTATATGCCATAGACTGAATAATTGTGTCTCCTCAAAATTCATGTGTTGAAATCTTAATCTCTAAGGTGATCGTATTACGAGGTAAGGCCTTTGGTAGATGGTTAGGTTATGACAGTGGGGCCCTCATAAATGCCATTAGTGCCCTTAGATATCCAGCAATTCTACTCCTAGGTGCATACTCGAGAAATACAAACATAAATTCATACAAAAACCTGTGCATGAATGCTAATAGTAGGATTATTCATAATCCCCCAAAAGTGGAAAAAACCTAAGTGCCCATTAACTGATGAATGAATAAATAAAATCTAATATATCTGTATGACAAAATGCTACTTGGCAAAATGAATAAAATATTGATATATCCTATATTATGGGTGAACCTCAAAGTTTATTATACTAAGGGAAAGAAGCCAGGAACAAAAGGCCACATCATATATAATTTCATTTATAGGAAACATTTAGGCAAATAATGAAGGAAACAAGAATAGGCAAATTGACGAAGACAGAAAGTGAGTTAGTGGTTTCCTACGGCTGGGGATGCAGGAATGGAAAGTTGGGAGGTAACGAAAAGTGACTGCTAATGAATATGGAGTTTCTTGTTGGGGTGATAAAATGTACTAAAATTGACCATGGTGATAGTTGCATGAATTTATGAATATAGTAAAAATTACTGCATCATACACTTTAGATGCATGAGTTTTATAGTATGCAAGTTGTCTTAACATAAGTTGTTAAAAATCAAACTGAATGTGTTGGGGAAGGAACATATATGAGGGGCAAGGTTAGTCTGCCTCTCAGTTTCTGACTTGAATGTTGAGAGACTAGAAACAAAGGACCACAGAAATAGGAGAAAAGTCGTTAAGATGAATGCTGTCGCCAAAGCCATCAGGGAGCGGAATTACATGGAGTTAGGAGTCAAGATTACAAAACAAAACAGAAATCAAAACTAACATAAGGACATCAATATGTTATTGTACGTGGCGGTTTTAGACATTGGTGAACCCAGGGAAACTGGCTTCTGAGGAATAGTAGGGGCACAGTCAAATGCAGGAGCCAAGGATTAAACAGGGATTTATCACCCCTTTTGTTCTCTGGCAATTTGACTAAGCGTGTTGTTACACAGGCAAAACACAATTTTTAGACTATCCTTAATATTCTTGTTTCTCAGCCTAATTTAATACCTTTGCTCCCCTTTTTTTTTGTTACGTTGTATCCAGATGTCAAGAATTACAAGGCTTTTCTTCCTGTATCCTTTCCCAATTCATACCCACCATTTTCAGCTTAGAACTGAAACATAAATCCTGGTTTCAAGAATTCTAAGGTACATGTCTCTCAAGTCTGGCTTTGGGTATGAATAGATACTTTGCTTAAGAAACCCTCAGGTAAACAGCACTACTGTATAGGATGAGGAAATCCTTGCAGTTTCACTTTAACTCAATCTACACAATAATGTGATGGGTTGAGAGATATGGAAGTTTACTTCCTGACAAACTAGACCTCAAAATATCTCAATATGCTGGAAGAAAGAATCAAATCTTACAAAAAGAAATAAAACAGAATAATTATTAGAGTTAAATATTTTTCTTTCCTTGGATATAAAAATCTAACATTAAATTTAGTATGAAGTTAATAGGGTTTAAAAACACTGTATCTTACAAAGAAAAATGTAGATAAGGCCGCTCAGACAGAATAAGTCTCAAACTAAAATATTTTAGAAACCATTCTGTTTGACTCTTTCTATATCAATTTGAAATTTAAACAAAGTAAAATTAGCTTAGCTAATAAAATAGAAAGCACTTGGGGAATATTTCAGATGAAAAAATGAAAAATCACCCAAAAAACTGATAGTTCTACATACAGATAAGTTTTTTGTTTGTTTGATTTTAATCAGAGGTGTAGCAAGATATAGGAAGATTCTGGTTAATAGCAAGAGTGTCTGTGATAGAGCTTATGTTAAAGACATAACTGAATTTGGGTCATGGAGAGGGCCGTCCACTTAGGGTGTTTAGCTGCCATAAGCATATTCCCTACAAGACATAATTCTTCAGGAAACTATTTCCAGGGAACGTCATTTTAGTAGCTTTTAGGTGTCACCAAAAGGCAACCTACTTTCACTTCACTATCCTCTTCCGTGACTGACCAGTGGGAACAACAGTCTAGAGTGGACACTTGCTATGCTTGCAACCCCATACACACCCGCTCATCTCCTTATGTCGGCACCACAATGTTTCTCTAGAGAATGTTCTTGCTCAAACTTCCAGTACCTATTGCCCACGTGATGCTGATACTTCCTTCAGCTTCTGGCACAGATATGTTACTTAGTTAGGCTTGGTTAGGACACTGTAGTCCTCTGGTCACCAAACACGGTTCAAGACCGGACACGAGTCCCAATCAGAGCCAATGGATTGGAATATCAGAGCTTGGAAACTGTTTAAAGAAAGGCAGACTTTGTTTTTGACTGAACTAGAACTGTAAGGATGGAAACGTGAAGCTCCTAGAGGCCACTGTGGCACAAGAGAGGAGGTAGTATCTGTGACTACAGCCAATAGTGAGGAAAGGGAAGGAGAGAGCTGGAAGACAGGATGGGTCCGAATGATTTTATTTGATTCCCTGGGTGCACACCTGCCTGAAGTCATACCACCATCTCGACTTTCAAGTATCATGAGGCAAAAATCTCTCTCTGCTTTTAAGCCAGTTGTCACTTGAAGCCACATAATTCTTACTGATTTTTACATCACTGTTTCTAAAATGTCTGCTTTTTAGCAGGCAAAAGAAAACTGAGCAGTCATTTTCCCAGCCAACTAAAATCCTTATGTAAAAATAAATAAATTATAACTTGAGGCTGGCTTAACAAACATCTTTTCTTTCCAAATGTTATTGATTAATAATGTGATCGATCCAACTGTGTAAAACACATAATGGAATAGCACTATATTTTTAAAAACCTTTTAATTTGCAAGTGCTCAGGGAAACCATCTGATATATGATAGCTCTCAGAAAGCACTTTTAGTTCTAGCACTTGAAAGTCTTATGTTCAATTAAAAATATGGCTTATTAAATATCAATCTCATTTTATTTGCTCTTACCCATACTGGACTTTGCTTTTGCTAATACTTAGGACACACCCTGTGAATTAAGCTCTTAAAGAAATGCCTTTAATCTTTCCTGCAGTTGACATTCATATTTAAAATGGTGTAAAGATGTGTTATGAAAATGCAATGCCCTCAACTTGTGAAAGAGACTTGGGCGACAAGCTTGCCTTGGCACCTCATTTATTTCATTCAAGTTTGTAACCTACGGAATGGAATCTGTCAATACTTTCTTCTAAAACAGTTAGCTTGCTATTGTTCAGTGACACGTAGAATTGTAGGGCGTAAGTTTCTAGAGATTATTTAACTATTCCTCTCTATATTTCTACATATATGTTAGCTATTGTTATTCACTTGTAATACATAAATATACATATTTTTGTGTATATATGTATCAAATATATAGCCAAAATGGTCTACAGTCTGAATCATTAATCCTTCTCCATGTCACCAGCCCATCATAATCAGAATAGACTTTTCTTTCTATCAGAGTTTTTCTAACTAGATCACTGAGGTGATCAAGAATTTGCTTGATTGTATGGTTTAGTTATATTAGACTCTGGAGGACTGGGGGTGGTCCTTAGGAGGTGAGAACTCTGGTTTATGATTATGGCTGTTACTTGCACACCAAGTTGTCTACTTGTTGCTTAAGACTTTACTGCTCAGGAAAAAACAATTAATAAACTAATTTAAGAAATGTAAACTCCTTTCTTAAGCTTCACTTTTTTTAATGACTACTAAAAGAGTGTTCTAAGTTTGAAAATTTGTAGAATAAATTTCTCTTTTTAATGTATTCAAGGTCACATACTGGTTTATTTCAAAATTTTTGTCTGGTTTTGTTCTTTAAAAGTTTTAGGAAACTCAGACATGAAGCACAGTCCTGCATCCCAGTCCATTCCTGGATCCGTGCCAGTGTGCTGAGCTGATGATGCAGACCCTCCTCCAGTCTCCCCCACCATCTTAGAATGCAGGCCAGAAGACTTTACACCCACCACAAATAACAACCAGCTTCTTGCTCATTGCCACATTCCATTCTTCAGTCATCCTTCAGGGAGATAGTCGTTCCTCTGCTGACTAAGCCCTCCAGTGCCCACCCCCTGCCCCAGGCAGCCCTTTCATTGTGGGAAGTCGCTTAGTGAAAGGCAGGATTGGTCAACCCTAAGGAGGAGTTGTGTAGAATAAATTTCTAATTAGTGAAGAGAAATTTCATGACACTCACTCAGAAACAAACAAAATACACACACACACACAGTGAGCTGCATTGTTGACAGTTACCATCACTTATATCATGCTGCTTGTCAGTGATAATATAAACAATGCTCACTTAATTAATCTACAGATAAGCAATAAAGAACCAATGAAGAAATATGGAAAGTTTAAATCTTAATTTTCATGAAAGTAGAAGAGCCTAAATTATCACATTAGATGTTAATCCCAAGTGTTTTTGTGTGTGTGTGCAGAAGAGGTAGAAATGATATCACAGAAAGAAAACTTTATACAAATGTGAGTAAAAATATGTGTTTGAAAAATATATGCTTGTAAAGAAATGCAACAAAACAATATTTTAGTAGTAATTTCCAGTTTCAAAAGATATTACCATTGTATTAATCTTGACAACAATCCTATAAAATGGATAGAACCAGAAAAATTACTACATTTAAAGATGAGAACACAAGTAATTTGCTTAATATCACACAGCTTCTTAGTATCAGAAAACAGAAACTGGACCCCTGTCTTACACCTTATACAAAAATTAACTCAAGATGGATTAAAGACTTAAACATAAAACCTAAAACCATAAAAACTCTAGAAGAAAACCTAGACAATATCATTTGGGACATAGGCGTGGGCAAAAAGGCTTCATAATTAGAACACCAAAATCAATGGCAACAAAAGCCAAAGATGACAAATGGGATTTAATTAAACTAAAGACCTTTGGGTCAGCAAAATAAGTTATAATCAGAATGAACAGGCAGCCTATAAAATCAGAGAAAATTTTTGCAATCTATCCATTGACAAAGGTCTAGTATCCAGAGCTACAAGGAACTGAAACAAATTTACAAAAAAAAAAACAACCCATCAAAAAGTCAGTGAAAGATATGAACAGACACTTCTCAAAAGAAGTCATTTATGTGGCCAAGAAACATATGAAAAAAAGCTTATCATCACTGGTCATTAGAGAAATTCAAATCAAAACCACAATGAGATGCCATCTCATGCCAGTTATGCCAGTTAGAATAGTGAACATTAAAAAGTCTGGACACAACAGATGCTGGAGAGGATGTGGAGAAATAGGAACACTTTTACACTGCTGGTGGGAGTGTAAATTAATTCAACAATTGTGGAAGACAGTGTGGAAATTCCTCAAGGATCCAGAACCAGAAATACTATTTGACCCAACAATCCCATTACCGGGTATATAACCAAAGGAGTGTAAATCATTCTGCTATAAAGACACATACACACATATGTTCATTGCAGTTCTATATATGATAACAAAGGCTTAGAACCAACCCAAATGCCCATCAATGATAGACTGGATAAAGAAAATATGGCACATATATATCATGGAATACTATGCAGCCATAAAAAGGATGCATTCATGTTCTTTGCAGGGGCATGGATGAAGCTGGAAACCATCATCCTCATCAAACTAACACAGGAACAATAAAACCAAACACCACATGTTCTCACTCATAAGTGGGAGTTGAACAATGAGAACACATGGACACAGAGAGGGTAACATCATATACCAGGGCCTGTTGGGGAGGGTGAGAAAAGGGGAACGAGAGCATTAGGACAAATACCTAATGCATGCAGGGCTTAAAACCTAGATGATAGGTTGATAGGTGCAGCAAAACACCATGTATACCTATGTAACAAACCTGCACGTATAGCACATGTATCCCAGAAATCAAAAGATAAAATAAAATAGAATAATACAACAGGTTTTGAGAGAATAGCTTACAAAGTTTGAGTGAATAGATTTTAGTTTTTTAAAATATGATAAAAATGTTTAACAGCTAAAGTCCCCACATAGGGCTACAATTATCTTAAAATTTAAAAATGTAATTAAAAAACAAAATATGGGGTTTGGGTAGTTAGACTGTCCAGCAACCATGCTCACTTTTTGGAAGAGCTCTCCAATTTCCCACAAGGAACAACTTCTCATCTGCTCTCAGTCTACCTGATTGAGTCCCTTCTCTAAAGATGGTAATGTGACCCAGGTTTGATCATTTGGATGCTCATGTTGTCCTGGACCCTGGGATTAGTCAAGGTGGACACCAGTCCCAATCAGAAGCTATGAGAGATTGTCCGGTGATTTTTGATGAAGCATTTGGTAATAAAGTATATTCATTCTCACCGTTCTTGTATCTTGCTGAATGTCAGCCAGGACTTGCAGGAGTGTATCATGTGCAGATAACCTCTCTAACAAGGAAGAAAGCATAGAAGAAAACTGAGTCAAAGGTGAGAGGAACAGAATCATATGCCATCATTTACGGACGTGAACCCAGGCATGCTCGAAGTACCTCTAGTTGCTACAGTTTTTAGCTCCATGAGACTTTTATTTCCCCTTTGTTTGAATCCTTTTGAACTGAAGTTCTGTCACTCACAATCTAAAGACTCTAAAATTCACATGGTGTCAATATAGCCATATGGTTTTCTTTAAAACAGTTTTCTAGCAGTACCCATGAATACACTTCACATAACTCATTCTGTGTAAAGTTATTGACTTCGGAACATTTACATGTCTTAAAGCCTTCTATCCCATTTTTGAAGCTGTATCTATTTCAAATGAAAAGAAGGAATAATTTTTCCTTGAAGAGCCGTTGCAGTCTGGTGTCCTATAGCACCTGTGCAGACTTCAGGCTTCCAATAAACAGCCATATTAAAACTGCTGTGTTGTTTGTGTTGTCAGTCCCCTTCTCTGGACTGTGAGCTCTTTGCCATCAGGGACTGTATTTTGTTCTTACTTATGTCCCATCATCCTAAAAACTGCATGGAACACCCTAAGCTTTCAATAAATGCTTGTTAATTAAATGAATAAATTGAGCTTCAATATGTTGTAAACCTCACAGTTACAGCCTCAAATTTTTCCTTGAAGTGTGAAGGTGAGGTTCACTGTCTCAATTCCCCTGTTTACAGTGATTTTATGTGACTTTTTTTTTTTCACATAAAACACATCCAGCATGTCTCTTTGATCGGTCATAATAATTAAATAGCATAGGTGAATGACACAACTCTTACCTGGAAGCTTCTGCCCCTTAGAAGTACAGCTAATCAGGCCATACATATTTGTTTATGTTTACAAATCTACCCAGGTCAAGTGACCTAAAACCTTTCTTTAATAATGGCTGCTTCCTCTGCTGTGTTCTTAAAACAGAATAAATAAATAAATAGGGGGATAGATGAAATGAATTAGTAGAATCAACCTGAAGGCTGTGAAACTGACACTCTTAAAACAGTGAGAATGAATCAACAACTAGTATTTATCCAAGTACTTGCAATTGTCCAGTCCATGCAGAGCACCTGCCTTGGTGTTAACCAGCATTTAACTATGATGTAAGCCAGCTGCCAGGCCCTCCTTAATGCCAGGAATTATTTTAGAATCTAAAGTCTGTGTTTGAATTATCCTTCCTTCTATCTGGCTACCTCCCGAGACTCCCATAGCCCATGCCCGCCCACCCACTCAATGAGACTGCCTGGTGCCAAAGCAAAACACTGTGTTAAGTCCATTTATTTCCTGCACAACAGCCCACCCTCATCTCACCTACTCCACTTGAGACTGAACAATTAGGTCCAGGTGTGCAGTGACACAGAGCAATGGGGACCAAAGCCAGGGCCCCCTGTCTTGCTGGTTGATAGAATGAAAGATTTTTCTGGAGGACTACACGTTGTCAATTTGGGGCAAATTCTACCTCTAGCTAGAGAAACACGTTACAAAGAAAGTAAATGTGCTATTTTTTTCTTTCCAGTGAGAGATTAAAAAAAAAACAACAACTTGTATTGCTAATCTATTGCAAGAAAAATGAATATGCAGTTGTCCTCCAAAAGATGTTAAAAAGTACTTAATGTTATTTACAAGGGGAGAGAAAAGAATTCTTTAAATCTGTCCGTACGGTTGAGTAGGTCTGTAATAGATTACGATTTTTCTCCACAGAAGCAAACTTTGTATGTTTAAAGTTACTTCTAAGTCTTTCTGTTCTTCAGGCTTTAAACATGAGAACACACCTAACATTTCCCTATGGGTCTTCTATCCCCTTAACAATTGTGCTATTGCTGCCTTTTTATTTGGGTAGATTTTGAGAACCATTATTCATAAACTCTGTATACTCTTTTTAAAAGTTGATATTTGTCTCAACACTCAACAACTAAAACTTTCTGGTTGTGAGTACTCCTGCTGACAGTGGCTCTTAATTTTACCACGTTTTTTTTTTTCATCTGCTTAATTAGGTCTCAGGCTAGAAATGCTACAACATTAGAAAATGTGTTAGTTTTGTTATCAAAGAAATAATCCTTTCTTTCAGAGATGTTTGTAATTTGTCTTGTGGTCTTGCCCATTTGTTTACACAATTGTTTACTACATAAACTATTGTGTACCAGAGAATACATGAGAAAATTTAGGGATATGAGGGCAAGTACTATATTCAAGCTTTCATAAAGTTTACAATCCACTCACTAGATGATTTAAAATATTTAACAATTATCATTCACATCTACATATAATAAATTCTAAAAGAAAGAAATAAAAGAATATGGTTGGATTTAGAGTAGAGGTAAACAGCTCTTAGACATATGGGAAACAGGTAGCATATGCAATGGATTATATAATTTATCGTATCTTATTACTTATTGTATCGTGGAAAAAATCATGTTCAATAGCAGAGAGAACAATATAAAGAATTTATCCCCATATGCACCCATTACCAAAATTTTACTAAACTTGATTCTTCTAATGGTTTTTTCTTTCTGAATTATTTTAAAACAAACACCAGATTTTTATAACATTGTATCCTTGCGTTATACAGGATACATTTCCAAAATATACCCTCATTTTTTAATATAACACAATGCCATTATTGCTCAAAGCAAAATAAATATAATTCTTTGTTTTTATTTAGTAACTAGTTCATGTTCAAAATTTCTCTCTTGCATCAATATCTTTTTGTAGTTGGTGTGTTAGAATGGGTAGTGGATATTTTGTGGAAAGCCATGAATATTAGGTTCAGGAGATCAATATTGATTTTATTGACTATGGCAGGATACTGAAGCTTCTTAAAGATTTTGTTTAGAAAAAAGGGATGTTGAAACTGATGCTCTAGGAAGCAGGCTTTGCAACAGTGGGGAATCACAAAGGTCAGAAAATGATTGCAGTATCTCTAGTGAGAGGTCATAAGGACTTTATTCTGGTGGTAGCAATACTATATTGCTGATTAGATTAGAGATTTCATTTGTTCACTAATTGATCAGATAAGAAGCATGAGAAAAGAGGAGATGAAGACATCTCCCAGTTTTCCATTGTTATACAATTACAGTGCTGTAGTTAAATTAGAAACATATGACCACAAAAATATAGTGACTAAATATTTGTTGGGCGCTGTGACTGGCACTGTTAAATGCTTCACATGGATTGTTTCCATCTAATGCTCACAACTCTATAAGGTAAGAATTAGTGTTGTCTTTATTTTAAAGATGCAGAAATTAAGGTTTCCAGCAGTCAAGGAACTTCACCAAGATCACATAGCTGGTGAATTTGGAATAGGATTGTCAGTGGTTACTGAGGTTTCATTCTTAGAGAAAGGAATTTGATGGAAGAACTGGTTGGGGGAAAATGGTCATTTAGTCCATTTCATAGCATCAAGCCTTTAATGAATGAAAAATTTCTCTCAGGAATTGTGAACATAAAACAGACATACAACAAAGTCAAAATAGATAGAAAAACTATCAATGTCCTTTTTAAGGTAAGACCCAAAGTATAAAAAGATAGATAAATCAATGAACATAGTTTATGTTAAGCTCATGGTGAGAATATTCCATTGGCTGTCAGACATATTATTGATCAGAAGTGCTTAGTTCTAGGTAGTGGAGGTAATAGAGGATGTCAAACTCTATCTGCACCTTGCAAAAGGTAGAATTCAGGCTGGGCAAAGGCAATGGTGTAAAGCCATAGAGGCAGAAGTGCGCAATGGACCATGGATGATCATGGTTCAGTGAGCAAACCAAAGTGACTGGTGGGAGTAGTGACTAAAACCACTTCTGAGCTACGGAATGCATTTAATATTTGTTATTTATTTATTTTAGCTGTTAGTGGATTTACCATTCTGGGGTCTGGAGGATGGTGTAATATTTGTTATTAATAATAAGATAGGGTTGTGTTTTTCTTATTTGTCAAGCACGATGACCCGCTCAGCTTAAGATACGTTGAGTTGTTGTTGGTGGCGTGATAGCCAGATAGATGCTTATTATTTGAAGATCTGCTACTGATAATGGGAAGATTAAATTTAAGGTGGGAAAAAGATTCAGGAGTCATGCTAAAAGTCATCCCCGAAGGCACAAGACTAAACAGAGTGCTGCTGGAGCAAATTCCCAAGGTTATCGAAAATCTTCCTTTTCTCTCTCCTGCACTTCCTCTCTTCCTGCCTCCTTCCTTCCCTTATATATATATTTTTAATAATGGGACATGGTCACAGTAAGAGGCATGTATGCCATCATTGAAGACTGAAATAATGATTGAATGTTGGAAGGAGATTCAATAACATAAAGTAATAGAAAAGACAAGTTTTGAGCAGAAATTGAAGGGAGTCGAATCTGGAGTAATGGTAGGGAGGACAGAAATGGATAAGTGGTTTCTTCTCTGATGCAAACTATACACCTGGGATCTCTTTTTAAACAACAAATTTGTCTAAATGTCACTGAACATTTCTATTTGGATGTCACACAAGTACTTTAAATACAGAAATCCCTGAAGTAAATGACTCATCTTCAAAGACACAAACCTGGTCTAGCTAATGTTTACTTATCTTCATTAGCAGCGTACAGAGACACTATTTTCTTCAAGTCAAAAGCCTGAGCGTGATTGTTATTCCTCCTTCTCTCTCACTGTTCTATCCAGCCTCAATTTCATGTTTAATGTTATCTCTTCATTCTTGTAATAGAATTTGAATTTTCACTCTTTTAATATGAAAATATACTTAATACAAAATAACTATTATGTTCTATTCTTTGGTATATTAGCAGAATAGGAGACAAATTGTTTCCCCCAAACACTTGGGAGGGTTTGAAGATACAGATACCCATGCCCATGATGAAAGGGATATAGTTTTTGTAGTTGCCATAGATTTAAATTATGGATTTAATAACTCTCAAAATCTATTTTTAAAAAAATGGAGTTGGAGGGTAGAAGCTGTGTGCTTTTTAGAAGTGGTAGGAGGCAGAAAGGGATGCTCCAATTCAGAAAAGCCTTCCAAATAGTGAAAAAGGAAATAGATCTGTAGGACACTGAGTAGCAGAGAGCTTGTTTCCTGGAAGATCTCTGGAGAGATAATACTATATCACCAAGTGATGGCTTCCTGATGTGCATAAGTAGAAGGGATTTGGCCACCAGTTTCCAACTTCATGAGGAATCATAGCATACCTTATCCTGATTTATGAGAGACGTGAAAGGACAAGACAAACACATCAGTGAAAAGCTGTTTGGACAGAAGACTGATGTCATTAGGTAAGACTTGGGAAACTTCACCTCTGGTGATGGGAGAGGGGGCTGTTAGCTCTAAAAGTAATAATTTGGATTTCCTACCACTTTATTTGAATGGTCCACCAAAATCTAAGTAAAAGACGTCTGTAGAATATAAGGAAATGTAGCATCTCTTGCATGCCTAGGTTGTGGACTCT
Organism: Callithrix jacchus; assembly: GCF_049354715.1. NCBI lineage: Eukaryota > Metazoa > Chordata > Mammalia > Primates > Cebidae > Callithrix > Callithrix jacchus. The sequence continues at coordinate 64,410,511 of NC_133507.1, forward strand.
GAACTAGGCTTACCACACATGGTCATAGTCTTAAAGGGTTATCATATTTATAAGGTCTCCAATATAATCAACTAACTTAATTCTTAATGCTCCACTTCATCAAACATTCTAATCTCTTCAACCAGATTTTAATTTTTATTTAAAAATTAAAATTAAAAATGTCTTTCTGAATTATTTTGCTTAAAAATTTTAAAATTAGTGCTAAGCACTAATCACATTCTGACATTTAATATAATTTACTAATTTATTTACTAATCACATTCTGATGTTTAATATCATTTACTAGTTCATTAATATTACGGTTTATTGTCCCTGTCTGCACCACTCCCAAAGCATATGCTTCATGAAGGCAGGGATTTTTGTTTAGTTTGCTGATATATTCCAAGCACCAAGAACAGTTGCTCACAAACAGTAGATGTTCAATAATATTTGTGAAATAAATGACTCCTTGTAACCTATGCAAACATATGACCAAAGATTGAATCCCTCACCTCTACCTTTATGCCTGGGCCTTACACAACACTGTGGAACTTTGATACATTGAGTGGAAGTGCCCTATGGTAATCACTGAAGTTGAAGTTACTGTTGATCAATAATTTTTCATACACATGGATATAGATTGAAATTTGTATCTACACCACAAACCATAATATCTTCTAAATCCATATTCTTTTATCCATTTCCACTTACATTAACTTTTGCATAAGATCATTTTCTCCAAAGTTTATGGCAGTAACATTTCATATTTCTCCATATTTTTCTTCTTAGCCACTTCCTAATAAATGAAGTTTTTAAATAATGTAGTTCTTTTCTTCTTTCCTAGCTTTTTCTTTGTTAGCACCCCGTGTTCATACTCATCTTAACAGCCCCTCTTCTTGTCCAGAGCTCATTGAAAAGTTTCATTCATTAATTTACCTTAATAAACTTAAAAAAGAGTACTTATTTTCTGAAATATGAACATGCAATAATTTCCATTATGATTAATTTGATGTGTTAAAATCACTGATTTTCTCCAATAATGAAGTGAACTTACTGTGAGAATTTTTTTAGTTTAAATTATTTTTAAAATTGATAAATGAAATAAAAATATATTATACATAAAGTAAAGCTTATCAAAATATTACATGCTCCAGACTTAGAAGATGTGGCCTAAGCATGGTTTCCTATTTTAGTGTTTTAGTATTAACGCATACTAAACAATCAGTAAAAATATAATTTAAGCTGGAAATATAATGGAAGTAAATATTTTCCAAACTAATGTAGCATATTAAATTCGAATTTTAATTCTTCTTGTATTGACCTAATTGTGTAACAATTTGGACATAGTTAACTACTCACATCTACCAAATTTTAGAAGATAGAATGAGAAATTATATAAATGAAATGTCTTCATGCTTGCTTATAATTAGCAATAGATGTTATGAACTCATGAAAAAAAAAACACATTTTTTCCTTTAGCTTAGATGATCTGACAGTGTCACACTAACGAAGTCCGTATAGGAAAAAAAAAAAAAAAAAAAAAGCCTGTTGCTTAGTCACAAAGCCCTAGAGTAGACAGTGTGAGCATATGGGTAAACAGATTATCCAGCCATCATTCCTGAGAGAAGCAGAGGCGTGCATCTCCCAGTACCTGCCTTTATCTGCTTCACACCTGTCTTTCCTAGTGAAACCCCACAGTAAATGATGGGCATTTACAGGCACCTAAGAATATTCAGTCATTTTAACAGATGAATCATTTTCACCTCCTCCATTAATGATGAATATAGCAGTATGAAAGGTGGTATAGTTGTTGATATCTTACACTTGGAAGGATCAGGAAACGCTATGAAGTGTATCACCCTAATTGTGTCTTCAAGAATAAATAGTAGTTTGTCAGGTGTTGGGGTAAAATGGGGGTGAAAATTGCAATAAAGGAAAGTAATTTCAAACCAAAGAAACAGCAACTAAAAAGGCATAGTGACCCAATACCTTTGAAAAATTGCTATTATATAGCTGTGCAACTATAGCACAGAAAGTAATCTATACTGGAAGCCATTTGGAAAGTATGTTTTACTCTATTGCTCTTTTATAATATAGGTTAAATTTTTTTAATATTGATGAATCAAGCACACCTTCTAAATAACATTTGACAGTTATTTTATCTGAAATGAGTCCTTGATATTAAAATATGCATAGATTTTAAACTGGCAATTATCCTGTATTTTGGGGCAATGTTTAACTGCCACGTAATATTCACATTTCTGTACCAATTTTTCTTACCTGAAACATGTGAAAATTATCTACCCTTCTCAAGTTTTATAGATGTTTTATAGGAAGAATATATAATGAAGGTAAAGGTGTTTTATTTTCTTTTATAAGGTCATTTATTTCATCATATAGTTTGTGGCATGATGTATTAGGCAGTGAGCAAAAGTGGGTTAGTCTCAGTATTTACAGTCAGGAGATTCAAATCTAAACTGGACTATGGAAGTGTGAAGTTGTAGGTGACATGTACATTTTGTGTATTTAACATACATGCAAACACAGTATGTTATGTGGTACTTAACTTTGTTACTAAGATGACTGAGGACAGAAGCATGGAAGCTGAATATCAGCTTGAATGAGGCCTTGTGGCAGAAGAGGAATTCCAGGACAGACTCAACTTAAAAATGATGAGAGCCATCCTAGACTCAACAAGAGAATAACTTAGAGGAAAATAAGTATAAATGGTATATGAAGGCACATCTTTACTGTACTTTTAATGTCTTAAACTTATTTTTTGAAAATTACACTAATAATACGCTTTTTATTGCACTAATAAGCATACAAGTTCAAATAGAACAGAAATATACAGATCAAATCCTAGAAATTTCACTTATTTTGCCTTCGTTACTTTTTCCTTCCTCAGAGGTGACAACTGTTAAAAAACTCGTGTGTTATTTTTAAATTTGAAATACAATGCACTTGCAAAAAAGTGCATAAATGTTTGGCTCAATTAATTACCATGAAGTGAATTCCTATATAACTACCACTCATTTTAAGAAATAGGATCTTACCAGTACCCAGAATAGCCCTTATCTCAATCAGTCTTGCCAAAAGCTTTAACTTATCTCAAGAGAAACCAATGTTCTTACTTTCGATATTAGAGTTTATTTAAACTGTTTTTATTTTTATTTTTAAGAGTCTGGCTTTCTTGTCCAGGCTGCAGTGCAGTGGCGTGATCTTAGCTCACTATGGCCTGGAACTCCCTGGCTCAAGTGATCCTCCCATCTCTGCCTTCTGAGTAGCTGGGATCACAGATGCACACCACCATACCCAGCTAATTTTTCTTTTCATTTTTTTGTAGAGACAGAGTCTTGCCATCTTTCCCATGCTGGTCTTGAACTCTTAGAGGTTCAAGTGATTCTCCCACTTCAGCCTTCAAAAGTGTTGGGATTACAGATGTGAGCCATCGTGCCCAGTCCTGTTTTTAAATTTTATAATTAGTATCGTAATGTTTTGCTTATATACCTTCTTTGTCCTCAGGCTTAGATTTGTGAAATCCAACATATTTCAGTGGGTATCTGCAGTTCTTTCATTTTCATCTTAGTATGGTACCATAGATTAAGAATACACCACAATTCTTACATTCTCCTGTTCATGCTATTTCTGTTCTTTATTGTTTGACCTGTTTTCAACAATGCTACCACGGGCATTCTTGTACACACACACATTTTTGGCAGGTATATGCCTGAGAGTGATACTCACTGGCTTACAGAGTACATGTTCAGCTTCAGTTGGTAATGCCAAACCATTTTTCTAAGTGGTTATACTAATTTACATTCCTATCCGCCATCTCTGACAGCTTGTGTAGCTCTAGATTCTCACAAACAGTGTGATAATCCTTTTAAGGTACAGACATTCTGGTGGATGTGGAGTGGTACTTCATTAATCCAACAGGACAGTAGTGTTCTGCTAAACGCTGTTTGGAAAATAATGTTCCAGGAAATAAGAAAATTGGGCCAGAAACTGGGAATCGTTTGGTAGATCTATAGATGTTATGAAAAGTATTATTTGATCATGAAGCTTATAAAATCAAATAGAAACCAGCATTATAGCTCCTACCCACAAATTCTCTGAAGACCTTGAGGAATCAGAAGCTGTAGAGATGCACAGAGCAACCCATGAGTCCCAACTGGAGGTTATTAGCTCTCTTCTAGTACGAATTTCTGTGATTTATGCGTAATATGTTTACACATACAGTCAGACACCACTAAGATTCCAGAAACCTAATGTTTGTAATCAATGACTATTCACCTTAACCCACTCAGAATCCATTCACTGAAGACTTGCAAACTTCAAAGTCACTTGCAAAGAAAAAAAGTAGGAAAGTCACAATGAAGTTAGAATCGTAGCAAATGATATCACACTCCTGGTCACTCTTCCTTTATATAATTTTCTATTTTTAATGACAAGATAAAATTGGCTTCTTCAGCAACAAAAAGTAAAAGTCTCTTTGCTGGCATTTATTTACTTTTATTTTTTTCTATGAGGGATATTGCCACAATAATTATCATTTGCTTTCCTTTGTTCACACCAATTCTCATTAAAATGTGGTCTAGTATCAACTAAGAATGAAAGTTTCTCAGAAGATACCATAAGAAAACTCTTGGAGTATCTGGATACCCAAAACTGAGTATTAGAATGAATATTCTACTAAATAGTTTTAGTAACGGTAAAATGAATACGGGGCAGTAGGGACTGGCAGAGTTAATCAACATTTACTTGAGAAGCAATGAGCAGGGCTAATATGTCTGTGACCAGAGAATAATAAGTTAAAAGTTCCTAGAAAAATAGAAATCTTTCATGACAGAAAACTTACGCAATGAAACAATAAAATGTTATAAATTTACATTAAACGTGTGAGTATCAATGGTCTTAATTGGTGGAAGCTGATTTCCTTTGTGTTCTTTCAGCATCTGACAAATGCTTGTATCATAAGAGTGATCTTACCCTATTACAACTGCTTGTGTGTTGGAATGAGATGTGAAGAAATTTCTATGAAGAAATATCTGAGACTGGGTAATGTATAAAGAAAAAGATGTTTAATGGACTCACTGTTCCACATAGCTGGGGAGGCCTCACACTCATGGTGGAAGGGGAAGGAGGAGCGAAGGCGTATCTTATATGGTGGCATGCAAGAGAACGTGTGCAGGGGACACGTTCTTCTTTATAAAATCATCAGATGTTGTGCGACTTATTCATCATCACAAGAACAGCATGGGCAAACCCGCCCATGATTCAATTACCTCCCATCAGGTGCTCCCCATGACATGTGGGGATTATGGAAGCTACAATTTAAGATGAGATTTGGGTGGAGACACAGCCAAACCGTATCAGGTACTAACTGATATGTTTTACTTCCCTCATATTTCATTGCTTCTTCATCTGTAAAGTGTGTATAAATAATACCTTATATGGATGAAGCTTAAATGAACATATCTAAAGTGCTTAGAACAATGTCTGGCACATAGTATCAACAAATGTTAGTTTTGTTATTGTTACTAATATTATTAAATTTCTTCATCATTACCTGAGGCTCTTCCTCTACCCTCCTCAATTCTGGCCAGATAATCAAGGCTATCATTGCCTAAGTGGAATTGTCACTGGAGACAGACAAAAGAATCGTCAAATTCTTGTCCTTTTACTTAAATTATTCTGATAGGGGTTGAATTGTGCCTCCTTTCGAAAAGTTCTAATCCTGAGTAATTCAAAACATGCCCTTATTTGGAAATAGGGTCTTTACAGAGATAATCAGGTTGAAATTAGGTTATGAGGGTAGACCCTAATCCAAAGTGACTGGTGTCCTTATAGAGAGGGGATAATTTGACAGAGAGACAGACATGCACAGAGGGGAGACTATGTTAAGACAGAGATGCAGGGCATACACCATGTAAAGACAGAGACAGAGACTGGAGTTATGCTGCCCCAAACCAAGGAACATCTGAGGCTACTAAAAGCTGAGAGAAGCAAAAACGTATCCTTCCCCTGCAGGTTTCAGAGGAAGCATTGTGGAGCCGACACCTTGATTCTGGCCTCCAAGCCCCCATAACAGCGAGAAAATTTATTTCATCATGTCTAAGCCCCTCATGATGGTAGTTTGTTACAGCAACCCTAGTAAACTGATACATTAGGTGTAAGACGAAAAGATTTCAGGGGAAAACAAGTGACTTCAGCTTACCTTTGTTACAAAAAGACAAGATTCAAGCAAAACTCTTTTCAGGCTGAAAAGGAAGTTAATGAAGAAGGAAAGGGGACTCTGATAAGGGCTCCCTATATAGTTTACCAACCCACGATTAGTCAAAAAGGGGGAAAGATGAGAAGTTTCCATCTATTTACACTATTCTAGTGTAACAGAGATTGGGCCTTGCTTGCCTGAAGTCTGCAGAGTGTGTTACATCCCATGGTTTACAAACAGCAGAACAAAGATGGCCGTGTGATGGGTCAGGGACAGGAAGGAAAGCTTAAGTCAGCCAATTACAGCACAGAGTGTCCCTGGAAAATGCTGCATTCTCTTCTCTCCTCCCCAAGGACAGGAACAAAAGTTTCCTGAGAGGAAGAACTGACAAAGAGGGGATGCTGCCGTGCAAAGCTCCCGGGGTCCAACAGGTACTTCCAGGGCCCAACAGGTCTGTGGGTACCTTAGTAGATATGAGGGGTAATGATGGTCATGGATCATGCAGATTTCCTCATCTCAGGGACCGGGACCATTCTCTGCTTTCTCTAGATATGTACACATTCCTGAACTTTGATCAGTCTCTATGAGGAGAGATAGAAGAGGAAAATCAAGTTTCAGTTGAGCGCAAATCTGAAATCATTGGGAAAAGTCTCAAGTAATTTAGTTTACCTGTAATTGACTAGTTTTATTTTTTCTGACATTAGGCAAAATGGGGGCCGTAATTAAAAATGAAGTATGTAATTAACATTTTTTTAAACACAGGACTTGAAAATATGGTATCAGGCAGGGCACGGTGGCTCACGCCTATAATCCCAGCACTTTGGGAGGCCGAGGCAGGTGGATCACAAGGTCAAGATAGGGAGACCATCCTGGTCAACATGGTGAAACCCCATCTCTACTAAAAAAAAAATACAAAAATTAGCTGGGCAGGGTGGTGTGAACCTGTAGTCCCAGCTACTTGGGATGCTGAGGCAAGAAAATTGCTTGAACCCAAGAGGCGGAGGTTACGGTGAGCCGAGATCACGCCATTGCACTCCAGCCTGGGTAACAAGAGCAAAACTCCGTCTCAAAAAAAAAAAAGAAAATATGGTATCAGCTATATTTGTTTTTCTTCTTTATATGAGCTCCTTTACGGCAGACACTGTGTGTGTTTGTCTTTTTAAGTCTAATATAATAGTTGACATCATTTTTGCCCATCCATAAAGTGGGTTTGTCAATATGAACGTATTTATTTGATGATAGACTTTAATAAAATTGTAATTGTTTGCTCTAAAGTAAATATGAAAGGTCAGATGAAACAATAAAAATACATCTGTATTGAGAAATCTCTAAATAACTGATGAATTATTTTTATTTTGTTTATATATTGTGCACTTCGATATCCTAATAAATAATACATTTTCTTAAGTATTTTATTTTGTTTATTTATTTTTGAGGCAGTCTCTATCTCTCTCTCTCTCTCTCTCTCTCTCTCTCTCTCTCTCTCTCTCTCTCTCTCTCTGTCACCCATTCTGGAGTGCGGTGGCAGGATCTTGGCTGACTGCAACTTCTGCCTCCTAGGTTGAAGGAATTCTCATGCCTCAGCCTTCCAGGTTCCTGAGATTGCAGGCACGTGTCATGCCCGGATAACTTTTATATTTTGAGTAGAGACGGGGTTTCACCATGTTGGCCAGGCATGTCTTAAACTCCCGACCTCTGCCTCTGACCCACCTGCCTCTGCCTCTCAAAGTGCTATGATTACAAGCGTGAGCCACGTTGCCTAGCCTTTTAAAAAGTATTCTAAAGACATAATAAATCATTGATTTGCATTTTCTCATTTAACATGAATTTCCACTGTTCCTGGTGTCATACACACATACCAAAATAATCCAGACGTCTAAATTAGCTAGGTTAACTGATGTATAGAATATTTTTCTACATTTAAATATTTTCTGCAAATGTTTTACCAGAAAGCCACACAAAATGACTATCAGTTAGTATGTGTTACACTGTTCTCTAAGGAGTCAAATTACTCACCTTGAAAATAATTCATTCAGGAAGAGAAAAGGTTTTCAAAAGACCAGAGCAGGCCACAAGGGAGCTTATACAAAACTCTACACCTAAAAGATAATGTGATCTTAAAACCGAATTTTCCAACAGTAAGTTAAATATTTTTTAATTTTAGTCGTTTATAGATCTTGTAAAACAACTGTTATAAAATTAAGAAAAAAATATTAGTGAGATGCAAATAACTGAATATGCAAAAGTATCTCATCCATATTTATATGTATTAGATAAGTTACTGTTTTTAGTGTGTTGTGAAATTTTAGCTCACATCACCTCTCTGCTGTCATCTTGGGGCACTTTCCTGAGTACTAATGCCTCACACAGGTTTGCTTTCTTCCCTATGATAGAGAATAATGGGAATGTTTTTTCCTTTGGTTCAATTTTGTGTGTGTTCACCAGTAGATGGCGGTACCACTTTGAGTGCTATTAGCCTTTTTTTTTCTTTTTTTTTTTTTTTTCTCAAAGCTGTTTTCTGATATATGTTGGGTACCATAGAGTGAATCTCAGAACAGGAAGCGAAGGCATAAGCAGAGAGGATTCTGGAAAGGTCTCTTTGTTTTCTTGTCCACAGAGAAAGAAAGAAAAAATGTGTAATTAATTTATAAACCTCTGTGGTCAAAAAAAAAAGCTGAACAGCTGCAGAGGAAGACACGTTATATTCTAACCATCTTGGATGCTGGGCTTTGTTATGCTGTAATTCATAAGGCTCTATTTTACCAGGTAAGCTGACAAAATATTTCATTATCTGCACCATGGAATCTAACTACCAGGTCATTTTTCTTACTTTAAATCTTCATGCTGCTATTTTTAACCCAGTGTTGTTTAAATATAAACTGCAGGAACCAAAGGCATCGTTTGATGTGTAAACTGCTTACTATTTCTTTATCTTTCAAAGAAAATAGAGCCTGTCTGGAAATGGTAATTTATGGTACATACGAGGCATCAATGGTCTTGTGTTTTTGTAGATGTTTATGATTTATTGTATTCAGAAAAAAATATTTTTATTACACTTAAAGCTAATCTAATGAGTTTCCTGGCTGAATGCCATCTATTTAAATGTCCAGTGTGTCAGTATTTTTGAAACATAAATGTATAGTGAAATTGGAACTCTAATTCTTGTGCTTTAATCTTTTATTTAAAAGCTCTAGAGAGGCCATGCATATAGGGAGTGATAACAATATAGAGGTGTTTGGCTTTGTGAAGCACACCATCATTTCTCTGTAAAATCTGTTTTCATAGAGGGAAGAACACCGACACTAACCATTTAAAAGAGGTCAAACCTTCGAAAAATAAAATAATTTCTATATGTTCCATAATAGCTACTTCTTTATCTTTAATATATTTATTTCACATTAAATGTTTATGTTTTAATTTATTGATTTAAAGGTTACTATATCTGTTTGATTATTCTATGAGCTTGATAGATTTCTGTTTATTTTTTTCTGTGCATATTTAACAACTGATTATTATTAATTACCAGGAAGAACCACTGGAACCATAAAACAATAATATACTTTATCTATGACCCATATTTTCTGTGGCTGTATTTAGAATATTTTATATCATAGTCATAAATATCTCATTCAGTTAGCTACCACATAATTAGAATAAGAAATTATTGACAGAAATCTATAGGTATTAATTGAAAGATAAGTTTTAAAAATCATACAACATTTAAAAATATACAACAGGTAGTGTAATGTGGCGTATGAGGACAAAGATAAAGGCATAAGTGCTTGTAGGAATTTGCATGGAAACATTTCATCACATTCACTACAAATACTGTGTGCCCTATATGAAATGACCTCTGGTTTCAACAGGGCTTCCAGTCAGTACTGGCTGAAAGGGCTTCAAAAATAGAACTTGAGGCTTCCAAACTGTAATTTCTAATGATATGTTAAAAAAAAATACTGACATCTCACTTAATATTTTACACTGAGTAGCAATAATAGTCCCCCTGAAAACATTTCAAAATAGTGGTTGCCTGAGAGGAGAGCCCTGGGTCTTAACTGTTTCAGAAGAATTCCTACCAAGGATATAAAGCAAACTGTTTCTTTGGACAGGGTTCCCAGAAATGGCTGTTAATTAACTTGAGTGTACTGTACACACCATGCTTCTCTACAGGTGACTAAATGTGAGTAACTTTGTTTTGTGTAAGTATTAGAGCTGGTATTGATTGGACGGGTTTACATTTATGAATGAATGCTTAATTTTGGCCCCAAATGTTAGCGCTTTTCTTTTTCTTGGTATAGTTGCAACAGTCTCTTAGTTACTCATCTATACATGTGGGCGCCATGTGAAAAGCAAATACACATAGAATTCTTTGCTTCACAAAATGCGCTTTTTCAAAAAATTTGGAAATTGAACCTGTTTTGATTAAACAATATATCAAACAAGTTTGAATATCTTAATCTTTAAAAGAATGTGGTGGTGATTTCATTTGTAAAGTTCAGAAAAATGCTGTGATTTATTTGAGTACTGAAGATAAAAAGGTTGAACTCTGAGCTGAAAGTCTTGGGGTCTGGTTCAAGTTCTGCTACTAATGAGTTTTGTTGCCTCAGAAAAGTCACCAAGTATCACTGAAGAGCATTTTCCTTGCCTGGAAAGGATGGGAATTAGAATCAAAGCTATATAAGATCACTTTGTTTTTAAAATTTTCTGAACCTTATTTATTTGGATTTTTCTTCCGTTGGTTTCTCAGTTTAATTATGATACAACTTTGACTCTCACTGAGTTGTAAATTATGATTGATGTTGTGCTAAACATGAAAGCAGGAAAACAGGAATAGCATGTTTCCTGGCCAGTTCCTTCTGTGGTGGAAACAAGTAGGGAGCAATATGGAGAAGTGGGTAAGAGCAAGAGCTTGGCAGGTTACATTTATCACCACTATTACTTGACAAATTATTTAAACTCTCTGAGCCTTTATTGCATCATCTATAAAATAGGAATAATAATGCCTGTGTTACAGGATTGCATAACTAAAATAATGTCTGTTCAGTGCTTGGTATAGATCCTGGAGCATGATTTCACATCTCTTTCCTCTCTCCCCCGCCATCCTAACTCACATCAAAAGGAAAAGGACAAACATAAAGGCATAAATTGTCGTCATTGTTATTACTGTTAGTGCTGGTGATATAATATCTTCCACCACAACAGGAAGGATAGAATCAAACTGCCAAATAACTGTGTACCTGAAAAGTGAATAATTCTCATCGTTCCCTCGCTGAAACAACAACATTTTTGTGTACCTGTAATAATATCAATTAGTGTTAACATTCCAGGCAATTCCTGAAGAGTTTCTAGAACTCATAATACCTTCCAAAAAACAGTCATTTATGCTGGATATGTTATCACGGACTTCAAAACTTTCTTTTTCTTATGAAAATAGAGGCAACGGGCCTTATTTCACATTTCCTTAAGAGGATATACCTGTTAGAGGGAAAGTCTCTGTAAAGATTCACAAAGGGAATCTAGGTTTCACCAAAATCACATTTAAATGCCAAGTAATTTCTACTAAGACCACCAGATAACTGAACCTAAATCCCAGGAAAGTCTTGGCTATGTGATCAACTCACAAACTCTCTACTGCTTCAGTTTTATTAATGGTACAATAAGATGTGGAAAGGCAAATTGTGTTTGACAAATGGTTGATGTACTGCAAAATCCCTGCTTTCCTCCAAAGGTTGTCTCTAAGTGCAGCTTCGTGCTCCTGACAGCTGTGTGCTACTGGGGTCTTTGGGATCTAGAACCAGGATAACCTTTCAGCACCCCAGGCCTCCTAATCCTTCCCTTCAACCATCCTGGGCCTCTTTAAACTGACTCAACTAACTGCGCTGTCAGCTTCATCTTCATGGCAGCCAGGATGACTTAATGGACTCTTGATTAGGCAGATCTGAGAGAGCTAAGAGCTTAGGAGACTTAAAAATCTGAGGGTAGTGTTTCTCAGCTAGACTAATGTGATGCTTAGAATCTGTTGCTCATCTCCTCCTCAGTTCTAGGTCACTCCCAGCGCTTACAAGTTCTTATTTTTAGGGTTGAAGTTAACTGAAAGCAACCATAAGAATAAGCATTTAAATATTTTTTTCACCAAAAAATGAACCTATGATTAGATAGTGAAATTTCTTTACACAGGTTACTACTGTGAAGATTACTTTTTTTCTTATTATCATTTATGTATGTAAACGTGAACTCACTGAAGGTTGGGAATTCATGTTTCATTTGTCATCTAAAAATATATTGTTCATTCTCACCTTAATATTGATGGTTGTTTTACCAGTTTTCCAAAATTGTGAGGATTAATTACACACCATTCTGTGAAATATAATTATTTAACAGTTTATTTCAGTACTTTTGGGTTCTATTTTAAAAATTTGATTAATTTTAATTCTAACTTTGCTTTTATTTTCAAAATTTCATGCTTAAATTTTACCTCATAAACAGCTTTCATGGCAAATCAATATAGAACCTGACATCTGAACTATTTCTTGAGGTAGATTTAACAATTATAACTTGAGGTAGTTAGAACATTTGGGGAGAAAGACAGACAATCATATTCTTGTTTTGTATTGCTGGTTCACAAATTAATCTTTGATTGAGAAACGAATTTTTAGTTAAGCTTTACCTGACAATATTTTTCTCTCTAGGATGAAATTAACACATTCTTTAATTATATTTTAATGGGATATATAAAGTATAGATATATATATTGCAGAGCAGAATAGTGTTTCCACTTAAAAATATAGCACTAAAGACAAACTTGCTCTTTTGCTAAGTACAGACATAGTTTGTTTTATTAACTTCCTGATAGGGACCACTCTTTGGTTATCTGAAATTTGAAACTACATCAGACATACAATTATATAAAGTAGAAGAATTCTTTAAAATTTATATGAATACCTACTTAACTGAATACCACAAGTTTCAACATGCCAAGTATTTTTTTTGATTACTTTTTATATCCCACTTCTTTCCTCTACGGATTTGAAAACATAAAGGATATTATGGAAAGAATTTTAAAGAAGGTTTTACCCAAGATCTATGAATAAAGCACGACTGAAAAGTAACTTACAATCAAATTTACAATATTAGAATACAGCACATAAAAACATATGCTGGTTGTGGTTGTATAAGCGAATTTTCAGGGGTTTTATTCAGAGAAACCTTATGAAATCTGGAGTTATTTTTGTAAGACCTGAATTAAGTTTTCTTTCTTTTTTTTTTTTTTTGGAGACTGCATATAGGGAGTCCTTCATGTGATTAAATTCTGCGCTGGAGCAAAGTTAGACAAATGATGGTCCCTTAATTATTAAGTAGTGATTTAATATTGTTTTATTCAATGGATGAAGTCAAAGTCACTCTTTAAATAACTTTGGCCATTTTCTGCCAACAAGCTCCCTTTTGGGAATTTTAATCTTCTGATTTTTCAGAATATACTTATTCTTACTTTGGTTGTAGGGAACATTTTGTCCTTTTCCTTTCCCAAGAAAGAGTTGAACTGAAATAATTCACTAAATTCCAATTCTAAGAGTGACATTGCACCTCTGGTCTAGAGTCCAACATAGTCTTGCATAAGACACATTTTGTGGGCTTAAGCCTCAGTTTGAGGACTAGTCACCTGTTTGTTAGTTTCTCTCTGCCTCCTTGGTGTTTCTGCTAGCGACATTTATTTTTCTCTGTATACGTTGTTTTTATCATGCCTAACTAAAGATGTTCCCAAGTAGTCTAAGCATTTTCTTTTCATGGAACTTATATCATGGTTGGAAATGACCTTAAATAATAAATTCTAAAAGAAAGAAACATAAATTTCCCACATGAACAAAGTAGGTAGGACAAAGCAGTGAAGCCATTCAGGTTGGGTCTGAGGAACTAGAAAGTGCATGCACGCCCTTTTTAAAAATGGAAAACACCTTCTCACTGTTAGAAGACTGTTACATCAAATGACTTCTCTGAAGAAACTGAGAAATCCAAATTGTTAGTAAAGATTTCCCTCTGTTATTAAATGTAGTCATCATTTCAAATTATTTATAATACCAGATAGATCCAATAAAACACATATATAGGCAGGCTCTGACCAAGGAATTGCAAGGTTTCATTTTCTTCCTTTGCCAATCTAACCAGCATTTTTGCCAGTGAGAGAAAATAAACCTCATTGAGAGAAAACCACTAGACCATATTTAGAAGCACAGCCACATTGGTACTCAGATTTCTTATCTCCTACTCTAGGCCCAGCCTGTTTCATTTCAAATCCTTGACCCTGTGCATTAACTTCTTGATTTCTAGTTTTCTTCCTGTTATTAACATCACCACGGCACTCAACATCATCAATTCTTTTATTTTTTCTATTGTTATTAGTGCTTCTGTTGCTAGTGATACCTTGTTTCTGCTATGCTATTTGATGCAATATGTAATATCCCCACTTCGGCTCTGTTCTTTAAAGATGATTGAAATTTGTTTATAAAGTTTAAAATTTAGGGCAAACACATTGCCATCCTTTACCCATGAAATGGAAAAATATTATATGATATATATCATATCAGTAATGATTTTTAGTCCTGTATGGTCTCAAAGTTCTAAAATGTTTTATTGTCTTTAGTTATAGCCAATAATACTTACATTTAAAATTAATCCTTCCTTAATATCAGGTTTGGACAATGGCCTTAGGTTCTATTATCAATCTTTTTGTATTTATATCAAAAATTCATGTAAACTATGAAATTAGCATAGAAAGAACAGGCAAAATATAATTCACACTCATACTGTGTTCTCTTTCACTGACATAAAGCCTGAATAGTATTGGATAATAATACAAATCAAATATATATGTACCTGGAATGAGAACTTCATGGCCAGTAAACAGGAAATTTTTTAAAAATGAGGAAAAGATAGATTTATAGAACTTCACTAATAAAAATGTCAGGAGAGAAAAAACAGCTAAAGGGAAAGAGATATGCAAACATACTGAGAGAAAACAAAAAGAGGAAGAACGTGATGAGCTTTTTCACAGTGGCCCACAGCTGTGGGTGCACATTAGAATCACTTGGAAAACTTAAAAGAGAGCAATGCTTTGCTCCACCTTCAACCAATTCAATCAGATTCTCTGAGGCAGAATCTGGGTATCAGTATTTGTTTAAAAGCTCTGCAATTATAGTTCACATGTGCAGCCAGGTTTGAAAACCAATTGACTAGAGAAAGACAAAGGAAAAATAACAGGAGCCAATGAAAACTTGGCTAGAGAAGTGAAAGATAGTTGACAAATGCTTTTCAAAGTAATCTCAAAGTGCTAACCAGTGGGCATGTGTCAAGTAAAGACACTATGCAAATACTTAAGGAAGCAACAAAAAATACGCTTGTGTCCATTTCCCCCTTGGTTGAACACATTGACATTTATTTACCTGTTTAATATTTTTTATTTGAAATCGTTAATGTATTACCCCAAATCTGTTTGAGAGTTGATCCAGCTGCTGGTTATAGTATATTTTGCAAGCTAACCATACAATGTACACATTTGCAACTGAGCATCCATAATTTCAGTTTGTACAACCACGGATTCGCTTACTGATTTATTTCATACTTATAAATCTCTGTCTGGAGAATTAAGTCTTAAATAATCAAATAAGGATAGGTCTACCGAAAGATATTCTTTGAATGTCCAAATCACCAGCTGGAAGCAAAACACTTTGATTTTTAATTTTTTAAAACTGCAATTTTGGCAGATTTGGAGGAAAGGCAGACTCTGTAAACGAATGTATTTTTTAAAGCCAAAATGCATTTTAAAAGGTATTTTCAGTAAATGGTATATCAGAGAAAGAAGTGAATTAATCTAATAGCGGAGCAAAATTAATAATTAATTGCATTTCTTAAAAAGAATCTCGTTCCTAAGATGAGTCAGCTTTTAAGGAGACATTTCCTGGTTTAACACCCCAGTAGCTGTTCCGGATTGGTTTCCCACAGCTGTGTAGGAGACACAGAGGACAATTCTCTACAGGTCCTTCAGAGAAGATTTTATCCTAAAGTCTTCTCTAAAGGATCATCATTTAATATTAATATTTAACTATGCTGTCTTCACCCACCTCTGACATTCTGCCAATGTGGTCACTAAAACGATTATGATAACAGAAAATATCTGTTAAATCTTAGGATGAAAATATTTACATTTTGAGGCAGGTGGCTGGTGCTTCTGTGGTAAACAGAAGAAATACAGTATCATGTTTGAGGCCAGGGTTTTGATGAATATGTGTGACACAGTGCTTGGGTCCTCCCACTGGGATTGGATTATTTACTTAAAAAGATTACATCCAAGCTTTATACACAAAGTATTTGGGCAGCCTGCAATAAAAATATAAATAAGAAACAAATAAGATATTGATAAGAACGAAAGCCTGAACCAGGGAAGGAATGCTTTTGTGAAAAAGGGTCACCTTAAATAACACAATCAGGGTAGAGGGTGAACAATTTATGGTTGATATAACCATTCCCCTCTACCAACATGATGACAATTTTAAGAACTAACTAGATTATCTTAAGGAAACATTCCAACTCTTTATTCAAAAGTACTTTGTACATTTTGAATAGGAAAGGGTAACGCATGAAGGTAAATGAAAAGTGGCAGAGCACATCCAAATCGAGATGCAGATTTTCATGCAAATAAAAGCTAAAGTTAAGGCAAACCATGAAAACAACAATAGTCAGTTCCTTCTTACGCATTTGTAAAGTGTGGTTTTCTACTCAGGATCTTAAAATTACCCTGAGTCATTGTAAGACAACTTTCTTTTAAATATTCCATTAAATCTATGATAGTGGGTCCAGTTCAGAAAACACTTTGTGGGATCAATTTAGTCAGAAAATAATACACTTCCTCCCTCCCCCAACAATGCATATCCCTCAAGAAAGCTAAATTTGGGAAGTTTCACACTTAACAAAATATTTTCTGTTTATTCTCTCAATTTATTTCTGAATAAAAATTCTGAAGACAGATATTTAAGACATAAAAAAAGGCACTTGATATGGGCATTCAGTACTTACCAACGGACTTTCCTGTAAACCTAAAATTGTTCTAAAAAAATAAAGTCTATTACTTTTAAAGGGGAGTGGCACTTGAAGAATGAGTGAACTCAATGTTCGATTTTGCACTGGCAATTTTATCAGGATCCTGAGTCCTGCTTCCCTTGAGACAGTTCAGGTGGCACACCTGGCACACGGCAGGGCATCTCTCCCTCCTGGTATCTCCCCTTTCATCTCTTCTTAGGTTTCTCCTCAGGACTACTGTCCTCACTAGTCAGTTTCTTACTTACCAGATCCTCTATTCTCGGGAGGGTAAAGACAGATAGACCACACCAGTCTTCAGAAGTTTGGTTGCTACAATCCCTGTTTAAAACAAAATTTTTATCATATGTAATTTTCTCTTACCTGTGGCATTCTAGGTCTCCTTTTGCCTCAAAAGAATTGAGCACTGAACAGCATCCCCTTCCTGTCCTTACGTGCAGGGACAATTTACTCTGTGTTCTCCGCTGCAGTAAGTGGCATCATCCACACCTAAATCAGGGCAGTGCACACAATCCTTTGCTCTATTTTGGTGCCAATGATGTGTTCAGAGGCTGAAGGAAAAACACAGGTTCTCTGGGTCCTGCATTCAGATCTAGGAAAGACTTTTTATCAAATTTTCTTTATTTCGAAGGGCCCCCTTTGGGGAAGATTTAGCCTAGTAACTGGTCATATTTCTCTGAAATCCAGACTTAAAGTTTTCTAGGTTTTTATTAACTGCAATTCGTATGGAATTTCTCAGTAGGTGATTTTTTATATTACCATTTCATGAAGTCATGTGTACAAAATTGAATATCTAGAGTTAGAAAGGATTCAAGGGATTGTTCTTTTCAGCAACTGATCTTCACATTATAGTCTACTCAAGGCATGTTTATTATTTATTCAACAAGAAACAGTTTAAATTTGGGATGGAGAGGACCTATGCAAGCACCTAGTTCACTAAAGTCTTCTCAAAATGAATATATCCTCTAATAGATGTGGCACACCTACCTCAGGAACATGATTTGTATAAGGTTTCATGGCCTACATTCAGAGTATAAAGGTATTGCTATACCTTCAGATCAGTTTCTCTCAGAAAGGATGAACATTTTGAGTAAGACAAGCACAGAGTCCCAAAGTCTGGACACTGAAATCGAGTTTTAGCAATAAAATAGGTGCTACAAAATAATTGGTCAATTTCTCACCTCTCCCTTCTTTTTTACTCACATATACACTAAACATCTGAGATCTTGAGTGTTCAATATATCACAGCAAGTGATAGCAGAGACAAGTATAGAATACAGGTTGTCTGAATTGCAACTTGTATATCTCTCCTTCTATTTTCCTCTCTATTATCTTTTCATTAAATCTCATTTCTAAGAAAGATAGGGCAGGGGCATGCTTTTCTAGTATATTGCATTATCTTCTGTGGCACCATCTTAGAGTGATTCACTCTGTGACATTATAACTGTGTATCTAAGGGGCATGCTTAGTGGGGAAGGCCTCTTTATATGATTGGTTTTATGCTGAGAAGAATCACATGGCAGCTGAACTTCAGACACACCTAAATCATCCTGTGCTCTGGTGTGGTTTACCATTTGCACCCATCTGAAAGCAGTGATTAAAACCTTTTTGCTCTGAGCTAGACAAATCCCAATCCTCTGTGTATTAAATCTCAAAGGAGTGCAGATAACAAGTGGAGTAGTCAACACCACCATCTTAAGTAATGTTAGTTATACCTCAAGTTCCCAGTTCTCAATTTTCCTCAGGTTGCCAAGTAAAAAAGGCAATCGACTCTCAACACTCAGTTGTGAAAACAGTGCGCTGTCATTTTGATTACAGTCAGTAAACAGTCTGTGTTTGCCTGGAAAGAAACTGCCTAAAGCACATGGTACCAGCAAGCAGTAGGAGACATGCAGCTGAGGGCAACACATAGGGCGCTCTCTATTGTGGCTGATGTTGGGGTAGGAAAGGGATCAAGGATTGCTGGGAGAATGCTGTTTGCTTTCTATTTGCCATGTTGCCAATGTACTTCAAAATAGAAAGCTTCCTGTAATTCTGTTATATTCTGATTTGCATGTGGTTTCTGCTCCACTGCACAAACACAGAGTGAATTTTCACTTATGGACAAAGTAGCTTTTTCACTATGGTGTTTCTTAGACCAAAATCCTGTGACTTAAAAACAAAAGCAGCAATCTAACTACATAAAATAGAAAAACTGTTGATCCAGAGAGAGCTCTCTCCCTCATTTAGAATATCTCAGAATAGGGAATTCCCCTTTTGCTTAATTCTTGCATTTGTTCATGGGCTTGATCCCTTGGAGGAGAGTGATGGAGAAGGTGACAGGTGTATCTGAAAAAATACTGTGCATTAGAAATATAATGAGTCCGATGTATGTACTTTTAAATGTTCTAGATTCTAATATAGAGAAAGAGAAAACAATAAGATTGATTTTATTAACGATATATTTTAAGATAATACATCCTAATTATTAACATTTCAAAATTTGGCACCTATGCACATTTCAGATGCTCAGTTCTTCATGTGGTCAGTGGCTACCATATTGGACAGAATGTTTGTAAAATTTGTTTGGAGCAACTGTACTCAACATTTATCTAATAATGTCCTGCACGCTGTGGTAGGTAGTCCATGCACCCTTATCCTCAAGGAATTTGATAATAAACGTAGAAGCAATAAGGCACATCTTCAATAACAACAGAAGATAGAATATATATAATTACTGTAAAAATTGTAGACAACATGTGTGTGCTATGGGAGTTCAGAGGAAGGCAACATGACTTCAGACTTGGAATTGGGATATGATGAGCCTTGGAGAGCAGGTAGGATTTTAACAGGTGACAGTTGGTGGTGAATAATATATCAGACAGTGGGAACATTTTTGAAGGCCAGATGTCAGAGGCTGGGGTCTTTTAGGGAATGGAAACATACAGAGCATGTAAGATGTAACTGGAGAATTTCATTGGTAAGAGCATTGTAGAGGGACTTTGACTAATTTTCCCAAAGAAAAAAAATTATAGAATTTGGTCGCAACATTTACTTGTCATATGACCTTGGGCAAGTTACTTATCCCCTCTGAACTTTATAATTTCCTTATCTAAAAAATATGAATAATCATATTTATCTTATATGTTTGTTTTGAATATTAAATGAAGTAATCATACCCTGTTGAGTAACGAGAGCTCAATCACTGTTCTCTATTATCATTCTTACTTCTCTAAGATATTTTGGAGTGGGAAATACTTTAGGTAAAGTATTCAGTCTTCAACTTGCTTTATTTTAAATAGAGTCTAGTAAACTTGACAGAGTTACATAATTTATCTTTGAGGTAAAGAGGATTTAATGTATGCATTTTGATCTAGATTAAATAAGGCTACATAATTAGTAGATATGGTCCTGTAGAGAGTTTGGTTTTGTTTTTCCTACATTGAGTCCTTTTATGTTTTATCATGTTAATATCTATAGAATACAAAACAAAGTTATCTGATTTACTTAATCAATACCCTATTAGAGGACAGTTTTATTTTTTTTAGACGTTGCTATTATAAAATATGTTGCCATAAATAGAATATATGAGTTTCTAAAGATTGGGCCAAATTTTCAAATAATAAATCTAAAAAAAACTACTAAATTTTTTGGGAAACCAAAATTAAATGATTCATTAATTTAAAAACGTAATTTTTGAGCATTACTTTGTGCCGTGTACTGTTCTAGACACATGAGATTCATTGGTGAAAACAGACCCAAAAAGGGCAAATATTCCAGCCCCTGTTCTGTTTCTTTGCTACCCAGGAGAGATAGAAAATGAATAATAAACATGATAAGTAAGTTATATAGTACCTAACAAAAGGATAACTGATTTGGAAACAGCAGAGCAGAATAAGAGACAACAGAGCAGAGTAAAGGAAAAGTGTGAGCAGGTCTCTTTAAGAAGGTAAACTTTTGGCCATGGCTTGAAGAAGATAAGTGAGTTAGTCATACAGTTTCCTAAAGGAAGAGCATACCAGAGTAAGGGAATAGTGAGTGGGAGCTTCCAGCTACAGAGGACAGTTGGAAGTCAGTTTGGCTACAGACAACCAAGGGAGGAGGAGAATAGGAGGTACCTTCTATTCTCAGACAGGTTATAGGTAAGACAGATTATAAAGCCTTTTAGACAATTGTAAGGATTTGGGCCTTTTTTTCTGGGTAGCTTCTGGGGACTTCTGAGCAGAAAAATGATATGACTCGATTTCTGTTTTCTTAAGATCACTCTGACTAGCGAGGTGAAAACAGACTACATGGAGTCAGGCTGGCAGCAAGGAGACAGAAAGCGATTGCAGGATTCTGTGTAATACTGCAGTAAACCATTTCAAGTTTCCGGGTGCATCAAAATTACACAATAGGGCATTAAATGAGTAAATAAGTGAGATTGAAGAAGCTAAGAAACCACAAAAATGAAAGTGATGTGTCAGTGTACATGTGTCTAACCTAAACACACACATATAAAATTCTGGATTCTGTAAGCTAGGTATTGTCAAAGTGCGGTTCCTGGGCTGGCAACATCAGCATTATCTGTGCACTTGTTAGAAATACAAAATTGGATCCCACCCATATCTACCTGGAGTGGAGCCCAGAAAGCTGTGTTTTAACAAAAAGTTCTCCACGTGATTCCGATGCTATATTTTGAGAACCACTACTTTAAATTAGGTTGGAGAAACTAGATGGCCTGAAAGATTCTTTTCACTCTTAGGATACAGTGCTTCCAAGTTCATTTCTTAACATTTATTTTCATTTTAAAATTAAGTATAGTTCTTGAGAAAAAATGGTTTTTAAGAAGTATAGAATCATGCTAAAGAATGAAAATTTCTTTTAAATCACATAGAGGGATTTGACTTTTTATTTATTATACCTCACCTCTTTTGACAAGTTTTGATTCAAAATTATATATCTATTATACACACACACACATCTATATATATATATATATATATATATATATATATATATATATATATATAAATCTTTGTGCAATGGGAAGCTCAAGACAAGGGAAATGGAAAAAATATATATGACATATCAGTTAAGGACTGTAGGTTAATAAATTTACTCTTTCAGAATGTACATCTAGCACTGAGCCTCCCGAGGCTCATTTTTAAAGGAAGAAATGAATTTTATCCAACACAAAGAAATAAGTCTCAGACTTTAAGTGAATATGGATCACCATGAAGGTGGTCAAAGTTGCTACAAGGAGAATGTCTGGAACTCCACAAGAACTGGATGGACAATTTGGTTTCCTAGACATTTCTGTATTTCACTCTATGATATCTTGGTGATTTGACCATTTGAAGTTACAACTTTAATAAGGATCTCAAGTCTTAACATCAAGTGGGCAGATGGTAATTGGACCTGCTACCTCATCACAAAGATTGAAGAGCCAACCAGATTTCCCACCAGGATGGAAAGCTGTGCTTTCCTCATGGCAAAGCTTGTGAGTTCCTCCACGAGCAGCTTTGGATCTGCTTCTGCCCTTGCCCAAAATGCCGAATACCCAGAATTTTACAGCCTACTGCATGGCACAAATGGTTATGACCTGGAACATTCTTAAGCAGGTATATCATGTCAGTGTAAAGGAAGATAAAAAGCAATTGAAAGAAAAGGAAGATAAAAGCCAATTGCATTCATGGTCAGAAAAAAAGATAGAGAGGCAAAATGATGCTAAAAATAATGGAGCCATAGTGAAACAAAAATTTTACACACACTGGGGACTAGAAGATCTTAAAGGATAAATAAATTGTCAGGATACACCAAAATAACCACAAAAGAAAATATAAACAATTAAACTTACCTCTAGAATATTCCATTGTTGATATTAGCATTAGCACTAATAACAATACTAAATAGAAAAAGCTTAAGAAAAATAAAATTAAAGATTTAATTTGTCTGAGATTCCTAAGCTAGTGACCTCTAGCATTTTTAGCATAAAGCTTCTATTGTGCTGTTTGAGCTACTACTTCTTCATTTGAAAGGGGAATAATTTCCCCTAAATTACTAACATGCTGAAATTTTATTGAGATAATTTCAAATTTAGGCTATTTTGGAGGGCTTTCCAGATCCAATAGACATATTAGGTTATCTAAAAGCAAGGTTTCTGGACCATCTTATCTCATCACCTTCTAAATGAAATTCACTGAGTTTAGCTAATTGCAACCTTCAGAAAAAGACCGTCAGAAAAATTGAACCTTGTATGGATCTTTGTAAAATTAAATTTAAGATGTCTGTTGAGCATGTTGCCTCTTGTCCTTTATACTATATCCTAAACAAACTTTCTTCCCTTCAGTTTGTTCTTGAAAAATGTTTGCTTTTTATACACAACTTTTAGGAAATGTGTTTGCTTTATTTTTTCCTAAAATAGAACAAAATTCTTGTGATCCAATATGCTTCCATTTTTTCTTAGTTACTGGGGATATTAGAGCAAAATTCCAGGCTTGATTGCCAAAAGCACTCAGACCATATTCCTAGCAATCTCTGCTCTTCCTTCAGAGCATCATTTCTCAAATAGTCATCCATGTATCACTTGCACAACACTTACTTGGGGAGTGTATTAAAAATGCAGATCTCTGGGACCCACCTCAAATCTACCTTTTTCAGAATTTCTAGAGATTGAATTCAGAAATCTGCATCTTTAATAAGCAGCACAAGTGATTCTTAGGCTCACTGAAGTTCAGAATTGCTTAGAATCCAATTTTATACAATGGTTAATCTGTAAGACAGGGCTGCTTCTAAAAATGAGTGAGATGCAACTCTCATTAAGATATAATGCAACTTGAAGTATGTGGCCTAAATTGGAGTATGAGTCCACATGCAGGAATCACTGTGATTTCCCATGGATACTTGGAATTGAAACAGAAAAACAAAAACAAAAACAAAAACCCACAAAAAAAAAACCTCTCTCCTGTTTGAAGCCAAGATCATAAAGTATGTTTCTCCAATCTGTAAATCAGTAATTTTTACAAGGATAGGAAAAAGAAAGATAACTCAAGCCAATCAGAATCTTAAATGCTTTCTCAAACTCCACTCTTCTACTCCCCCTTATTCCCTCTTCAATATCCAGCCCTCCCCACCTCATCTCTTTCCACATCCTAGCAAAAAGCTCTCGAAAGTTTTAGAAATGTATTTAAATTGATATTTTGGATATTTAACATATTCAACATCATGCTTATTGTAGCTCAGGCTGAAGGTTAAAGCATTTAAAACTTAGTTACTTGGGTCCCTATGAAGACAAGTGAAATAACATATATTAAGCTTGTGACTGTGAAGTAGAGGGAACTAACATTTATTGAAGAATTATAAATTTATGTAACAATCTGATGCTCAATTTCTGATGCATGGTGTGTCTGATTGGTATTATTATTAGCATTAGTGTTATTGTTACCATTTAGTGAGGGGTAAGAGAGGATAGGCAGAGACCAGATCATGAAGGCACTTTCATACTTGGCTAAAGTAATTCTAAGTAACTGAGAGCCACTGACAGATTTGAACAAAGTAGGATATGTGTTTTGGAACCATCACTCTGGTAACAGAATAGAGAAAAAAATGATGGCTTAGGAGAGAGTTCATCTGGAGACAAAGATTTTATAGGCCACTTATAAAATTGTAAAAGTGAGATTTAATGTTTTCTGTTATGGTAAGTGGTCAAGGGAAATTTACTGGTGAGAATTCATGACTAGTTTGGTTTATGAATATTGTATAAACGAATTGCAGCAAATATTATTTTAACTGTTAATTAATGATTGTATATATTACCATTGGAATAATTATTATTGGTTTAACTCTGCTAAGCCATTGCTATTGGTTATAGCTAAAAGGATCTCCGGTATTAGGTTGATATTTAGCATGCTGGCTTTTTATCTCAGCTTGTCTAAAATATAGTCTTAGAAGCTACTAAATAAGGTTTATTTGTCTTATTTTACTAAGACAATCAAACTGGGTTTTAGGTGGAGAGGAAAACGAACTAGAATAATGACCTACAACACTAATGTGAACCACATGTTCCATTAGCCTACCACTTTCATCTTTGAGGTATTTGAGGAAAAGAAACGAGGGGAAAATGTAACGAGTGAAGAGGAGAGAAGGAAGGAAGAGGGAAGAACAGAAGGATCCCCACCCTAGGATCCTTGCAGTGGTTGTTGGCCCATTCTTCCTAAATCATGGTAGAGCCTGCTTCTAACAAGGATCAAATATCCTGCTTTGAATAATCCTTGCATTGTTTATGCAGGGCTATAAAAAAAAGTAATAAAACCCAGAGCCAGAGTACTCCTATGCCAAATATCAAAGATTATAGGCTAATTTCACCTGTGTTCTCTTTCTACACAGATCATGGAGCAAGAAAGCTGAAGCCAAGCCACATCAAGTTTATCAGGGATGAGATATCTGTCAAGGATTCATAGCAGAGTGGCTTGCTGGGAAAGGATCACAGAATCTCTTCTAGAGATATTGTAAGAATAAATGAGGGGCCTGGAGCTTTTCTGAAAAAAGGTGCTGTGACGATCTAAGGTAACTAAGCAACTTCTGGGTATAAATTTGTTTTTCTGGAAAGCAAACGAAAATCTCTACTGTTGAACAAGGACAGCTGTATCAGGACCAAGAGAAGGCAGATGGGTGTTTTATTCCTTCGTCTACCAGTTCATTCTTCCAAAGCGGCAAATATATATAAGGAAACAGTAGAGATGACCTCAGGGAATAGAATGATGCCAAAGGCTATTGATGTAAGAAAGAGAGAGTAACTCAGTTTTTTATATATTTTTCTTTTAAGAGACATTCATCCTATGTATTTAGTAAATTACCCTGGATTGTATTTACTTTAAATTTTATTATATTTATTTGGTAATTGGATCCATGTCTCGCTGAATGGTATGGGGTAAAGGTCACCCAAATATGTGGTGAGTACTTGGTCGTGAGCTGGCTTCCAGATTGGGCAAGTTTTTGAACTAACCAAAGACTATTTATTTGTTTGGTGTATCAGCTGCAAATAACTAGAAAAACTGTCTAAAACTGTCTTAGTCAAGAAAGATATTTATTCAACAGAACAAGCAGTGCAGAGGTTGTTTGGGCCCATAAGCTGAGTGATCCATCAAAGGCCCAGGGGTAAATATGTCTCTGTGACCCGCCACCCTCAGTGTGTCAGCTTTGCCCTCAGATTGGCATCTCTTCTGGTTTTAACTTGGCAGAAGTAGCTCCATGTATTCTATCCCCATAGAAAAGCATCCAGAGGACAGAGCATGGTATCTCCTCTTTGTTCTCTTTCTTAAGGGTGAAGAAACTTTTACAAACAACCATTTGACTGAAGTCCCCTCACCTTTCATTGGCCAGAATTAGATCATATACCTGGTCCTTAACCAAGGATTGGTAAGGGGCTTGAAGGAAGCATCTGGTATGGAATGTATATTGGGGAGTCAAACACACAATTTACTTTGCAAGGATTTAATAGAAATATTAAATAGCTAATAAACACAATGATGCTGATTTGTCCTTTAAAATGTTGACTCAAATGTTATTAGTTCATAGTTGTCTCTTCAAGGTAATAACTATCTGATAAGGACAAAGTCACAGAAAGCATCAATCCCTAAACACTAATTATTTCCAGGATAATTGTCTTGAAGACAGAGATAAACTCATGTTTCTTTTTACTAAGCTATTTTTTTTCAGAGCCATGACATCGAGTCCAGGTACAGAAAAACAGAAGTAGATCATCTTGTTAAACAGTCAGCACGTGTTGGCAATCATGTGGTTAGCTAATAGAAACAGAACAGTAACGTAAAGAAGGTCTACATTTCATTTGTATTTGGTTATAACATAGTGATACCCTTGCTGTAGAGTTACTTTCTCAATAGGTTTATTCAGACCAATAGTAATGCTGATTTCTTTGACAATACATTGAGAGAAAGAGGTACATGACATAGAAGAAGCTTGCCTAGGCTTTTAATTTATTATTAAATAACTCCAAAGTGTGTAGGATACCTGTGAACATAGATGTCAGTTTTATGTTTGCTATTAACTCATTCCTGTTTGCTTTATCTTCTATTTGGAAATAAAGATGAGACTATATTGCTACATTTCTTAGATTCTACCACTTATTCCTGACACAGGGCTTTATGCATGGTAACCTCTTGGTAAGGTAGCTGATTTATCCTAATTTCATTTCAGCAAACATCAAGAATCTTCTCATTTTGCAGGCGTAGGTACCCAGGCTTTTTTTTTTTTCTGAACTAGACAGGTTTAAATCTTGACTCCTTGGCTTATCTAGCCTATGTATACGCACGTTTCTTGATATTTAAATTGGAAATAATAATAGTATCAATTTCATGAAATTGTAACAGTGATTAAATGTGCTAACATGCATATATTGCATGACAGTGTCTGAGACATAGTAATCATTTAATGGAATTTTGTTTATTATTATTCAATCCTCATAGCCACCTGGTTAAGGAGGCACATCAACAAGTATTTCAAAAACTCTATTGAGATTGTAGAAAGTAGTGTTTAATTCTGTCTTGGAATGTGTCCAGTTGTTATCATATAATGTGCTGAATGCTCTATGTATGACTTTGACAAATCTTATGCTTTTGGGTGCATATGCTGCCTGAGAATATATGGTAAATACCAGACAATCATTAGACCTAAGTAAAAATTTCACTGGGAAAAATAAATGATTCTCTTCAACAGTTAGGCAGTTAATTGGTCTATCTTGTCTTTTACATTATATCCTTATTATTATAGTCTGTTGTAGATACCAAGAAAATACAGCATCCCTCCTCAGTAATGGACCCAGTCCTTCCCAGTAATTTATACTCTCCTTCTCAAAGACATGAAAATACATTGCTGATTTTTTTAATACTGTCTCACGTTGTGTGACATAGAGCAACTTCCCATCCATGAAGATGGCAAATTTACAGCCTTATGACACAATCTTGTTTCCATGGAAACAGACCAGAACTAATCGATTTTGTCTGCAACATAATCATAAAAATCCTGGCAGAGAAAGGGAAAGAGAGACACTACTGATACTACAGGTTATGGACCAATACAATTTGCCAAACTGTCTGCTATTCTGGAAAATTAGGCAAGTTAAGGACCCATAGGCCATGACTAATGGACAAAATGAAATTTTCCTTAGAAATTCCACAGCATATCTTAGATGTTTATCCTGCTATTTTTCTAGATTCTCTTTCATTAACAAATATTAGTTTTATACTCATTGAATTGTTTGCTTCAATACTTTCTTTTTATTTTTTTGAGATGGAGTTTCACTCTTGTTACCCAGGCTGGAGTGCAATGGCGCGATCTCGGCTCACCACAACCTCCGCCTCCTGGGTTCAGGCAACTTTCCTGCCTCAGCCTCCTGAGTAGCTGGGATTACAAGCACGTGCCACTATGCCCAGCTAATTTTTTGTATTTTTAGTAGAGACGGGGTTTCACCATGTTGACCAGGATGGTCTCGATCTCTTGACCTCGTGATCCACCCGCCTCGGCCTCCCAAAGTGCTGGGATTACAGGCGTGAGCCACTGTGCCCAGCCCTTGCTTCAATACTTTTATAAGGTCATGTTAGCGTCATAGTACACTGATATGTGAGGCTGGAAAACTGAAATGAACCATACAAATCTATTTTTCTGTTGTTATTTATATACAGCTTAGATCTTTTAGAGCAAATCATATAATAGTAAGAGTCGAGACAAATATGTCAATTGTAATAGAAAAAGTCATGATTTGTGTTTGATAATAGACATTTCCAAGGAGATTACGTAGCTTGTTTGGTACTGTTCTTCATTTATTTCACAGGCAGAGAGTTGGACTAATTGTTAAATCCCAAGTATGTCTTTTAATTAGCATTTTGGAATTTCCCCTTTGGCATCTAGGTAATCATTGTAACTTCATTGTTTTTCATCCTTTATGTTCCCTTTACTTAAAAATTGGTAGTTGTGTGAGTCTTGCTTCTTCACTCATCACCCTTTCACTTTTCTTCCCTAGGCAATGCCATACATAAACTTATCTTCAGATTCAACCATTTTTTTTTTTGACAAGGTCTTGTTTTGTAGCCTAGGCTGGAGTGCAGTGGCAAGATCGCAGCTCACTGCAGCCTCGAATTCCTGGGCTCAAGCAATCTTCTTGCCTCAGCCTCCCAAGTGCTCAGATTGGAGTCATGAGCCACCATGCCCAGACTCAACCACTAACTTCTTATCAACTTCACCCCAGCCCAGACAGCTTTCTGAGTCTCGGATCTATATTTCAATTGTATACCCACATGTCTCACAGCTATCGCAAACTGAACAGGTCCCAAACATAATTTATTTTCATGCCTTACAAATCTCCATTTCTCTAATGGGTTAGTGTCGATTTGTGACCTAAGCTGGAAACCTGGAAGTGAGCTTAACCCTACAGTATTTATTCACTCCTCCTATCAAGTCAATCACAGATTCTCATTGTTTTTCTCTCTCCTATACTTGTGGATTGAATACACTGTTCTGGCCATAATTTTTCTCCCTAACTTATTGATGGCCTACTATTAATATATTTCAGGCACTGTGATCACCCTTTAGATGGCATTTTCTCATTTAAATTTTTATTAGCTCTATAAAGTATGAGCTATGATTATCTCCATTGTATAGCCAGGGAAATTATAAGGAATAAAAAAGCTTCAGGAACACAGCGGAGTCAAGCTTGAATCCAGTTGGGATTGCCAAGTCCATGCCTTTGGTATAGTTCTATTCTTTTCTTCTCTTCTTTAGACTATTGAGTGATGTCTAACTGCTTTCTTCTAGGACAGTTATTCTTAAAGTGTAGATTTTAGACAACTGGGGATTCCTGGGGCCCTCTGTGTGAGAACTTGAGTTCTAAACTACTTTCATAATAATGCCATAATGGCATTTGTCTTTTTTCACTAGTTTGGCACTTGCAGTGATAGAGCAATAGTCATGTAGTAAAACTGCTAATGCTTTAGCAGTAAGCAACGCAGTAGCATCAGACTATAGATGGAGTCTGTGTTTTCTTCATTGTTCCACACTCTCAGTAAGAAAAATAATGCCAGTTCACACAATAAATATCTGATGAAGCAGTAAATATTAATTTTGTTTAAGCTCAGCCTTAAAAGATATATCTTTTTAACATTCTGCATGATGAAATTGGAGAAATATATGAAGCATTTGACTGCATACTGAAGTGCCATAGTTGTCTCCAAGAAAAGCACTTGGGTGATTGAGTCAGTAGCTGAATAACCCTCTTTTCTTTTTTTCATGGAACACCATTTTCACCTGAAAGGATAACAGACAAACTATGGTTATTCAGACTTGAGTACCTGGCACACATTTTCTCAAAAATGAACAAAGGGAAAGCCTGTCACTTCAGGAAAAGCAAATTGAAGCATTTGTTGTCAGTGTTAAAATTGGAGCTTTGAAGAAGAAATTGGAATTTGGGGAAACTTTTACCTGCCACTGGGAGTTTGACAGCCTACCATACATTATAGCTTTTCTCATGACATCAGTGGAGACATTAACAAATGTGATTTTTGGATATTATAGAATGAAATTTGTCAAAATTTGGAAGACCTGCATAACAATGTGCCATTTTCCAAATAATCCATGCATGATGATACAGTCATGAATGATTAGTTAAAAGATCCTTTCAAAGGACAAGCTAGATCAAAAGTTCATTGATATGGTTTTGATTTTACAAAAACTAATTTAATAAACTATAATTTATAGAGTTTTGATATGATATTTAAAAAGGATACTTACAGTTACCTGGAAAGACAATTAAAACACTCTTTTTTCCAGCCACATGTATGTGTGAGAATTTTCTTCATGTATTTCAGTAAAACAACACATTCTATCAGATTGAGCACTAAAGCAGTTATGAAAATCTAGCTGTATTCTCTTAAGCAACATAAAGATATTTGACTAAGTGTGAAACAAATTCATTGTTCTTATTAAATTTTTTTTCTGTTTTGAATAACATAATTATTTTCGGTAACCATCTGTTGTCTGTATATACATACAAGTGCTTATTATTAATTAATAAGA
This sequence comes from Callithrix jacchus, assembly GCF_049354715.1. NCBI lineage: Eukaryota > Metazoa > Chordata > Mammalia > Primates > Cebidae > Callithrix > Callithrix jacchus. Next base: position 64,441,841 of record NC_133507.1, read on the forward strand.
ATTTTTACATTTTTTATTTTAATTTTTAATATGGTAAGTATGGATAGCTAAGTCCTCTTATAGGCAAAAGCTCTTTGGGTTCACCAATGATTTTAAGATTGTCAAGGGATCCTGAAACCACAACATTTGAAAACTATTGCTCCAGGATCACTCTCTGCCTGTCTACCCTTCATACTGCCACCATCTTTCCAATCTTCTTATTCTCATTGACCATAACACTCCTCATCCATGGCGTACCTGTGTGGAATTCAGGGTCCTTGCTGATCTATCTTGCCTAGCTTTCCAGTTTTATGTCATACCACTCCCATCTGTGCAGTGTGATCTCCTCCCCTAATGAATTTCATGTTCTTGCTCCCAAACTTTCCAGCTCTTTCTTGTCTCTGCATCTGCACACATGCTGCCCCCCATTCATGCCTGTTCAATGCGTCTCTACTAATATGTCTTCCTACCCACCCCTTCCCAACCACCACCAATACCACAAGAGCCCAATCAAATTCCAGCTAACCTGCAAAACCTACTCCAATGTCACTTCCTCAGAGACTTCCCCAAACCATACCTCTCCTTCCCTTGCCTCGGAAGAATAAATTGATGCTTTTAATGAACCTCAGACAATAACCAGCTGTATATAACTGTATTATAATTATTTGTATAAAAATCTGCCTCCCACATTGGACTGTCAGCCCCCAGGGAAGTGACCATAGGTTCCTGGTTCAAGCAGAATACAAATTCATAGAACCCTCCATAAATATTTTCCAAATAAATTATTTTGAGATCCCTTCCAGATTTGGAATATTGCAGTTTACTCCTGAAATAGGATATATTGAATCATAACCTTTTTACTGATTAACAAAGAGATGTATTTGCTTAACTTACACAAATTCACCCACAGGCCTTTTGGTTTTCAAAGAGATCATGTCCTAAGATTTTTTTCACATCTTTTATGGTCTTGCAAAGATAGCTCTGGAGAAAATGTAATATATTAAATTTTATGTATTTTAATAAATTATAATGTGCATATATTCATTAATAATATATATTCCACACCAATGCATCAGTAAGAATTAATTTTTAAAGCCTTCTCTAATATGAATATAAAATTATGTAAGAACACTGTATAATAAGCTCACAGAGAAGAAGAAAGGAGAGGGAAAAAGTAAAAGGGAACTGCCAAAGAACCATGAGGGGTTTCTAAACAGCAAAATTGTCCGTGAAGACATGAGAAACTCTATTCACTAAATTCTTTAATTTCTCAGCCTACCCAAATATTGGACAAAACCTAATTCCCTTGCAGGGGAAAAGCTGAGAGTCTGGAACTAGCCTGTTTCCTGAGGACTTAGAGATGATAGTACGGGAATTTCAATGAGATGTTTTTACTTTCTTTTGACCAAAATTCAAATTATTCCAGCCCTCGATAAGTAAATAAGAAGGTAAAGGATTATTTATTTGTAAAGTTTTTGACCATTGTTTGATGGCACGTTGTTCCATGTCATCTCAGATAAATTAGAATAATTTGTGAAAGTTATTCAGTGATTTTCACATTAGATATTTTAAACCTAATTTTATTTCTAAAACAAAAACCAACCAGGAGACTCCAATTAAGTAAAACATATGTATTAATATAAATTAGCTATTCCCATCTGGAAAAGGGCTGCCATCTCTACGTGGAATGCCTTGATGATACCGAGGCTGAGACAAGTTAGATAATACAGGCATACCATTAGTGGCAACCTCAAGACTAACCCAGATCTCCCCTTCCAATTGCTATGTGTTTTTCATTCATTGCCAATAAAGGTTATCGAAATTAGTTCAACACCAAATCTGCAAATCAAGCTTTTGTTTTGTTTTGTTTTTCTCCTCTCAGAAAGCAACCACGTTTCATAGAATTTCCTTAAGACATGTTTGTCATGCTGTTTCATAGTCATTCAGCACTTGGGAAGAACCACAGCCATTCAGTTCATGACAGGTGATATGAGACAGACGGATTACACATCTTTGGGTATTTACGGCTTGCAAAAAATGCTCAACGTCTTTCTATACTCAAAAGCGTAAAAGCTGTGATTATTCCACACAGCCTAGAGTTGGGTTGATTATGTGGCCATCAAAATTGACATTAAGATGGCTAAAACATTCATTTTATTTTGTACTGCCTTCCATAAATTTAGAAGACACAAAATAAATGATTAATTGACTTTTGAGTAAAATAGAATTTTTCTCAAACTTTTCTATTCATGTACCATACCACTTGATGGAGAAGAAAATATGTGCTGCTCAACTATGAAACAGAAGTTCTGTTCAAAATTAGGGAAAAATGATATAACTTTTGACAGACCTGCTATTTTATTTTATAACTTTTTTAGAATACACCTTCACAGTAGTAAAAAATATAATGACAATGCTATATTGTAAATACTAATTCAAAGAAAACACACATCTATTAAAAACACTTTTTGGGCCCGGTGCATTGGCTCACCCTTGTAATCCTAGTACTTTGGGAGGCTGAGGTGGCAGGATGCCTTAAGCCGAGGAGTTCGAGATCGGCCTGGGGCAAAATGGCAACTGAAACCCCGTCTCAACAAAGGAAACAAAAATGAGCCAGGTAGTGGGCACTTGTAGTCCTAGCTACTCAGGAGGCTGAGGTAGGTGGTTTACCTGAGCCCGGGGGGTTCAAGGCTGCAGTGATCCATGATTGTGCCACTGCACTCCAGCCTGGGTGACAGAGTGAGACCCTGTCTCAAAAAAATAACAATAATAGAATAATATAATAAGTAATTAAGAAACACTTTTTTGTCATTGGAACAGATCAGGGAACTAGTAATTAAGATATAAATTAAAACACACACGCACATAATAGCTTATATTGCTTTTCTCATGTGACTAAAAGATCCAGAGCTTCTTATTGTAAGCTCAAGCATATGTAGTGAGCTGCCAAGAATTAGAGGACCATTTAGGTCCAAACTACTATGGAGACTAGAATAAATGTGGGGGCAGAGGGGAATGGTGGGAATGGGGAAGATGTCACAGATGACTTTGATCATTACTTTGGTGCCATAGTTGTAGATTCTTTTACAAGATGACTGATATACGTATTTTATATGGTGTTGTCATTGTTTCTATACTCTATCTTGATTTTTTAAATGTAATTTTTGGCATAATGCAAAATAAAATAGCTCATGTTTCAAAATGTATGTAGCTGATTTCTTGTGGTTTCGATAGTTCTATTATATGTCCTGCAGATAGAATTTTGTTCCCTTCCCTGAGAATTGAGCAGGGTCACTACATCTGTATGCCTTCACTTCTTTCTCAGCCAGGTGATTGGCATGTGTGAGTGGGCCCCTATAAGCTGCACTTCTCAGTTCATCCCTTTAACTCCGTGGTCACAGTTGTGTATCTGACACAGCAAGAACTTGCTTAAAGAATGGTTTGAATTGTGAGGATGCTTGAAACCATAAAAGAGGGAAAATGGGCTAGGGAAACTGAAGATAAATTAATTATTATAGTTTACAATAATATAGTGCCTACTAATGCCAAAAATCTATTCTAGACACAACATAATTAACTCATTTACTTCTTACGATAACCCGGGAGGCTGGTTTTCCTAATATTCTTATTTTATAGATGAACCCAAGCAATGAGTTGTTACTTTGTCCATGATCATACAGCTCATAAGCGGCAGAGCCAGGGTTTAGAACAGACAGATTCTCCCACCAGAGTCCATGCTTCTAACCACTATACTAAATGGAAGACTCAGGAAAAATATTAGCATTGTCTTGGAATAATTGAAGGGCGACAGATTGAAATATGAAGTAAACATATTCTTCGTTGCCTCAGAAGGAAACGGAGTCTGCCGGTAACATAAAGGAAATACTAAAGATAGGGAGCTGTTTCTGGAGGCAGTGGCTTCCATGTCCCTGCTGCTTGTGATCAGATCTTTTCTGGAACAGCACTTGTTAATGATGCTGACAAACACAACAGTGGTTGGGTTTGGCAAAACTTCATTTTCTATCTTCATTTGTATGAGTCAGGGATGTATCACAATAATTGCATTCTTGCCAGTACTTCTTTATTTGGGGAGTTACAAAGTTATGAAAAGGCGAGGGGTGAGATGCAGAATAATTAAGCGATTTCATTAACGAACTTTACTGGCATTACTCTTTTGCTGAAAGTATACTATATTTTGACTTAAAGGTCTCAAACAAAAATTTTTTAATGTTTTTAAAAATTGACAATATTATATATATTCTTGAGGTACAATATAATGTTTATATATTATATATATGTCCTGTACATTGTAGAATGGCTAAATCAAGCTAATTAATATTAAGAATAGATTTTTGATAAATTTATAAACTTGGCTTATTCAGAATTAGGTTGAATAATAATGTTTTCAAATTGAAATGTGTGGTGCAGTACTAAAAGCAGAACTTAATGTTTAGAGCTTTAAAAACTACTAAAAACATTAAATGACATTTTGGTTGATTTTCTTGTTCCTAATCACTTGTTTTCCTAACTCTCATGCAATTTTTATTTTATTGCAGGCAATTCGTATGCAAGAAGCTACACGAAATTAATTGTGCAGGATGAAAAGATGGCACAGGCACTGTTGGTACCCCCGGGACCTGAAAGCTTCCGCCTTTTTACTAGAGAATCTCTTGCTGCTATTGAAAAACGTGCTGCAGAAGAGAAAGCCCAGAAGCCTAAAAAGGAACAAGATAATGACGATGAGAACAAACCAAAGCCAAATAGTGACTTGGAAGCTGGAAAGAACCTTCCATTTATTTATGGAGACATTCCTCCAGAGATGGTGTCAGAGCCCCTGGAGGACCTGGATCCCTACTATATCAATAAGAAAGTGAGTATTAGTTTTATTCATCCAATAAATCTTTAATTAAACTTCTAACTATATTATAATTCTCTGGTTTGGTTACTGTAACCAATATTTTGGTTACAGTGAGGAAATATGAATAGATAATGATTTCTACAATTTCACAGTAATTCAAAAAGTCAATATTAAAATGGACATCAACAAAGTAAAATATCTGTTATGGCTGACAAATTCAAGCATGGGATAGTCAACAGAATAATACCTATGCAGAAAAAGAATTATGGGCATATGTTGTACTTATTTTTTAGTTCATGATTGACTTGAGGTTTCTTCACAGCAATTTGGATTCTAGAGGACAATAAGTAATCATCTTCTTAGCATCCTCCTATAGGCAGACAATACATAAAGAAGCATGTTCACCCAGAGATTCCTTTTTCCCCCAACTCACCTAGAATATGATTAGGATTATCTCTTAACCTTATATAGTTTGTGACATGCTGATTCTGGATGGCCTATACTATTAAAACATCACCCTGAAGAAAACAATGTCAAAATTGGAAGACCAAAAATAAAGAACTTACAAATTTTCTCCATCTATACATGATTTAAATTAATAGTTATTACAGTGCTTTCCTAATGCTAAAATAAATGCATAATTCTATTATAATTATCTGGTTTCTATAGTTAAGCTAGCTGAGTAGTATTTCATAGAAAAATATAAAAAATAGGTGATATACACTATGCTTTCTAACTGGATATTAAGGGATTTTATAGCCATGATTTATATTTTACATTTACAAGCATGAAATAGTTCAATGTAGAAACTAAAGATAAATTAATATCACCATGAGTTTATGGCTTGTAGATTATGGAAGATATTGAACACCTTTATTAGTCAAAGCACACCCCTTTAAAAGCAGTGGCCGAATAAATTTTATTCTTTAAGCAATATATAATTTAACTTTATAAAATCAGTGATGGCTAAAGGAAATGACAACTATTCAGACATGGAGTTAGTCCTGTTGCTCTAAAGAAGTACTTCTCAAACTTGCACATACATACAGATCACTTAAGCTCTTTTAAATTGCAGATTCTGAATCCATCGGTCTGGGGTAGGGCCAGAGATCCTGCATTTCTTACAAAACATCAGGCTGGTACATGGCCACACTTTGAGTAGCAAGCTTAATGTTTTATTTAAAGTCATCAGAGCAAATTTTAATAGTTAAACAGATTCTTCCTTTTCCCTTTTTATAGTTCGTTTCATAAAAGGTGGCATTTAACACATTCATGTACTTCTAAAAATAACTTCAAAAATATACTATAGAATTAATAAAGAAAAATTTGAAATTTAGTTATGATGATGACAATAAGTCATCCCCCAAGAAACTGGGAATAATATTCTCCCGTGAAAACTGTTGCTCTGAACGTTATATTTGTAAAGATATTTTTTTTCTAGACTCTTACTTATTTTTAATTCCATTGATCTCTGTCCTTAGGTCAGTACCAAACTGGCTTGTAAAGATATCTTTAAGAGAGAAGGCATGATTTACTCTGCTATGATTGTTAGTATTTGCTACTTAAAGAAAGGAAATGTCCTTATAAATGGGAATCTATCAGCCTGGTAGGCGTAAGGGGGAACAAACGGAGAATAATAGAGGCAAACATTTTTTTTTTCCCAAGGGAGAACGTTAGTAGTAGTACTGAAAACATTTTCTTTCCAATGGCCATGCCACCTCATTGTGGCGGGGCTACACTGAACTACCTAACACATGCCCTTAAACATTCCACATCATTTAATTAAGTCATCTGGCTTGGGCTCCACACTCAGCAAGAAACCTTCTGATTACAATTGGTTTCCCCTAAATCTGCTTGAAGAAAAGAATGTGCTGGTTACATTATTGCAATTATCTCAGTCCATATGAAAGTAATGTATCTCTCTGTAAATAAATAAATAGATTGGAGGCCAGGCATGGTGGCCCACACCTGTAATCGTTGGGCATTGAAAAGCAAAGACAGGAGGATTACTTGAGGTCAGGAATTTGAGGCTGCAGTGAGCAATGATTGTGCTGTTGCACTTTAGCCTGGGTGACAGATCAAGATCCTGTCTCTAAATAAATAAATAGATTGGCATTCTTATTTTATATGCCAGGTTTTAAAGTTTGGTTAATATGAGTCTGCCACTAAAAAACAGAATTGCCCTCTGTTGTTGACAAAGTCAATTTTTATTGCCTCCATGGCTAAATTACCTCATGGCTGAGGCATCTAGACACTCTTTACTGTTGGCTGCACTGCTTTCATTTATGAAATATCCATAAAGATGAAGATTGAGGTGCTATTAAACAAAGAGGTAATTTGTCATTCTTAGCATAGAAGGAGTCATGTAAGAAGCTAATGGAAGAAGTTTTGGAATTTAAAAACACATTATGAAGTTATGTTAACTATGTGGAAAAATACAGATAAAGGCATTTAAAAATTTTGAAGCTTGTGTAACTCTTTGCCACTATTAATTAGTGATACATTTTAAATGCCTAATTTAATTAAATGTGTAACATCACAATTTAATTTGGCCAGGGTACTATTAACCGTAGTGACAGTGATAATCATAGCTAACATTTCTTGTCCTCATACTGTGTCAAACACTGCTGAGTGCTTTAACTCATTTACTATTTACTGAACCAGTGAAGCAGATCCTATCGTTAGCTTCAGTTTGCAAATGGGAAAGTGAAGCACAGAGAGGTGAAGTAACATGCTCAAGGCCACACTCAAGTGGTGAATCCAGGATCTGAGCCCAAGCATTCAGCTCCAGAGTCAGAGCTCTTAAACACTAAGTGAAATTATATACTGTGCTTATTAATATAATAAAATAAAAGAGAATGTTTAAAAATGGTTGCATCATTTTTTGAGTTCTCTGATGTGGTCCTAATCATTGAGATGTAAATCTTATTCTTGCCACAAAGTAGTAAAACTTTTAGTAAACTTACAAGATGTGCATTTGCCTGGGAAAAAGAAGCAAATAACATTCCAGAGTACAAAACAGGTAGTTTAACGTACTTCCAGCTGTAGCATTTATAATGCCAATAGCCATATGTACTGTTAATTTTTTTAAGTCGCATCATTACTTATCATTACTTGGAAACCTAACTTTAGAATTGCTATGATTTATCCCTCCTCCATTCATTTGTTATTTTCTCAAGTAATTTTCAGTTTAGGTATATCTCTTCATAATATCAGAGCCCCATAATTTCTATTTTTTTTTTCTTGCAGTTCCTTCACTAAACAGGATAGTAGTATTTTTTCCACATTTCTCAGAACTCAGGGTTCTCTTTGTGTCAGGTGGTGGTCCCAAGAAGTAAACTGGAATTGTAGTCTTAAGGCCTGCTCTGTTTTGGAACTTACAAATTCAATGAAGATGCTCTAAGCATGTCAGCTTTAATTCCACTAGTACCACAAAGGCTAATCTTGCAGGGGGTGTAAAGGGTTCCCTGATCAAAGGGATAATTTATTGCTATTCACTCTGCTTTTGAAGATAGTTCAAAATGAAACTTTCTCCTAATGTTGCAAGTAGAAACTGCTTTTTCAGGGAAACTGTTTCAAAAGAGCACAAGAACATTCACCTTAAATTATGGTGAACATTTTTCAAGTTAATGCTGGTGTTGAATACCTAAATGGATCTTAATTGTTCAACTGTAATATTAAATGATCTAATCCTGTGACTCCAAGGCAACCCTTTAATGCTTCTGTTCTTCAAGAGCAGTTTTTGCAAGGTCTGCTGTCCCTTACACATAATCTTACTGCTGGTAAAGAGTAGTTTGCTTGTTCTCTTCATAAAATTGTTCACATTTATAGAGTGCAGTTTCTGGAAAATGGTTAGTTAAGTAATAGTTGGCTCTATGGTCTTAAATACAAAAGGGCAATGAACAGAGCAACTGTAGTTTCTGAAAAATGGTTAAATAATGGTTAGCTCTGTGGTCTTAAATACAAAGGGATAATGAACAGAAAAACTGTACAGTTTCTGGAGAATGGTTAGTTAAATAATGGTTGGCACCATGGTCTTAAATACAAAAGGGCAACGAACAGAGAAATTGTTTTCCCTGTCCTTTATACTGATAATATAAATATTTTTGTCTACTATTCAAACAAAGTACATTGTCAGTGAACATAAATGTATGGGATATAACTCCTAGTTAAAGGAGAGAAACATATTATTAAGTAAATAAGTATACAGAATAGACACCTTAAAGGTAAATAGTATCTTTAAGGTAAACCCATATTTAATTAAAACAAGTGTTTATTTGCAAACCAGGCTATTAAGTACTGTGAAAAAAATGGAGAAAAAGTAGATTACAGGCTCTTTATGTTCAATGATTTATAACAATTCCTAACCTAGTTCTCACCGGAATGAACAGTATGTGTAAATTGCCACTTGACTATAATTACAAACAACATGTAAAAGAGTGCAGATTAATATACTTAGACTCACTGATAAAGAGAAACAATTAGGAAGTGATCAAGGGATAGTGTGATTTGGAAAGGCATGATGAAGGAGGTGATTGATAGCAGAGAAAATTCCCAGAGAGAAGGGATTTTCAACCTTGATTGCATATTATAATCACCTCGGGAAATTTGTGTTTTATTTATTATACTTTCAGTTCAGGGGTACATGTGCAGAATGTGAAGGTTTGTTACACAGGGGTGTATGTGCCATGGTGGTTTGCTGAATCCATCACCCTGTCATCTACCTTAGGTACTCAAGTCTGTGCCATCCGTCAGAAATTTTCATTCAATTGTCAATTTTAAAATCTCTACAGGACAGCCTAGTATTCAGGCAGGATTAAGAACCTCTGACATAATAGAGGGTCATTGTAGGTGGAACTATATTGTAAGGTCTGCTATGGAGACCTTTCCCTGATATGAAGAAAGTTTGCAATAAATGACCTTTTAGATGTCACCTTCTTCTAGGAGTCTATGACACTCATTCAGAGTCATAAGGAGAGCTTGTCTGGTTGTGAGTGAGACTGATAAGTAGATTGAATTGGCCATAGCAAAGATGACTCTAGTGGGAAAAAACAAAAGATGATTCTACAGGAAGATGGTAGGTAATCAGTTGTAGCACAGCTAATGCTAAGTGGATGATTGTAGGTTTCAGATAATAGAATTTTAGTTCTGCCCTTCATTCCACAATGGTTTATTTCAGACTAAGTTTCAATGCATCCATCCCTCCCCAGTTTTAACTAAGATGCTAATCCCTTCACACATCTGTAGAATAAGCAAAACCAGGTTATTCAACCTGTTTGAACATTTTGAATCTACAGGGACAATCAGGAGCCATCATAAACTTTGAAGTTAAAAGATTTTATGTAATTAAAATATTTATAAAAGATTATTTTAGTAGCAATGTGTACAGAGTAATCTGAAAAGTTACCAAAGCTGAAAACAGATGGTAAGCTTTAAATAGAATTGGAATCTGTAAAGCTACATTACAATTTGGTAAAAAAAAAAAAAAAAAAATGTGTAGAATTGTCAGTTTGTATCAGCAAGTTAGAACCATAGAGACAGATTAGGTAATAGTAAATAGTATCTTTATTTGTGACTATATGTTAATTAAGACATCTAAAGTTTGTAGTTATGATATATCAACTGGTTTAAACAAACAAGTTTGAAGAAACAAATTCTATTTTTTAAAAAGTTCTTTATGTATGTAAGCTCTTTAAATAATCCACGTCTAATTTAGTAATTTCTTTCTCGTATTTTCTTTTTCAGACTTTTATAGTAATGAATAAAGGAAAGGCAATTTTCCGATTCAGTGCCACCTCTGCCTTGTATATTTTAAGTCCACTAAACCCTGTTAGGAAAATTGCTATCAAGATTTTGGTACATTCATATCCTTTTCATGGGAATTGCCTAAATGCTATTTTTAACATTTAATTTTAAAGAAAATGTCATTTATATTTTCAAGTATTTATAAACTTTCTTTGAGATTAATGGTAACATTGTTAGTTTAATTTATTTGTTTGCATTAGTTTTCTACTGTTTATAACAAACGTATTATAGAATGGCTATAGTATTGTAGAAGAAAATATGCAACCAACCATGATAATGAATGTGTAAATGAAACGTATTATACAGTAGGAAAAAGAGCAAATCTCCTTACACTTTTATCAACTTCAATGAAATCAGGTATAACCATTGCTAAAGATTAGATTATGGTTAATATTACTATTTGTATTACCGGGTGTTTAAACTTTTATGCCTTAATTGATTCTTTATCTTCAGCACCTGGATCTATCCTTCTTTGTGTCCTTCCTTCCTTCTTCCCTTCCTTCATCCTTCCTTTTTCTCCTCCTTATTTCTTTGTTTTTTTTCCCGTAAATATTTATTAAACTCATACTATGTGCTCATATACCTGGTTGAGAATATATATCAAAAAGTCGAACTTAAAACTATTTACAATGTTAGTCAAAAAGTATATGTAAAAGTGCAGAATAGGTGTGGATTTCAAGAAAATTCTCAAGTAATAATAAAATAGAATGGTGATTTTCTGAGGCAGTGTTCAAGCTTGGGCATTTTGTATAGGGAGATTTGAAACAGGCTTCTACATAAATTTAAAGACTGATTCACCTAGAGACAGGGCAAATTAGACTGATAACCTTTTGAGGTACAAATTCTCTCATTCTGTGGCTTGACGTTGGAAACTATTTATATTTGAAAACCAAAGATTTATCTCAAAATAATCATAAACTTTCTTACAGGGATGTCTGGGTTGAGATCCCAAGAGAACTTGCTACAGCGAATTCTCAGAAGAGCATCAGCATAGTGGTACCTGTTTAGGTATAATGTGGACTAGATACAGGCATATAGCCAGATGGCCTGTTGGGGTTCCCCACAATCTAAAGTGTAAATAAAAAGCTAGAAAATAACATTACCTTATCAGCCCAAAATTGGATCTCCCTCTTTTATGCTACAAACTGTAAAATAATGAGTTACTTCACTACAAACCTACTACTTATGGTAGAATTCTCAATGTAATCTTTGAATATGTTGGGCCATACATTCTCACATTTTTTGTATTTCATTCGTTAATGTTTTATAAGTCAGTAGAGATGGAGCTATCTGAAGTACACCTTTCACACTTAGGGCACACTATAAACTCACTAAGGGATGGTGAGTTCCTCTTCCAGGATAATTTCACACAACTCACTGGAATGCAAAGTAATTTGCATTTGCTTCAAATAGAGATCATTTTTCTATTAAATTCAGTTTTGCGAGTATATGATATAAAATGAAAAAGGATTGCACCAAGGCTATGACAGGCTTTGAATTTTCTTATTATCATTGATGTAAAAGAAGTAAATAATATGAATTTCACAGTTAACTTTCATCGATAAAGATTTTTTGTGTTTGGATCAGTTATAAATGGCCATGGTAACCTACTAACATTTATTCCTTAACTATAATCTACTTTATTCAGCATGCTTATCATGTGCACTATTTTGACCAACTGTGTATTTATGACCTTGAGTAACCCTCCTGACTGGACAAAGAATGTGGAGTAAGTAGGAATAACTTCTTGGAATGAGAAATGCACACTCAAATTCCCTAGCAATCTCCTTGTGGCTATAGTCTGACTTATGATTTCCACTTCTGTCTAAGAAAAAGTTATTTCCATAATATGAAAGAAGATAAGGGAAGTTCTTTGGGGGATATTTTTCTTCTATGAGGTAAGTATTTCTCCAACAAACTCATGATAGTATCTGTTTAAGAGAGATTATAAATTAGTATACACTTTCTGGTAAACTAAGCCAATCATCTAGCCTAAAATTAAGTCTCAATCATAGTTAATCATTTGAGATAAAATACAATGATCATTCAAGTAATTTGATGAATTAAATTATTTTATTCTAGTATATTTTATTATTGTTATATTCAAATAGGATAGATTTGGGGTTTTAGCTCTAAATTAAGTAGGTGTCTCAATTATTTGTCCAAGATGTCTAAGTTATATTTAGGTATGTAGGCTATTTATGCACATGTGTATTGAAACAGCTTAGATGTGTTCTGTAAAAGAAACAAAATGTCCTTCATAAAACTATGTTCATAAAATAACAGGGCTTAATGGGAAATATAATTAGAGGGAGACTAAAACTTATGGAACTTTATAACTAGAATACAACGTGAAAACAACAATAATCTCAACAAAAAGACACTTGTCCAGTTGAGTCTCTTCTGATATTTATACCTAAGATCATAGCCATTGAGTTATTTGCAGCCTCAGATCCTGAGCCTCATCGTTTCTCCCTTGAAATGGAGACTGGGGATATGCCTATGATTTCATCAAAGTAAATGCTTCATTCTGTATTTTAATACATAGAGAAAGGTCTAAGCATATTAGTTGTCCAGGATATTAAACTGTGCCCCCTTGTTGCACGAAAAGAAAACACTTTTGTGGATTTTCTGTATTAGTATCAATATCTTTTTATTATTGTTTTGGAAGGAATTTTTCCATTTAAGTGTGAGAAAAAAATGCCCTTCGTTGTTTCAAAACATCAATATGCTGGGGAAAATCGGACATGAACTAACACAATTTCTGCATCATAGCAATATTATTTCATTTTCTTGTCATTCACATATGAGGTTATTTGCATCAAAGAAACATACATTTTGGTGAAACAGAAAGTGGTTAGATTATATAGGCTATTTATATATAGCATACTATAATGATCAGGTATTTGACTGGTTAAGTAAAAAAATGTAATATACTCATTTATTGTTATAGTTGTAAAAGTAATGTACAATAGGAGTTAAGATAGTGTAGCAAATACTGCCATTTTTAGTTCTATTTTTATAGATTTCTCTGATAATTTACTGTACCACTAATAAGCCATTATTTGTCAGTAATTTAAAATATATTTTTTTTAATCGTAGCTTGAAAATGCTTCCTAGAAATCACTGTAGTAGAAAATCCAACCCTCATATTGAGGAAGGCCATTTAACTTAGAGCTCTCATTTACTGTTCATGATTTTGGAGTTAACAAAATGGACATTCCTATCTAAGACTATTCTGTATGTGCTCTTCCCAACAGAAGTTCTTGACACATTTAAACATGTATCAGTTTTATTTATTTGTATAATATTATTAAAAGATAACTAAAGAAGACAATTGGAGTTTGTGACTGACTAGCCTGGCCAACATTGTGAAACCCCATCTCTACTGAAAATACAAAAAATTGGCAGGGCGTGGTGTCACTTTCCTGTAGTCCCAGCTATTCAGGAAGCTTAGACAGGAGAATCGCTTGAACCCAGGAGGTGGAGGTTGCAGTGATCCCAGATCGCAGCACTGCAATCCAGTCTGGGAGACAGAGCAAGACTGTCTTTAAAAAAAAAAAAAAAAAAAAAAAAAAGGCAATTGAGTATGTAGACCTCTCTTTCTAAAGAAAGAGTATTAACTTAGAGATGATTATACCTGTTATGAAGGCAGTCTTAGCTTTAGAAAGTTTTTGAGTTGCATCATTCAGCTGGAAAACTTTGCACAGGTTTCCTGGTCAATTATCTTCAGTTACTTGAAAGCAAGCCAGCAGGAAAACATCAAAATAGTAGTGGTTACTATCCCCAAACTGGGTTTCAGTGAAAGAGAAGATAACTCAGTTCTGAGATGAAAACCGAAGTCATTGTTAATTGACACCGTCCCTGTACAAAGATGTGATATACACAAATGACTTGAGAACTATATTGCATAGTGAGGGGAGTGTTATGTAAGGCAAGGCACTTCTATAGACATCAAAGTTTCAGGAACAAAAACCTGTGATATGGACAGAATTGAAGGCATGATTAGGAGCCTAGTGAGGGCATAGCCAAGAACGATAAAGGTCCCCTGACTCCCACTCACCTGCCTGACCTAGTTACTAATAAGCATTTTTGAATACCTATTCTGTGTAGAGCTCTGTCTCAATAAGCTCTAGGACTCTCTTCCATGGACAACTTGAGCATTTCTCATACATTGCAAATGTACCCACATATTTTATTAATTTTCCAAGATCAAGAACAAAAATGGGGTCTTTAATCTTATTCCTACTAACTTTATAGATAACACAGAATTGCCTCAGCATAAACCACAGGGCACTAACGACTAATATAATAAACAGAACGTACATGTGCTGTGTTTCCAGACCTTTTAAAAGGCCAGCTAGCTCTACAAGCAGAAATACCATGGGGATTATGTGTGTTACACAACAATCCAAACAGTAAAGATAAGCTTTGTGTTGTAAAATATATCTCTTCCTAATAGTCAGCTACTTCATAATAAGTAAAGATAGCAAATATTACTTATGAGATCAATCGAATTGTTAGGGAGAGAAAAGGAAGGGAATGTACTTGAGAAAACTAGATTTGAAGATATCTGCATAAATTATCCTTGATGTCTTTGTTCCCTCATATGAAAGAAATTTGTGCAGAAAACATTTCAAAAATAATGATCCTAACATTTTTCATATATAAAATGCTGGTAGTCTGGAAAAGCTAACGAATTTAATGTGAGTAAATCAAATCTTTATGGCTTGGGTAAAGTACTCTGAAAAATAAATTTAAATTGTACCTTTAAAGAACATAATGTTGAAAAACAAGTACTCAACTATTTTTGGGAGAAAAAACCGAAAACAGCAATAAGTTACTTTGTTAAGACTCAAAGAAAAGAGGACTAGAAAAATAATGTCATGTATTCATGACATTAAACAGCAAATAGAAAAGTCTTCCACCATTTTGGAGGCTGAAAATTGAATTTAAGCAAAGTTTAAATGATTTAGCCTAATTGCATAAAGACAGAGCTGATGCAAGGTTGGATTTAAGAACTTGCTGATCCCTGTGTTTTGGTAATTGTGCAAACACACGCATATAAAATCCTAGTGAATTAAAACATTTCTTGTGATAATATACACACACACACACGAACACATACCTGTACAGCACACTCATGCACATGCACACACACACACATGCACACATGATGGGGAGGGAGAAAGAGAGGAAGACAGAGAGAGATGGGGGGAGGTTTATAACTCTCCATGATTCTTAAAAATTAAAAAAAAAAGAAGTGTTTTCTATGGTAGATATGTAAAATAGCCCCCAAAATAAGTCTACTCATTAAGAAACTTGAATAAAATATTTTATTATTTAAGTAAATGAATCCAAGCTATGTTGCCTCTAAAGTTGTACTGTCCAATGAGGAAGCCATGTGTGGCTACAGAACCTTGAAATCTGGATAATCTTAATCGTTAAATTTTCATATTTTAGATATATTGGTTAAAATAAAATGCAGTATAAAAATTAAGTTTACTTGCTTCTTCTCATCTTTTCACTTGCTACTAGGAAGTTGAATATTACATTTGTGGCTTGCATTACATTTCTGTCAGACACTGCTGCACTAGAAGGTCAAACTTGATAATTATCCATAAGATACATGAAACTATTATTCTAAAACCCAAATGATTAAACAAGATTAGATTCCTAGAGAATATATTTTCTCCTCAGTCTAACTTTTTACTCAGGCTGTAAGACTAATTAAACTAACAGATTCTTTGGTAAATAGAAATAAGGAAAAATATTTTAATGAATTGAAAACCCACAAAAGGATAGGATTTGCTATGATTGAAAACATCTATTTTAACAGTTCAAACAGAATTGTTAATTTTGGCTTGAATGTTTTTCTTAGGTACACATTCACTGGAATCTATACCTTTGAGTCACTTATAAAAATCTTGGCAAGAGGGTTTTGCTTAGAAGATTTTACATTTCTTCGTGATCCATGGAACTGGCTGGATTTCAGTGTCATCATGATGGCGTGAGTAATTTTGAAAATTTGATAAACACAAAGGAATGAAAATAGTCATAGCACAAACCAGGTTGTTGTGACATATATTAAATGTAGACCTTTCTTGTTAACCAGATTAACTATATGCATTGTGTATTTTGAGAATACGTATTAGAATACATATTGCAATGTAAATATATCTGGTAAATGATCAATAAATGGGATTACCTTTATGTCATGTAGTGTTTCTCTTCATCAAAATGAAGTTATTCACTGACTACAATTTAATAGCAACAACTGTACTTTGATTTGGTTTTGCAAACAAATGTGCTCATATTCATAAAAATTGCATTGAAATAAGTAACACAATTTTGTTTCTTAAAAGCAACTTTCAGCATATGGCACCCTGAGGTCTATAAAAAATCTATTTGTTAAACTCGTGGGGCTCTAGGTGCCAAACCCAGCATTAACTCCTTATTTAGGATAAATTTTGCCAAAACTATCAGTAACTCTGATTTAATTCTGCAGGTATGTAACAGAATTTGTAAGCCTAGGCAATGTTTCAGCCCTTCGAACTTTCAGAGTCTTGAGAGCTCTGAAAACTATTTCTGTAATTCCAGGTAAGAAGAAACTGGTATAAGGTAGTAGGCCCCTTATATCTCCAACTTTTCTTGTGTGTTATTGTGTTTGTGTGTGAACTCCCCTATTACAGATATGTGACAGAGTTTGTGGACCTGGGCAATGTCTCAGCGTTGAGAACATTCAGAGTTCTCCGAGCATTGAAAACAATTTCAGTCATTCCAGGTGAGAGCTAGGTTAAACACCGAGGCTGACTTTAACTATTAAGTTTGAAATCAATTCATAATGACTTGTATCATTAGCCTTGTTGCTTATTATTGCAGTTCATCCCATTCAATAATGCCAAGTGATGTTTCAGTGTCAACTTAGTTTCTAAAATTTTAGAAATCACATGCTTATTTATAAAATCAGCCTTTGAGTTTAACAGAAAATTGCATGAGACATCTACAAAACATGCTAATTTTGGCCTCTTGCTTTCTCTCCCTCTTTTTTTTCTTTTTTCGCTACCATGGCTTTACTAACTGATTTGGATTTTACTGTCCACTGCAGATCTAGTTTAAAAATGGATCTCCTGTGACAAAGGAGAAAAAATTATTATTGAGGAGCATGCATATGGCATAAGATTTATCTTAAAATTCTTTTCTCCTTTGAATTACTACTGCTTGGAGGTTAGAATAAAGAATGGATTGGTGGAAAATAGCTTCATGAAACACAACATCTGAAATAAAAAATAACTCCAAGATTTTCTGTACGCTTGTTCATCATGTAAAACCACGCAAACAAAACTTCCTGACTGAATAGTTAAATCTACATATTGAATTTCCAGAAAGCTCACTGTTCATGTGTAAAATCTGCTTTTCATCTGTTTCCCAAATCATCAAGCTATCCATACAGCTTTGGAGTCTAAATAGCCAAATAATCATTTATGAGGGAAAGAGAATGTGTGTGACTATTAAGAAATCATGATTTCTAGCACTTTTCCTCAGATGACCACAGTTCTCTCTCTTCAGGTTTAAAGACCATTGTGGGGGCCCTGATCCAGTCGGTGAAGAAGCTTTCTGACGTCATGATCCTAACTGTGTTCTGTCTGAGCGTGTTTGCTCTCATTGGGCTGCAGCTGTTCATGGGCAACCTGAGGAATAAATGTTTGCAGTGGCCCCCAAGTGATTCTGCTTTTGAAATCAACACCACTTCCTACTTTAATGGCACAATGGATTCAAATGGGACATTTGTTAATGTAACAATGAGCACATTTAACTGGAAGGATTACATTGGAGATGACAGTAAGAAGTATTGCCACATTATGTTAACCTTAGCATTGCTGAATGAGTTTTCAACTATAAATAGTTGAGACTGTGGGTGTACAGCGACCTTTGTAAATAACTGAAATAGTCAGACTCTGATTTATTCCTAATATGAAATAAAATGGTTTTCTTTTGTATTGACAGGTCACTTTTATGTTTTGGATGGGCAAAAGGACCCTTTACTCTGTGGAAATGGCTCAGATGCAGGGTAAGAAATATATATATATGTATGTATACATACATACATACATACATAGTATAGAACTCTTTGTGAGGAAAAAAGTAGATAGGTAAATATCTACATGGTAATACGTGTAGCTTTACATGTATGCAAGAAAGAGTGGCGCTGCCTACCTAGGAAGTGTCTTGTCTGCCTTACTGGATTGCCACTGGTCCTTAACTCACAGCCATAAAAATCATCCCTTTGTGAAGACGTTTCCCCAGAATTTCACAGTGAAGATGTTCTTAAATTAATGTTCCAATGTGTGAAGGTCCAGAGTCTGTCTTTGCTGTAAACCCATCAGACCCGTTTAGGAAACACAGGAAGGAACATGAGATGGGCACATTTATGTTGATGTATGTATGTATCAATGGGATGAGTTTTGTTGTGACTGGAAAAGATCCAGAATACAGGCCGGGCGCGGTGGCTCACGCCTGTAATCCCAGCTCTTTGGGAGGCCGAGGCGGGTGGATCACGAGGTCAAGAGATCGAGACCATCCTGGTCAACATGGTGAAACCCCATCTCTACTAAAAATACAAAAAGTTAGCTGGGCATGGTGGCGCGTGCCTGTAATCCCCGCTACTCAGGAGGCTGAGGCAGGAGAATTGCCTGAACCCAGGAGGCGGAGGTTGTGGTGAGCCGAGATCGCGCCATTGCACTCCGGCCTGGGTAACAAGAGCGAAACTCCGTCTCAAAAAAAAAAAAAAAAAAAAAAAAAAACATTTTACAATAAAAGGTACTGTGATATCTTAGTCATGGTGTTAGTCTCTAACCGTTAAATATTTTCCCTAGTATTGTAAGTTAATTTTAACCCAAAATAGAGAATTTTTTAAAAGCCAAGAGATAGCAATAGTAAGTAACTCTTAGGACATGGAACTTAAATATATTTTGATTCATCTTTTAAAAAGGGAAACTGGTATAGCCATAAAAATCTACGAGTGTTAATGAAAATGTATGCTAGTCACATAAATAGAACTTTGGGGATTTTTTTTTTTTTTTTGCCTGACAGGTTTCCTACCCTTTATTATGTGACTGTAGTAGGGAAGAGCATAGGTTCTAGAGTTCATGTACACCTGGGTTCAAATCCTAACTCCATCATTTATGAGCTCTTTGACCTTGGAAAAGTGTCCTAAGCTCTCTCTGTACCTTAGTTTACTCATCTTTAAAATGGGGAGAGTAATACTCTGTACCTTTAACTGTTGTGATGCCTAATTATTTAATACACATAAAGTATTTGAACTAACACATGGACAACTGTAAGAACTTATTATATGTACCAGCCTGGACAACAAAGCTAGACAGTCTCTACAAAAGAAAAAAAAATGAAGAAGAAGAAGAAGAGGAAGAGAAAGAAGAAGAAAAGAAAAACCTAGCCAGGCATTGTGATGCACACATGTAGTCCTAACTACTCAGGGGGCTGAAGTAGGAGGATTGCTTGAGCCCAGGAATTCCAAACTGCAAGGAGCTATAATCACTCCACTGCACTCCAGCTTAGGCAACAGGCTGTCTCTGAAAAATGGCTCGGTGCGGGGGCTCACTCCTGTAATCTCAGCACTTTGGGAGGCTGAAGCAGGCAGATCACTTGAAGCCAGGAGTTCTAGACCAGCCAGGCCAACATGGTGAAACCCTGTCTCAACTAAAAAATACAAAAATTAGCTGGGGTGTGGTGATTGATGCATGCCTGTAATCTCAGCTACTCTGGAGACTGAGGTAAAATAATCTCTTAAACCTGAAAGGTGGAGGTTGTAGTGAGCCGAGATTGCACCACTGCACTCCAGCCTGGATGACAAAGCAAGATCCTATCCCCAAAAGTTTTTATAAATAAAATAACAAACACACTATCTTAAAAAAAAGAAAAGAAAATAATTTATTGAATTGCATGTTAACTATGATTTATTATGATGTTGATTAACATAAAAGCCCAGATAAAATTTGGGATAAAGTTGGTTACTGCATACTTTATTCCGGCTAAACCATAATAATCTGTTCCCCCCCCCCTTTTTTTTTTTTTTTGAGGCGGAGTTTCGCTCTTGTTACTCAGGCTGGAGTGCAATGGCGCAATCTCGGCTCACGGCAACCTCTGCCTCCCGGGTTCAGGCAATTCTCCTGCCTCAGCCTCCTGAGTAGCTGGGATTTACAGGCACGCGCCACCATGCCTAGCTAATTTTTTGCGTTTTTTTTTAGTAGAGACAGAGTTTCACCATGTTGACCAGGATGGTCTCGATCTCTTGACCTCGTGATCCACCCACCTCGGCCTCCCAAAGTGCTGGGATTACAGGCTTGAGCCACCGCACCCGGCCAATCTGTTCCCTTTAATGAATACTTATTATGGCTTAAGTAACTTACATCAGCAGTCCCTAGCCTTTGTGGTACTAGGGACTGTTTTGTGGAAGACTATTTTTCTGCGGGCCAAGGGTGGTGGTGGAGAATGATTTCAGGATGATTCAAGCACGTTATATTTATTGTGTACTTTATTTCTATTATTATTATATTATAATATATAATGAAATAATTGTACAACATAATGTGGAATTAGTGGGACCCTGATCGCAAATGATTCATCTGCCTCAGCCTCTGAATATGCTGGGATTACAGGCATGAGCCACTGCGCCCAGCCATTGGTGATGAGTTTTAAATACAAAACCATTTTGTATTTAACTGGCACATTCCATTAAAGAAATAAATGATTTATATTTTATTAAAATCAAAAAGCTCTTCTCTACAAAGACATTCTTAAGATAATGAAAAGACAAGCCACCAACTGGGAGGTAATATTTGCAAAACATATATCTGATTTAAAAAAAAAAACGGGCCAGGAGCAGTAGCTCATGCCTGTAATCCAGCACCTTGGGAAGCTGAGCGGGGAAGATCAATTGAACCCAAGAGTTTGAGACTGGCCTGGGTAGCATAGGGAGACCCTGTTTCTACAAAAAGTAAAAATGAAATTAGCCAGGTGTGGCGTAGTGTTCCTGTGGTACCAGCTAGTCAGCAGGCTGAGGCAGGAGGATTAAGTGAGCCTGGGAGGTTGAGGCTGCTGTGAGCCATGATCAGGCCACTGCACTATGGGCTGGACAACAGGGTCATACTCTGTCACAAAACAAAACAAAACAAAACAACAAGCCAGTGTCCAGATTATCTAAAGAACTCTAAACACTCAACAACAGGAAGACAAATGGCCCAATTTAAAACTGGCAAAAGATCTGAAGATACCGCAAACAACTATATACTACAGTTGCCTATTAAGTAGGTAAAAAGGTGCTCAACATTATTTGTCATCAGGGAGCTGCAAACTAAACAACAATGAGTTACCACTGTACACCTATTAGAATGACCGAAAAATGTTTCTGGCAATACTGACTTCCGATGAGGATGCAGAACAACAGGAACTCTTGTTCTTTGCTGGTGGGAATGCAAAACTAGACAACTGCTGTGGAAGACAGTTTGGCAGTTTCTTACAAAATAAACATAGTCTTACCATATGATCCAACAACTACACTACTAGGTAGTTCACTGACCAATTTGAAAACTTATGTCTACAGTAAAAAACCTGCATGTGAATATTTATAGCAGCTGTATTCATAATGATCCAAAATTGGAAGCAACAAAGATGTACTTCAGTAGTTATATAAATAAATTGTTATGACCATATACTAAAATATTACTTAGCAATTAAAAATAAATGAGCTATGATGATATAAACAGTTATTGATGAATGTTAAATGCACATTTCTAAGTGAGAAAAAGCCAACCTCAAAAAGCTATGTACGTATGGTTTCAATTACTTGACATTCTAGAAAAGACAAAATAATAGAGATGATAAAGAAAATCAGTGTTTGCCAGGGGTTCATGGTGAAGGATTATCTAGGGAAGCAAAGGGAATTTTTTTTATAGGGTGAGAACCTATTCTCTAAGATTCTATAATGGTGAATATGAAACATAATGCATCTGTTAAAACTCACAGACTTTTATAGCACAAAGAGAGAATCTTAATGTATACAAATTTAAATTGTGTGTGTGTGTGAGGTTTGGGGATCCCATGAAGAAATAGAGAATCTGACAAAAATATATAAATGTATTGCAGTATATGAAACAACCTCACTGAAGGAGGTGCAGTAATAACATGCAAACCTAAGTAACTTTGGGTCTATAAGACTAATAAAAGGAACAATACGCTAGTTGATAAAGTTGTTTCCAGATTAACAATCCTGAAAACATTGTGCATGTTTACCAGTAATGAGCAATTATACGCATATGTGTCTTTGTTCTGTCAGCTGAGAGGGCCTAGAAGCAATGACACCCCAGTAGCAATAAACAAAGCTAGCACCCAGATCTTGGTTACTAATATCATTTTCCAATAAAAAGAAGTAGGCCTCTTTTCTAGGACTGGAGCAAAAAATATACAAGATGCGTCTGGAGCATCTGATAGTGCCTAAAATTAAGGAAGTGTTAAAAATAAATCAATAAAAAACAACCCACAACTATGGGGTATGTCAAACTGTTAAAGGTGTCAACTGAGTTTCCAATGGCCAAAGATAAAGCAATTCAAGCAAGAAAATAAATGAAATATCATTTAATTATAACCCAAAATGTAAAATAAATATCCATGACTATATGTTAATTGAAATGATTGAATACATGAGTAAATTATGAATAATGGACAATATCCTGTGCAGAAGAATTTCAAATAATTTTTGTACATACTTTGCCCTTAAGATCGTAACTGCAGGATCTTTAAATGTGGTCTGTACACAGTGACTTTATTTCAAAAGAGTATGTATGGAAAAGGAAGAAAAGGGAATAGAAACACTAACAAACACTACCTTAAGACAGATGATGAAAGTTAACATTAACAATAATAAGTATGTACACTTGGCATAATGTGATGTGATGATAATGATATTTTACCTCTGTAGTCTTCCACCCAAAAATCCATAACCTCAATATAATCATGAGGCAAACATTAGACAAATCCCAGTTGAAAGGCATTCTACCAAATATCTGGCTAATAGTCTTCAAAATTATTGTGGTCATCAAAAACAAGGAAATTCTGAGAGATTGTCACTGCCAAAAGGAACCTAAAAAGACATAAACACTAAATGTAATATGTATCCTGAATGAGATCCTGGAACATAAAAAGGACATTAAGAAAAAAACAGGGTATCTGAATAAAATAGTAACTTTAGGCAATAATAATGTATTAAGGCTGGATGCAGTGGCTCACACCTGCAATCCCAGTACATTAGAAGGCTGAGGCAGGAGATTGCTTGAGCACAGAGGTTTGAGACCAGCCTGGGCAGCATAGCAAGATATCACCTCAATTAAACAATAACAATGTGTCAATATCAAAGGGCATGGAATATACAAGCTCTGTATTATCTTCATACTTTTTCTGTAAGTCAAAATTTGTTCTAAAATATCAACTTTATTTTAGAAAATTCTACAAAACGGCTAATGAAATAGTTAATTGATTTCCCACTCTCCAGCTGTTTTCTGGCTTTTTATTTTTAATTATTTATTCTTGCCACTTAGTAAAGAATAGAAAAATGGTTGTCAGAGCCAAACGTATTTGGTTGCGCTCTGCCATTCTAAATGTCTGTTAATCTTTCTTTGTATCTAAATTTTCTATTGGTTTTCCTAGTGAATTTCATCTGATAAGTTTCACGATGAGCAATCACCTAAAGTGTTCTGGAAATAAAAGCTACACAATTCATCACAGACAGCAACTTTGGGTTTTGAAATTTTCTATAAGTCAAATCAATTGAAATTGCTGTAATTTCTATACTGACCCTACCTCCATTTGTCTCTCTTACAGCCAGTGTCCAGAAGGATACATCTGTGTGAAGGCTGGTCGAAACCCCAACTATGGCTACACAAGCTTTGACACCTTTAGCTGGGCTTTCCTGTCTCTATTTCGACTCATGACTCAAGACTACTGGGAGAATCTTTACCAGTTGGTAAGTTCCAAATGAGCATGCATAACATTTATTGTTATAAACATATATGAAATGAAAAACATAGGCCAGGTGTGGTGGCTCATGCCTGTAATCCCAGCACTTTGGGAGGCAGAGGTGGGTGTATCACCTGAGTCCAGAAGTTCAAGATTGGCCTGAGCAACATGGCGAAACCCCATCTCTACCAAAATATAAATATTTGATGTGTGTGGTGGTGTGCACCTGTAGTCCCAGCTACATGGTGGGCTGAAGTGGGAGGATCACCCAAGCCCAGAAGCCAGAGGCTGCAGTGAGTTGAGATCATACCATTGCACTCCAGTCTGGATGACTGAATAAGAGCCCATCTCAAAAAAAGAAAGAGAGAAAGAAAGAAAAAGAGAAAGGCAAAGGAAAGGAAAGGAGAGGAGGAAGGAAAGGAAGGGAAGGGAAGGGAAGTGAAGGGAAGGGAAGGGGAGGGGAGGGGAGGGGAGGGGAGGGGGGAGGGGAAGGGAGGGGGGAAGGGAGGGGAGGAAAGGGGAGGGGAGGGGAGGGAAAGGGAGAGAAAGGAAGGGAAGGGAAGGGAAAGGAAGAGAAGGGAGAGAAGAAGGGAAGGGAAGGGAGGGTAGGGGAGAGGAGGGGAAGGGGAGGGGAGGGAAGGGCAAGGGAGGAAAAGGGAGGGGAGGGGAGAGGAGAGGAAAGGAACCTTTCTATAACACTCTGGAATACAGAGAAGTGTCTAGTATAAAGCAAGTGTTCAGGGAATCCTAATTTATTATTGAGTCAGTACCTATATATGTACGCTGGGAACTTTTTATGTGAAAGGCATTCTTCTAGAACTATGGGGATTCAAAGAATGTTCATGACTCTGAGGAGTTGATAATCCAGTTATGGGTATATAAGCAACACATTAAAACATTTTAAAAATCAATGATCTTGGTGTGAAAATTTCAAATTAAAGCTCTAGCTATTAATGGAGGCTAGAAGAGGAGGGAAGCAAAAGTCATCTCTAAATAGTATAGAAAAAGTCATCTCTAGTTGGTATATGGTCTACCATCTCTAGATGGTAGACTGCAATGCAAGTGGAATCCCACTGAAAGGATTTAAAGGTTCAGTGCTCTCACTTGTCATATTGTTGCTCTGCATATGAACTCTAATAAAATCGTTATGGTGGGCCTCACATATGAATTTAAAATGTATTTATATCAAATGAGATAGCAGTCAAGGCTCAAAGAATCTGATTATTATTTGTGTGTGTTGAGCATATTAATACCAACAAATTATTGATTAAAATGAACTGGATGCTAAATAGCTAATCAGTCTACTGACTATCTAAGTATGGTAATCAGATATTTATTTGGAGACATTATACTAAAACACTGGTGGAATTATCCCCCATTTCCCCTAGACGTTACGTGCTGCTGGAAAAACGTACATGATATTTTTTGTGCTGGTGATTTTCTTGGGCTCGTTTTATTTGGTGAATTTAATCCTGGCTGTGGTGGCCATGGCCTATGAGGAACAGAATCAGGCCACTCTGGAAGAAGCAGAACAAAAAGAGGCCGAATTTCAGCAGATGCTTGAACAGCTTAAGAAGCAACAGGAAGAAGCTCAGGTACTGAGTGATAAAAGCAAAGATTTATTAGTAGTAGTAGTAGCAGCTTCTAAGTAGAAATAGTGTTGTACTATACAGGGTAAATTAGAACTGGCTTTTCATTTTATATATAAGCATTGTCATTATAAAAAGAAAAATATTCAGATCTGAACTAGTTTCTGAAGTTGGAGCCAAATAAACTTTTTAGACACTGTATATCACTGTATATCAAGAAATCAGTTAGTGGATAGAAAATACATTAGGGATAAGGTTTACAATTCCATGGAATTGTCTTATGGAACCTAAGAGGGGAATTTAATTTTTTATTTGATTTAGTAAAGAAATAAAACTGATATTTCCAGTTGTTAGTGATTCACCCTAATTATGACATTTGAGATTTTGTTCTGAAGTTAATTGATTTTAAAGGTTGACCAGAAGACTTTATACATACCTATGCTTAACAATTCTTAGGGATTTCTGTAGAAAAAAAAAAAAAAGTTTGCTATAGCCTATATCAGGATATCAGGAAGGTATCTAAAGTTAGATGTCAAGTTAAGATTTTTATTAACAATAAAGGATGTTTGGGCTAGGGGTATGGTGAATGGGGCATTAATGTGTTGAGGAGAAGAGACACAAACAGAATACGGTATTAAAACACAGAAAACAAATGTATACTGAAAGGTGAAGACCCTTGCAAAGACACAGTAAAAGTCCAATTCATGACAGTTAGAATTATAATTTCTCAATATCTTTGCCAACATTTAGTATGGCCAGTCTTTATAATTTTTGTCATTCTAATAAATATCTCATTGCTGTTTTTATTTTTGTTTCCTAATTACTAATGATGAGCATCTTTTTCTGTTCTTATTTTCCATCCATATGGCTTCTTTTATGAAGTGGTTGTTCAAATCTTTAACCCCTCCTTTTTTAAGTTAGGATGTTCAATTTCTTTCTTTTTTTCCCCCCAGTTTCTTTCTTTTTTTTTATTGTACTTTAGGTTCTGGGGTACATGTGCAGATCCTGAAGGACTGTTCCATAGGTACATACATGGCAAGGTGGTTTGCTGCCTTCATCACCCCTTCACCATTATCTGGTATTTAGATTCTTTGGGATATAAGTCTTTTATCACATATATGCTTCTCAAATATTTGAAGTGAAGTTTAACCACTGTATTATTTCTTAGCTTTTTTGTTTAAATCATTCTTTTGGATCTAAAAAATTTTTGCCAAGTCAACACCACAAGTATTTTTTTATAAATTTTCTTCTAAAGTTAGTTTTATGCTTTAAATTTAGGTCAACAACACATTTCAAGTTAATTTTTGTATAACATGTGAGTGATATATTAAGATTCACCTTTTAAAAATATGAGTGTCTAATTAGTCCAACTGCGTATAAACAAAATATCCGTTCTCCACTACATTGCCTTTGAACCTTTGTCAATTATTAGTTGTCCATAGGTGAATGGACTCTATTCTGTTCAGCTAATTTATTTGTCCTTTTAATACCAATGCCACACTCTCTTACTGTACCTTTTATGGCAAGTCTTGAAATAAGATAGTGTAGGTACCCAACTTTTTGTTCTTTGTTTTTTTTTTCAAAGTTGTTTTATGTCCTTTGTAGTTCTATATGAGTTTTAAACTTCATTTGTCAATTTCATTTTGAATTATTTCTATTTCTGTCTTCAAGCCAACTATCTTTTCTTTTGCACATTTAATCTGCCATAGTTTCATCCAGTGCATTTGTCATTGGAAACACTATAGTTGTCGTGTCTACAAGCTCAGTCTGCATCTTTTTTATATTTCCTGTATCTCTAATTAACATTGTGAACACACATAATACAGTCATAACAACTGTTTAAATTTTCTGTCTGCTAATTTGAACATCTGTATCAGTTCTTGGTCAGTTTTGATTAATTTTTCTCTTTATTATGAGTCATATATTTCTGTAGTTTTATGTTCCTGACAATCTTCAACTGAATTCCAGACACTTTCAATTTTACTTTTGTGGGTGCTGGATATTTTTGTATTCCTGTAAAAATTATTGAACTATATTTTGGGATATAGTTATGTCATTCATACACAATTTTATCCTTTTGTATCTTTAAAGCTTTTAAAATTTTTTAGGCAGGACCAGATAGCATTTATTCTAAGATTAATTATTCCTCACTAATGAATCAAGACCTTTCGTAATATTCTATCCAGTGCCCATTTAAAATGAAGTGTTTACCAGTGTAGAAACAGGCACTGTTCTGGCACAGTGTGATTGCTGGGTGGTGTTCCCTCTAATCCTTGACCTCAGGTAGTTTTCTAAGACACATATTTGGTGAATAATCTTCTCAATACTCAAGGGGTACCTGAGAAGGTCCCTAGAGTTATCTCTCTGCTCAACTCTGTCTTCTGTGGTAGCCTGTCCTGTGAACTATAGAGTCACCCTGATTTTCCTGGAGTCAGCTTCGTCTCCTCCATTCAGGGAGTCTGCAGAGATACTTCCTCTCTACACCATGGTCTGGAAGTTCCAGGCCATAGATTAAGAGAAGCATACAGCTTGCTTGTTTTTCTATTTTCCAGTATCTCAAAACATCCTGATCCAGGGTCTTCAAAACCACTGCAACATGTATTTTGTCTATTTCATTGGTTGTTTCAGGAGAGAAGAAACCTGGTCTCTGTTACTCCATTTTGACCAGAAGAAGAAATCCAAATAATATTTTTATGCACTGACTTTTTTGAGGTTTCTTTTTTTTAATGAATGGCTTCAGGTATTTGAAGTGTTCTTTGGATGATGATATATACTGGAAATTGGTATATTCAAAATTTAGGTTTTTAATAATTCTGATTTACTTTGAAGATGCACAACAAATATCATTAAGTCCTTCCTCAAGGAATTTTTTGGTGAAATGGTGATACTGCAATAAGTTGTTTAGCTAATTATTGAGCTAAACCATATACTTAACTTTGGCTGAACACACTGGCTTGACCACTTTCTTCCTACCACTGGTTACAGAGTAGGAATGTGGTTATACCTTATTGATTTTATACAGAAAACTATAAACAAATTTGGTGACACTTGAAAGTCTTCTAAAATATACCTCATACTTGCCAGAAAGTCCCACATTTCAATTATTTAAGTTTTATTTGATATCACTATACATAAAACACATTTATAAGATAATGAAATAAAATAGCTATTTATAGGGCAAATACTTTATTTCAAAGTTTTACATAAATGGTATAAAAATTAATATTCATAAATTGCATATAATTATATTTTAAAGCACTGGGTTTTTCTATTATCATTAATAAAAGCAGACAAATTAATGTAATTGAAAATTCTACACAGATAAAGTACGGAAATGAGTTTATTCTAAAATGCAGCCATTTTAGGTTAAAATATGGCATCAATTAAGCATATGGTCTTTTTGAACTTAGAAATAAACATGCTCTATGTCTAGTAGAAGTTTAAAGAACCTAATTATCTACTTTTGATTAGTTTGGCTAAAAAAAAATCAGTTCTATTTCAGTTACTGAATTTTAGTGACCAGAACATCACAATTTGATTCAACTTTAGCTTCATACATACAAAATTTAAATTTATCTAAGGTAAAGTGTTTTAATACAGATCGAAGTAGCACAATGCCAAATCCATTTTAGTTCCATATTGACAACATAGGCAGTGTTGACCAGTAAATTGTCAATGTTGAAGCCAGGAGGAAGTTGGAGGCAAAGAGATCTCATAGTGCACCTATGAGATCATTTATGCTGCAGTGTAGCTTAAGTCTTGCTAACCACCTGTGACTTTTCAAAAGTTGCTGTCTAGCCAATAACTTCATAAAGGCTAGCATCACTTCCATCTTTGTTTATTATTGATTGAAGACCCACCTCGGGGTAGTCATTGTGTAGGCATGAAAAAATAATGTGGAGAAAGATAAACCCTGCAAAGAAATGAATGTTTTGTCCTAGATCATTCTAATTGTGTTTGGCATTTAAATTGTGACCTTTAAGTGTCTAATGTTGCCCAGCTTAGTATATTCCATAGCAATCTATGTTGCTCTGATAGGAAAAATTTTGGAGTAAGCTCTAGAACAAAATTTGAAATAGTAGCTTTTAAGAGATCTAATATAATTCAAGGTAGAATAGAAATAGGTGTAGTTGATGTCTTGTAGCTTTGAATGGGACTTTAACTGGATTATATGTGTAAAGTGAATGAAGTATTAGCTATGTGGCTATATTTTTATGGACACACAGATACAGTGAGTTACAGAGCCCATTTTGAATCACACAGAAATATTACAAGAAAATGTTATTTCCTGAGTAAATATTAAGTGAAATTTCTTATTTGTTACAAGAGGAATTCAGCAAATTGGCTGTGAAAATAACACTATTTTCTAATAAGCAGGACATTGATAGTGTTGTTGGCATAAACAGGTACACAGACATGATAGCTGAGAGGAAACATCTGCCTTTGAGGGAATTGGCAAATCACTGGAAGTGGAATATGTGACAGATTTGAGTTGATGAGTAACACAGAAAATGTGTCGGAGGTTACCTTTGTTGCCTTAGAAATATGTTTTCGTTTTGAGTTATTTGAACTGTTACCCAAAATAGGTAGGGAAATAATGTCTTATGCAAAACAAAGTTTGGGGCCGGGTGCAGTGGCTCATGCCTATAATCCCAGCACTTTGGGAAGCTGAGCTGGGTAGATCACTTGAGGCCAAGAGTTTGAGACCAGCCTGGCCAACATGGCGAAATCCTGTGTCTACTAGAAATACAAAAATTAACCGGGCATGGTAGCTCATGCCTGTAATCCCAGCTACTCAGGAGGCTGAGACAGTAGAATCACTTGAACTCGGGAGGTGGAGGTTGTAGCGAGCCAAGATCACACCATTGCATGCCACCCTGGGCGACAGAGTGAGACTCCATCTCAATAATAATAATAATAACAAGTTTGGAAGTGATTTAAATGAACATAAGTTTTTAAATTATGGTAAGAGACTATTACCACCACTTCCTTTGTTTCCAGGGACAAACAAGTCAGTAAATGATTAACACTGTGTATTGTGTGTTTGCGTCTATATAAAATGGAAAAGAGAATTAAGGACTTTATTTGGATAAGAAAGGGTCAATACATATATATGTTTTTGACAAATGGTGTATGTTATGTGCCTCATATGTATCAAGCACTATGTAACTATATTTAACTTGCTACAGATAAGTGATTCATTTATTCACTTTATTTTGCATATATAGTCAGAGTTATAAAACATACTTAATATTTCTCATTTTACATCATAAATTATATTAAAAGTGATGCCAATGATCAATAATTCAATTAAAAACCTGGCTATATGACTACATTCAATTTTATAAATATCCAAATTCTGAATTAGTGTTTCATTTAAATGCTGGACATTGTCTTACATCAAGTCTTAAATCTGAGCTTACATTATGAATGCAGTGCTTAATATAAATAAATATATGTTACATTTTATGTGTTGCTTAGTCAAACACATAAATTTACATATTTATTACTATGGTTCCTTGCCTGAGATCATTGTAATCCTAGAGAATTTGCAGCATAGTAATTTTAGATTTAAAATCTTTTAAAATTTTAGTTAACATGAGGTTAAAAATGAAAACTACTTAGAAGGGTTTGCATCTTCTCAAGAAAGATGGAAATATAAAGCACACAGTGTTGTCAAAACATTAGAAACGGGTTTTGTCTTCATTTCTTCCTAAAGCATGTTGTTATATAGACCGTTATAACAGAGGCTTTTACGATGTCTTGAAAAGTCAAGGCTAGGTAATGTCTTGTTCTTCTGCCCCTACCCCAGTGTCTGAGACAACTGACAGCAAAATACCCTTCTAAATCATTATTCACCAATTATTTACTAAGCCCTTTTTATGTCAGGTGACACACTAGTCACTGAGCATGATACGATTTCTGTCTAGCTTAGAGTTGGTGGGAAAGATAAACAATGTAGTAGATTAGTTAGAATTGTTTGTATTTAATGATGACATATGTAGAAAGTTTAACTGAAATTGTCATAATTTAATTATTTCCACTTCTGTGGTTATATTTACAAATGAGAATTCAGCTTTGATGTGCACCATATTGTTTAATATCCTCTGTATGTTACTGTTAGATTATTTCCAGTCTAAAAATAGTATTTGCCATGTTTCACCTCAGAGCTGACTGTGTTTCATTAGCAGGTACAGAAATTCAGAGTGCTTAAGAATATTTAGTGCTAAAATATGGAAAGAAAATATCTGAAGCAGTTCTCATAATCCCTTGAATTAATTTATGTGTTGCTATGTTAATCCCTGTTATTATTTGAATATTCATTAAATAATTTATAAACATTCAAAATTTTAAAGTTATATGTAATAAATACTCTGGGAGTAACACAACCACAGAGAGTGAACCACTGTCCTAAATGTAAATCAAACTAAGGAACAGGATAAACTAGCCAATACATTACTTCCATCTGGAGGTAAAATAGTAGACGCTTTAAATGTTTTGAGTTCACAAAAAAGAAAAGAAACAGTATTTTGTACTGGATTTAGAGGGAAAAAAATACTACTCAGTTGCTCACAAGTGCACACAGGAGGAAACATTTTACAGATGGAATCAGAATAGTAGTCAGATGAGCAACCACCACTAAGAGAACATTTGCTTTTTAAAGCATAGAAGATACTTTGAAGAGAACATTGCCCCCTTGGGGGAGGGGGGAAAGAAGAGAAGAAAAGAAAGACAATCCAGAAGACAGATAAAACTAGACTTTTCTTGCCCTAGTCCATACACTAGAATATTGCTTCATACGATTTAAAATATAAGGGTCATTGTTAAGTAAACTTTTGGTGACAAAATAAAAGGACTAGAAGGTAGAATTTTCACTCATAATTGGTGAGTATTAAATGGCAACATTGTACCGGTACTCAACTGTTTTCACAGCTCTGTGTTCTAAATGGTGCCTGGCATTGTTTCACAACAGGCAGTTGCAGCAGCATCAGCTGCTTCGAGAGATTTCAGTGGAATAGGTGGGTTAGGAGAGTTGTTGGAAAGTTCTTCAGAAGCATCAAAGTTAAGCTCCAAAAGTGCTAAAGAGTGGAGGAACCGAAGGAAGAAAAGAAGGCAGAGGGAGCACCTTGAAGGAAACAACAAAGGAGAGAGAGACAGCTTTCCCAAATCCGAATCTGAAGACAGTGTGAAAAGAAGCAGCTTCCTTTTCTCCATGGATGGAAACAGACTGACCAGTGACAAGAAATTCTGCTCCCCTCATCAGGTATGATCTTCTACTAAGTGCTTTGGTTTCTTTGTCACTGCTATTGCTTTTTAACTGTCATATTTTGTTTTGGTACATTTTTGTACTGTCTGACTTCAGTGAGGGACAGGGAACTAATATTTAATATAGTTGTTTAAATTCTTATCAAAGATTGTCTTCAAAGGGATTTTTCTTAAACCATTAATAAAATGTTCACTATTTTGAGACTGATACATATATGCAACCTATACCATCAGACGTTTCAATGAGAGTTTTAGAATCTCTTGTTTACATTTTCTGTTTTGAGACCCCTGATATACTTATTTTCTTTGAGAATGGGTTTCTGCCTTTGTTATCCAAAGTTGTGATTGTAACATACATATAAATTGTGAAAAGAAATGCTTTTTGGGTTTTGTCTTTATCCTTTGATATGAGAATTGGACTATGGAGTCTCCATTTTGCTTGCATAGGGTCATGCCATGACCTAATTTAGAATAAAATTATGACCTAAATGTTCTTGAAGAGAACAGAATCCAAGTCGTCTATTTTTGCTCTGATATAATGCCTACTACCTGGTTCTTCAGAATAGTTTTAAGTAAAAGAGTAAAAATTAGTTTCAACTATTTGTTGTTTAGTAAGTTTTATAGATTATAAATATATTGTTTATATTTGTATAATGTAAAGAATAAATAGTTTAAAAATCTGTGATAAGTACAATTATGGCTTTAAACACCATTTGGCACCATTAGAATTCCATGTGCTATGAATGCTTCTAATTTTAACAATCTTGAGTCAGAACTATACCCTAAAAATAATGCTTTGAGAGATAATATATAAGATTAATTTAATAAAAACTGCAATCAAGCAAGAGGTATGATATCTTTTTCATAGAGAAAGAAACTTCTAAAAAAAAACAGAAGTAATAAACACAAAATTCAACACAGTATTTACTTTTGGTTGGGAGGAAAGATAATATATAAATTTTCAGTGAATGTTTTATCAACTATTTTTAATATGTTTACAAGTATTTTTAAAGAAAAAACTAGACTGTATTAATAACTTAAAATTGGTATTCTCATAGTAGAACAAAATGGACGTGAATACACAGAGTTATAAGATAAAAATCATTTTTCTACAGAGAATGTCAATATCAAAAAATTCAACTACTGCTATCTTATGTAATACAACTATAAAACATATTATCAAATCGGTATAACACATTTGGAATTAACTTGAAGCTCTGGAGGGCAACTTGGTTTCTCAGATCAGATTTTTTTTTTCTTAAACAGTCACTTTTGATATTTTGGAATTCTTAAAGCTATTAGGCGTTATTAGAATTAGGAGTATATGAGACTATAGTATAATAATCTTATAGTGAACACAAACTTTTGTGTTCATAGCTCAACTCCAAACTAGATCTGTGACCTTGGTCAAGTCACTTGTACTTTGTAAATTTCTGTAAAATACAATAAGAATGCCTACATTAGAGAGTTGTAGGAGACTAAGCAATATATGGAAAAATCTGTGTGACAATAAGTCTCTTATTAAGTTAAAATTGTTAAATGAATTTCAAATGAGAGAAACAAAACTTTTGAGTAGTTTCAATTATTCACAAATGTATATACCTAGTTTGATAGCAGTGTTATTTCCTTTATTGTTTCATCATTTTGCTCAAATAAAAGTTTGTAGATTAGTTCATTCAGTCCAATTCACAGATATTTATTGATCGCCAACTGTGTGGCAAGCATAGTTCTAGATGCTGAAAATACCTCAATGAACAAAAGAGACTCAATTCACTGACCTCATGGAATTTTATTCTAAAGGAGACAGACAATAATCTAAATAAATAAGTTATAGACTATGCTAGAAGGTGATACATGTTAAGGGGGAAAAAAGTAAGCAGGAAAAAAGGAACAGGAGCCATAATTGGAGGTAAAATTGTAAATAGGGTGGTTTAGAATGACTTCACTATTAAGACATTTTGGCAAAGATTTGGAGGAGACAAAGGAAGAGGCTACCTTCTGAAACAGGACTCTAAGCTGATGAAAGAGAAAGTACAAAGCCCTGACATGGTCACACCTGGAGTGCTCAAGGAGCGACTGGTAGACCTAGTTTTCCAGAGCTGGGTGTGAATCACAGATAGACAAGAGAAAAGAGGTTAGCTGATGGCCAGCGTTTTAATAGTAAAAACAGAATCAGTACACATATATGTTATATGTCATTCATTATATATTTGTGAATAGACAGAAGATAGATGGATAATTTCAAAAGTGAAATAAATAATTTAATTAGTGTTAAATTTGCATATCCTAGTAAAGACAGCCTAAGAGCATTAACACAACTAGCAAGCAGAAATATACCATAAATGGTTTGCAATTCCTGATTCTGTAAACAGAAAAGGACTCTGGTATAAGGGAATCAGTGAAGGTGGTAGGAACAAAAAGCCTAAGATAGACAGTAAATACTGCTCAGATCAAATACATCTTCTGAAAATGTCAAAGCAGAGAGGCCATAAATTGTGGGTACCCTGCCTTCCACTCGCATAAATTTCAAATGTTATTTTATGTTTATTACATTATTTTATTTTTAAATAGATAATATATGCTAGTAGCACAAAATAAAGAAGTATTTAAAAGTATAAAATGAAATCTCAAAATGCTAAATACTTCTTCCTACAGATACTCACTCACTTGTTCCCACTAGAGCATCTTAGAATTCCCTGCATCTTTTTCCATCTTGACTTTTCCCAACCCACTTTGAATCCAAACCCTACATGCACGATTGTGTCTTATAGACCTAATTTCTTCTGTTTTCCCTTTTGTAAATCAAAATTAAGAAACAATCTACATTTGTCTTCTGGGAACAAGATGAAAAAGATACCTGGGAAATACCTTTTGACATCACTAAGGCAAAGAAAGATGGCCCTTTACTCCTTAAAACATTAAAGCTGGTTTCCCTAGAGAAAGTGTTGCCACAGCTGTGGGTATTCCCTCCACTCCGCTGCATCTTCCAGTGTGTTATTTTTGGTTTATTTTCTCTGAATGCTATTTCTGTAATCTTCTTTTTCCGTCTCTGTTGCCTTGAAAGCTGTGCTCACACCCATTATTATGCATTCCAAAGAGTGAATAGAAGTTTCAAATAAACTCAGAGGTCTGGAATGCCTTTGAAAATACCTGACATAAAAATATCTAAATTAAACACATGTCCCAGATACATAATGGATGTACACACTTACCACATATTCCCAACCAATTTTGTTTAGACCAATTTTCAGTTTCCAAAGACAGTTTCAGAACATAGGTATATTGAGGTGATTACACTCAGCCATCCTAGGGATTAATGTAAGACAAAGTTAGTATGTCTCTGAGTGTAGGATGAGGTCCACTATCTATTAGAGTCACCTGGAATGCATCTGGAAAATTCATGTCCCAGAGTCCTATCTGCTACTTGCTGAATTCCTATTCCAAAAAGCTGGGACCTAAAAATATATGTATTTTTTTTAACTCTCAGTGTGACTCACATATACTCAAACATTTCAAAACACCAGTTCTGGGCTGGGCACAGTGGCTCACGCTTGTAATCCCAGCCCTTTTGGAGGCCAAGGCGGGCAGATCCCCTCAGGTCGGGAGTTCAAGACCAGCCTGACCACCATATTAAAACCCTGTCTCTCTTAAAAATGCAAAAATTATCCAGGTGCGGTGACAAGCACCTCTAGTCCCAGCAGCTCAGGAGGCTAAGGCAGGGGAATAACGTGAAACAGGAGGTGGAGATTGCAGTAAGCCGAGACTCTGTCACTGTACTCCAGCGTGGGCGACAGAGCAAGACTCTGCCTCAAAGCAATAACAACAAAAACACTAATTCTGGATATAACTGTTATTATATTGATCATTTAAATGGAGTTTGAGAAAATTAAAGGCATTAGCATTCTTTATTAATGGGGGGTGAATTGACATCTTCACATGATCTAATCTCTTGATCCCTTTGCTATAATCACTCTACTGTCTGCCCTTCGGTAGACAAACCTGCTACAGGAACTGAGTGTCACAAAGACACAGGCTCCGATGGACAAGCTGGACAGCCAATAGTAACTGTGGAAAATCTAACCAAATCCAAAGGAACAGAGCACTTCTTACTGAATAGTATCCTTCCAGAATATCACTGGGACAGAAAACAACAAAGATTATTCTGGTGCTTTGCAGTCTGGGAAAGGCCATAAAAAATAAAGCTAAAAATGGTGCCTAAGAAAATCAGCATGACCTAATTAGGCAGAGGAACCAAAAATACATTTGACAGAGTCTGCCTTTTCTGTTTTTCCACTAAAATCATTTAATTTGGATTTACACTAAAGCTTAGAAGAAAGAGAAGATCCAGGAATATTTGCTGCTGGCATATGTAAATGTATATGTATGTATGTATATTACCCTGGCTGGGAAGAGAAGTAGGAAAGAAAATGAGAGAGAGAGCAAGGAGGAATGCTATTGTTCGTGATCGGGGAGAAAACAAATATTCTGCAGACTAAATAGAGATGTTTTTGAAAACTATTCACAAGACTAGAATACACACAGAATAGTTGGGGTTGCTAGTTTAAAATCCTTTCAAAATGTGAAAGAGGGAACGTCAAGCTGATTCCTCATTTTCTGGTATTAGGAAATATTTGCTTGATTTATTTGGGAATAGCTATAATAAAAAAATTTTAATTGTCTCTTTCTTTTTAATATAATTATAGTAAAATCAGAAGTATATGTTGTTTTTTACACCACCCTCTGGTGAAGTCATGTTATATGTCTTGCTTTTATACGCCAGTGTTAAATTTTACCCAAGAAGAATAATTTATGTAGCAGTTTAGGAATCCTCTCTGTTGTGCTTGCTATGACATATAGTCTCTCAAATAAGGTGAATCATTGGTTGCCATTTGGGAAACTGTTAGCAAATTTGGAAGACAACATTGTAGGTAAGTTTTGTGACTTCTATTCCCATGTGGGTAGAGACAAGCAGTTTCAGAGAAAGAGTAAACTACATCTCTTTCAGAATTAAGAGAATGGAAAAATAGTAGTTTTTAAAAAAAAATTATCTTGAAATATTTGCTCTACTGCAACATTTAAAATAAATAATTTTAAATTTGAGACAATATTCTCAAGTGAGCCAAAATTTATTCTCTCGGTTGCAGTCCCTTCAGATTATAGCATTAAGAGGTAAAATCTACTTACTATTTCTTTGATCACCACCCCCACCAAAAGAAATCATTTATCCCCATCAGCATCTGGTCCCTAACCTGTGGCATTATGATAACCCAGTCCACCTTAAGTGAAGACTAAATGAAGTGGTTGTACACTTGGTAAATTGCAAATCAGTATTGTTAGTCAGAAAAACACTTTTCGTCCTTAAATTTGCTTTAAAAAAAATATCAAAATATATGTGTCCTCTATAAATTTTATTATCCATGTTTAAGAACAAGACTATTCTAAGCCCAAAGAAAACATATCCTGTAATATTAATACTTTTACTAAATAATTGTGTTTTCCCCCATCCCCATCCCATTCTTTTCCTTTTTGCTTTCTCCGCAGTCTCTGTTGAGTATCCGTGGCTCCCTGTTTTCCCCAAGACGTAATAGCAAAACAAGCATTTTCAGTTTCAGAGGTCGGGCAAAGGATGTTGGATCTGAAAATGACTTTGCTGATGATGAGCACAGCACATTTGAAGACAGCGAAAGCAGGAGAGACTCACTGTTTGTGCCACACAGACATGGAGAACGACGCAACAGTAACGTTAGTCAGGCCAGTATGTCATCCAGGATGGTGCCAGGGCTTCCAGCAAATGGGAAGATGCACAGCACTGTGGATTGCAATGGTGTGGTTTC
Source organism: Callithrix jacchus (assembly GCF_049354715.1). Lineage (NCBI taxonomy): Eukaryota > Metazoa > Chordata > Mammalia > Primates > Cebidae > Callithrix > Callithrix jacchus. The sequence goes on from NC_133507.1 coordinate 64,481,203, forward strand.
CTTGGTGGGTGGACCTTCAGCTCTAACGTCACCTACTGGACAACCTCTCCCAGAGGTGATAATAGATGAACTAGCTGCTACTGACATTATTCACCAATTTGAAATAATCAAAGCCTGGACAGTTTAGGCTGTTATACCATCCTGCTTCCTCAAAATGAAAGTCGGTAAAAATAATACATGATTAATCAAAGGGAAAACAATAGAATCTTGAGAATCAATTGAATTGTATGGGACTATTAGCTTTTGTTGTATGGGAATTAATGGTAAGGGACCATGCCTTTAGGTTAAAAGGGCCCAGTTTTTAGAGTCTGGTATAAAACACATATCTGCATATTTGGGAGATCTACCAAGACAAATAATGGACATTTTGACAATCAAATCAAATGTATATTCACCCAGAATTGTATAATTATCGATTCATATTTTGGAAAATTCCATATTCCTAAAGTTAAATATTGTAACAACCAATTTGTTGATAATGGGCAGTTTCATGCAACTGTCAATATTTACAGTGCTATTTGAAAATAACTCTAAAATGTGTTGATTTTTTAATAGGATGAGATATAGAAATAATTAAAGAAATTTCAGGAAAGCACACACATTTCATTGTACATCTGTGTTTGTGCATGGAAAAAATTGGCCCACATATGTCAATATTGTCAATATAGTCTCAAAGAAAATAACTCAGCCTTAAGACTATATAATTTTAGTATTTATGGGGGGGAATAGTGATTTGATTATTAATCATTAATAGAAGATTAAAAAAATAATTTTCAACTGAATGCAATAAAATAATAAATGACTTTAGCATATTTACAACAAATGAAAATTCTGACAGGTTAATTAAAATATTTCCATAATATAATTGTATTATACAACTGCATCCAGCTGGTGAATTCTTCTTAACGAGTACTACCTACAATAACTTTTTAAGAAAAGTGTTTATAACTTAACAATAACTTAATATTTTATTATTCCTTGAAAATCCTTACCTGGAAAAATTGCATGTAGCATGATTTGCAAAGAAATGCTATGTGGTATTGTACTAGTTATTGGAAAGAGTGGTTTGAGCCATCAGTATTTGGTTTGCAGGGCACCACCACTGAAACGGAAGTCAGAAAGAGAAGGTTAAGTTCTTACCAGATTTCGATGGAGATGCTGGAAGATTCCTCCGGAAGGCAAAGAGCCATGAGCATAGCCAGCATTCTGACCAATACAATGGAAGGTAAGAAGCACTTCACGGAACAGTCAACTTTCTGTGATTATGTGTTTTGTGTATTTCTTCTTTTCATAGAGTTACTGAAGACTATTACCAAGATCGAAAATACATATTAGACCTAAGAATGTGATATATGGAGTCTATTATCACGTTGATTACAAAAACTAATATTGGCCTAATTTCTTTTTGACTTGGGTCTTTATCTTGCTTGCAGAGTGATATTTCACCACTTGATATTATATCAATGAGGATTTATCCTTACGTTATGTTACTCATATGCAAATAGAGTAAACTTTTCCCCCTTTTTAAGTCTTGGTATATAGAAGCATAAGGAAACATTTCTTTCAGGCTTTAGTCTGTTCTTCAGGCATAGAGGTGTTGATGATGTCAGCGGAGTGTTTGAATGAGTTGGACAAATCAAAACCTGTGCTACACTCCAACAGAGACCCTAAAAAAGGGTCTCTCTTCCACTTTCTACATACACAGCAATCATTACATTCCTCCAAAGGACTCCTGGACACAAATGCTTATAGATTTTGACACACAGGGATGGGAAGCAATCATTCATACATTAAACTTGTCCATACATCACACAATCCTCATTCCTTGAAGTTTGAAGAGAGAATATATTAGTAGTGCTCTTTTGTAGATCCATTATATGTCAATTCTAATATATGTTCTTTAGAAAATATCAGTTACACTGTATATCATGTCTTCTTGTTGAATTAGATATACAGCCACATAATAATTATTTTATAACAGGCCTCCATTAAAATTTCAAGTAATATTTTAAATATATGATGCTAAAATTCTAAAAGTTATGTATAACCCACAAAAGTAGATTTGAGTCTGAATCTATACGAAAAAGAAGGGCATGCTACATTCTCATTGTGTGTGCAAGATCAATGTTGATATGGAAACAATGAGAGGAGAGAATAGTTCATACATGTTATCACACGGGATCATAGCTTTATCCAAAGTTTTTAAAAAGGTACTTTCAGAGTACCTTATTATTTACATTTTTTTTTTGAGATGGAGTCTCGCTCTATCGTCTAGGCTGGAGTGCAGTGGCATGATCTCGGCTCACTGCAATCTCCACCTCCCAGGTTCAAGCAATTCTCCTGCTTCAGCCTCCTGAGTAGCTGGCAGTACAGGCACAGGCCACCACACCTGGCTTATTTTTGTATTTTTAGTAGAGACGGGATTTCACCATGTTAATCAGGCTGGTCTTGAACTCCTGACCTTGTGATCTGCCCGCCTCAGCCTCCTAAAGTGCTGGGATTACAGGTGTGAGCCATAGCACTTTGGCAATTATTTAAAATTTTAATAGTTGTGTAATGCTTATTTAAAATTCTGTTTGGACAAAGAGAATACAAGGATAACCTAGTCATTTTAAAGCAAACTATTAAATTCAAAGTGCTTATTTTCTGTATTTAAAAGAGAAAAATTCAATCTACATGACATTTTAATGAGCATTTCAGGAAAATATTTAATGGGACTGTCTTCTCAAGTTTCTCAAATAATATGAACTCTTTTCAAGTATAAGCATTAATTTTGTTAAATAATGTTAAATCTACTAGCAGTAATAACCCATTTTTATTGTTATTTATTACTCTTCCTCTTTGTGGTCCCTCCAGAACTTGAAGAATCTAGACAGAAATGCCCACCCTGCTGGTATAGATTTGCCAATATGTTCTTGATCTGGGACTGCTGTGATGCATGGTTAAAAGTAAAACATCTTGTGAATTTAATAGTTATGGATCCATTTGTTGATCTTGCCATCACTATTTGCATTGTCTTAAATACCCTCTTTATGGCCATGGAACACTACCCCATGACTGAGCAATTCAGTAGTGTGTTGACTGTAGGAAACCTGGTAAGTACATTTGAAGTTTACTTATTTACTTTAGCGGAGGTGAGAGAGATAGACCAAAGGGAAAGATTTATTTGTGCTGTGCTGAACCCCAAAATTATATTCCCTTTCCTCATAGAAAGAAATATCTAAGCAATATTGCAGGGAATCTCAAATATACAGCCTAAAACTCAATTGATGTGAATGCAGATTGTTTAGACCAGTATCTGTGCTGACTGATCGTGGTGTCTTACCAGTCCACTTGTAAACATCTCAAAATCTTTACAGTTGTTGCTGGAAATGTAGGTCCGGATAAACCAGGAGGATCTAATTCTGGTTCCACAAACATGTAGTTTTAACCCACACAGCCTCTAAAAATATCATGTCCATTGAAGAGATGACCGAAAGATTTATGTATATGAAAAAGAACATTGTTTCAAATTGACTACCTAATACAAAGCTTCAGTGACATTCATACAAGAAAACAAATAGTTGGTTAATTTGCATTTGTGATTTAGCCATACCTTTGTTTCAAATTACTGAGCATGCACCTGTGTCTGTGTGTGCTGATTGAAATGGGTGAACAAGTAAAAAATGGTTTACATATATTATTAATCTAGACCTTTCTCTCTGCTAACTCAAACAAACTTGGAGCAAGGGGTAGTAGGAAAACTGGAATGGAGGGAAAAGGTAGACTAACATACTAAGTAAGGGTCAGTATTGCAGTCTGACTTCAGGAACAGTTTTCATTAAGGGCTTAGATATGGCCCTTGAGTTCACTGCATCATTTGTCTTTAGGTCAGCAAGTGTTCAATAAGAGCTCACTGATTTTACATCTTACAACCTCTGCGCTGGAAAAAGCCTCTCTTTTTGTGTCTCATTTCAAAGGCTCTCCTTAGAGAAATCTGGCATAATTTGTGTGAGATGCTCACCTATGATTTAATCAGCCTTGACAGAGGGTGGGGTCACATTGAAAACATGGCAGTCCTGAGGAACCATGGGTGGAGGAGCAATTGCCAACAGACAGGGGAAAGGAAATGCTGGGCAGACAATTGGGTAAATGTGTGTCCTAATATGTGACCTCAACTTCTTTGCATTATTTGACTCAGTAGAATACCCACCATATTCTTGAGATTTTCTTCATCTTTGGCAAAGGCCATGTCCCATTTTTCTTTTGTTTCTCTCAGTGTTTACATGGCGGTCACTCAATAAATAACCCACTGGTTGATTCCTACCCAAAGAGGCTGCTTCAGGTAGCAAGATTTTGCAAAAGAACACAGGCTTTGCAGTTGAGTGGAACTGAGTTTGAGCTTAGTTGTCAGTGCTTACTAGTGATATGGCCGATGGACAAGTCTGATAAACAATTTGAGTCTTTGTTTTCTATTATGGAAATGAGTGTAATAATGCCCTTCACTTAGAGTTGTTGTGAAGGTCACATGAGGTAATGTGAAAGCACCTAGACTGTGTCTGGCATCTAGCATGTGCTCAATAAACAGTTTCCTTCCTCATATATATGCTATTAACCTTTTAGACCTTTCTTTGAAATAATGATGGAAAATATTTCTGGTGTAGTTCTTGTATTTTTCCCAGGATATTTGACAGTTAGGAAAGTTAAACAGGTGAAGGAAGATTTTGGAAATTTGTCAGAGTAAAGCAGGAAATTAAGTTTTATAGAATTCCAATGTTGAAGCAGTAAAGTATGGAAGCACAGGAAAAGAGAGGCTGGATTATAAGATGATTGAATGAAAAAGCACTAGACAGAAGCACCAAATCTAGGTCCTAGTCTAAGTGTTCATGTTAAATATCCGTGTGGTTTTAAAAAGTCACTTAGATTCTTGACTCCGTTTTTTCAACACATGTATAAACAATGAGCCTATTGGACTACATGACTTTTTATGTATGTCCCAGTTCTACAATGCTCAAATTATTGCATACTGCCTTATATCATACATGACGACATTGAATTGTGGAATTTTCCATCTTAACTTAGATCAATGTGCCCCATTTTGTATTCTGTTTCTGCAGTACATAAAAATCACATCACTTCCTTGTTGATTAGATTAGTCAAATTTGAGTATCAAGAGACCTTGAATCTCAATTAAGTTTCTCTATGGTGCTCTGTATTTTTTGGAGTATTTTCTTGTTTTTTTAACCATTATAACATGCATGCACCCATCTTAGGCATTTGATAAGCAAGAAATAGCCCATCAATCATAGTAGATTAGACATCTTCATCCTAATAAACATTTCCGACTTACCTAACAATGCTAAAACTAGACTAAAAAGTACCAAAAATAATCGCATTGATTTGTAGGGCCTAAACTGAAAACATTTACAGAGACATAGCTGTCATTTTTGAATTGCAAATTGTAATAAAAATATTATTTTTAATAAAAATTTCATGGTGGGATTGCATTTTTAGATAAGTATAACTTTAGGGTATATGTTTTTTAAAGCATGAGATCTAGTCACTTTAGAAGAGCTGAAAAGATTACCTTATGATTTTCTATAAAAAGAGATATTTGTAGATTATTTACCTGGATGGTTCTAGCTCACTTAATTAATATACTTCCATCATCAGACTGCCTATTTCAAATAATAGCTGCCTCTAAAAGTTTTATACAAGAAATAAAATTTGTATAGTTAGAACTTACTTTGCATTTACCAGGCAAACTCACTCTTTGAAAAAAAAAATTGTTGATGTGTTATTCTGTAAAATGAAAAATATATTTTTCAATGGGCATTTCACCATATATCTGTATTTTCATGTACTAGGCTTGCTTAAAATACATTTTATTTCTATTTGAGTAAACAGATTACTGACTATAGTTAGGCTGGTTTTTTTTTCTTTGATAGGTGTTTCCCTTTGATCTTTCTGTGATTGGAAAAAATGAAATGTTAGCTGCATTTATACATTTGTAAGAGTGGGTCAAGATTTATTTTAAGCAATATGCTGTTTTAGGAAACCAAATAATTGTTATACTGCTATTTTGACAGAATTCCTTTAAGATTAAAGGCTGATTTAACTTGTAAATGCTGAGCTTGACTTTATAGTCATAAAATGCAACTTCTAACTATAGCAAATTAAGAGAATTGCTTTAAAAGAGTTTCTGTGAGAGTAATTTTATAATTCTTTATGTCCTCTGTCTCTCAGCCTATCATTTTGAGTTAAAAAAGTGATTGTTTTATTGTTTTTCTTTCTACTGTCAAATACACAATTTTCTAGCCACTTGAGTGATTTATTAATCTTAATTACATGTATATGCATACTGAGTATGTTCTCCTGCTGGTTTCAATTAAATCTGCAGTTTCTTACTCTACTAATCCATTAACCTTAATTCTGAGGCATGCATCCAGAGATCATTATTATAAACCATTTGTGGCAAGCTCACTCTTGTTTCAGGAATGTTTATAAAATTATAGAAGTAAGATGGTTTCCCTTATAAAATACAAAATCAAAAACAATTTTACCAAATCAATTTTAATAACTTTAAGTAATATATGGATTTGTTTCTGATGTGATACTACCAAGAAATAAATTTAGTTGTATGTTAGAAATGTTGTATACCAAAAAGGGCAATAATTCAGTAGCTATTATTCAATACCAGAATTAAAATGCAGACAACGAAGTATTTTCAAATTAGTGTTTTCCCTGGAACTCCAGCAGATTTATTCAATAATATCACTCTATTTAATAAAATGCCCTCCTAGAGCAAAAAAGAAAAAGCTAGATTTGGCTGAGTGTGGTGGCTCACACCTGTAATCCCAGCACTTCGGAAGGCTGAGGTGGGCAGATCACTTGAGGTCAGGAGTTCGAGACCGGCCTGGCCAATGTGATGTGAAACCCCATCTCTACTAAAATTACAAAAATTAGCTGGGAATGGTAGCCCACATCTGTAATCCCAGCTACTCAGGAAGCTGAGGCAGGAGAATTGCTTGAACCCAGGAGGCGGAGGTTGCAGCGAGCCAAGATCGTGCCACTGCACTCCAACCGGGACAACGGAGGGAGAATATGTCAAAAAAAGAAAAAAATCTAGATTTGAATCGATTTGTCACATTCTCTCACTTTAAATTTTAGATATTTTTATTCCTGTTACTGTTCTTTATGTGTTTTTCAGTGTTCTTGCAGTACTGTTGATCTGTATTTTTTTAGGTCTTCACTGGGATCTTCACAGCAGAAATGGTTCTCAAGATCATTGCCATGGATCCTTATTACTATTTCCAAGAGGGCTGGAATATCTTTGATGGAATTATTGTCAGCCTCAGTTTAATGGAGCTTGGGCTGTCAAATGTGGAGGGATTGTCTGTACTGCGATCATTCAGACTGGTATCTGTTTATAAATCCCTGTCACTCATTGGCACAACATTTATTTTGAAACTGAATCAATGTATATTTATATAATTATTAATTTTAATTTTACATTTACATCAATATGTGATATTCTAAAAAAATATATAAACAACCTCTTTAAAGCTAAGTATAAACAGTTTTCTAAGAATGATGAAAGTGGTTGAAATACTTTATAATGATTTGGTATGTAGGGCACATTTAAAAACCTACATGCACTTTCTAAAACTATGTTTTAAGTTTATGAAGTTTTCTTGGACTTACAGTCTGTAAAAACATGCAAATAAAAATTTTAGGCCCAATGAATCTTAGCTTTTTGTTAGCCCTACTTCTATTAATGGGGACTATTTTAAAGTAACATGTGAGAAAATATTTAATGTTACGAGCATCTTAAATAATTGTATAACAAACTGAATTATAGCAAAATTTTATTGAAAAATATGCACAATTTTTATTGAAAATTAAGCAAAATGTATTTCTTTCAAATTGAAGGGAAGCCTTTCTATACATTTTTTTCTATACATTTTTAACACATTATTTAGTTTATTTTACTTTTATATTGGCCTATAAAAATATTTGATTTATACTTTCAATATTTCTTTTTACTCTCTAAAATAGAACCTGAAGGTAACATTAGTTTGCTAAATCTAAAAATGTCTCTAATCAAAATACCAATTTGTTTACATGGCCATATACTTTGATGAATTAGAATTTTTTTATTTCTGAAACGTTTTATTATTTTTATTTTTGCATTTAAATGGTAGTATAACCTAATTTATAATTATAACATTGTTAACACTATTTTTTCTGGATTTGAAATAAAATTAGTTCAGTGTATTTTGAGTTTTTACATCTACCACATGTGATTCTGTAATACTACATAACAATAAAATACTGTCTAATGTCTTAAATTATATTATGATTACTACTAAGAGCATCTTTTCACTTGATTACAGCTTAGAGTTTTCAAGTTGGCAAAATCCTGGCCCACACTAAATATGCTAATTAAGATCATTGGCAATTCTGTGGGGGCTCTAGGAAACCTCACCTTGGTGTTGGCCATCATCGTCTTCATTTTTGCTGTGGTCGGCATGCAGCTCTTTGGTAAGAGCTACAAAGAATGCGTCTGCAAGATCAATGATGACTGTACGCTCCCACGGTGGCACATGAACGACTTCTTCCACTCCTTCCTGATTGTGTTCCGCGTGCTGTGTGGGGAGTGGATAGAGACCATGTGGGACTGTATGGAGGTTGCTGGCCAAACCATGTGCCTTATTGTTTTCATGTTGGTCATGGTCATTGGAAACCTTGTGGTACGTATGTATTGCAAATGTCCATACATTAGAACAAGAGCATACAGTAGCTAGGAAGGTGGCCAGATGTGGTAAAAATGTCTCTGGTTTATAGTAAGTGGCCTAGACTGAAATCCCCCTATTAGCACTCTGAGAATGAGCAAATTATTTAACTTCTCCTGGGCTCAGGTTCCCCATTGTTCGTGACATTGAAATAACAAAACTGAAATCATATCGTTGATCTAAAGATTAAATCAGGTGGTTTTATGAATGCCTGGGAGGTATGACTATTAGAGTTTCCTTTCTTTCTTCTTCAAGGAAAATTAATTTTTATTACTAAGACAAATTGTATTCTAATATTGTTTTGATAAGATAATGACCTCTACCAAACCTAAAAAGACAACTATCTATTCTATATTCAAATTGCTCTTTGCATGTTCATAGTTTATGTAGTTTGCTTATTCAGAGACATAGGTTGCTTACTGCCACATTTTAAAGACACATTTCAATGAAGTAGACCATTATATTTTAGCTATACTTCGTAAGTATCCAAGTAACTTGGAGGAGGACAAAATGTTTTCTTCCCTGAATTTGCATTACTAAAGGAAAACCAATTACCACAGTTTAAATTATTCATATGTATGGACATTGTCCAGACTCAAAGGACTTACTTTTAACTGTGACTTAAAATCACTAATGTAAAAGCATAGTTTATATATTCATATATTTAATGCTTAAATTTCTCAATCATGTGTGGGCAAAGCATTTTTTTATGCCATCCTATTGGGCCTTTCCTTTGAAGGATACATTTCAAATACACTTGTTCAAAAGAATGCTACTGGGATACCTACAAACATGCAATGTTTTCTCCAGAATAGTAAACTAGGGAGCTCTAGATTCTGAACAAACTATGATACAGAAATAAGGAAACAAACTGGGGCTTTTGCCTTGCATGTCTTCCTACGGACTGTTTCACATACCCCATGATATTCTGAGAGTTAAAATTGCCTCATACTTTCTACACACACACATATATATACACACACACAAAGAAAAAGAAAACTAACTTGTATTATGTGGGTCTAGCCTAAAACCTGGTATACTTTTAGATTTCTCTCCATCTGTTGAGCTATTTGAACACAAATCTCCAAATGTATTTGATGGGAAATGTGTTAAATCTTATGCAATTTGCACTTAGAAATTTCTGCTGTTATAAAAGTTTGTGGCCACTGGGCCAAAGGAATTTGTATTTCAAGTTCATCATTTTGCATATATCATCAGGCTATTAAATAAATGAGTTTATTCATTATACACAGGAAGCTAGAAATTCCATAGGAAAAAATGGTAAGATGAAGTAAGATACAATGATTAAGATGAAAGTATCTTTTTTTTTCTCTCATTGGCAAAAAACCTTGAGGGTGGGATCTTTTCTTTTCACCGCCAAGCCTGAGTAGACACCATTTAAATCTTAGAAGCTCTACTTTCCTATTGTCCCTCTCAATAGGAAAGAAAAAAGAGGTGCTTGTTTTATCATTTTGCCCTTAGAGCAGGATATCAGGTTCTTCAAATAATGAGTGACTTAGACACGGCATCTGAAACATAGTAAACATTTGTTGAAATAATTTTAGCAAGGATCTATGAGTTCCCTTACTAGGATGTTATTTTAATGTGTATTTCAATATTAATATAAATTTTTTCTCTTTTTTTCTTTTAGGTTCTGAACCTCTTTCTGGCCTTATTGTTGAGTTCATTTAGCTCAGACAATCTTGCTGCTACTGATGATGACAATGAAATGAACAATCTCCAGATTGCAGTAGGAAGAATGCAAAAGGGAATTGATTATGTGAAAAATAAGATACGGGAGTGTTTCCGAAAAGCCTTTTTTAGAAAGCCAAAAGTAATAGAGATCCATGAAGGCAATAAGATAGACAGCTGCATGTCCAATAATACTGGAATTGAAATAAGCAAAGAGTTTAATTATCTTAGAGATGGGAATGGAACCACAAGTGGTGTGGGTACTGGAAGCAGTGTTGAAAAATATGTAATTGATGAAAATGACTACATGTCATTCATAAACAACCCCAGCCTCACTGTAACAGTGCCAATTGCTGTTGGAGAGTCTGACTTTGAAAATTTGAATACTGAAGAGTTTAGCAGTGAGTCAGAACTAGAAGAAAGCAAAGAGGTAAGAATGCTTTTAAATTTTTCGTTGCAGTTCTTATAATAACCACGTACTACAGTTATTTATTGTTTTCATTGTGCTTATATGCATTATTAAAAAGTAATATTGAAAGTCATATGTATATAGTGATGTTGGAAAATCACAAGATACTCTTTATTGGGAAATCTATTTACGGAAATTCCAACTTTTCACAGGAAATTACCATTCTGATTATTTAGTATATTCATTTTCTTGATTGTTTAAAAATGTGATTTTAAAATGTGGCCTTTTAGGCCAGGCTTGGTGGCTTAAGCCTGTAATCCCAGCACTTTGGGAGACCAAGGAGGCTGATCTTTTGAAACCACCCGTTCAAGACCAGCCTAGGCAACATGGTGAAATCTCCTTTCTACAAAAAATGCAAAACTTCACTGGGCATGGGGGCTCATGGCTGTAGTCCCAGCTACAGAGGAGACTGAGATGGGAGGATTGCTTGAGCCCAGGAGGTAGAGGCTGCAGTGAGCCATGATCACATCACTCTACTCAAGCCTGGTGACAAAGCAAGACCCTATCCCCTCTCCAGAAAAAAAGTATCCTTCCAAAAAAGAGATATTTTTAAATATATTACACTCTCAACTACATTATGTTCTTTTAAAAAATCAGTGAACTTATTTCATTGATCTCCCTACTCTCTATATTAGGTTTTGCTATGATTTTTTATGTGAAAATTTTGTGTACTTTTGTTAACTTCTAAACGTCTTATTCACTATGACAAAGTGTTTCGTTTATGAAAGTGTTACACATATTAGGAAAGTGCAAGTCGGACTGATTATGTTTTGCCCAGTCAAGGATGAGAGAATCCATAGTCTTCCAGAGTAACTTGAAAATACTAAGAACTAATTTAAAAAGCTTCATTTGAAGGCTATGGCTAAACTATAGATTTAAAAACCTAGTCTTATTGTCATATTACTAGGAAAGAGAAAAAAAGGAAGGGGAAGGGAAGAAGAAGGAGAGGGAAGGGAGAAAGAGAAAGAAAAGAAAAAGAAGGAAAGAGAGAAGGAAAGGGAGAGAGAAGGAAGAAAAAATGAAAAGAAAAGAAGGAAGGAAGCAAGGGAAGGAGGAAGTGAATTAAGGGAAGGAGGGAAGGAAGGAAAGGGAGAGAGAAGGAAGGAAAAAGAAAAGAAAGGAAGGAAGAAATAAGAAAGAAAGGGAGGGAAGGAAAGAAGGGAGGGACGGAGGGAGGAAGGGAGATTATCCCTACTGCATGCTAAGTATTCTTAAGTTTCTATCATAGTAGTAATGGTATTAATTCTTCAATTCTGTGTTGTGGAAAAGAGGGTTAAAATTCTTCACTATTATTCATTTATAGACATTTAATATATGAGTACGAGGTAAGTCTAGCACAGATGGAGTTATAAAAGGCAACTTTTATCTTGAGGGAATAATGCTGACATCATGGGAACCAGACCAACAATGCCTGATTTTGTGAGCATATTTTGAAACTCTCTTTTTAAAATAAGTGTATCAACAGAATTTGATCTGAAATCCTCATAATGGGTAGCTAACAATCTTACAAATCATAGCTTCCTGACTTTTTTTCAGTTATTTTAGAGATGCTGAAAGATAGTATAATAGTAAATTGGAAAATACTTTGAAAAAGGTAAAAATACATACAACATTAAGTAATGATATTCTTTCTCTGAATTCCATTCAAAGTCTCCTTAGTGAGTTCAATTCTAATTTATGTTGCTCATTCTGGCAAACTAAGAATTCAACTCTAATTTTATTCCCTCTCACCTGGCATGGATTTATGTAAGAAGAAATACCAATCAATTAACAAGCACTTACTGAGCACTTTTTCTGTTAATTCAGCAATCTGCTGGATGCTAGGGGTAAGGAAGAATTAAAGGAGAGTTCTATAAATAAAACTCTCCTTCAAGGAAATCTCAACATATTTGAGTAAGCTAACATGAACTCATGAAATCATTAAAGACCTATTAAAAAGTTTAATTCTGTCGAGTTGCATGTAAGGCTACAGGTATTGAGGATAGCTAGAGTAATTGCTAAATGAAAGAGATAAAATTAAAATAGGCCTCAAAGTTTGAGTCAAATATAGATTAATAGAAAGCAAAAGTGAGCCGAGATTGCGCCACTGCACTCCAGCCTGGCGCCTGGCGACAGAGCAAGACTCTGTCTCAAAAAGAAAAAAAAAAAAAGAAGAAGAAAAGGGAAGAAAGCAAAATGCTGAAGCTTACTAAAGAAAAGTTAGAGCTGACAGTAAGCTTGGTATTAAAGAGGGTTCAGTGTTATCGTTGCAGATTATCATGCAGTGATAATCTACATGTAGTAAGTGTTGGTTGAAAATATAGTGGAAAATATGTTTAAATGTGTGAGGTAGTTTTAGATTATAAAGTTTTATAGTAAGCCCAAGAGTTTGGAGTCAATAGGCAGCTATTTTCTGTTCTGAAGCAGGGGACGTCAATTGGAAAGTGGTGATTTAAGAACATTTATTTGATATCAAAGAGTAAAAGAGTTTAGCGTGGAAGATAAGAAAGATTATCTTGGGGAATGTGGTGATAATTTTTCGATAGCAGTGAGGTTATGAAATTCTCAGATAGGGTGATTAGTAATGAGAATTGAGACTCATTGGCAACTTGACAAACCTACTGAAGAATCTGGGAAAATGGAAAAACAATAATGTCACTTTCTGAAATGGCCTTTTAAAAAGAGCCACCTGGTTTATGTTGGAAAAAGAAGTCCCATTGGGATATATTAAATTAGAAGTGTCAGTGTCGGGAAACGAAGTCTGGGTTAGGGGTCAGGGTTTAAAAATGAGGTACAATGTTTGATAATGCAGATGTTTTATAATTAGATGATTTCTTGAAAATAGAGGAACTCATCAAATAAGTAAGTATAAAATGAAAAACAAAAGAAAACTAGAGACAAAGTAGCATAAAAAGCTTGGGTAGAAAGTAGCATAAAAAGAGGTAGAAAAGCTAAAGGATAAACTTTTTATGAATTAATACTACAGAATTTTTTCACATGAGATTTATGGAAAGCAAATCCTACCAAACAGTTGGTTTCCAAACTGTTTAAAAAATTTCATAACGACCACAGATATTTCAAATAACTGCTCATTATCATGTCTTTTTAGTGGCTTAAACATCATAAATTTAGAATAATAAGATACAGATCTCTCCCTTGTCATCTAGTCTTGGAAAACATTTCTTACCTGAACAAAAATATCTTATGGGGTGATTTTCATAACTACTTTATCCTCTTTCAAGCTAAATTTTGAATACATAGAATTCAATAACAAAATGTAATGAAATTATTTAAAATACGTAAATATGTTAGTGGGAAAATCATTAAATAAATATAAAAGTATGTATTTTTATAAAGCTGGAATAAAATTTTAAATTATGCACAGTTATATTAAATTCAACAATAAATTTTATGTTAATGATTTGGTAAAATGAATATTTTTAAAATGCACCAAAAAGTAATAGGGTGACTCCCATATATGCTCACACACAAAGATAAAAAGTATACAGCTTTTAAAATAAAAAGCCAATATCAGCATATTATAATATTATAGAGCAGATTAGAGGAATTCTAGCAAAGCCTATTTTTGATTTGAAACTTCCGAAGGCTACTAGCACACTTCAGGTGCACATTTATATTGGCTGAGTTATTCCTTTTTAATTGCTATCACACACATATGAACACATTTAAAATAACATATCCATAAAGTGACATTTTGGTTCGTGTTTCTTAGGTTTTGACCACAAGTAGCAAGAGAACTTTGAACTCTACTTTGCAGAACACAGAATATCCTTTCTCTTTGCTAATAAAATGAGCACTCATATAAGTTAAACCCACCAGAGTTATATATTCTTCACTAAAAATATTGCATGAAATGTTTGTTTGAAGAGGAAACAGTAAATTAATAATTTAGATGATATTTGGAAACTCTTGTTACTGTATTTCTTTTGTTCATTTTTATAATAAAGGATACCTGACTAGTGTAGCTAAAGAGACACGATCCCTAGAAGTTTTTAGAGCTAAATATATGAATTGCTGTTATATAAGTTAAATATGTGTGTATATGTATTATATCTGTATATATGAATACCACTAACATAAATAGGTTAGTGGTATGGAAGCAAATTTAAACTTCTGCATGAAAAAAAGTTAGGAAATCGAAGGCATGCATTTCAAAATAGTGATTTTTTTTAATCTTGCAAAAACTTGGAATTATATGAATCTTTTTTACAAGCTCTAATGAATTTGTTTTTATATTTTTTAAGTTATCAATATCATGATTTCTTGAAATTTTTATATAACTATGGATTTTTACAATTTATTTCTTAAAAGATTATTGGTTTGTCTTCCTAAGCAAAGGATATAGAATAAATGCTTTTAACAATCATATTTGAAGTTGAATTCCAAACATAATCTAACAATATCATACTGTGACCTTCACTGCTTACCATTTTTACTTCTCACAGGAGTAAAATCAAGCTGGAGCCATCAAGAATGCAGCTCTGGTGTTTTTTAACCAGCCAGAGGCTCGTGCCACCACTTTTACCCAGGTTACCCAAGCAAGTTATACATGTACAATCATGTTCTAAATGAATTTTGACTGGCCTGCATGCTACTCAGCTATGTTCCTTCCCCTGCCGTGGCAAGGAAGTGCTAGACTTGCCCAGCTGCTCTCTGCTGAATCGTGTGACACATCACAGCATGGTCAGGCGAGATGGGCAGTCCCAACATCATATTTAATTCTGCTAATGAGTTTTCTATTTTAGTCATTTAGCCTTTTAAAATCAATTGCATGCTCAATAAAATTTATAGTATCTATTTTAACACGTGATAGGATTGTTTATGATTCAATATAGTCAGGGACTTAAGAGAGCATGCATTTTTTTGTTTCTCTGCTTTTATTTCATTAAAACAAGACCACAATTTTTTGTTGTTGATTCAGCCTTTATAAGTAACTTGTATCACCAAAATAAGCCTCACAGGGTTTTTTTCTGATAGTACTGCCATTTTCAGATTATTATATTCAGATTGATGAATATAATTTTCAACCTATCCAATTCATGTGCTCCAGATGAAAATGTTTGCTTTCTTGTTTTGGGGGAAAGGTTCTGTTAAAAAAAAAAAAAAAAGAGTAGGTGACCCTGAGGTTTTGAAGATGAAGGGCCATAGTCTGTATGCATTTGGGCAACACATATCTTGGATTTTCATGTAGTTTAGGAAAAGTTATGTCTACAAAACCATAGTGATCAGTGTAAAGTAACTTAAAGAAGGAAAGCATCGGGCCGGGCGTGGTGGCTCATGCCTGTAATCCCAGCACTTTGGGAGGCCGAGGCCGGTGGATCACGAGGTCAAGAGATTGAGACCATCCTGGTCAACACGGTGAAATCCCGTCTCTACTACAAATGCAAAAAATTATCTGGGCACGGTGGTGCGTGCCTGTAATCCCAGCTACTCAGGAGGCTGAGGCAGGAGAATTGCCTGAATCCAGGAGGCGGAGGTTGCGGTGAGCCGAGATAGCGCCGTTGCACTCCAGCCTGGGTAACAAAAGCGAAACTCCGTCTCAAAAAAAAAGAAGGAAAGCATCATGATATGGGCTGAAAATTTGTTGCACCTTGATGATTAAGTAATTGGTCTAGTGTACCCGTTTTTTTTTTTAATTTCCATAATCTATGTTAATTTCTCCCTAAATGTTCTACCCAAAACTGACCAGGCAAAAAAGAGACTCGTAAAATATACTACTTTTCAGTTATTAAGTATTAATTTTAGTTTCGTGAAGAGTAAAGGGCATCTCCCAAGATTATTGTAGTTTTGTGGCTTAATGAGCTTTTGTTTTATTCTGATGATTCAACTTTCTCCACTGCTTACTGGAATCTCAGCCAGAGTGTGGGGTTCTGGGAGGGAAATTTGAAGCGAAAGTGAAGAGTTCGTAAATATCGGGCAGTTTTCAAGGCTTCTGGTGACAAAGATTATATAATTAGCTTGGAGTTGTCTCTAGGTTTAATTTATACATACTCTTATTTTCCTTAGGAATAATTCAGAATTAGTTGCAGAATGCAAAAAATTCAGAAATAAAATTATCAATAAAAAATAGAAACAATGATACCATTCATGGTGATTTTTACTCAGCACCAACTTTTCAGATTTAGGAATGAAACAACATTTTTAGTCATTGAAGAAAATCTGATTTTTTTCTTTTTTCTTCATCAGCAGAATAGAATTAAATGGTACTGGCATATTATTATTTACACTGTGTTTATAACAGGATTTACTCCTTTTCAGAGTCTTTATGGAAACTTTGAAAATAGATGTTTCACTAAGGTCCAGAGCATGTGCCCTTCTGGAAAATGCTTTATGCTGTTTTTGGAATTTGGAAAGCAATGGAATAATGACTTGAGCTTTCAGTTTCTCTGTTACATGGCCAGTGTCTTCTAAATGCCTTTTGCGAAACTGAATATGAGGCAATTATTTGAGAGGAGCAGAAGAGTGTGTGAATAGACATTTAAACCTTTAGAGATGCTCTTGGTGCTTTTGTATATTTGTGCTGAAATAAAACCCAATTAAGGGTAGTTCAGATGAAAACTTTTGTATCTTTTCTGAAAATAAATGGCCTTTTTCGTTTTCCTATTTGATGCCCTTTTACCTTACTCTTCAAATACAAAATAATTATTTTCAGTTTCACATACCATGTTCTTATTCAGGCTATTTTAAAAATAAAAGGGGCACCATGGGTATTGTACATTTAATATATGTTCAGGCAAACCAGATGGTAGTGGTTCATATTTTTAATCTTTCAATAAGTGATTGAGAATAAAAGAGCTACTGGTCTTATTCTTCCCACCTCAGACAAGCAACCCAATGGCTTCACTGTGTGGCCGTCTGTTTTTCAGGTGAAATATCGTAAGTCAAGATATGCATATCCAAAAGATCAGACTAAGGCCCTGATAGTATGTGTGACCAAAACTTTCCTCTTCTACTAGCAAGACAAAAATCCACAATTTTTTATTTAGAGAAATGGTTAGATTTTAAAGGCAATCTGTAATGGCTGAATCTTTTATTTTACCTCTTGAATCATACAGCAGTTTGTAAGAATCAAATATTTGATAGCTGATTGAAAATAAATGAAATGTGAGCGCATTTCAGTGGAAGTAGGCCAGTTGCTAACATTCTCTTTTCTCTCTGAAAGTTAAATTTCATTATTTAATTGTATAAAAATCAAGAGCAATATTTGTCATTTGGGGAATTTCTATATAAGATCATGCTATTGGGGGGCAGGGAATGGTCTTATGGCCTTTTATGGGTGCTAACTCTATTGCTTCTTATGTTGAAATAACCCATTCCTGTGAGTGGTATTGGTAGTTAACCTTCTTGAAAACTTCATATTCAGGTACCATGTCTTTGAGGACATGGTTCTTGGATCAGCGTGCAGCTTCCACAGCATTGCGCTGGGCTTCTGCTACAGCCAGGCATGTTTTCTGCGGCTGAAATAGGCCTGGAGAATGTTGCATCTTCAAACCTGCTTTCCAGCGTGCACTTGTAGAGCATAAGCCATCATCCCTCTGTAGACCCAGTTGTTTCTACAAGGGATGGAAAATTAACCTCTAAGTGCCATAATATATTGGAGGGGTAGGGAGACAATAGTACAAGAAAACAAGTTTGAACTTGTACTATGTGGCTTTATATGGAAGCTTTCTATTATTATGCCTATATTCCCAATTATATTTTTCTAACTACATCAGAACAAGTATAAATTTTAGTAATTTAGTATAGTCATTCAGTTCCTTAATATGGTAAATTTAATTTCAGGTTTCTTTGCTTTTTTTATATCATTGTAGTATCACAGCTATGGCAATATAAAGAAAGTAAGTTATTCTTTATATTTATCATTGGTCACTTGCCTTTAAATCAGTTATATGCATTTAAATAAATTTGGAGATCATTTTGGTTATGGCTATAAGATGTATTACGAACTACCCTTGACTAGAATGTGAATGCCAAAGTGTTGAACCTAATTAGAAAATGTTTAGATTATTTAGATTATACCAATATGTAGAATTATGTATATAGTATAGATATATATTATATAGATGTATAGAATTTAAAATGCTTATATAGTTTTTCAGGGTGTAAATTAGTGATTCAAAAATATAGCAGTAAACATCTTTATGTATTCAGTGACTAAAGCATGTCAGGTAGTAGATCATAATTGGTAAGATGATATAATTTAATAAGAACGTTTCACAATTTAATTTATAACTGTAGGTAAATGCATAACTTTAGAAATTTTATATAATTGATACAGCATTTTCATAACTTCATAGAATTAAAATATATGTACTTTCCCATGATAAAGATGTGACCTATGGCATTGAAAAGTAAAAAGTAATGTAGTAGCATTTCTGACTAATAAGATTACATTGTCCAGGTGCAGTGGCTCACATCTATAATCCCAGCACTTTGGGAGGCCATGGTGGATGGATCACTTGAGCCCAGCAGTTTGAGACCAGCCTGAGCAACATAGCAAAACCCTATCTCTACAAAAAAGTTAAAAATCAGCCAGGCACGGTGGCACACACCTATAGCCCCACTACTTGGGAGGCTGAGATAGGAGGATTGATTGAATCTGGGAGGTTGAGGATACAGTGAGCCACGATCATGCCATAGCATTCCAGTCTGAGTCACAGAGTGAGACCCTGTCCCAAAGGGGAGTGAGTAAAAAAAATTAAATTATGACTGAGACAGATTCTTCAACTTGGGTGAGTTGACTTTGTGTCAAATGAGGAAGCCTCCCATAAAACACTTTCTGGTGAAATGAAAACTAACCTACCATCTTCTAAGCTTTGGCTCATGAGGGTCCTGGAAGCTTGCCAAAGATTTGCCAAGACCCCCTCTGAGCATTCCTTGAGGAGCTTTCTAGAGCCTAAGCTGAAAAAGACTATCTTTATAATCAGAAAATCTCTGGAATAACATTAAAGCAATTCTCCAGGAAATGGGTTCTACTCCTTGGACAATAGTAGAATGGTGGCAGGTGGCAGGGTTTTTTTTTTGGCCCGTTTTCAAAATGCCAGGAGGAGAGAGGTAAACTATCTGTGATCACTGTCTCTCTCTACTTTAAGACGTATAAATGCATAACCTCCAGAGCTATTAGAACAGAGATTATTTATATCCAAACAAGTTAATCACATTCACAAATTTATGTCATCTAAAGATCATCCCAATAACAAAACTACACCCAGAGGTCCATGTATGTAAACGATTGATTTCATTGTCATTTTGGTTAGTGACTATTGGGACTTGTGCAGTAAAAGGTTGTTTTAAATATGTAAGTATATGTATTAAACATAGGACACCAGTAAAACATATGGAAGAATTATAATGTTAAAAATTAAACATCTCACAATTATATTAACAGTGGTAAAATGGGAAGTGAAGGGTGAGTATTTTTTCTAAAGTTTTCAAATGGAAAAGTACATGTGTATGTGTGTGTATACATGTATAATTACCTTCTTCCCTCATATTTCCTTATTGAATGTCTGCTAACATTTTTGAGAAACGTCTTGGAAATATATGTTTTTATTATTAATATACATTTTTATTAAATAATTTCTATTCAATAAGAAAATCCATTTTCTAATATAATTAGTCAGGACCAGATGAGTTATATATCAAAATGGAGAGATGAAATTACCTAAAGACTATAATTCTCTCTATAAAGTAACATTCAAATATATCCAAACATTCATTTATTCACTCTTCATGAACTTAATATAACTATTCTGTGTCTGTTATATACTTGGTGATATAGTGGATCTTTTATCATATATATATGTGAGTGTGTATATGTATGTAGTTGGTATATATGTATGTATATATGTATATGCATGTAAATATGTACATATATTTAGGAGAATATTTGGTCAAAGGAAACAAGTATAATACATTAAATGTTCTATAAAATTTAGCATGAAGAAAACCATGCAAAAACGAAAAGCTTCATAGAGGAGGTTGAGGTTGACTATGACGAGGCTCAGAAGTTCTTGAGTTTGGACCAGCCAGGAGGAAAAAGAAGAAACAGGAAACTTTCTATAACTAACCTCAAAAACTTTGGTTTCATACTGTTATTATTTATTCAGTGGATATTATTGCTGTCACTAATTAAAAGCCATAATAATTAACCCATAAACTACCAGTGAAATTGAAAGAAAAAGTTAGTTGCTGAGACCAAATATTATCCAGTATTTTCTTAGTTACACCAGAAGTTGCTACAATTCTAGCCAATGGTAGTTTTCCTAGGTCTTTCTTAAATAAATAAAGATAACCTAGCTATAAAATGCAGAAAAATCCTAGGAGAGGAGAAAGATATCTTGGCTTTTCCATCTTTTCCTAATGAATAGGAAATTAATGGTAAAGAATTTTTGTGCTATTAGGATCCTAAGAACTGTCAGTCAAAAATGATGACCCAGCTTTTCTCTTTACCATTCTCTAGCCTAGGAGGTATTCTACTGAAAAATTGTATTTTGACTTAAAGTAATGTTCATAATATATATATTTGAACATGGCTAATGTCAGGTTAACGTCACCTTTAAAGTAACATCATAGAAAGCATCGTCTGGATACTACCCTTTAATTAGTTCACATTATAAAATAGTCAACTACATTTGCATTATGTCTCCATTAAATCAGGAATTTTGAGCCCAATTTCCCCAACATGAACTGTGTTTAAAGAGTCATTTTGGCCTTTTTAAAAATAGCACAGTAACTCTTTCAGAAGACTTCGGGATAGTGACCCTAACACTCGGCTATTAAAGTGAGTGGGGGCTTTGAAACCATTAACATGTCCATGCACTATTCTTTCATCCTAAAAGCTTTACATTATCCAGGTTGTGCTGTATGTCATGTCTTTGCATCCATTTTCATAAAACATTGCACAATCGTGTCCTCCCAAGTGATCTCAGAGTACTTATTATTTATTCTTGTAACATTACAGTAGCTCTTCTAGCCATGTGGCATGTCACAATGATTATTTAAAGGAAATATTCACAGCCGGATCACACATTGAATTCAGAATGTGCTTCTAATGAAAGTCTATAGAGATTCTGGACAATGCCATTTTTGAAGAAATTTCCATTTCATTTAGAATTCTTTGGCAAGTATTGAATTCAGTTATGCAGTTCAGAAAGAGAGAGAGAGAGAGATCCATCATTTTTCTTCTAGTAAAATAAGAAGAAAATTATATAAGCCAGAGAAAAATATAGCACAAAGTTGAAATATAATGACTGTGACTAATGTTAATGTGCTGCTCTTCCTTTCTAAAATTATAGAAACATGGACAATACTTAGAAACAACTGGTAATATTCTTTGTCCTCTGAAAATTTCCGTCAGAAGAGGTGGAGATTAAAATTTTATTTGATGCATTTGAATTAATATAATCATTAGCAGTTGTCAGCATGCCACTTTATCCAACTATTTTTGGTTTGGCCTCAGTATTAATGTATTAAGTTATGTTCATATGGCATTCATATACAAATTCAGATCATAAAACAAGCTAATCAGTATAATCCATCCTTTCCAAACCACCCACACTGACTGTTGTCTAAATTTTATTGTCTGATTCGGGTCAGTAGTCACATTATTTTGAATAATGCAACTTGAATTATGTTAAATTATTAGTACATAATTATCAGTAACGCTAGTAGAGTTAAATGCTATCACTACCATTTTTTTCACATAATAATGACAGTATTTCTCACTTAGTTAAATAAAAGGAGAGAAAATCACATCTTTGAAATGGGATTTTGTTTCCAGAAATTAAACGCAACGAGCTCATCTGAAGGAAGCACAGTTGATGTTGCTCTACCCCGAGAAGGTGAACAAGCTGAAATTGAACCCGAGGAAGACCTTAAACCAGAAGCTTGTTTTACAGAAGGTAAGCAAGCTGTAATGTGGTTAAATACAATCTCCCCTTGTTCTTTACAGAGACTGAATATGCCTCATTTAAAGAAAATATTTATGACACGAGGTGTGGTGGCTCACACCTGTAATCCCAGAATTTTTGGAGGCTAAGGTAGGAGGATTGCTTCACCCTAGGAGTTTGAGACCAGCCTGGGAAATACAGTAAGACTTTGACCCCACCCTCCCGCCCACAAAAATAAATTAGCTGGACATGGTTGTACGTGCCCATGGTCCCTGCTACCTCAGCCACAGCTGTACTGTAGAGCTTTAGCAAGATGTAGAGGCTCCAGTGGGCCATGATTATGCCACTGCACTTCAGCCTGGGCAACAGAGCAAGACCCTGTCTCAAAATAAATACATAAATTAAATAAGACAAATATTTAAAAAGAAAATGAAATGGTGAGGGGAAGGCATGTTTATCATTGTTTTCCTTTTTTTTTTCCTTTTTTTCTTTTAAAGAGTTATTACATCTAAATTTCTGGATTGTACTTACAGCAATGACTCTTCCTGGAAAATTAAGATGATCTGATAGGTTTTTTTTTTCTCATTCTCCATAATGTGAAGAAGCTGACCCTATGAGACAAATGGCATTCTATTGTCATTGATATTGTAATCCCTTCAGAACTCCTTGGCAATGGTGTGATTTGATTTATAGATGCTGTGGTAATTACATTCCCTCCCTTACAGTTCCAGTGTGGTTAATTTGTGCTCTGGCTAGAGCTGTTTGGAGATGTAGCTGTATTGTGGGGTTTTGGCAGGGAAAGCAATATCTGTTCTCACAGAAAGCAGCACAGTGTCTTTCACACAATCAATGAATATCTATTATTCAATGTGATTGGATTTAATCTGATGAGTAGTAGCTCAGAGACTTACAGCAGAAGAGTGGATGGGAGTTAGAAATAATGTGAAGGCTAGGAGGGGGAGGACAAAGGGAAAAGAGATACTGACTGACAAGCTGAGTCATAGGTGTGACTAAGAAAAGCACTGAGGCTGAAAAATAAATTAGCTTCGGAAAATTGACAGTGGCTGATGCCTGGGAAGACAGCAGGATTTTCTGTGCATGAAATGAAGTAAAAACCCAGGTTTATGTCAAAATATGAATAAACAACTCAAACGTAGTTTTGCCTCAAACCTGAGAGATGCACCTGGACCCTACTTTCATCAATGGCCTTGAGGCAAAACAATCCTGACTGGTGATCAAGAACAAAACCACTGTTACTTAAGCAAATCTAGATAAAATATTTCCTTGAACTCTAAGTAGCTGGCTGTGTATCTAAGTGAGAATGATTCATTTTACAGGAGGGATTCTGAAGATAACTAGGAAATGAAGGAGACCATTACCCTATGAAATGATCACTGGAAGTGGGGTGGAGAGAAAGCAAGAACATTTATTTTTTTTCCTACTTAAGATTAAAATATATTTTTCTAATTAATTATATTTGATTCTTAGGATGTATTAAAAAGTTTCCATTCTGTCAAGTAAGTACAGAAGAAGGCAAAGGAAAGATCTGGTGGAATCTTCGGAAAACCTGCTACAGCATTGTTGAGCACAACTGGTTTGAAACTTTCATTGTGTTCATGATTCTTCTCAGTAGTGGTGCTTTGGTAAGTGAAACACATATTGGCAAGAATCAGATTCCGGTGAAATACTTTATTCTCCAGAATTACCAGATGCAAACACTGAGCTTCAGAATCAAAAGGAAAGGCATATCTGTGTCTTGCAGAGCTTGGCATCCAAGGTTTAACAATGCAAAATTCAGTTCAGAACAAATCAGCACCATGAAACAGCCAGATGGAATTTCTCATCTGGTGTTTATCTAACAGATGTTTTCCTCACTGAGACAGCCATTTGCAGAGACATTCTGTAACCACGTTACTTTCCCTGTCAAATACCATCCAGTTTTCCCTAATAATTGTATTAACATTTATGGACTAAAAGTGTATTTTGTTTTCTTTTTTCATGTATAATCAACTTATTCTCTCAAAATAAGCCAGATCATTCAGGAAATTGTAGAAAGTAATATTGGAATAGGCCAATTTTTTCCCTCATTAACAGAACTTCTAGTTATTTCTGAGTTCATATTACTTCATTAAAAGCATGTCTTTGTAGCAGTAATTGAGATAGAGACTTTGGGGTGAGAAGTAGGAAAGAAAACACATTCTAAATCACTAAAGGCATGACATTTCCCTGCTAGCATTTTCAAGTTAATTTTAGTCTTTAGATTTTGCCCGATGTTCAATGTTTATGTAAAATATCAATAATCAAATTATTTTGTACTCAGTATTATGCTAAGCAATTTTTTCAAATATTTAGAAAAAGCAAGCCATTGAAGTAAAATACAATCCTTTTTTTTATTCACAGGCCTTTGAAGATATATACATTGAACAGCGAAAGACTATCAAAACCATGCTAGAATATGCTGACAAGGTCTTTACCTATATATTCATTCTGGAAATGCTTCTCAAATGGGTTGCTTATGGATTTCAAACATATTTCACCAATGCCTGGTGCTGGCTAGATTTCTTGATCGTTGATGTAAGTATCCTGAATGATTTTTATAAAATTGTTTTTAAAAGAGGCAAGTTTGACATTTCACATATTTCTGTGATTAAAACTGACTTTCACTAAAGATGACATAATTATGCAGTTGTTTAAACAAAATTATAGTATAGGCAACAATGAGGAATATCTCATGGGAAAGAGAGAGGAGGTCCTAAAAACATGGATGGTGGTAAGAGAAAACACAGGGAGAGACGTTCTGTACCACAAACAAGACAGTTGTTATGTTTTTGAAAGTTAGTTACCTCAAGGTAAGTAATAGCTAAATAATATGTTAACTGGCAGATGTAAGCACTTAGCTTATTAACAGTTCAGTTTAAAATTTAAAACAAATCTCCAGGAGGCAAAATCAAAACTGACTGATGCCAGAAATTGTGTGAACTGCACTTTAATCCCTTCCTAGAGTATGTGTGACTAAATAATGTTAAATTAACCCATGAACTGAATTCATTCAGCCACAGCCACATACCCACAGACACAACAAAATGCTTTTCCATTTTTAAATCAGTAGTGAGACCCTAAAAGCTAATCAGATATTTACCATGCAAAGGGTTAAGTGTAGGTCTGTTCTGAATCTGATTACTCTGGGGTGAGTAGTCATAGGAACATTACCATTATGGAATCCATCTGACTTGCAGCCTGTTTTATTATTATTATTATTATTCCAAACGGAGAGGACTGGGACAACATGACAGTCCTCTGGTTCCTTGTAGTCTGTGATATTCCGTTGCACAAGGCTTCACAGCCTCCTAACGAAACAAGGTGCTTCAAGCTCTCTCTTTAGCTCCTTCCTAGCAATCACAAAGCACTTTATTTTTAGCTCTCATGCTTCCCGATATGAATCAATGATTTTCATGCGTTACAGTCATTCTTTTTCTCATTTTCAACAAGTCTGGATCTATCCATATTCTACTCCTCTTCCTTTCACAAATACCTACTCACAATTCTATGACCAAAATGTGTTTAACTCTTTAAGTTGATAAGAAATCTACTGCCAAATCACTTTTAATAAACCAGAAATGACTTTCAATTTCCTCAGCTGGCCTTTCATTAATAATAGAGATGAATTTCAGGATAGCTCTGAAAAGCTATTCAAAAACGGAAACTTAGCATTTTCACATTCTGCAACTAGAATGGACCTTAAGGAATACTAGCCTTTATTCAAGATGTGAGGAAACTAAAGTCTCAGTTTAAATAATTTTTGGAGAGAGTACAGCTACTTAATAACAAGTGAATATGTGTTCAAATTTATTAAATCTCAATTCAGTGCTCCTTTCCCCCCATAGATTTTCTGCCTAATTGATCCAGTATAAATGTATTAGTTACAGTAGGCAAATGTGTCTGTGTCTCTGTGTGTGTGTGTGTGTGTATCAGACTGGCATCAGACTGGCTTTGGGATTTAGCGTTTAAAATCTCCACCTTCCCTATGAAAGACAGAACACTAAATACATTCAATGATCCTTTCTGGTTCAAAAAGATTTTATTATGTGTGAAGATTATTATTATTATTATTATTATTATTATTTTGAGATGGAATTTTGCTCTTATTGCTCAGGCTGGAGTGCAATGGCACAATCTCAGTTTACCTCCGCCTCCCAGGTTCGAGCGATTCTACAGCCTCAGCCTTCGAGCAGCTGGGATTACAGGCGCCTGCCAGCACACCCAGCTAATTTACTGTATTTTTAGTAGACACGCAGGGTTTTGCCATGTTGGACAGGCTGGTCTCGAACTCCTGACCTCAAGTGACCCACCTGCCTCAGCCTCCCAAAGAGCTGGGATTACAGGCGTGAGCCACCATGCACAGCAAGATTATTTAAAAATGTGATCAAAGTTTTCAAGAAAATTCTGACTTACATTTACTGAACTGCTGCATTGTACTTTAAGTATTTCTATGTACTTTCCTCATATAGAAAACATGGTTATGATGTAATAATCTCTTGCCATTGGGGGTTTTGCATCTTGTTTTTATCCTTGCACACCTAACATAGACACTTAGACATCTACTGAGTAATGTTTCAATGAATGAAAAAAAAATGTTACCCGAAAATTACTTTGCTTTTAGTGACTAAAAGTTAGCAGATTGGAACTGGGAACTGAAAGCCTTCTACCTTTGGGCAAACTATTGTGTCTCAAGTGGGTCTGTTTTCTTAGTTTTCCCAAAGCAGGGGTTACATGAATTAATGCAACCTCAGATAACAGCTTGTCCTCCACATGCACATGAATGTTCATTGTGGCACTGTTTACAATAGCAAAGACCTGGAACCAACCCAAATGCCCATCGATGATAGACTGGATAGGGAAAATGCGGCACATATACGATATGGAATATTACACAGCCATAAAAAATAATGAGTTCATGTCCTTTGTAGGGACATGGATGAACCTGGAGATCATCATTCTCAGCAAACTGACACAAGAACAGGAAATCAAACACCACATGGTCTCACTCACAGGCAGGTGTTGAACAATGAGAACACATGGACACAGGGAGGGGAACACTACACACTGGGGTTTGTTGGGGGGAAATAGTGGAGGGACAGCGGGGGGTGGGGAGTTGGAGAGAGATAACATGGGGAGAAATGCCAGATATAGGTGAAGGGGAAGAAGGCAGCAAATCACACTGCCACATGTGTACCTATGCAACTATCTTGCATGTTCTTCACATGTACCCCAAAACCTAAAATGCAAATTGTCCTCAAACTACTGGGGATTCACTAAGCTAGTAAACATAAGGTTAAAACAGTTTTTGAAAGTATAAGTGAAATGGACTTAAAGAGTTTAAAGTTCATAGGATGTATCACTGTAACGAAACTAAACTGTCACAGAAATGTAAAGAAAGGGATCAATCAATGAAGCAAGAAAATAAACAGAACACGAAAAAAATGTTTTTTCAAACAAATCTTTCAAAAAGTACATTCATATGCTTGAGAATTAGGCTTATGTAAAAAATGTAACCTCTTCAATTCTCTATCTAAATCTAGTTTATAGTGAGGTATCTTCCTAATCTCCTAAAATTCATTCATTTATTCAATAAATAAATAAATAATCCTTACATGCCATTCAAGACAAATGAGAAATGAACAAGACAGACCGAGCCTTGCTAAACTCTTTGGGAGGAGAGGAACAGACAATAAACATGTAAACAAGTAAATTCTAAAGATAAAGGCAGATGGTGATCACTGCTATGAAATAAAACAGGGTACTGGGCTGGTAAATGACTGCATGGCTGGGCGGTGGACAGGACAGGAGCAGTGTGTCAGCTAGTGTCCAGGAAGGTATCTAAGGAGGTTTGAATGGGAGAGGATGCCAGTCATTCGAAGACCTGAAAGAAGAGAGGAGAAGCAACAGAAAGGCCTGAAGTGGGAATGAGGCAAGGAGATTCAAGAGACAGAAAGAACACTGGTGTACCTGTATGTAATGAAACATGAGTGAGAGTGAGAGAAACCGAACTCAAAAAGTACATAGAGGCCATGGCAAGAAGTTCGTATTTTATTGTAATTTACTATATATTGTATATATTAACACTATGTAATATAATATATATTAGTTATAAGTAGAATGAGAAGCCCCAGCAGCAGGATAAACAAGGATCTGATCTACTGTTACAAAATTATCACAGCTGGCTATGGAGGGGGGAGGCAGAGTAGAAGCCGAAAGATCAATTAGGAAGTTGTTTTAATAATGCAGGAAAGTGGAGATTTTAGACTAAGGTGATGAGACTTACTGATGGGGCCTGATATGTGGAGTGAAGAAAAAAGAGGATTCAACAAATGGATTTTCCTTCACAGCGAAGAAATGGATAGAGGATAGAACCATTAACTGGGATGGGGAATATTAGAAAAAAGATTTGGTAGAGTAGGTAGATGGTGGGTGGGAGAAGGATGTATTCATTTGATATATGTTCATTTTTGATGCTTATTAGACATTCAAAACAAGATATTGAACTTGATACAGATCCAGATCTCAGGACAGAAGCCAGAATCTGATATATATAAATTTAAGGTCCATCGAGATGCATATGGTATTTGAGGCTACGAATGTGTTTTAGCTCACCTAGGCAGAGAGTGCAAATATACAAGGGAACACAGAACCAAACTCTCAGGACACTATAACATTTAGAAGTTGGAAAAAGGAGAATCAGCCAGTAAATTAGACTGAGAAGTAGTAATTAAAAGGAAAACAAAATGTGCATGAGGTCATAGAAACCCAGAGAAGATAGTCAAGTTGTTCCAAAGGAGAGGGGATCAATTTTGTCAAAGGCTGCAGTGAAAAAAGTCAAAGATCAAGCAATATTGGTATAGAAGATTGACTTTGGGATTTGGCAAAATTAAGGTCATTGGTGTTGTGGAAGAGAGAAAATAATGAAGATGAAGCAATGGAGACAGCAAGTACAATACTTCAGGATGGAATCAAGGACAACTTAACTCTGCCTCTATCTTCCAGAATACTGTACTAGAAGGACCACTTTTTCAGATTTTGTACAATTCTTTTCTTCTCAGTGGAAGGTCAGAAAGATACTATGTTCAGTTAAAATATATGTAATATATATATATATATATATATATATGCCTTACTGTACCATTCTATAACTAAACAAACTATAGTATAAATGCTGTTGACCACACAATGAACTAAATAGATAATTTAATTAATATTTATTTAAAATGTATTGAAAACATCAGATTTTTTTGCGGTCCTTACAGTTTTTGCACTGTCATCTCTGAGAAAATGCATCTGAGCATCTCTCATAAAAACCTCAAGTTTGATTCTAAAACATTCTAACATGCTAATGTGTGCAAAACAAACTCTAGTAAAAAATTTAGCCATCATGAAGTATTTATTGCCCACGGGTGATTTTCAC
Source organism: Callithrix jacchus (assembly GCF_049354715.1). Classification (NCBI taxonomy): domain Eukaryota; kingdom Metazoa; phylum Chordata; class Mammalia; order Primates; family Cebidae; genus Callithrix; species Callithrix jacchus. The sequence goes on from NC_133507.1 coordinate 64,511,488, forward strand.
TAACAGCACAGGTTAAAAGGAGATGGTTGATATTACGGTTTTGGAATTCTTTTTCTACTTAATCACAGGCTCCTTAGAATCCCATCAGCTGCCCTGTTGAGGTGAACAAAAGCAGCATAGGAACACTCTCTGATCCTAATATGTATTTCCAATTGCCAGCAACCTCTAGGATCTAGTGGTTCCTGCCTTAGTTCTTAACATTTATTACTGACATATTGGCATCCTCAATAATGGAGCTAGCTTGTTATTAGTAATAATAGTAGTATCAAGATATTATGCCCAGTACTTTGTAAGTACTTATTGTGGGAATGGCACTAATTAAGAGCCTTACATAATAATAGTAAAAATTACTACCCTGATTTAATGCTTACTGTGTACAGGTGCCGCCAAAAGCACTTTACATAAGTTACCTCATCTAATCTTCAAAATACTGCGTTCCTAACCTCTACATTACAAACCTCGTTATAAATGTCTCTATTACTTATAAAATGTTTATTAATCTTTTTAACAAGCTTATGATTTTGTCTTATTATTTCTATTTCACTACAGGTTTTATCTCTTTTTCATGGGTCTAGAAATATACAGATAGTAGGTGGTAGAGCTACCTTTACCCAGCACTGGCTTCTTTGATCCATATTTTACAAGAGGGCACAGATCTATTTGGTATATTGTGCTGAACCAGTGAAATACTTCCCACATGACATTGAAGGTGATTGCGTATAAGTGGTAGTGAATGAAAATAAGGAGATAGTGACATGCTAATATGCTGACACCTGCCTTGAATTTTATCTAGTGCTCCTGTGGAATTAGAATAAATCAAAAGAGCTTTGGGATAAAGGAGCGGAATCGCTATAAATTATTGTCATTTCATATCAATTTCTGATCTCTCTCTAGACATATTTCCATGTAAATGGTGTAGTATGTGATTTGACTTTTTCTATAAATGTCTCCTAGAAATGATTCATGTTGCCCATTTCTTGGAAGAATTTAATTCTCCTTTAGCATTGTTAATTAATTAATAAGACAAATTTCTCACTGGCCAGGTAATCCTACCAATGTAGCTATAAATTTCTATAGCCCATTCTTTGAAAGATTATGACTTTTAATGGAGACTTATAATCTCTAATTCTGGTCTTTTATTGAACTCCAACCCATACTTCTAACTGCTTCCTAGATAATACCTGCTAAGACCAAGGCTATCTGCACATATTCATCATCTTTCCCCTCTAAGCCATGCATTGCTTCCAAATTTCCTACTTAGTCTGATGGTAATGTTTGAACAAATGCAGGCCAGATGCCATCTTCAGCCTTTCTGTCTTTCACCCCTCGAAACCAATTAATCAGCAAGTTCTTCTCCATTTTACTGACTAACAAACGAATGGAGAGTCTCGCCCCCTCCTCTTCAGCACATCGACACCAAGCACATCAACACTGCAATCAACTGGACCAAGCAATAGCTTACTAAATGTTCCTACCACAAGTCACAACCTCTGCAAATATGTATCTTAGGAAGACCTAACATGACATTTTCTCTCCTTAAAGACCTCCCTGTGTGATGCAATTCATCAGCCAGGATTCTAAATGGTGACAGTAAAGACAAATAAGCTTTATTGTGTGTAATATAATAACAACCAAGCTTTATTGAGCTGTAAATTGTTATTTGTCTTCAATGTGTGATTCACATAATCTTCACAACTTATGCAGCATCTACTGTCACTTTCTTAGTTTGTAGATGGGAAAATTGAGGTACAGAGTAGTTACCTAGTAAAGTAACTATATAACATACATGTATTCTGTAAAATGTCAAAGACAATTTGTATCTTTCCAAAAAGAAATAATTACACCTGGAGATACAGTCATAATTACACACTTTATAAACAGAAGTAATCATGCTCACTATGAATCAAAATTGCACTTTAAAATTTTTTCTAGTAGTGTGCTTGATTGAAGATGATGTATCTTCAATCATCATCAAGATACGCTGATTTGTCTTTTTCAACATAAACAACATATAGTGTTATTTTGATTTAATCATCTTTAAAATGCCAAATTAAGATTTCCAGATAAGGAAATAAACTTAGAGAGATCGCCTAGTTCAAAGTCCTCATTTTAAAGACTCCTCCCCCACTGTGAATATTGTTTGGACTGTTTAAATGAAATTCCTGTGAAACTCATGGCTTCTCTGTACCATACTGTAGTCCCCAATGATGAGGGCACCAGATTTTACTCACCCTTTCCCCAAGGATGAATGCTTACATCATCTGCTTCCTGCCATTATAAACAGTACCACAATGACCAATGTGTTTGATTTTGTATAGCATGCAAGCATTGTGAATTGTCTAATTATGTATAAAGACCAATAAGTAAACCATAAAGATAAAAGTAGAAGAGAAAGAAAATAGGTGACCATTGAATTACAAACTTACAAACTCCCCTTCTTTAAAATTAAATTATCCTTTTTTTTTCTTTTAGGTACAGAGTCTCTCTCTGTCACCCAGGATGAAGTGCAGTGGCACAAGCATAGCTCACTGTAAACTCAAACTCCTACACTCAAGCAATCCTCCTGTTTCAGTCTCCCAAAGTGCAGGGAATACATGCATATGAGACACCATCCACAGCCTGGACTCCCATATCTGACTGAGGTTGCATAGGGACTGCACTTCCCACAGTCACTGGAAGTCTGCACTCTTTCAGTAGTATTCCCAACCTTCCATCTTCACTAGAGAGAGCCCTCTGCTACTATTCCCATGGCAGCTTTGTACCTGCCCCTCACCACTACCTGAGCCCTTTTCTAGGAACTACTCAGCAGATAGGAAGTAGAGCTCCTCTGTGGTGGAAGCAGGAAGGTGTACACCTAGCAATCTGAAATTCTGGGTGTCTTTGTCCTAAGAAATATTGAGTTAATTCACATGCTATTTAAACCCCTTAGTATTATTAATGGAAAACCTCAACTTCGGGATATACTGAAAGAGACATCTGCAGTGTCATGGGGAACAGATAACTGTTTCAGTGTTCTGAGCTCTGTAGCAAGTGCAGATTTTACTCTAGAAGTTGTGAAGTTGTCTTTTTTTTCTGCTCTCTTGAAGAGTTGGAGAGCCTTGGGTGAAGGGACTCAAGAGCATCTAGCTTTCCTGTATACAATCTTTCAATCAATTCTGTTTTCAGCCCCATCCATTGCCCTTCTGTTTTTGAACAACCAAGTGCTTCCAGGTCCAGGGCCTTCTGAGCATTCATTGAAACAATTTGAGTTCCTTCTGCCAGCACCTGGGTTTCTGCTGCTCTTTCTCTGATGAGAAAGTAATTATTCCTGTGCTTCCACAGCCCAGAATGTTTCAAAACTCTTCTTGTTGTATCCTCCCATTCTCTTTGTTTGTATTCCTTTGCTTTTCTTCTAGTTGAACTTCAATAGGGAGTATAAATAAATATGTTGTTCAAAGAGATTATTGTAAAAGTTTAGAAATAATTTATGTGTTTTACTATTTGGTTAATGACCTTTCACTGGATGAGTTGTAGGAGCTTTTTTTATTGAGGAAATTTAGTATTTTGTCACATGTAGTATGAATATTTTTCTAATTTGGGCTTTTGTCTAGACTTTTTTGTCATGTAGAAATTTTTCATTTTGATTTAGTCAAATTTATCAGACTTATTTCTCTCTTGGTTTTATTTCTCTCTTGGTTTTCTCATGTTTATGAAGACCCATTTTAAGACTATTAAAAATATTCTGGTTTTTTTTCAGTATTTTAGTTTGAGAAGTTTTGTTTGTTTCTTTGTACCTTAGTTTTTATGTTTTAATTTTTGAACAACCCGGAATTTAATTTGGTGCAAGGTGTGAGGTAAGGCTCCAGTATTATTTTTCTCAATTTGGCTTCTCATGTAATGAATAATCAGTTGTTTTATTTCTCCTCTCATTTAAAATTCTCTCCTTATCTACATGCTAAATCTCAGTATCCAGATGCTAATTTGAGCTTTATTTTGTTTCATTCATTTCTTTGTCTACTAATATAACAGCTTTATTACTGTAGATTTATAATCAACACCTGGTGAAATTTGTCCTCTCTGATTGCTTTTCTTCTTAACAAAAGTTTAAATTATTCTAATGCTTTTACATTTTCTGAATTAATTTTTTAAAGTTTTGTAGTTCAAAAAGACTCCTACACAAACTTTTTTAAAAGTTAAGATAAAAATATGCATTTATCAGCCACCTAAAATAATTAGATTATTGTTTATAATAGTTTTTCACTTGATTCCCTTGTGGGTTTTTATTTTTAAGTTAACAACAATAAATCTGCAAATAATGATTTCTCCTACTTATCTACTTCTTATAACTCTTCTTTTTCTATAAAGTGTTAAATAATAATGTTGGTGATGGGCATATTCTTTTATTCTGATTTTAATGAGAATGCTTATAGATATCACCACTAAAAATTATACAAGCTTTTAGATTGAAATATATCATCAAAATGTATGGAGGTGATATATGGATTTTATCTTTTGTTTGTTCGTGTTGAACTTTAAACATTATCTTTAGCCATTTTCAAGGGAATAAATTCCTATTGCTTGGTTCCTTAGCCAATCACAGGATTTCCAAACTCTTCTTTGGAACCATCAACTCCCTCCTGCATTATTCATTTCTTTCTCAGTCTTAGCTGCCATAGGAATGTGGAAAGGTGTGGATGACAACTGGACCAACCTCTGACATCTCTATTACAGTCATTTCCATTTATTTTCTGTGTAGCGTGACATGGAACCTGAGTCATGTAAATTTATATTAAAAATTTAGTTTTTGGAAATAGGTATCTGTTATACTTTGCATGCATTGGCAAGAATGCCTTTTGTGTTCAGCACAAAAGAGGTGAAGATTAAAACACCATGTACTGAAAGGTTGGGGACAAATTTGCTAAGGTGAAAAACACATTAGGCTAAAAAACAGAAGACCTAAATTCTAGTTATACATTTACCTGTTGCTTTCTTTTCTTGGATTGGTCATTTCACTATTCTGACAAAGAAAGATAATGAGTGAAAGAGATCACTGTGAATTGTAAAGCATTCTACCAATGTAGGACATTATCTTCAAATTTTATGTATGTTGCAAATCTTTAAAATTCCTGCAAGGAGCTACCTCTACTTGTAATAGAGATTTGAAAGATCTTATTTCAAAATCACTTTTAAAGCATTTTTTTTCACATCAGTTAAACCAGTAAAATAAGATTTTGCCTTATACAAAATTACATTGTAGCTTAAGTGAAATGCAAACCAGAAAATAAATTATTTATGTATGTGATTGATCAAATTGTGATAATCTTCTTAGAGTGATTTGCATGGAAAAACCACTTTAAGTTACTTAAGTAAACCAGTCTGTAGTGAGTATTCTCAGAAACCTAACAATATTTTAAATTCCCTTTATTTATCTATGTAAGTCAAATATGCAACAGATCCCAGAACAGATTTGTCAGGAAATTCAGTGTCAGGTAGTTTTTGATGCTCTCCCCTTGGGAACTTCTAGAAACTCTAGGACAGATGTAACCTAGAAATGTGTTGCTAATTTCCTCTGATCCTCACTATATTGTGGCTGCAACTCTGGCACTAAGTCCTCTGGGCCATGAGGTCCATTAAAATAATTGCAGCTTCATTAAGCCCAGCTTCTCTAACAACACAAAATTCCATGCCGTGTAGGGTGGTTAGATGCAGGTGGTGCCTTTCAACCTTTGAACTCATGACTTCCTATCTTTCCAGCACCCACTGTTCTGGACATTACCTTACTTTTTTTTTTTTTTTAAAGAGACAAGAGGCTCTCACTCTATAACCCAGGCTGGAGTGCAATTATGTAATCATAGCCATTGTAATCTCAAATTCCTGGGCTTAAGCAATCCTCCTGCCTAAGCCTCCTAAATAGCTAGGACTTTAAGTCCATGCCACCATCCCTGGCCAATCGGATTTTTGTTTGTTTGTTTTTAAAATTTTTTGTTGAGAGAAGATCTCATTATATTGCTCAGGCTGGTCTTGAACTGCTAGCCTTAAGATCCTCCCATTTTAGCCTCCCAAAGCAGTGGGATTACAGGCCTAGGCCATTAAACCCAGTTTTACTTTTCTTTTCAAAGCATGAGCTTCTTTACCTCAAGGTCTTGAGAATTCTGCAGCCACTTCCCTTTAAAATCCCACATCTCAAATAAAAGACTTTGTTGGGAGATTGAGAAATATCTTCAGATAGTAACTCCAGAAACAAAGAAGCTGTTAATGCCTCCTGAAGAAAAGGAGCATAGAACACAGAAGCCTGTGTGTTCTCTAATAACCTTTCCAATCTTTCCAGTCTTCTATAACAGCAAAACAAGACAGAAATGAATAGCTTAATCAATTTCCCTGCCACTAATCAAGTTTAGCAGTCAAGACATGTATTATTCTGTTCGATTCTTAAAAAGGATGCTGAATTAAACAATGAGAGGACGGTGGCTTCATATACTTTTAAAGCCTGGGTTCTGATTTTGGCGTTCTTAGGCAGATTATTGATTTCATCCTTCTTCACAAGATTGTTGGGAGGATTCACTTAAATCCATTTTCAACAACCTTTTTCCATGGGAAATTATGCCCTTAAGCCATTGTGGATATAATGAATTAATTTATCTCTTATGCATTAAGGAAAGCACTAGTTAGGGCCCATCCTTGCAAGAACTTAGAAGATAGTCATTCAAATAATTTTCTATGCTCTATGCTTCAGGTGAAGAAGAAAACATTTTTAATGGATGCAGAAGGCTAAGATATGCTTTGAAGTCAGATCATTTGGGTTCAAATAGCCAATTTTACCTATTAGCTGTGCATTCTGTTTTTGGTGTGGGCAGGGCGTGGAGCTCAAACTTCCTCACACATAAAATGGCAATAGTAATGGTAGCTATTTCTTTGGATTTATACATAAAGACATGTTATTATATTGAAATAAAATTAAAGCAAATAAAGTTCCTCCTCCGTAAAAGGACATGTTATCTTTCATATATTTAAGTAAAATTTAGTATAAATACAGGTAGAGTCTTATCAAAAACCAGGAGTTCTAATCCAAAAATCCAAAATCCAAAATGCTCCAATAAGCATTTCTTTTGAGTGTCATGTTAGCATTCAAAAAGTTTCAGATTTCTGATTTTTAGATGAGGGACACTCAGCCTGTATCAGAAAGCTTTATCATCGCTCTGAATGATGATAAAAGTTTTCTCTGGAATAATTATTTATCCAACGTATTTTGACTAAGGCATATCTGACCAGTAAGTGTTAGACATGTTAAGAGAACAATGTTTCATCCCTGCTGATAAAAAAATGACTTCTATGATCTGGAAAGGGAGATATCTAATTAGTTAACACTATTACATGGTAAATGCTTCCAGAATACATAACCAAGATACTACATAAATTCAAAAAAGAAACAGTATTTCTAATCAATAATATTAACCACAGATCCATGGAGGACCTGGCATTGAACTCAATCCTGAATTATCAGTGGTATACGCACAGGTTGAAAAAGGGTCCATGGTATCTAACTGGAGGCATGGACAAATATCTAACTGGAGGCATTTACAAATGTTTATAAATATGGGCAAGTATTCTGGTTTCATTGGTAAGCAAAGCAATAGTATGAGACTGGCAATATAAGATGATCCCACTATGTGGAAGATGAAAGTTGCCAAGGTATGTCAAATTTGTATTTAGTCTGTACTACATATATACCACATCCTGTACCTTCAGTCAACAGTTTATTTATTGGCAAACTAATTAATATATTTTTTCCTTTTGTAGGTTTCTTTGGTTAGCCTGGTAGCCAATGCTCTTGGCTACTCAGAACTCGGTGCCATCAAATCCTTACGGACATTAAGAGCTTTAAGACCTCTAAGAGCGTTATCCCGGTTTGAAGGCATGAGGGTAAGAAGAATAGACACTCTAATTATTCATGTCAAAACTACATGTGGGTAATGCTTTAGATAGAGAACAGTGCCATACTCTTCTGATATATATTTCATAGAATTACAGAATTAGAGCACAAATTTTAGAGATCACAAAGCCTTGCCTTCTGAAACTAGAGTTTATTTAAACAGGCTCTCAGAATTTTGAGGGAACAGAACTGACACTAGCATCCAGGTATGCTTGTCACAGTTCAAGGATGTTTCTACACACCCAAAAACCTTGCACTGCCAGTTATTTCTTTTTGCTTATACACCTTGAAATGACTACTGACTACTGGCATTCATCCAAGGTGGGAGTTTCTCTTAATAGCCTGATTCCTTCAAAATTACTAGTAATGAATGAAAGGTACAATGGGATTTGTGTGCTCCACTTCTTGAATTAATATCAGTAATAAAAATTATTGCATAAGGAAACAACGTTAAATAGCCTCTAACAAATTGCTAAATACCAACCAAAGTGAAGGATTAAGGTAATTGAGCATTTCAGGCAGTCCCCCAGAGTCTGTTTTATAGATCTCTTTTCTAATTGAGCATTCTGATTAAGGTTCACTTTTTCTATAGCATTTGTACTTTCCTTCACTTCATGTGTATATTATACATCTAAACATAAAATTACACTTATTATAGATACGCAACCACTTGCCATGACCCTCAGTAGAATTTAGCACAAAGGCCAGTTTTGTTTCATCTGATTTGCAAGTGCATGTGGACATTGAATTTCTTCTAGAACATAGGGCTTTTATGTTAGGAGTTGGTTGGTTTGGGGCAATAAAGCCTTGAAGTTTAAAGTTCACTCATCAGAAAGAATTAAGCCACTCTCCCGACTCTCCAGAATCATTGTAATCAAAGAAATATTTGGTTTTCACATTGTAATTGCATTTCCTTGTTACTGCTGAAGGAAGATAGACAAGATAAAATTTATAAAGATTACTATACAATTTCAAGTTCTTTTCAAACCAAACTTTTACCATTACTGATATTAAGCTCTCATTTGGTTCTATGGTTTCCTATTAGTTCATTTGTGAGGAAAGAGAACAATTGAACAAAATTTAAAACTTACAAATTTTCTCTAATCTGAAAAATATTCCAAGTTGGGAATTTTAGATTCAGTCATATAGCAGAATTAATATTCCAAATGCAATATATAATTTATTATGCATTTATTTGAAAACAGGAGAACTCCTGGTGGTGTGTACCAAGCTTGTCCAACCTGCCTTATTTTGTTATTGTATTGTTCTTCTGTTTTGTTTTAGGCTTTTAACAGCCTGAAGCCATGGTTTTTAGTTTCTGTTTCTAGTGATAAGTGGAAAAGAGGGATGAGAAAGGGGCTTTACTAGCTCAACCAAAAACAGAAACTAAGAACCCAGTGACTGTATTCACTCCCTGGCAAGTATAATGCATATGGCTTAACTTCCAAAAGAAACAAAATTCAAGTAGCATAGGAAGTGTTTACAATTTTGGATTTCTGATTTTGATGTCAATTTAAGACTCGTTGGTATTGATTTTTAAAATAATGTTTGCAGTATTTTAAAATAAAACAGTACTTTTATTTAATATAAATGCTTAAAAGAATAGTCCTATATGAACTTGATTAAATTAGATTAGAAAACATTACTGTCGACTTTCATAAAGATTTCAAAATACATCTTAATATCTTCTGAATTTAATGAAAAGTAAAATGAATGAATTTCTTTTTCATGAAATAGGTCAGCCTAGGTTGATGAAACAGCATGTGCTCCAAAGTGAACATTTAAGAAATTGTGAAGTAATAATAATGGAAACATATCCAGTACTGTTACATCCAGAGATAAATGTCACCTTTTTCCCTAATTTAACATACCTTTTTTATTGAGATCTACTAATAGGGGAAATAGAGGAAAAAAGGGACCCAGTGAATTCTTAATCTTATCCTTCACAGTCAAAAAAGTTAACGTTATCTGAGAATATAGATTTAAGGCATTTTTAATATTTTGTTTATTTGTAAAGGGTTTATTCACTCGCTTTTCAAATCATCATTCATTCATTAACACTCTTGAAAACTAAAATGTATTGCTGAAAGATGATTATTTTTTCTGTTGGCATTTAATGCATCTTTCTATTCTTTTTTCTCCAGCATACAAACATTTTCTGACTCCATCTTACTCTACCAGGTTTTTGATGATTTCTTTTCATTCTGTAGCATATTTTGCTTTCCTTAAATCCTTAGATCTTTAGTTGTGTCATTGTTTGTTTTCCCTCCAATATGTGCTAGAAAATATTAGAAGCAACAACTTGTCCATCTAGATTTTTATTTAACTCTTTACAAGCACATATTAGTACTAAACAAACACATTGAAGGAATGGTTTCCATCCTAAAGGTTTCTCAGCTATATTCCCCTCGTTTTCTCTTCTAGGTGGTTGTGAATGCTCTTGTTGGAGCAATTCCCTCTATAATGAACGTGCTGTTGGTGTGTCTCATCTTCTGGCTGATCTTTAGCATCATGGGTGTGAATTTGTTTGCTGGCAAGTTCTACCACTGTGTTAACATGACAACGGGTAACATGTTTAACGTTAGTGAAGTGAACAATTTCAGTGACTGTCAGGCTCTTGGCAAGCAAGCTCGGTGGAAAAACGTGAAAGTAAACTTTGATAATGTTGGCGCTGGCTATCTCGCACTGCTTCAAGTGGTAAGTGGCTACTGTAAGAGTTTTGAAAAAATGTTTAAGATGTTTCAAGTAAGAATATATTCCTGATGTTGTTTGGATGACTAACATTTGACAGTATAAAAGAAATTAATGATAACCCCTATAATAACAGCTTGAATTGATCATCAAAAAGATATTATAGTTGTTTTATATATTTTCCTCAGTATTAAGCTTTTAATATGTTTTAATGTGATTTTATATTTGTTTTCTTTTTTTATTATATTTTGGGGTACTGGTGTGTATATATATATATATATTTATTTTTTTTTTTTTTGAGACGGAGTTTCACTCTTGTTACCCAGGCTAGAGTGCAATGGCGCGATCTCAGCTCACCGCAACCTCCGCCTCCTGGGTTCAGGCAATTCTCCTGCCTCAGCCTCCTGAGTAGCTGGGACTACAGGCACACGCCACCATGCCCAGCTAATTTTTTTTTCTATTTTTAGTAGAGATGGGGTTTCACCATGTTGACCGGGATGGTCTTGATCTTGTGACCTCGTGATCCATCCGTCTTGGCCTCCCAAGGGTACTGGTATATTTTTAATTTTATGTGACAATTATTGCCAAAGGAACAATTTTAGGTATTAAAACAACGATATATATTTGTAGTAATGATTTAAATGTATTAATCATTAGATAATTTATTATACCAATGTCTAGGAAATATGATTCTAATATGTGTGAAAATGCAAATCATAGAGCTTACCTTTTGGTATGTAAAGGAATTGGGACAGAGATGGCAGTTTCATGAATAAACTCTTTCACTAAATTTTAGTGTAGGAAGAAAATAGAATACTTTCCAGAGAATGAAAGAAACAGGTTCCAGACTTTAAATACAAATGTTTTTCTACTTCAATTTTATTTCAATCTCTTCATAGGAAATTTTATAATACTGTACAAAAAGTTATTTGTTATAATACTGTCAGATTTTCATCTGGTTAAATGTCATTATTGGATAAAATTTTTATGAAAAATTCAAATATAATTTATTTACAGGCCACATTTAAAGGCTGGATGGATATTATGTATGCAGCTGTGGATTCACGAGATGTAAGTATCACTGAAATATTATTTTTAGGTTCTAGATTTCTTATGGTGAATATTGGTGGTGATTTAATGGAAAGACCCAAAATTTTTATATTAGAACATTTAATATTGCATATAAAAAATGAACAGTCTGCTTTAATATTGATGATGCTTGATTAATATGTGCCTAATACATAATATATATCTAATATGAAAGGATATCTAGATCCATGGATCATAACACATTAGGTTGGTCCAGTAAATGAGACTATTCTGAGTGGGAAAGTTGCTCAATGGGAAAGTAACTTGTCTCTCCCTATCCCTGGATAGTATGATAAACCAGACTCTGTAAAGCAGCTTCCAAGAATATCATGATACAGAAAAGCAAGCAAGTTTCAGGAACACTCAACTTAGAAAATAAAAATAACTCCACAGAACACATCCGTGGTGAATTTTCCTCTTAGAAGTTGATGATCTGCTCTTAAAGCCATATTTCCAAAATCCAGCATTTCCAAACCAAACTGAAAATATTGCAAAAAATTATGACTAATACTGGACTCAAAATATTTTCCCTGATTATATCACCTTTATGTTAAAGAATATGTTACAGGTAAGGCACAATGGGAAAACAGAATCAAGAACAATCATAAAACTAGCAAACAGGGCCGGGTGCGGTGGTAATCCCAGCACTTTGGGAGGCCAAGGTGGGTGGATCACGAAGTCAAGAGATCGAGACCATCCTGGTCAACAAGGTGAAACCCCATCTGTACTAAAAATATAAAAAATTAGCTGGGCACGTTGGCGTGTGCCTGTAATCCCAGCTATCAGGAGGCTGAGGCAGGAGAATTGCCTGAACCCAGGAGGCGGAGGTTGCAGTGAGCCTAGATTGCACCATTGCACTCCAGCCTTGGTAACAAGAGCGAAAACTTCGTCTCGGAAAAAAAACAAAAAACAAACAAACAAACAAACAAAAAAAACTAGCAAACTTTCTTTTTACTAGCTCATACTAGTTTTTAAAAAATTGTTTTTGCAGAACAGTATTTCAGGGCAAAACAAAAGTAGCACTGTATTAAGTAACAACACTCAATAAATTGCTGATTTGGTGTAAGTATTTATTTTAATATTACTTAATATTTTCAATATCATTTAGGTTAAACTTCAGCCTCTCTATGAAGACAATCTGTACATGTATTTATACTTTGTCATCTTTATCATCTTTGGGTCGTTCTTCACTCTGAATCTATTCATTGGTGTCATCATAGATAACTTCAACCAGCAGAAAAAGAAGATAAGTATTCTTCAGCTTTTACCATTTTTCATTCTGAGGTTCCATTTGTTAATGCAACAAAATAACCAGGATACTTGTAGTCATAACAGACTTAAATCATGTTTATATTATTTTCAGTTCACCATGTGGTTACTTAAGCTACAGGAATTCCAGCCTCTACTCAGTGGCTCCTCTCAAAGTTTGTCCATGGGATAGCTTTCTGACTCAAAAAGGTGTCCACTTGTTCAGACCATCCAGTGGGTCTCCAGTGCTTTAGCTTGGTTTACAGAGCCTTTCAGGAATTACCCCCACCCAGTTTTCCAGCTTTATCTTTTCCTACACATCATTCTATACATGTGTATTTCTCTACTACATAGTCCCCACCCGTACAACTATATGAGTTTTCTGCTCTTTTCTGAGCAAGCATTCTCTTGTACCTCCATGGCTTTTTGTGATTTTCATCCTGGAATGTTTTGCCTAGCAAACGCTTACTCATCTTTTAAGGCCTAGTTTAAGAGTAAGCTATATAACAGCTTGTCTCCGAGTCTCTAAATTCATTGTTGCCTCTGAAGTACATTTTATTTTTTTGTCATATGACC